>NC_143064.1:33905000-34530000 GCF_052426305.1 Pelodiscus sinensis | reverse complement strand
AGGAAGGCAGGGATGGAGCAAGGCATGTGTGAGAGCACAGGGGCCTGAGGAGAACGGGGGCAGAGAGTGGTGAGGGGGTGGGCATCAGGGAAAAAGGGGGCCGGGGCAGTGAGGGAAGGGGGAACACCAGGAGGGTGCAGGGGTAAGAGAAGGTGCAGGTACCAGGGGATTCTGGGGGTGAAGCAGAGGGCAGACACCTGCAGGGGAGGGACCAGCACCAGAGGAGAGAGGCAGGGCAGGTGTGTAGAGGGAGGTGTTGGAAGAGGGGATGAAGAGGGGTAGGTCACATGATCAGAGTGAGGCTACTGGAGGAGTGGGCACATGGGGGGAGAGAAGGGCTGGTGGAGGGGGGCAGATCTCAGGAAGTCTGAGGGCAGTGAGAAGGGCAGGAGTCAGGACAGCAGAGGTGGGTGAGGGTTGGGGGAGGCAGCAGGCACCAGGGGAGCTGATTGAGCAAGGGGAGGAGACAGGGAAGCAGAGGGAAAAGGTAAAGGTTTATAAAATACTTATTAATAATTTGGGTGCCACAGTGGCACATCCAAACAAGCCAGAAACTCAGTACTGGTGCATAACACAACATTTATTGTGCTCATGGGAGGAAACTCTTAGGGTGTGTCTAGACTACATGCCTCCTTCGACGGAGGCATGTAGATTAGCCAGATCGGAAGAGGGAAATGAAGCCGCGATTAAAATAATCGCGGCTTCATTTAAATTTAAATGGCTGCCCCGATCTGCCGATCAGCTGTTTGTCGGCAGATCGGGGGAGTCTGGACGCGATGCCCCGACAAAGAAGCCTTTCTTCATCGACACAGGTAAGCCTCGTGAAACCAGGTTTACCTGTGTCGATGAAGAAAGGCTTCTTTGTCGGGGCATCGTGTCCAGACTCCCCCGATCTGCCGACAAACAGCTGATCGGCAGATCGGGGCAGCCATTTAAATTTAAATGAAGCCGCGATTATTTTAATCGCGGCTTCATTTCCCTCTTCCGATCTGGCTAATCTACATGCCTCCGTCGAAGGAGGCATGTAGTCTAGACACACCCTTAGAGGGAACACTTCCCCCAGCCTCTCTGCCCCAGAGTTAATGTCACACACACTGGGTTAATGCAATTGCAGGATAGTTGCATGAGGGGGGTTTGGTGAGGGCCAAACTAATCCCTATTGGTAAGAGGATGGTGGGAAAAGTCCTTGGGGGGAGCGGGTGTGTGTGTGTCACATGACACCTTTTATTTCTGGTAATGTGTCCATATTGACCCGAAAGTATTACCTCCAGAGGCGTGGCTAATGGGGGTTAGGAGGTGTGGCTAATGGGGGTCAGGAGGTGTAGCTAATGAGGGTCAAAGAGTACTGTTAAAAAAAAATTATTTGGGTGCACACCCTAATGAAATGTGCTGCACACACAGCTATGTTCTACTCCACTACGTCCCAGCCCAGGACCCTAGCAGTGGCAGCCCTGGCTGCCACTGAGGTCAGCGGGGATCCGGCCCACAATTTGCTGTCACACTCTAAAGTTTTATAAGATTAGCCTGACAGTTGTTGGCTTCCCCTGGGCTACTTCCTAACTCCCCCTTGGTAGCTACCTGGCCCCACACGGGCTGCCAGTTCTCGGGGCCGTCGTAGTCTGCACCCTCAGGCAGGGTAAAGAAGGTCTCCTCTTCAGAGCAGGGGTTCGGCAGTCCGGGCCAGTCCTCCACCTCTGCAAGGTCCTCAGGGCCCTCCTGGCTTGGGAGTTCAGGGCAGGCCTTGGTTTTCTCCAGAGGCCAGGGCCCTACTGAGCTACCTGCCCACCCCTTGGCCTCCGGGGAGTTAAAGGGGCAGGACACGTCTCAGCCCATCTGGGCTCGGAGAGGGGTTCTTCCCCCTCGGGGTCAGTGAGCAGCCACCTCTGATCACTATGCTCCCCTATTGGACCAAATTTGTGTGAATGAAGTTGTGACCTGGCACATGGGTTGCAGTACCTCTCACTCAAATTTGGTCTATCTGGAATCTTGTCATCACAATGCCTGGACCAAATCTGGGTGGTGGTAAGACCTCAGAGGTTGCAGTGCCCAGATCAGAGGGGCAACCCTAGCAGTCCCGTGGGACAAGAGCTGCTGTGTGATCCTTTAAAACATTCTAGCAACCCAATTTTGCTGATGGCAAACCCTGCTCCAGATGTGGCGAGGAGTCCTGTGGCACCTTATAGACTAACCAAAGTGCTGGAGCATAAGCTTTCGTGGGGAAAGACCCACTTCGTCAGATGCATGTCTTCTCCCCGGAGGCCAAGGAGTGGGGCAGGTAGCTCAGTAGGGCCCCTGCTCCAGATGACATTTTTGATCTTACCACTGCTTGGGCCTTCCAAGAATGCTTCAGCCAGGTAGCTGTAATCTATGGGGAAGTTACCTTGGAACACTCCACCCACAATTTCCTCATTTTGAATTATGCAATGAAACTATTTACTGGGTGGAGTAACAACCTCATATGAAAGAGCCAGAATCCAGTTCTAGTTTCCGAAGCTTGCTCAGCGAGAACTGTTGAGATTAGTACTCTTTGTCCCGATGGCCAGACATTTGGGAAAAGCAAAGATGCTTGAAAGATTACTGATAGAACTGTAGCCGTGTTAGTCTGGTGTAGCTGAAACAAAATACAGGACTATGTAGCACTTTAAAGACTAACAAGATGGTTTAGTAGATGATGAGCTTTTGTGGGCCAGACCCATCTGGTTCCTTTTGCTGGGAATGTTTTGGGAAGTAGCAGATTTTCATTTGTCCTGCCCAGACTGCGAAAAGGTACAAGACAAGGGACAAGACTGGGGTTCCTTGATTCCTCTCCACCTCACAACAATCTCACTTAAAATGGTGGGGAATGACATCATAGGGCCCCTTGAGAAAAGTTCTTGGGGCCACAAATGTATTTTACTACTAGTTGACTACGCCACATAGTACTCAGACTGTTTACTTTTGGAACTTACTTCACATGGGAGCACCTGCACATCTTTTCTAAAATAGTTTTTCCCTCAGAATTGATCACTGATCAGGGGACAAACTTTATGTCTCATCCCTCTTAAAGGTTTGATCATGCTTGGTCTGTCATCCTCAGACCAATAGCCAGGCCCACCGAAAGGGGTGTGGGTGAAGGGAGTAACTGTTCCAGGCCTAGCAATTCCAAAGTGTGGGGGGGTGTCCCAGCAAATGCTATTGTAGTAGCTGCAGTAGTTGGAGCCCCAGACCCTTTAAATCAGTGCCAGAGCACCAAATGGCATGCTCCAGTAAGCTCTGAGGGCTGACCACGGATTGTCGTGCAGTCTGAAAGGTGCTGAGGGCTGGCTGCCCCATTCTTGTCCTTTCCAGGGGCAGGGAGCTTCTTCCGCCCCGCCTTTCTCAGGGACCCAATCAGTTTGTCTGCCTCACTGCCAATGTGCTAGTTGAATAGTTTATTAAAGCCCTAAAGTGCTGAAAATGTTTTTTGGGACAGAAGTCAGAGACTCAATCAGTTACTGCTGTATCTTTTATTTGCACTACAAGAAGCGCTGCAGGCATCTACTGGCTTCTCTTTTTTGTTTTGTTTTGTTTTGTTTTGTTTAATTTCTCTATAGCAGACAATCCCAGGATATCTTAGATCAGGTCAAGGAGTCATAGACATACAGCCTACCCACTCACTGAATGTCCTACACTAAGTTCTGCAAACGAGGGAGAGGCTGGAAAGTCTTGATCAGTTTGTCCAGGCCCAATTGAGCCAGGCCTATAGTATACTCAGTGTTAGGATGAGGTTATTTCATCTGGGCAACCAAGTTATCTTATTGCCTCCTTGTTCAGAGAAAAATATCTAGCAAAGTGCAGGGTAGGTCCAATTGATTATGGGGTTTACTGCTGAAAGCAGTGATGAACAAAGCAGATTTACCATGTAAATCTGCTAAGGTCATGGAGAGCACAGGAAAAACATTTGATCCATCCAGAAGACGGACATGAACATTTAGGACCCCTGCTCCTAAAACTGGTTGAGGTAGATGCTAATGGGACCCCACTTAGGGAGGGGATGTTCCCAGGCCAGAGAGGACAATTAGAGAGTCTAGGGTGGGCATATGAGAATGTATTTTTTCCCATTTCCAGGACAAACTTCCCTAGTGACCCATCAAAGTAATATAAAACCTAGAACCAAGTCAAGTCAAAAGGCCTATCCAATACTGGAAAGGTTGAAGTCCCAGTTCACACAGGCAATTCTGCTAGGTATGACTGCAGAATTGTGAAGTCGCTGGTGTAGTTCAAAGGTCCTCGTCCCTGAACCGAAGGGAACTATTCAGTTCTGTGCAGACTTCCATTAATTGTGAAAATTCTACCGTCAGTGCTTACTAGATGTTTTGACCAGCTGTTTGATCAGATCAGTGAAGGCCAACACATCTGTGCATTATACTAAGGCCTATTATCAAATCTGTTCTATCCCGATTGCTATGCCAAGACAGCCTTCTTGGCCCTCATAGGCCTTTTTCAGTTAATTACTATGCCCTTTGGTTTATGTGGCACCATAGTTACCTTTCAAAGACTAATGGACCAGGAATTGCAGCCACATCAATCCTGTCCACCAGCCTACCTGGAAGACATGGTTGCTACAGTCAGGATTGGCCAACTCACCTCAGGGACCTAGTCACTGTCATAAGAATGGCCATAGTAGGTCAGGCCAAAGGTCTATCTAGCCCAATAGCCTATCTTCCAACAGTGGAATCATCAAGTGATCCATCCCATCTCCCATTCCCAGCTTCTGACAGACAGAACCAAGAAATGCACAAATTGTGTACCTAATTTCAAAATAGCTTATTTATCTACACAGCGCCAAATTTTGTAATAAACCGCTATTCCAAATGTCCCTTAATCCTTGTAGAACAAGGTATACAGTGGTGTCGGAATAGCAAGGCCGTTATATTGTGAAATAATGAGCTTTTTCAAAAGATGCAGAATAGCTATTTCAGGATACTGAAAGTATCCTGAAATAGCACGGCAGTGCAGACATACCCTAAAAGCACACTCAGTACAATTGCTCCTGGTGAGGATACATGCTGCTTACAAAAGGAGCAAAGCTTAGACGCATATAAGAGAAGTATTTACTGTGCTGGAAGTATGCCATGTAAGTTAGGTTGACTTAATTTTGTAGAGTAGACATGACCTTACTTTTGAAAATAGTTAAAAACAGGAGTATTTTCTGCAAATTTCCTATAAACAGCCTATCACTTGATCTGTGAGAATGCCACACATCCGCATATTATTTTATTATATTAAATGCTAATTAGGATAAGGACTTCTTATTGTTAGGTGATGCTCAAACAAATAGATTCCCTGTTGCAAATGTCTTTTAAAAGGTTCAAAAATCTAGACTTCTTAAAGGCTTTTTCAAGGCCATAAATTCTTCTATCAGATCAGAACTTTCATAAAATATCAGGTCCTCTTTAAAATATTTGTATTGTTTATGATGTCAAGTTGCTATCTTGCATAAAGTTCTTCCTCAACTAAAGGGTGGAGGCCAAAGCAACTCCCAAATGCTAAAACTACGTTCTGTTGCAGGAGCTCTGAATTTCAATCAGCTGATGAAACAGATGTGCATTAAAGTGGGAGGATTAGACAGCTCATCATGAGTTCTGCATCTTTTTCTTTTTCTTTGTAGTTTAACTATAGACTAACTACCAAGAGTTGGTCTCTTGTTTCTTGTGTCATCATCCCAAAATCTGAGTCTTCTCTTCTGCTCATGCAGAGATGGTAGGAAAGGGCAATGATTTATTTTTAATTAGAGAACTAATTAATGTTCCCCCAACTCCTATAGTTGAATTATAGAACAAACTAAGTGAATTTTGGTCTTTGAAATTTTTCTACAAAATTTCTGCATTATTTTCCAAAATATACTACAGGTTGAACCTCCCTTGTCCAGCACCCTTGAGACCAGAGTGGTCCCAAACAAGGGAATTTGACAGACGAGGAGAGGTCATTTCTGGCCAGATGCTCTGATGCTGTAAATTGGCTGATTAATATCAATAGAGTGTCTGGCTCGTTAATTCTACATTGTGATTTTACAATACTACTATCTGTGAAATGTGAAAATTTTGGGAGTTAATGTGTTAATTTTGTGGTGCTGAATTATCTGAAAATGACAGTACAGAGAAATACATGAAATAAGTATGATTTTAAGCCGTTCTTTCCACTTATTGGGAAAATAAAAAGCAAAATTAGCCTATGAAAATAACACTTTGTATTTTTGTCTGTTTAATTAATTCTGGTAGTTTTCTCTCGATTCTAAACTTTGGGTATATTCAAAAGGATCTTAATGATTTCAAAAGTAATTTTTTAAACAAAGGAATAACACTACAGGTGCTTCTTTGACATAGTCTTCCCTGTGAAATATTAAATTAAGAGCAAAGTATATAAAATATTTTTAAAGGCTTGATGTTACTACTCTTGAAATCAGTGACACCAGCACTGTGTCAAAATAGGTAATGATTCCACCTCCCTAACTTCTAATAACAATATGTGAATTGCTCATCAGCCAGCATTTGGGAGGGGAAAAGAAAATTATTGTTGTGAAATTGAACTCATTTCCTGTTCTCTAGTCACAATAAGCATAATGCCATTCTATGGCATTCCCCCATTACAGTGCCAGGCTTTTTAATGTAATAATTGCCCTACTATGTTCCAGGCACATTTTCTTTTAGTTTTACTAGGACAGATTGGGGCTATAAATTAAAACCATGAGGCATAACAAATAGTGGTATGCATTCAAATGACCTTCATGTTCCATAAAATTAGGAAGACAAAGCAACATGTTTACCACTTATTTATGTTGAAGGTTTAAAGATAGATACAATTATATTTTCTAGCTATAGAATATAAAGTTTTGTATTTATTGTTCTTACCAGATTTCGTAAATAACGGGCCTTAGTTTTTCATAGAAATGTAGGGTTAAGCCTGCAAATGCCGAGTATTTACAGCATATGTTATATGTGAGGCATGTCACCATTTTGTAAGAGATCAGCCCCTTTCTGATGTGAGCCCTAAACAGGTGTATTTTCTTTTGAGAACATTGTAAACTACCAAAACTCAAAAGATAGTATTGTGTGAGAAACTGAATGGTTACATCAGTTACATAGTAAAGGATTCCTTTCTACCACCTCCTGCAAACACTCGCTTTTTATTGGTCTAAGAATCAACATATAAATCAAATAAGAAATTATACTCTCATATATGACTGCAGAATCCCCATCCCAAAAGGAGAAAGGTAAAACCGATACCAGGTATGATTCATGGGTAATCTCCACACTTAGGGGGCATGGTTCACTGTTCCATGTAGTGGCAGACCACTTACAGTAAAAGATAAGAATGAGTGAGCTCTACAGTCTAAGTTGAGAGCCAGCTAACTTTAAAGCTCAAGGTGTAGAAGCTCTTACACAGAGGTTCAAGGTTCAAATCTGGCTGCAAGTGGTTACACATGCAAATTAGCTATTATGCTTGTGGTGTTTATTATTTGCTATTAAATTGTTGTAACAGACAATATATAATAACTAGGGGTCTGCACCCCTTTCTCCCTATGCTTGCCAACCCCCCTCCATCTGTCACAGCCAGATTGGGGCTGGGGAGAGGATGCTGCGGCCAAATGCAAGCTGAGCCCCAACTGGGCTTGTTGGGCACGCTTCATTTTTAAATAAAGTAAAATATAATGTCCAACACAAAAAGGTTTCAACACTCTCTTTATTAATGGCAGGGGTGGGGAACCTTTTTTGGGTTGGGAACCACTGCCCCACAGAAAAATCAGTTGGGGACCACACAAGTGAGAAGGAATAAAAAGCCCCTCCAAAACCCCCAACCTTCAATGATGAGGCCCTCAACTGAAATACTTCCCTGGTGCTTCAGCAGGTGGGGGGAAGGAGGGAAGAGAATAGGACTGAGATTCAAGGCCTCAGGACCAGATTAACTCTTCTAGGGTTCTCTTGCTCCTCCTCTCCCCCCGCCCCCCAGCCAGCACTGGTGCCCCAACCGTATGGGGGAGGAGGGAGGGCAAGGCTGCAGCAACAGACAAAGGGGGCGCGGGCCACTCAGGTCAGTGCTGCCAAGCACCTCCTGGCTTGCCTTACAGACGTGCCACTTTCTGCTGCAGCCCTGCATGTGTCTGGGTGGAAGGGAAGCAGTCTGGGTTGGGTCTCAGTAGACTTACTCAGCAGTGGGCTAAGGACGCAATTACTTAGGGCACAGTGGAGGATTGGGTGGTTGGTGGCCAGGGATGTGGGGCACCTCTCCCCATGCCTGGTGCTTCTCTTGAGCCTGCTGGTGCAGCAGCCTTTGATTGCCAAGAATAACAGTGGTGCAAGCAAGCAGCCCTAGAGTAATTCGTGCTGTTCCTGAACAGCATCCAGGGCAGAAAGCCTTCGGGAGGGCGGAGCCTGTGGGACTTCAGAGTGACGTGATGACATCACTCTGCTGGCCCACAGGGAAAATTTTTTATATGTGTAATCCCCTTTCCTCCTGGATTACTCAGGAGGAGCCCACGCTCACTTGTGTGCCTGGGCACCTGATGGTTTTAACATAACAGGAGATCTTGAGTACCCCATGGGTGATGTTGTGTAGCTGGGGATTCCCTATCAAGCCCCTTGCTGCAGTCTCTTGCTCCTAAGGAAAATATACAATGATGGTGCCTCCAACTGGCTGGCCCTGTATATACTCAAGAGTATGCCTTGGGAGCCCCCAGGAATAAACTTATTCCAGTTATAATTTGGATGTAATTCTAAAACAATTGTAAATAATATACATCTAATTGATTAAATTAGAATTAACACACCTTTACTTAACAAACTTAAAGAAACAGGGTTACAAGACTAAAAGTGAATAAAAGCCCTTCCCAGTCACAGTCATAGCCAGGGTCTCTCCCCACTAGGGATAACCAACAGCCCCTGAAGCAGCCTGCTAGATCTAAGCCCCGGCAGGTTCTCAACAGCAGGCTATAGCTTCCAGTAGCAGCTCCTGCCCTGGAAAAGGCTCCATAACAGCAATCTGTTTCTTTTCCCACAAAATGGAGCTAACTCTCTCTCCCTGCCTGAACAAGCTGTTTCCCTCTGTTTTTTCCAAAGGACTGATGGGAGTTGTGGTCTCCAAGGCTAGATTGCAGCACAAAGGATCCTCCCAGTAAAAGTGAGAGGCTCCTGTAGTGAAGGGAGCCTAAATGTAGAGAGATTAACCCAAAAGGAGAGGCAAAATCCTGCCATAAATAATATGTGATGGAAAGAAGAAAGAGGGGCAATAGTAAGAAATTGTGTACTGTTTCAGTCATGTAATCCTCATATGTTAATTTTTTTAATGTTAGAGACAGACTAACTAATGTTTATTAATAAATGTGCAAAGACTGTAAGCCATGTTATTTATGCTCAGCTTGTATCTCAGTGAAAACTTCAAACAGAAATATGCAATTTCCATTTTTCGTAATAGTGTTCTGCTTCCTTTATTATACACTAAAGAGTCTTTTTTTTTGTTCTGCAAGTGAACCAGTGATTTATTTTTATTTTACTCAGAGTAGTAGGACTATTGTAAACAGTAGTTATAGAGTGCCATGGCTGGCCTGCAGGCAGTGGTGACTCTTCCAGAGGTGGCGCACTTTTCAGTGCTGCTCCCACCTGGTTTTTAGAAGTAGGGTTGCCAGGTGTCTGGTTTTGAACCTGACAGCAGTATTTGGGTATGTCTACACTAGCTCAGTAGTTTGAGCTAGGTAGGCAAATCAGGGCAACCGGAGTTGCAAATGATGCCCGACATTTAAGTATCCTGGGCTTCATTTGCATCTTCCTGGGTGCCGCCATTTTTAAATCCCTCTTAGTCCGAACTCCATGCCCGCGGCTACACGCGGCACGGAGTAGGTAGTTCGAATTAGGATCTCTAATTCGAATTACTGGTACACCTCGTTCCACACAAGTGAGAAGGAAGATGCAAATCTTGGGCTTCATTTGTAACAGGTTGCCCTCATTTGCCTACCTAGCTGGAACTACCGAGTTAGTGTAGACATACCCTTTGAGCTTTCTGATCGGGAAAGGAAACAAATTGAGAAAACAGAAATGAGAAAATATAAATGTCCGGTATTTTCTAAATAAGATGCAGTGTAGATTGTGATGTAATGACAAGTGTGTTTGGTATTTTTGTTGAAACCATCTGGCAGCCCTACTTAGAAGTTGCGGTGCGGTTCTCCCAGAAAGTAGTCTGCCCCAATCCCTGGCCGCCTGCCCGGAGCCGCTCCCTGCTGTAGGGAGTCAGGTGAGCTGTTGCCGCTCCAAGGCGTAACCAGCCCTGGGCGAGGCCCGCCAGGCTACTAATCCCCACCCCGGCCCAGCTCGGCCGCACTTGCTGCCCCGCTCTCGCTCCCCGCAGCAGGTGGGCTCCCTGCAGGCAACATGTTCGGCGGCCAGCAGGACGTGCAGCGCCAGGGGGTGCCCCCGTACCTGCAGGTCCAGCGACCCAAGCCCTGCTACCACACGCTGCCACCGCCGCAGCACAGGCCCCGGCCGTGCCCGGAGCCCCTGCCCTGCCCGGAGCCGCTGCCGAGCCGGCCCCGGCCGTGCCCCGAGCCGCTGCCCTGCCCGGAGCCGTTGCCGAGCCGACCCCGGCCCTGCCCGGAGCCCCTGCCCTGCCCGGAGCCGCTGCCGAGCCGGCCCCGGCCGTGCCCCGAGCCGCTGCCCTGCCCGGAGCCGCTGCCCTGCCGGCCCCGGCCGTGCCCCGAGCCGCTGCCCTGCCCGGAGCCGCTGCCCTGCCGGCCCCGGCCGTGCCCCGAGCCGCTGCCCTGCCCGGAGCCGCTGCCCTGCCGGCCCCGGCCGTGCCCCGAGCCGCTGCCCTGCCCGGAGCCGCTGCCGTGCGGTGACCCGCCGCCTCTGCAGAGCTGGCCCCAGCAGTGCCGCGACCCTCTGCCCTGCCGGGAGCCGCCGCCGCAGCAGCAGCAGCAGAACTGGCCCCAGCAGTGCCGCGACCCTCTGCCCTGCCGGGAGCCGCCGCCGCAGCAGCAGCAGCAGAGCTGGCCCCAGCAGTGCCGCGACCCGCTGCCCTGCCGGGAGCCGCCGCCGCAGCAGCAGCAGCAGCAGAACTGGCCCCAGCAGTGCCGCGACCCTCTGCCTAAGCCATGCCCCGGGCCCCGGCCCTGCCCGGAGCCGCTGCCCGTACAGCACCAGCAGCATCAGGATGGCAACGTGGTGTACCAGCGCGTGAGGACCTATAGCTACCCCGGGGGCAGGCAGGTGCTGGAGCCCCCTCAGAGCTCTCCGAGGGCGGTGTCCCCGTTGGAGAACAGCCCGAGTTACCAGAATGTCATCTGGAGCCGCGACCAGCCTCAGCAGGTAGAGGGGCCTTCCCTCCCCCCTCTCTTCCCTTGGGACTTGCCCCCCTCAGGGGCGGCCGTCCATATAGGCGAACTAGGCGATCGCCTAGGGCGCCAAGTTAAATGGGGCGCCACGGGGCGCCAAATGGTGGTGCAATATTGTTGAGGGGTTTGAAGGTGGGGGCACCAATTGCATGGTTCGCCTAGGGCACCAGTTGCTGGCAGCTAATCTAGGGCTGCTCCTGCCCTCTCTTGTGCCTCTGTGGTAGGACTTAGGCCTCTGCTGCTTCCTGCTGTGTTTGCCCTGGGGAGATCGTGATTAGCAGTTACTGTGGGGCTGAGGGGACATTGGGCAGTTACTGTGTGAGTGAGAGTATGTGTGTGTGCGTGGGGGGGGGGGGCTGTATTGAGCAGTTACTGTGAGGGGGGGCATTGAGCAGTTACTATGTGTGTGTGTGGGGGGGAGGGGGGATTGAGCTGTTACTGTGTGGAGTCATTAAATAGTTAAACTGTGTTGCTGCACAGGCCCATACCATTTACACAACTGTTGCTGAGGGACTAATGAATCTTTGAAATTCAAAATTTCTGTGTACAGCTGGACTTCCTGAAATGAGTCATACAGCCACTATGATGCTTGTAAACATATTTGCGGACTGTATAGGAGTATTTTCTTTTCATCATGCAGAAGTAGGGTATGGCCAGGTGTGTTCAACTGTCACCATAGAGCTATTGACATACAGACCAATGATCATTTAGAAAAGAGTTCCGTATGTGTGTGGTGTAAACTGAAAACCTTTAATGTTCAGACATTAAATCAGATCTGAACCTAAGAACTTGTATTCATTAGGTTTAGAGGTGTTTTGCCCTCTGTCCTGGAATTTCTATTCTTGTTCTTATATGAGCAAATACATATAATTTTGTTCTGTAATGATACATGGATTTATGAAATGAATAGATGATAAAAGTTAATGACTGCTTTTGGAATGAGGTCTTAAAGTACCAAATGGTGTGACAATTTTGTGTTCCAGTAGTAACTGTATTCTATTAATTACATTGTATGTATTAAAGTACAATACATTTAATCTTTATACAGTATAAGTAACTTTTTTGTTATCTATGTGCAAAAAACTATATGTAATGATCATGTAAGCTCGTAATTCAGGTTTTTTACGATTTTCTACTTAAATCTCATGTTTTCCTGTCATTGGGTGAACTACATTTGTATTTGTTCAAGCTTTCTTTAGTAATTCCTACTGGCTATTTTGAGTACAGGGCTACAAACAAGCTCCCCATGCCATCTTGTAGATATTTCATCCTGTTGTAACTGAATTTAAAATGGTGTTTTTAAAATGTTATATTACCCCCCTATTTTTTGTAATTCTTATATTTAAGGCATCTTTTTATTGTCTTTATTTGTCTTTTTATTTCTTTTGATACAGAAATAATAAATACAATAAATAAAAAAGAAAAAACTCTGAGAAAACAAAAGTTTCAGAGGGGTAGCTGAGTTAGTGGGTAACAGGAAAAACTTAAAAAACAACAAATAGTCTGGTAGCACTTTAAAGACTAACAAAACCATGTAGATGGTAGCTCATGATACCATCTACATGTTTTGTTAGTCTTTAAAGTGCTACCAGACTATTTGTTCTTTAAGTTTTTTCTGAGAAAACAGTAGTCCCAGAACCAATTTGAAATGCAGTCTAACAAGAAGCTTTATTTTTTAAAAGTTTACAGTATAAATTAAAATGTAAAGGATTTCTACTTGAAAATAGAAAAAAACACACATCAGTTTAAATTGATCAGACTGTTTGTGGTAGTCCCTTTTCCAGAAAACACAACAGAAAAGATAACCTCAGTATGAGATCAAAGTGCAAAAGAAAGATGCCCCCCCCCCTTTTTTTTGGTAGAGTTAAACTGCTTTAAACATTTTGTAGTGGATACTGATATATAATAAAGAAACAGTTGCCTTCTGCATTTATTGCTACAGTTCGATCAGCATAGTAGCACTGTGACACACTGCACAGCAAGTATTAGTTATTCCTTCAATTTTCTTTTCTCACTACTTCAGCAAATGCATCCAGTTTAGAAAAGCAAAGATAATATTTGTTGGTATTATTAGCAATAGAAGTTCATTGAGCTGCAAGAAAATTTAATTTCATAATTCCTTTTATAGTGCTAATGAGATGTTACTAAAAGTGAAATGACCTCCCTATAGTAAACTAGAAGATTTTCCTTAACACATATGTTTTCTTTTTCTTCATTTAGGTCATTGTTCTGGGGGAGAGGTGGGGATGAGGAGTTCAGTGTGCAGGCCAGGGATGTGAACGACTAGTTGACTATCTGATAAGGAAATGCTTATCGGATAGTCAACATGCTAGTCAGCAGTGGGCGGGGGTTTCTATCAGAGGCAGCAAGCGGGGGGAGGGGAAAAAGGGGTGCTTCAAAGTGGAAGCCATGTAGATCCCAGGTTCTGCTGCCTTGAAACATCATGTGCAGCCTGGGGCCAGCTAGCCCCAGGTTGCATGTGGCGTTTCAAAGCAGCAGGGTTGAGTGCAGCCCAGGGTTAGCTGGGGATTCCCCTGCTGACCGTGGGCTCCATGCGGCACTGCCATTTTGAAACACTGCAGGGAGCATGGGGCCAGCAGGGGACTCTTTGAGTCCCTGAGGCTGTTGCTACACTTCAAAGGCAGAGGCACCTTATTGACTTATTGAATAGTCAATGCAAATCACATCAATTATTCAATTAGCTAATTAATCGAAATTTTACATCCCTAGTGCAGGCTGCCCTGGGGGGGAGAGGACAACCCCAGCCCTATTTCACTGCAGCAGCTTGGGGCCAGGTGAGAAGCGCCTGTCCATGGCCACTGCAGCTGCAGCGAGCACAGTCGTGGGAGGTGGGTATGTCCTTGGCTGTGGGCCAAACAAACACAAACAAACTGACAAACTCTGAAATATCCAGTAGATAGCTGTCCCTTTTTCCGCCGCTGCCCTCTTCTGGCCCAATGGGTTATAACTGTCTGGATGCCCACCTCTGGTCCTGTTAATACAGTACAGTAATTGTCAAATATGACGTATTTATATACTGGTAAGATTACTTTTAAAGTATCTGAGTATTAGGTAGGAATTTTGGTGTTCTTGGATACATCTCTTAACTGTAATCATGTTAATTTTAAACTATTTTAATAACTGTGAGTTTTTAAAATGACCTTACAGAAAAGTACTCTATCAGATACACAAAGTCTACAGTTTTCTAGGTTTTCTGAAAAAAATGTATAGAATTTAGAATTGTTAACAGATTACTTAAGCATGTGCTTAACTTTAAGTATGCCAAGTTGATAGTACTATTTATGTGCTTAAGTGTTTGCTGAATCAGATTTTTAAAGGCACAAAAACATGTAATCCAGGTCAGACTTAGAGTTAGTTCTGGTTTCTATAGCTAGAATATTGGTTCTAAACTTTTGGAAGGTGGAGAGGGAGGATGCTTAACAAACACCAATTTCGGAGGTTGCTCAAGCTTAACTCACGTGTCAGCAAGTGAGAAGGCATGTAGCTGGGAGTGCATGAAAGCAACAAAAGAAGTTGGCAAGAATTTTGGAAGGAGTACAAAGAGCGATAGCAAGAGTAGGTGGAATATAATTATACTTCCCCACATAGGGGAATGTACATAATTTTTGGCGAGCTATGCCCTACTCTTGGCTCTCCTGTTCTTTTTATGAAGAGTGTTTAATTTTTTCATATATCAGTTTATCCAGCTATACTATGGGCACACCTTCACTTTGATATTCTGAACATTAATCGACATCTCAGATAAAAAACATTTATAGAAATATTATCTTGTTGGCCACTGCTGATTGGCCAAGAGGCTTCTTGTAAATAAAACATTTCAACTATAGCATTTACTGTATCAGTGAATCACACTGTGATCCACTATGATTGTTCTTCTACATACTTTGATTACAGAGTAAGACCATTTGGAAGTGGATAATGATTTTTATGAACTATTTGACTGCAGAGATGAAAGCAGCTACTTTATTACTATGTTGTGTATTTGTTCGCTGTATCCAGCCTTTGATTATTTCTTTCCTGTTTGATATGGTGGGTTAAATGCTGCTCTGTCATATCAGGGTGTGCCTGAAATAATTCCATTGGTTTAAGGTTGTCTGAGGAGGCTTTCAAGCCAAATTGTGCATGAATGTATGTGAAGTAGTTGATAAATGTTTGAAGTTGGCTACTGTATTTACTGTAGATCTCCTTTTGTTATTTGGTTTGAATGATCCCTGCTTGGAGTATAGTTTATAAGTTTAAAATCACAGTCATGATTTCTGAGGAATAATAAGAAATATGTTTTGCTCTGTCCTGTAGACCCTCATGTGAAGAGTCTTTACATGAGGGTGCTCTCGACCTGCAAACTTGACTCACTCAACTCCCATTGATGCCAGTGAACTATTAGTTAATGCTATGATCTATCTGTTTTGTTTGAGACAAAGAGCCAAAGAATTAACCCCTCCCTCCCTCCTCTCAGTTCTCAAATTTAGTAGATTAACATGGAGGAGGAGTGACTATTAGAAAACCAGATTAAAAACAATTGATAATTGTAAATCTTAATATTTTATTGGCAATTTCACAGTCTGATGCTTATAACAGATTTTTCTTTCACTCTTCTTAGTGTTTTCTCATTTCTCTGGATATCAGCATGAATTGGTGTAAATAGGAATAATTCTACTGAAGGCTACAGAGTTAAAAATTGCTCCAGTTTAATTGCTGACCATCTGGTTCATTACCTCTATTCATTGGGAGAGTTCTTATCTGTTATGATTTTATTCCTTTAATCATATTGTATAGTGATAATTAACTATTGTATCTGCAATCTGTTAGGTCATTTATAACCAATCTGTTGCTGCAGTTCTTATTTTCTGTTTTAAGAATGGCAATATTTATCTTAAGTTTTGCGTGTCTTGTCTTGTGTATGTATTTTTTTATTTTTATCTGAGTCAGTGGTGCTCTGGTTTTATTACCACATTCATCGCTTTAGTATGAAGATCTTCTATCACTTCTTTATTAAAAGTGTGACTTTGCAACCTACATTCAGATGGAAAATTGCACCCATTCCTGTGAATTGCTCCCACAAGCTACGTCTACACTGGCGTGATTTTCCGAAAATGCTTTTAACGGAAAAGTTTTCCGTTAAAAGCATTTTCAGAAAAGCACATCTAGATTGGCAGGATGCTTTTCCGCAAAAGCACTTTTTGCAGAAAAGCATCCGTGGCTGATGATCTTACATGAGATCGTCAGTGTTCTTGCGGAAATTCAAACAGCCAGTGTAGACAGCTGGCAAGTTTTTCTGCAAAATCATTTGATTTTGCGGAAAAACTTGCCAGTCTAGACACAGCCAAACAGTATAGTAGTCAACACTTGATGCCAATCTACACTTTATCTGTTCGAGTGATTTTTTTTTTTTAACAGTATGTTGAACCAGATATTAATCACATTGCAACAAGTTTCCTTGGCTAAGTAATTCAATTAAACCATTATAATGGGGAAGAACTGAAACAAAATAAAAAACTTAGAAGTCACCTTAACAGATAGTAAATAAACATTAGAGGGCAAAACCACAGACTTTTCTGTTTACCAGGTCATGTTTAAATGTGTTTTTCTAAATTTAATATGAGGTCCAAACCTGTTAGACCTTGGACTTACACCAATGCAATCTTATCACTGAGGTGTAGATGTCCAGGCGTAGATGTTCTCCATGGAAACCTGTGTCTCTTACAGGAAAGGATTTCAGTGACCCCTGGCACTGCAGAAAGTTTCCATGGTACACTGTAGGAAGGAGAGGACTAGAGGGAGATGTGCATCATTTATCCTGAGTCACAAACTTGAGTTTAATGGAATTCAGACTGTTCTCAGTGTAGTAACTTGAGGCTGTCTAACATTTTTCCCACCCCCCACTCACTGTCCCATGTTGAGGAGCTTCCTTTGTGAATAGGGGCTTTCAGGAGCAACAGTTGGCTGTGAAAGTCCTGGCAGCACAGCCCCACTGTAGCTGCAGTTTCAGAGGAGTAACCGAGTTAGACTGTAACTGGAAAAACTTAAGACAACAAATAGTATTGCAGTGCCTTAGAGATTAACAAAACATTTAAGTATCATGGGCTTTCTTGGGCAAAACCCACTTCTTCAGATGAATGGAGTTATTAAAGGTCCAGTTTTAAATAAATAGGGGATGGGTTAGGGGAAGAAAAAAAAGGGGAAGAAATAATCAATTAGTGTCCATGCTACATGAAGCTGATAGAAAAGGTGCTAATTGTTCTTAAGTACCCATTGTTTGTTTGTTTGTTTGTTTGTTTGTTTTTATGTCATTAGGAGGTGGAATGTAGTGGGCCATCTAGCCAGAGTCTTTATTCATATTTGTGATAGGAATTGAACCTGTAAATGAAGTTAAGTTCTAAGGCAGGGGTGGCTGACCTATTCCGGGCAGAGAGCCAAGATAGCTGTGTATCCAGCATGAAGAGCTGGGGCAAAGTTGTCAAGCAAAAAAAACAAAACAAAAAGAAGCTCTGTCCCTTTAAGGAGATGTGTTTTAAAAGCGTTTGAAAGCTTTTTGGCCACATTAGGCTCCCGCCGGCCAATGCCATCTTTAATTCTAGTCTTTCATGGCTGTGCTGGACAGCTCCCCTGCCCAGGTCAGCACAGGGAGCTGAGAGAAGAGGGCTGTTTTGGGAGGTTTGGGGGCAGTTTACGAGCCACGGGGAGGGGGGACCCTTCGCGAGCTGCACCCTGGGAGGGGAAGAGCCGCATGTGGCTCCCGAGCCTTGGGTTTGCCATGGCTCTTCTAAGGCTTCTCTGTGGAGTTGACTTGTGGAATTGGCCTGAAACAATACAGTGACTTTGAGATCCATTATTGAGTGCCTGGGCAAGTTAATGTGTTGTTAAACAGGTTTCTGTGTGTTGCCTTTTTGGATATCAGATTTGTGTCCATTAATTCTTTCTTATAAAGACTCTCCACTTTGGTCAATATACATGGCAAAGGGACATTACTGGCATTTCATGGCATATAGCGTATTAGTGTATGTACAGTTAAATGAGCTTCTGATGTTTGTCTCTGTGGGATTGGAGCAAATCTGGTTGTGTTTTAGGGTATGGCTGTAAACAATAGATAAAGAAATGTGTCTTGGATGGAAGCTAGAGGCATGAAAGGAAGTGTAACTGTCGGTAGGTTTCCAGTATAAGGTGGTGGATATGTGTTCGTCTCGTAATTGTACCGTAGTGGATCTCCTGTGTGGACTGGACCAGGTTGAGGTTGATAGTGGGGTGGAAGTTGTTGAAATCCCTGTGAAATTCTTCAAGGGTCTCTTTGCCGTGTGTTCCATATGATGAAGATATCATCAATGTAGTGTAAGTAAAGTAAGGCTGCCAGAGGGTGAGAGCTGAGGAAATGTTCAAGGTCAGCCATAAAGATGGCATATTTCTAGCTTTTATCTTCCAGCCTTTTGATTTGTATTTTCTCTTTCTCTGGTATATTGCAGAGTCCATTATTAAATACTTGTTTGCTGTGTAAAATTAATATGACCTTTTGTGTCTCCGCTAATTCAATATACACAGCACTGCATCATGACAAAATATGTTGCTCTTGTCCTTTCATATGACAGAAAATCAAACAAACAAAAAAAACTTTTTATTAAAAACAGGCTAAATAGGAATGGTGTATCCACAAAATTGTAAATAGTATATCGACACTGACACTTTCTTTATCTAAATGCTTACAGGACTCATTGTTTCCATTTCTGAGAGGGGGAAGTTACTGCCAAGGGAATAATGTAATCTATGAAAAGACCATAAGAAAATATGAGTTGCTAAATCCTGAACAGGTAAATGATTTTTATATCATTTATATTCCTCCGTTGTACAATAAAACAAACATTTTTCTACTACTGTATTGTCTTAAATGTTTGCTTCTCTTGGAAATTAAAACAAATCTAATGGTTGTTTTAATATATTTAAGGGGCAGATCTCTACATGAAATCAATGGAATTTCTTTTAAGAGCAGGGTAGATTTGATTTAAATCACTAGTCAAGAAGACTCGTTTTAACCATGTTTTTCTACATAAAAATGCATTCTTGTTATAATTTTAATATCTATTCTTCACAACTTTAGGTGTAGGTTTCCTTTTTAGAAGGTACACTGTATGTATTTTTAAACAGTGATTTATTTTGAAACTTTTCATATTACTTTTACAGCTGATCAGAAAATTAATGATTGTGTGGTTATTTCATTTACCAAAGGTAATTGAAGCAGTTCAACTCCCAATGCCTTCATAAATATATATTTCCAGTTTAACAGATTAATCATTAATATTTGTAGGATTTTTCTTGCTGTGCTTTATTTGGAAGAGAACATCACCAGACAGACATTTAAATTGTTTTATTTAACTAAAACAACATTACATATTATGGATTTTTTTTCTTCAAACACAAACATGCAATATTTTAACAAAACAAGCATATGCATTTTTGAATTTAAACATTCAAGTTTTTTAAAACCAGGTTTATTTTGTGATAATTGTTTTAACTAACATGGTTAAATGAAATTTTTTTTAAAACACAAATTTTAATAAATTATGTCAGCTAGGTCAACATGAGAAACATAAAATATTGGCTTCTGTAGATAACTCAGTCATCTTCACCTTCATTTTTCTGTTTGTCATAATCTGGAAAAGAAAAACAAGCTTTCCTGATTTTTTCAAGTCCCAAATAATTTCTCAAATTTTTAATGAATTAGTTCAAAGAAAGGAAATATTCTTTCTATACCGGCAGAAGAAGCTACTGCTGTTAAAAGTGAGATGATCACTTCAATGGCTTCTGAATCCAAGTGCTTAAGTGACTTCCACCAGTTCACTGGTGTGACTTTCTTTAAAACATCATCAGCAAACATGTATTTTTGAATTGTTTACCCTTAGTTCTGAAGTTTATTATAGTTGGAATAATAGAGAGATGATTGCTGGATGCTCATGTCATAGTCAACTCCTCTCCTTCAGCGGTTAATCCTGGTACCAAGTATTGAGAATATTTGTGAGGAAAATAAGCTGGAGATAGTGCTTGTCCCATTTTTTTTATGCTTGTAATTTTAATTGTCATTGAGTGAGATCTTTAAAAGAGAAATATACATTCTAAATTTCAACAGCATCAGAAATAAAACAGCTATTTTCCTGCATTTTGTTCAAGGCTATAGAAATAGCCTTCCTGGTACTCAGCATCTGTTCAATATTTCTCGTAAGCCCCATGTTGAGAACTTTGACAGTGCCATCTATTTTTTTTTCACAATTTTGTTCACAAAATGCTGCACAATCAACATGTGGAACTCCTTGCCAGAGGATGTTGTGAAGACCAGGACTTTTAAAAAACAGGGTTTTTAAAAAACCTAGATACATTAATGGAAGATAGGTCTATCAATACTTATTAGCTAGGATGGATAAGAATGGTGTCCCTGGCCTCTGTTTATCAGAGGTTGGAAATGGGTGACAGGAGAGGGATCGCTTGACGATTACCTCTTCTGTTCACTCCCTCTGGGGCATCTGACATTGCCACTCTCAGAAGACAGTATACTGAGCTAGACTGACTTGGTCTGACCCAGTAAGGCTGTTCTTATATAGATTAGATTAGATCTTGATATAGTGCCCAAAACAGTCCGCTACTGAGTTCCATCACACATCTTGTGGGAGAGCTAGCTTGGTTCCTCTCCCAACTTTTTTCAGAGCAGCTTCTTCAAAGTGGTTTTTATGGAAATATTTCTCAATTTCAATAATTAGCCTTTATTTCTGGAACACTGACATCTTTGGCTAGGAGATGCATCAGATGAGCACTGCAACTATATGTTATTAGCTTGGGGACTCTCTTTGCTCTCTTCAGAATTTCTTCTCACTTTGGATTTGCACAGACATTTGCAGCATTGTCTGTGACCAAGCTGCGTACTAGACATTTGAATGTTTGTTCATAGTTTATTATAGATTTACTGCTGCTTCTTGTAAATATTCTGCTGTGTGTGCATTTCCTGGTGTATCAATTGTTTCTGTAAGTAAGACATTCCCTTCTGTTGTCACACAAGCACATGCAACAGGATCATTGTGGACATTGCTCCACCCAGGTTAACAAGTTTACCCTCTAGACTTTTTGCACACTGCTCAATTTCTCTTTCATACACTTTATCCAAAAATTTGCCTGTAACATCTACCCTGTTGGGTGATTGTATCCTGGTCTTAATGGTAGAACTATGTCAATGAAGTGTAGGTTCTCAAACATAAGGAAAGGAGAGTTTGTTGCATAAACAAACTGGACAATTTTTTCATCTACCACCTGATATTCTGATATCCTGGGCCAACTCATTTACAGCAACATAGTTCAAATGCAGTGTTAATGTTGTGAAATGCTACATAATAAGAGCCCATTTACAACAAAAAATGAGTGTAATGTGGCATTTTCAACAATAAAATATTTGCCTATCTGATCAACAAACAACCATTTGAATTTTCTCACTCAAGAATACATTTTATTCATTTATATAGAGGCTTTGTACTGAGGAGAGAGTAATGTTCTCTGGTTCTGTAATAATCTTGAATTCCCAATTTATTTTAAAGGAGAAACAATACCAGTTTTCTAACCAGTCCCAGCTTAGCCATCAGTGCCAGCAGTCTGAACAGTGCCATACCAATCATCAGTGCCAGCAGTCTGAACAGTGCCATACCAATCATCAGTGCCAGCAGTCTGAACAGTGCCATACCAATCATCAATGCCAGCAGTCTGAACAGTGGCATGCTATCCATCAGTGCCAGCAGTCTGAACAGTGCAATGACATCCATCAGTGCCAGCAAAGACAAACTTGCAGTCCCTGCGAAATAAGCTCAATCTCTGTGACTGATGGTGGAAGAGGAATGAACACAGTGAGGAGGGTAACAGTCCATAGCGCTGAACCAGTAAGAATTCCTGTTTCATATTTCATTTTTTGTAGTATATTAGTGTTGAGTCCAGCATTTTATCAGAAAGTTAAAAGTCCTCGTAATCTTAGTTTAAATTATATAGTATCAATATTACATTGTGTATATACTCTTTTAGAAAATGCTTCAAATATAAATTAAGAGCTAATGAGTATGAAAATCTCAGCTTTCCCACTTTCTTTTATTTGTCATTACAGTAGGTAAAATGCTTCATTGACACTGAGAGTCTTTAAGTTGAGACTGGCAACATCCTGACTAGAAAGGGTCTGGCTGTAACATTGTTTGTTACCTTGTAATTTGTAGAGGCCCAACTGGAAGGCATTTTTTGGTTGGAATCTGAAAAAGGGGAAGTTTTTAAAGTCTGCCATGTTTATAATCATGTCACTTGTAGATGGAGATGGGAATTTTAAATAGATACTTTCCTTTCAATATACAGATTATGGCATTTTTCAACTGTGTGTGTAAATGAAATTGTGTGTGTCCATTGCATTTGTAAAACCTCATGTTGGTATGTGCCAATAGGTAGTTAGTTACAGTAGTAACATAGTCATTATGAAGTGTCTGAGGATCTGGCACTTGTGTATAGTCAGAAAATGTATCCTGCCTCAGTAGGCAAATCCTCCTTTATATTCAGGAGTAAGGTAGGTAGGTTGACTTGGTTCTGAACAGCTGGTAGTAGTTCTAGTAATCTTTTTTACAAGCTAAGAAGCCTCTTAGTTTGGGCCTGACCCTTCATCCTGTTCAGTCTTTGTTTCAAGCAGGCATGTGTGTGGTAAATGTGGGTCTCCTGATGTCTGGCAACTTCCTCTATCATTTGGTTTCCCAACTTTATATCCCTTTTGCCCAAGGCAGGAATTTTTTAATTCAGTTCAAACTGTTTTTCCCTTCTGTGGAAATATACAAGATCCAAAAGGGGTTCTAGCATCAGATGACATCCTAGCCACGTGGCTTTGTAGGACCAACCACAGTTTGGGCTTACAGGAAAAAACAAATCCATTTACAGATCATTGTCTTGAGCACTGGTCCATTAAGTTTCCTGAAGTACCACTAATGGCCTTCACTAGAAGACTTAAATTAATAAAACAGGTTTAACCTTCATATTTCTAGCTTCGCATATAAAACATTCAGTAGATTGTAACTTTAAAAATTGCTACATGATGCATTTTGGAGTGATGTATATTCATAAAGCATGGAGGTTGTGACAGCTATTTTTAGAGAGCATTTTTAGGATAGGTAGGAATATTTACTACCAATTCTCTGTTCATTTTTGCTTTGAGAGTCTGTCATATATTATTGTTGTTTTGTTGTTGGTCAGTTTAGAGCAGGGGTGGGCAATAATTTTTGACTGGGGCCACTTCAGAAATTTTTGAAGTGGCCCCGAGCTGCCCCGGAAGAGGCGGGGCCTCGGGTGGAAGGGGCAGGGACAGGATATTTACGTGCTTCCCTACCCACAGACCCTGATTGGTCTGGGGGTGGGGGAATGCACAAAGTCTTTGCTTCCCACAGAGAGAGCTACCAGCACCCATGCACTTGGCGGTGGGAGGAGACTTCTTGTGCTCCCCTCAAGTCAATCGGAGCCTGGGGAGGGAGAGCACATGAAGTCTATCGCTCCCTGCCCCCGCCTGTAAGGGAACACCATGCTTAGAGTCAACGGTCAGCTGAGCAGCAGCTGGCGATTGACTTTGTGCCGAGCCCCTTGCAGGGTGGGAGAAGACTTCATGAGCTACCCCGAAGCCCTGATTGTCCTGGGAGCGGGGGAAACACGCAAAGTCTCCTCTCACTCTGCCCTTGTCCTGCAAGGAGTGTGTGGTGCTTAGAAATGCTGCTCCCCTTGCAGGGTTGGGGGAGATTTTGCACACTCCCCCTGCCCCCAGGCCCTGTTAGGCAACTCGCTTGGTGGGCCTGTGGAGGCTCTTTTGCCCACCCCTGGTTTAGATCCTAGGGTATGTCTACACTAGCCCCCTAGGTAGATCTAGGGAGGCTAATGAGGGCGACTGGAATTGTAAATCAAGCCCGAGATTTAAATATCCCACGCTTGATTTGCATGTTCCCGGCCGGTCACCATTTTAGAAATTGACTAGCCCGAAGTAACTGCCCGCGTCTACACGTGGCAGTGAAACGGGATTCCGATTTAAAGCCCTAACTCGAATTAGTTGGTATTCCTCCTGCAATACTACTCTCAGTACCTACACTTTTCAGACACACACAATATTTTTCTACCATTGCAACACATTTGTTTAAACAACTTAATCGTAGCCAGGCAGGCAATGAAGTTTTTGGGTGTAAAAGTACAAAAATGATAGCGCTGTAAAACTTAAAACAAAAATTCAGTTTTCTCCAAATTTCAGTTGTGTTGATGTACCCCCCCCAGACTTCTCTTGAGTGCCCCTTAGGGTACTTGTACCACTGGTTGAGAAACACTGTGCTAGAGGATGCTGGGGAGCAGGTTTCAGGGTCCAGCTTCCAGCCAGCCGATAGTCAACCTTGTGAATTCCTGGGGTCCAGTGCAGCCGTGTGTCTAGGGTTGGGGGTATGGGACTTCTGGTAGGATGGAGTGTCCGGAGCCACCATCTAGCTCCACACAACAGGGATGTGGGGGAAGGGGGGCTTTCAGTAGGGATTCTGGGATCGAGGTCTGGCAGCCACTGTCGTGCCCAGCTCTCTGATTATACACTGTGTGCCGCATATGTGGCCCAGTGATAACTATGTTGAGAACCGTTGGTCTAGAGCCTATGATTATAGCGTATTTTCCAGCAAGTCCGTGTGTGTGTTGGATTGCATGATTTGAGTTAATGTGGCTGTGGATACTTGAAATGCATTTCCATACAATGGAAGCAAAAACCACTAAAAAAGAATTCTAGAAGTTATCAACAGCTTGGGGTTACAAATTTCACTTGGAAACAGGGCACCATAAAAGCCATTTGCTTTTGAGTCCACCTTATGAATCTGAGTGTTGCTCAAATTTCACAATTAAAGAGGCTGCCTTGTATTTTGAAGGGATTCTTTCTTCTCCTAAAATCAGCCACTTAAAACCAACTTCAGCTTTATGAAGTTTCTTCAGGCTCTTCAGCGAAGCAGTGTCTGTGCTGCCCTTTCAGAGTGCCTATGGCAAATGGCTAGAGGAGAGTGCGAGGCAATGCGCTGTTCACTGTATCCTACCTAAATAGCAAACAGTGAAAGGACACTTGGAAAGATCCTTAAAGGGGCTCCATGCCTAAGCTGAAATCTCACAGCTGGCTGCTTCTTTATGGCTATGGAACTGCCAACTAGGGGGAAATTGGGCAGATTACTTTTCCTTCCCTTTTTAGAGTCCTACCTCTTTTTTTCCCAGTCACCCAAGTTCATTCCTTTCAAGTGAGAGGCCCAGCTTTTCTTTGTGTAGGGATCCCAATCCAACTGCTCTGTAACTGCATCTCTGGTTTCTTTGTTTGTCATCTTTAAAAAAAAAAACAGCCTTTTTATTAACCTTGCTAACTTTTTTTCCTCTTTCAGACACACTCTCTTCAAGAAGCTAATGACCAGCTGGACTCCAAATATTTTGGCGAGCTACTTGCTGAAGTGAACCGCAAGAGCAATGACCTATACAGCTCTTTACTGCAACATGTGGAAAAGATAGGAAGAAGGTATTGTAGACCCATCTGCCCCCCATTGTGGAGATCTAGGAATGTCATGGTTGGAGAAAGCAGTGCCGTTTGAGCTGCACTCTGCAGACAGTTAAAGATCTTACAATGTAGTACAGGGGTGGAGAACCTAGAAACTACATCTGGCCCCTGGTGTGAGCCAGGACTGAGCTGGGCTTCCTGTCTGCCAAAAAAATGTACTTGCGAGGAGTAGAGGGGATGTGTGTAGTCTATAGCATATATCTATAAGCTTTTGCTATTGGTTAATCGACTACACTATTACATCCGTACTTTTTTTGTGATCCTTAAATCAAAACGGTGGTTGAAACCAAAAGCCTGCACTCCCACTTCTTCTCATAATTAGGCAGGGGATTTTTTATTCCCCTTTCAGATCAGCAAGAGGCACACTGTTTAATCTGTCACTTTTTTCTTTGTGTGTGTGTTTTACAGGACGCAAGACATTGAATCTACAAATCAAGTAAGCACTTAAAGCAATCCAGTCCAAATGGTCGCTAACTTTTTGTTGTCTCAGTTTTGAACTCAATGAAATTATGCCAGTTCACCCCATCTGAGGATCTAGGCCTGTAATGTAAGGAAGACAACTTTTGGTAGTTGTGCACTCCTAGTTAATAGTAGGATTCCTAAATATATCTATAGCAATATGACTTTAAGAATGTTTTTAAACATGTACATTGAAATAATTTGTAGTACCATTATTTAGTAACTTGTGAGGGACAAACATTAAAACTGTTTTCTTGTGTGTTTGCTGTAAAATTGACAAGATAGGAAAGATAAGTTGTGCATCACTTAAGAAGCTTTCTAGGATAACTACTTAAAACATATAGCACTTTCATCCTCCCATAAATGGAGCAGATGTTTTTAACAACACTTCATAATTTTTCTGCAGAAAAAGTGAAAGTATAATGTTGTCCCCAAATAAAACTTAAAAGTGAATTTAGATCAGGGCTACTCAACTTTGCAAGCCCCGGGGGCCGCAATGGTACTCACAGCACATGCTGAGGGTCCAACTTAAGTGTAGTTGCATGTACATGTAAATAAATATGCAAAAATAAGTAAATAGTTTTTCACACTGATGGGCATGAATATAACAATTAAGGCAAAACTACACAACATGCAGGCCTCATTTAAGTCAGTTCTGCTGATATTAATAAAATGCAATATTTACCTGATTTCCACCCATATGACAGCATTTTTTATGAGCAATGACAGTCGAGGAATGGAACTACTAAAATGCGTATCAACAGAAGACCATTATATTGACTTGCCATTATGGAGTGTTTCCCTGCGGAGGCCATGTTCAAAGGATCCTACCCACAGGCTGTGTTGAGCCCTGCATAAACCCAAACTGCACTGGGGCCACAAACCAACAGGCTGCGTGTTGAGTAGCCCTGATTTAGATAAAAACAGACAGATTGGTCAGTTAAAATTTCTGACTACTTTGATCCTGTTGGAATTTGGTCAGGTGGATCGTGGACAGAAATTTTAGTTTAGTACTAAGTTGGGTGAAAAAGTGCCACTTACTGAATCACATACAGCATGCCATGCAGCATGTAGGTCATTCTTGTCTCCTACTGACACTTACCTTGTAAGATTTGATTTGATCAGATCACATAACAAGCTATGTAGCTGTAATTCACGGTAACCTTTATTTCTCCAGAATAGGAAGATAGAAATAATAAAAACTAAAATACATGCATTTTAAAATTGACAGACTCTTTGATTATTCATCAAAAAAATATATTTCAAACTAATAAATTAATTTTATATACAATGAAAACTATAAACTTTGGAAGTTTTCTGGCTATACCTTGATCTGTGTTCATTCTCTTTCTCAGAGTTCTCTGACTTTCGTGTGTTTTCCAAGTAGTAGAATATAATTAATGAAGAGCTCACATTGTGATATACAGGAAGAATTATTATTCAAAATGTCAAAGCCAACAAATGGATTTGTTTTTCTGTATTTATTATTAGGAAGAAGATATTGAAGATTTGATTCCCAAAGGACTTTCGGAGTTGACAAAGCAGCAAATTCGATATCTCCTGCAGGTATACAAATAAAAAAATCATTTGCAAATCACAAAAAAGGACAGTTAATTTGAGGGAGTTAGGCTATGTCTAAACTACATCCCTCTTTCGAAAGAAGGATGTAAATTAGGCAGATCGAAAGTGCAAATGAAGCAGGGATTTAAATATCCTCCACTTCATTTGCATAACTGCATCACAGTGTTCTCTCAAAAAAGGGTATTTCGAAAGTGAAACTGCCATCTCGACGTGGTTCTTTTGGGGGAAAAAACCCCACCTTTTTTTGAAAGATCCTGTACTCTCTCAGAGCACTAGGGGAGTTAAGTGTTTCAGTTGTGGGCCACATCAGTGAGGATTGGAGATTTTTTAGAGTTTTTTGTTGTTTTGTTTTTTGTTTGCTTCTCAGTTGTGATTTTTCTGTATGTCAGTAGCCCTTGATCTACAAAAGATTCTCCACTCCTGCCATAAATAAAGACATTGTTGAAACCTTTTGTATTAGACATAATATTTTACTTTATTTAAAAATGAAGTCTGGCCAACAAGCCCCCAATTGAGACTCAGCCGCATTATAACACTCTTGCGCCTTCCCACACACCAACTACGAGACCATCATATACCTGAACACCCTGCCCTGAACCTCTCCTACTCCTACATCCCCAAACTCATGTACTTCCACACTTCCAGTCCTTTGCCATAACACTCCTGCACTTCCCATACCCCCCCAAACCTCTGCCCTGAGCCCCTCATATACCCCAAACCAGACTCCTGCACCTCCACATCTCTAGCACCTTGCCATAAGATTGACAGAAAACGACTTCATGCATATCTTCTGGCTGGATTTAACCGGTTATGATGTAAACTTCAAATAAATGTGCAAAAAGATGTAGCAGCAGAAGTCCCATTAAATAAAGTACAATGTTTCATTTATGCTATGATTAATTATTATGCCAATTATCAATAATATTAAGTTGTATATTTTCAGTCTTGCAAATCGACATTCTTATACGGCTCTTTGTTGACCACTTGTTCTGAATTATGATGTTGTTTGGCTCTTTGGTTTGAAAAGGCTGCTGACCCCTGACTTAGGCTATGTTTACACTGGTAAGGTTTGGTATCACAAGTGCTGTTAACATGCAAAAGTTGCCAAAATTGAAAATTGATCAGACTGGTTTTTTTGATTTCCCATTATTGAATTTCCTGGCCACATTGCTAGCATCCTGTCAACAGAGCAAAGCAATGTGGGTAAGTATCCCACAGTGCAGTGCTGTGAAAAGGCAGAGCTGATCCCTGCACTTCTTGGGATTCCCTCTGAGTTCTCCTACAGCATTCCCAGTTGCTGGGATCAGAATCATGAGCAGCTTGGTGAGCTCTCTGTGCTAAGGAATGTCAAAGCAAAACAACAGTCTCTCCAGCCCTACCCTTGCAGCAGCAGTCTGCCTGCCTTGTGTTCCTAGTGCAGGGTAGAACAGGAGTATTCCAATGATTTGTTTTGTTCCCAAAAGGAAGCAGCTCACTCAGCTGTCAGGTACTTCTCCGAACTTTGAAAGGAGAGGGGGACGTGCCTGCAGTGCAGCAGAAATCAAAATATTGAGTGGAGTCATTTGGGCAGGCATTTTGGAATACTGGCAGAAGTCAGTTCTGTCAACAAAACAAACAGCAGAATCTATACTGGTTCTTTGTCAACAATAAAGGGAGAGGAAAAGAAAAACCAGTCTTGCGGAAAAGAAGATTTTTGTTGCTAAAACTAGGTGTTTTTCTTCGACAAAAATCTCACTGAAATGTGGAATGCTTTCATTGTTTTGTCGACAAAAGGCAGTTTTTAGTGACAATACTCGGTAGACAGTCTTAGGAATTGTAGCATAAATGCAGGGCCGGGCGGAGGCATGGTTGAGCCGGGCAGCTGCCCAGGGCGCCAACCCACGCAGCGTCCCTTACAGCTACCATCAGGAGCCGCGCACCTGGCTCCTGCAGCGCCGGCCCTGCGGTGCCGGACAGCTGCGCCCTTGTCTCTACAGCTGAGGGGCCATGCACGGCTTGGTGCATGCGCTAGCAGCGCTGGCTGGGCCGGGCTGGGCAATGCACGCGCCGTGCGCCCCGGGGCGGGCCCCGGGCTGTGCGCCAGCAGCCGCAGCCAGTGTGGGCATGTGCCATGGGCATGTGCCGTGCACCCCGGGGGCAGGCCATGGACTGCGCACCAGCGGCCACGGCCGGTATGGGCATGCGCTGTGCGCCCCGGGGGCAGGCCCGCGCACCGTGGGGGGATAGGCCTGCGCCCCACGAGCGGGCCTGCACATGTGCCCAGGGGCGGTGCCGCACGCCCAGACCCAGGGCACCAAAAGGCTCGGGCCGGCCCTGCGTAAATGTTATGTTTGAAATCACCTTCTAATGATAGCTGCTGCAGGGGCAGCAGGTAGAATAAGGAGGGAGTATAGTGTGTTCTTGGATGCTGCTTTTAAATAGTATATTGATACCTGTAATCATTACTCAGCACTACTGTTTCTCTTTTTATATATCCTTTGAAATCTGTTTTGGCTTTTTTCTCATTAAAAGGAGGGGCTGGTGTTTTTATCTAATGGTTTTTCTCCTTGGGGTGAAAGCTTAGTTTGGCAGGCCTCAAAAAAAGATGAGTCACTGTTGTCTGATTTCCCAGAATAGTGACTATTATAGGATAGGTTTTAGTTGTTCTGTTTGTTTGTTTTTGTAACTTGTCTAATTCTGAACGTTCTCAACTTACAATATAGCTGAAAATTCAAAATATTAATGTAGTGTTTTCTCCCTTCCCACTGCTCTTGTTTTTCCTTAGTTGGAATGTTTATTTTGTCTTGTATTGTGAGGCAATACTTTTATGGAATTGAAAGTGTTGTTTTCAGTGGATGAAAAATTCTCATCCTTGTAGACATGCATTCAGATTTCAAAGTACAAGTGACATGAGTAGCTCTTACAATTCCATTTTTAGAATGTTAGATGCAAGTTAAATGTAATTTTCAAGTTTGCAATTATGCAAAGTCTCGAAACGGATTTAAAATAAATTCCATACTGTTAAACTAAAGATAGTTGTATTATTCTTGTTTGGTTATTTTCAATTATTAAATCCCACAAAGAAACTAAAATGTGTTCTTTTCTTTTTCCTAGATGAGAGTGACATCTGATAAATCACTGCGACTTGTACTTTCTACTTTTGGCAGTTTGCGTGAGGAGCTGTGCCACCTACAAGATGACTTGGGGGTAGGTTATTACAAAATTTAGTTTCCATTGCCTAATCTGTTTGGTTGATTTGGAGACCAGAAAGGACAATTATGATCAGCTACTGTTCTCCTGCATAATGCATACCTTATTTTATTACATTCAATTGATTATTTGATGCATTTGAAAGAATTATTTTTAGTCCATACAGAAAATTTGGATTAGACCATCTCTTATCCCAGGAGCAAACTCCACTGCAGTTACCACTATGGTTTCCTCCTTTCATTAGCTTTATAGGCAATTGCCTATTTCAGAGACGGAACTCTTGACACCAGGATACATAGCATAACATAGGAAGACTTGACAACGAAATAAACCTATATATTGTGGAGGATTTAGATCTTCCTTTATTTGATGGTGCTTAACTTGACCAAATATGGTTCTGTTTTTCTATTTCTGTGCTTTATAATGTCAAAGTATTCTGTTGAACAGAACCAGACAGGAGCTTTCTCTGGAACTAGCCAGAGACCATGGAAATGAAGTTCCAAAGGAAAAAAGGATCATCACAAACTTCACAGTCTTCCAGTCTGATGCTAAATCTATACTACAGCTGGGATCTATGCTCTGAGATTGATCCACCAGCAGCTGGTTTAGTGAGTCTAGTGAAGACCTGCCAAATCAACTGCAGATCATTTTCCCATCAACCCTGTTACTCTATCCCAGATGAGAAGAGTAAGAGAAGTTGACAGAAGAGTGTCTCCAATCAATCCCCTGCAGTGTAGACCCTGCAGCAACTCAACTTTAATGTACATCGACTCCAGCTACATTTATATAGAAAGTTTGTCAGCTTTCTGATGTATGTAGATGTAGCCTGAGAGAGAGGCACATTTCTTTGACCTTGCCTTCTCTAGTGTAAAACATATAAATATGTATGCAAATCTGAATTTATATTAAAAAAAACAAAGCACTGCACTGCATATAAAAATATGTACAAAATAATGTAATCATGTACATTTCGGGCTAAGTTTGCAGTATTGTAATAGAGCAAAAGTATATCCAACAAAACAGATTTATAATTGTTTTATTTAATTTGACTTTGTGATGAGCTGATAAATAAGTCATTTTAATTCCTCTGTTATTTTTAAAAGTAAGGGGATCTTTTCTTTTATTTCTACTGACAAATTATAGTAGCTGTTCATAACAAGTACTTTTGTATAATAGAAATTGGAAACCGACAAGATGTTACTAGAGAAAGACCTGGCTTTTAAAAAATCTCAGGTGAAGGAGTATGAAACACTCTTCGCGTCTATGAGAGAGAATAATCGCCAGCAGCAGGTAAATTATTTTGAACAAAACTTACTATTACCCAGGAATTAATACTGAGCTTTATGGACAACTTTCACAAATCTATTTTTCGAATAACAGCTTCTAAAAAAGAAGTAAGTTGGTGATCAGAATTTTCTGTAACATTTTCTAAATAGCTACATACAGTACTATTTTTGCAGATGTTCAGGAATCTAACACGCATGATTCAATTCTCAGTTATACTGTGCACCTCTGCCAGTGTTATGGAGCCTTAATATGGATGCAAATTATTTTTCTACTTTAATTTTTTTTAAATATATATGTGTGTGTTTTAAAAAAATCATAGCAATCAGTTGTTACATGACATTAGGGTTAGTGTAGGGTGTGGTATTTGCAAAAAATACCATAGGCTATAGAGTATCAGAAGCAATAAGTTGAGTCTGCTAGTAATCTGTTTTTAAAAAAAATCAGTAATGCTCAATAAACAATTTGTTGTTGTTGTCTGCCTATTAAGAATTTAGCCCGCTATATCAAATACATTGAGTAGTCTGGTGGTGGTAGGGAATTTTGTCCAAAACTAGAGATTGAAGAACTTCATCTTTTGAAAAATCCAGTTCCAATTTTCATAGCTTCTTTTCAAGTGAATTTGGCCTTCCCCTCAGAACATCTTTCCACACATGCTTACACTCTGAAGTGTAAATACCAAATTATTTCCAGTTTTGAGTACACAGCCAACACTGGATACACTTTATACACTAAAGTAGGGCTACTCAACTTTGCAAGCGCCGGGGGCCAGAATGGTACTCCTAAGCACATGGTGAGGGCTACATCTTACGTGTTGTTGCATGTACTGTACATGCAAATAAATATGCGAATAGCTTATTTCACACTGATGGGCATGAATATAAAGATTAAGGCAAAACTACACAACATGCAGGCCCCATTTAAGTCCTTGATATTAATAAAACGCAATAAATATCTGATTTCCACCCATATGACAGCACTTTTAATAAGCAATGACAGTCAAGGAATGAACTACAAAAACGCGTATCAATAGAAGACCATTATATTGACTCGCCATTATGGAGCATTTCTCAGTGAAGGCCATGTTCAAAGGATCCCACCCATGGGCTGTGTGTTGAGCCCCGTGTAAACTCAAACTGCACTGGGGCTGCAAACCAATTTGCCTCATGCGGCCTATGGGCTGCTTGTTGAGTAGCCCTGCACTAACGGCCTAACCCCCTAATTCCAGTTGATTTAAGTTGAATATGTGCACATCTACCAACATCTGATCTTCCAGCTGATATGAATCCGCTATCAATACAGCTCTATATAGGCCAGTACGTTTTTTAAAATAAATGGCTACCCACAAATAACTGTATACCCCAAACTAAACTTTGCTCACAGTCAAACCTTGAAACCAGCCACATTGGCCCATATCTAAGAAGTTTGTGTATGCTGCTTTCCTAGAAAGAACTCCGAGATAGTGCTGCAAAATGTCGTTCATTGGAAGAAAAGATCTTCTCTCTCCAATATGCTGAGGGAGAGAAGGAGTGCCGGATAAAAGAGCTGGAGTACTGCAAGCGTGCGCAGGAACAAGATATCCAGAACCTGAGAATGCAGGTAATGCAGCAGTGGACAATTATTTTTGATGGTGGGGGGGAGAAGGCATTCTAAGACTTTTGGAATATGATCAAGGGCCACACTCTTCCATGATACTAATAGAGGAGGTGTGGGGTCCGAGATGGAGGTTGGGTGCAGAAGGAAGCTTGGCGTAAGGAATTGGGATGCTGGAGGGTGTGTAGAATCTGAGAGGGAGTTTGGGTGAAGGAGGCAGTTACGATGGGCACAGGAGGAGATGCACAGGTTTGGGTTGTGACCTAGAGCAGGAGATTGCTGTGTAGTGATTTGGGTTGTGAACTAGGGCAAGAAGGCATTGCCACCTAGGGCAAGGGGCTGGGTTGTGGGGTTTTAGGTTGTGACCTAGGGCAGGAGGGGATTGTGGTCTGGGGCAAGGGATCAGGGTGCAGGTTCTGGAAGGGGCATAAGCTCAGAAGGGGGCAGAGGGCTTGGATTGTGCGGAGTAAGGGGGTAGGAGTGGGGTGGGGCAGACGGCAGGAATGCAGAAGGAAGCTTGAGGTAAGGGGCTGGTATGCAGAAAGGCATGTGTGGTCTGGGAGTGAGTTTGGATGAAGGAGGCAGTCATGACATGGGCCACAGGATTGGGGTTCAAGAAGAAGAGGTACAGAGGTTTGGGTTATGACCTAAGGTGGGGGGAGATGTGACCTGGGATAAAGGATTGGGGTGCAGCATCTGGGAAGGGGTATGGGCTCAGGTCGGGGACAGAGGGTTTGGGTTTTGTGGGTTGGAAGAGGCTTGGGGGAGGGAGGAGCTGGGATGCCAGAGGCAGGCTCTGGCTAGGCAGCTCCTGGCCAGCATCCCAGCAGGGTTCCCAGGCAGCCTCCCTGCCTGTCTCACCCCCGCATAGGCTACAGGGGCTATATGCTTTGGTGAATAAGAGCCTAAAGGGAGGGGGTGAGTTCTTCAAACAGGCAGCTCCCATTGGCTAGAAACTGGCCAATGGGATTGTGTTGTGGTGGGGACAGTGCATGAAGCCTCCCCCATTCCCCGTCAGCTGTGAAAGAGAAATGGCCCAGCAGCCGCTTTTTTTGAGTGGCGTTCAGGGCAGGCAGGGAGTCTGCCTGAGGCTTCCTGCTGCATCCGTGGGCCGGATCCAGAAGTTTGGCAGGCCTAATCCGGCCTGCACGCCCCATTTTGCCCAGGCCTGAGATAATGTTTTTTTTTATTTTCCTGTCAATATTTTTTTCACTCATAAATTCAACTGCACTAGATTTAGAATGCAAGAGAAGTTAGACATACAAAGATCATTTTAATATGGTGCAATATACTAATGGCATATTGGAGTACATTAATAGGAGCATTGCCAGCAGATATAGGGAAGTGATTATTCCCCTTTATTCGGAACTGGTAAGGCCACATCTGGAGTATTATGTCCAATTCTGCATCCCCCTTTCCCACCCATAGAAAGGATGTGGACTCAGTGGAGAAAGTCCAACAGAAGGCAAGAAAAATGATTAGGGAGCTGGAGCACATGACTTATGAGGAGAGACTGAAGGATTTGTGCTTATTTAGTCTACAGAAGGGATTTGGTAGCAGCTTTCAACTACCTGAAGGTGGGTTCCAAAGAGGATAGAGAAAGGCTGTCCTCAGTTGTGATAGATGTCAGAATGAGGAGCAATGGTCTCCAGTTGCAGTGGGGGAGGTCAAAGTTGGATATTAGAAAAATCTATTTCACTAGGAGGATGGTAAATCACTGGAATGGATTCCCTACCGAGATGGTAGAATTTCCACCCCTAGAGTTTAAGTCCTGGCTTGACAAAGCCTTGGCTGGGATGATTTAGTTGATTGGTCCTGCTTTTTGCAGGGGATTGGACTTGATGCCCTCCTGAGGTCTCTTCCAGTCCTATGAATCTATTAACGTGTTTTCTCATCTAGTGATACATACTTTATATCCTTAACTGAATTAAACTGTGTAATAACTAGAGTTCTATAATTTTATTTTGCATAGACCTGTTCTAATCCAGTGCTACAAGCCACCACAGATGAGCTTTCTAGTCGTTACGTGGAGATGATTAACAACTTGAGAGAGGATAAAGATAGAGAGATCCGTAATCTTAGGGTATGTTGATTATCATATATATCTATATATTCAATTATATATGGACTTCAGAGCAAAGTATGGTTATAGGAAAGTGACAGGTTCCATTTTCAAAATTACAAAATGGGGGGGGGGGAGCGTATACTAACCAAATATACATACTTCGGGTATTTTGTAGTTTGATATGAGAACTGGTGGTTTCTATTTTGTATCATTGAAATACTGGCTTTGTTCATGTTATGTTTGGTTTATAACTAAAAATTCACTGTCCAGAAGCTGGTTTTAGAGATTTTTTTTTTTTCTGACTTCAAAATTGGGTTGACAGGTTTGTACGCATTTATAGATCCTGAGTTCAGCATAAACAAAAGCCTCGTGTATCTTGATGGGGGTGAGAAAACTAACCAAAAAGGCAGCTTTCATAAAATAAGACAGATCCTAATTTAAAGTATACCTATAAAACTTGTCACATAAGGGGTACTGTATGTATATTTGACCAGCTTAAAGATCATTTTTAATTGTACTATATTTGATAACCAAATGAATTTACCCGAGCAAGCTGAGTTTTCTAAACATTATACCTACTGATACCAAACAAAACACAAGCACCAGTGCACTACTAAAATAATATACCAACTCAGAACCACCCATTGCACCAAAAAAGGTGCTAACATATTTTAGTTGACTTACTCTTGAGTCTCCCTCTGGATACGTTTTACATTAATTGGTTATTTTAAGTAGTGTCTTTCTATGTGAGAATCCACATGAAGGGATGACATCTAAAGTGCTCTCAGTTGTATTAAGTGATAAATTGGAAATACAAATATTTTCTCCTCTTGCGAGAATACTTCAAGGTGCTGTACCAATAGCAGATCTAAAACTTTTAAACAAAAATTGGGATTTTAAGTATATGCCAGTAGGATACAGAACATAACAAAATTATTTTCTTATATGATGAAAATCTTTCATTTTCAGAGTAATATCCAGGTCTAGCCACACAAGTGGAGGACCATTGAATACCTATATTCAAGGTCATGATGATAATTTATGCTTATAGTATAAATCTTAAAGTAACAGAAATGAGAACAAAACATGGGAGAAGTAGTGGATGAAATAAAATGAATCCACAAATTTGTGTAAAATTAAATTAATTCTTGTTTAAAAGTGACCTACAAAGGAAGAGAAGTTGGTCTTTGTCTTTAGTTCATTATGTATTAAAAAGCCTGAAAAGCTTACTATATATAAATAAATTAATTAAATAAAGAGGAAGGGCGGGGGGATAGAATTCCATAGCTTGTTCATTGTAAGTCATCTTAAAGATACTTCAATCTCAAAACTATTATTTTCCTTAGTTTCCCTAATATGTGCATAACCATTTTTTAAAGTCCCAGATAAACCAGTTCCAGCAAGATATTTCAAGAAGAGATGGATGTAACAGTGACATCCATATAAGGCTGCATGAACTGACTTCAATGTTGGAAGAAAAGGAGACTTTTATTAAACAGCAGCAAGAGGTAAAATAGTGTTTATTTGTGCTGCAGTTGTATACAGTCTATTATCACTCTTATCTGCTTGGGGACCATAAGACAATTCAAATTTCAGCTGTGTAAATAATTAGAATTTAAAGGGGAAGGTAGCGAAGATATGCCAAGGTAACAGATCAGTAGTGCTGGTCCCTTTATGTGCTCTATTCCATGTAAGCTGTAAGGCATTGGTTTTCAGGACACTTTTCCCATTTATAATTGTAATATAACATTCCTCTATAAGAATTTTTAATTCTGATCAACAGCTGCCCCTTCCTTTCATCCATGTTAGGTGGAGTCTATGAGCATGTTTCATAGAGAGAAGTTCTGCAATTTGTTTAAACTTTTATGTCTCCTGAAGCAGGTGTTAAGTTTTATCCAACCCCTTGTAATAACATCAACTGTTAGGCAGAGCCTGAAGGCCTTTCTTTGACCCAGTCTGTTGAGATAACAAAAGTTATTCCATAGTGTCTTGTGAAAGGAGTTTTTAACCTTAAGGGTTTTTTTGTGGCTTTAGAGTTAACGTTTAATGAAGGGTTCAGAATTATCATTTTTATTTTTGGTTTCCCTAGGAACTCTTCAGGTTGAAGCAAGAAAGATTCTCATCTGATCAATCCACAGCTGTAACAAAGTCTATCATCACCAAAAAGTAATGCAGCAATACAATTCCTTTAAAAAAATTTTGCTCTTTGATTTTCATTATATAATGTTTTTTGCAGAAGCAATTGCCTGCCAGTGTCAGGTTATGAGAATTGCTTTTAAAATGTTTAACAACAGTGCTAAGAAAAATGTCTGGAGAGGATGCCCTTCATATAGTCCTACAGACTGTTTTAATGAAGTGTTCGGAGGGTGTGAAGATAAATCAATGTGTTCCTGCCTCTGAATCTCACTTGATAAACTCAACCAAAGGTTGTGTACGTCTGAGAAATGCCAGTATTCTTTGATTCAAATCTATCTATCCTGTTGCACTTTTTATTCAAAACAGTTGTATTTATGGTCAGAAAACTATCAATATACATGGCAACCTTTGTCATTGTGAATGCTGATTTGGATTTGCTTGCTTTGGGTATAAAAAATATAATACTGTTATATCCTTTATGCTCTTCTGAGTTAATCACACTGAAACTTGGTCTATCTACACTACTGAGTTAAGGTGACATAAGTGATAATATGTCAGCCTAATTTTTTAGTGTCTATGGTACAGCTTTTCTCCCACCATGTAAGTGCCCACTACACCTCAATAAGTTGTAGGTAGGATCAATGTCAGTGTATTTAGGATTTCTGCTTTTGTCAATTTAATGGATCCTATGGAGCTGTGAAATAAACAAGACAGCTGGGTCTCCACTCTTACACTCAGGTCAACTGCCATGGTCCCAAAGTGGGTTTCCCTGTCAGAAGCAAAAAGGTGCATGTGACTTCCCCCACGCTCCAGGCAAGGAGCTACATAGAGCTGAAAGCCCAGCCTTTTAGATCACGCTGACAGGAGGATAATGTGGACATCAGCCACCTCAATACTTACTGTGGACATGCCCTGAGAGAGCTGGGTTCTCTTCTGAATTGTGCAACAAAAAGGCCTCTCTGCTGTTTTTTTTTTTTTTTTTAAATTAGTCTTAAAATATACCTCAGTTGTGTATGCAGTGTTAGGGAGGTGGACTGATTTGTATTAATTTAAAAATACTGTACAATTCTAGTGGGTTGTGGGTTATGAGAGTGCTTATTGTAAGCATGCATTGGTTTAGTTAATAGCAGTGCTCTAAGAAAGCAAGCAGGGAGGTAACAATGGGTTACCTCCTGACAAACTGACCTGAAGTTTAAGAAACAACATGAAAACTGTTAGAGCGTAGTCTAGATATAGCCAATTTTCTAAAGAGGATATGCAAATTCAGCAAGATCTTTTCAAAGTGAAAGTAGTCTGGATGTGGGTTTTTTTCCAGAAAAGAACCCTTTTTCGAAAAAGCTGCTCTTCTTCAAAAAATGAGCTTTATGTGTTTTTTTTCGGAAAAGGGGTTTTTCCCGGGGAAAAAAAATGCGTCCAGACTACTTTCGCTTTCAAAAGTGTGATCGGAAGAAGATATGCAGATTCCCGTGGAATTTGTGTATCCTCTTTCGAAAATAGAGCGTAGTTTAGATGTACCCTTAGCTATGAAGATTCTTCATGCAGAATCCCCACAAGTTACACAGTTGTTTCGCTAAGGCTGGGGATCAAACCGGTAAAAAGGACAATACACAGTTAGAAACATGCTCTACAAGATCTGTAAAAACTTAAACAACTAATAGTCTTGTAGCACCTTGTAAAGACTAACAGGGAGGTTGAGGGAAGGGGAAAAAAGGGAGGAAAGAAATAGTGTGCATGCTACATGAAGCTAATAGAGAAGGTGAAAATTAAGTGCAAAATTGTTTTTGTTTTATGTTAGGATGAGGAATGTAGTGGGCCATCCAACCAATGTCTTTATTCATACTTTTGTGATAGGAATCAAACCTGTAAATGAAGTTAAGTTTTAAGGCTTCCCTGTGTAGATGGCTTGTGGAATTGGCCTGAAACAATACGATGACTTTGAGATCCATTAATGAGTGCCCGGGCAAGTTAAAATGTTCCCCAACAGGCTTCTGTGTGTTGCCTTTTCGGATATCTGATTTGTGTCCATTAATTCTTTCCCATAGAGATTCTGCAGTTTGGCCAATATACGTGGCAGAGGGGCATTGCTGGCATTTGTTGGCATAGATCACATTAGTCAAAGATCTGTACATTTACCTTTGCCATTTATTTTTGTCTTTTGAGCATCCCTTTGATTTCATCTGTAATACTAATTAATGGGTGTTGTCAACTTAATCTTCTATGATTCTGTGCAAGAAACCTCAGGAGGTCATCTAGTCCAACTCCAAACTAAATCATGCCAACCAGAGTTTTGTCAAGCCTCACCCAAAAACCTCTAAGAATAGAGATTCCACCATCTCCCTAGCAACTCATTCCAGTGCTTTAACACCCTCCCAGTGAAGCAGGTTTTCTTAATAGCCAACCTAGATTTCCTCTACTACAATTTTAGACAATTGTCAGATGCATTAGATCCATCTCCATGGACCTGTGAATGTCCAGCTTTTCTGAATATTCGTTAATCTGCTCTTTCTCCACTAAGCTACTCACCTCTTCCTCTTACTATGCTGCCAATTGCAGCAGTCTGGGAGCTGATCTTGTTGTGAAGAAAGACAAAAAAAAGCATTGAGTACTTCAGCTCTTTCCACATCACCAGTCACTAGGTTGCCTCCCTCATTCAGTAACAATCCCACACTTTCCCTAACCACCTTTTTGTTGCTAAAATACCTGTAGAAACCCTTCTTCTTATCCTTCACATCCCTTGCTAGCTGCAACTCCAGTTGTGCTCTGGCTTTTCTGATTCTACCTCTGCATGCTCAAGCAATGTTTTTATAATTCCTACCTACTCATCTAAGTTTCCTCATCTTGTAAGCTTCCTTTTTGTGTTTAAGCTCACCGAAAATTTGTCCAAGCCAAGCTGGTAATCTACCATATTTACTATTCTTTCTGCACATGAGGATGGTTTGTTCCTGTGCCCTCAGTAAGACTTTGTTAAAATACAGCCAGGTCTTCTGGACTCCTTTCCCCCTCGTATTAGCCTCTTGGGGATCGTGCCCATCAGTTCCCTGAGGGAGTCAAAGTTTGCTTTTCTGAAGACGAGGATCCGTATTCTGCTGCTTTCCTTTTCTTGTTGTTGTCAGGATCCTAACACAACTATATGGTTACTGCTGCCCAGGTTGCCACCCAGTTCTGTTTCTTCTACCAATTCTTCTCTGTGAGCAGCAGATTAAGAGAAGTATGATATTGATTCCAGAAGGAACAAAAGTCTTTGCATTTCTTGTTCTCCAGAGTGGTGAACAGATCTAGATGGGGAGTCTCCCACCTATAGAAGATTGAGCATATCACATCTTCTCTGACAGACCACTTGTGGACCATGAAGGTCCTATTGAGGGCATCTGTCAGTGTGTTCTGCAACCCTGGCAGGTATTGGGCCTCTTTGTGGATTTTGTGTGTTATACTATGGGTCATGGACTTTGCACCTCAAGGCAGAGGCTGGACAACCGTGCCCCTCCCTGCTTGTTTATATAAAACCATCGCGGTCCCATTGTCTGTACACACTGACATGCACTGGCCCTGCATCTGGGGTCAGAACACCTGACTGCCTTCAATTCCTTCACATTGAAGTGAAGCACTGTGCCCATGGGAGACCACAGTCCTTGGGTCCTCAAGTCCCCCAAGTGGATTCCCCCACCCTATGGCAAACTGCACCCCTTCTGACAGGTTCAGTGGGTTCATTCACCACCTGAGAGAATCTATCGCCCACTGTGGAATAGACCACCATTTCCAGGCTGTCACGTGTCTGCATGTAGACCAAGGTGAGTCATCCTTGAAGGGGACTGAGGCATGAACATGGATATCTGATCATGTGGCAGCATGATTCCATGTGACCTAGAAGTGTGAGGTACACTCTCGCCATTGTAACAGGACACTGGGTTAAGAGTGTATATCAAGTCCTGTATCACCGGAGTCCAGGTTTCCAGGAAAGATGCTCTCCCTTGGGTTGAGTCCAAGGTCTCCCCTATAAACTCTGTTCTTTGCACTGGACTCAGGACCAACTTCTCTTCGTTGAGAAGGATGCCCAGGGCTCTGAACAGCTCTAACGCAAGGCCCACGTGTGTGAAGTGGTTCTCTGGAAGTCGCTTTTAGCAACCAATTGTCCATATAGGGAAAACCTGGACCCCTCTTGTGCAGGAAGGCTGCTGCCACCACCATATATTTGGTAATACTCTTGGGGCAGTAGACAGGCTAAACAGGAGCACTGCAAACTGATAATGCTCATTTGCTACTGTAAACCTGAGGTAGCACCAGTATCGTGGAAGGATTGAAATGTGGAAGTATGTGTCCTTCATAACGAGGCCAGCAAACCAGTCTTCCAGATCCAGACAGGGAATTACAGTGATGGAATTAAGGGTGCCTCTGGGAAGCCGGGTGTGCATCCCTAGTGACTTCATGGTTTCCTGGAAGTCTTTGAGGGAATGCAACTTAGTCTGTCTGGTCCGAAAACTGACTCTTGCCATTAAAGAGGAGGTCCTGCAACATATACTGGACCTCTGGGGAAAGCCCTGAAAGGTCTGAAGCCATGCTGAATGGTGCATGGCCTCCCTCATCAACAATGTCTTTGCCACCAAGTCTGCAGAGTCTAGGGCTGCTTGTAAAGAGGTCTTAGCTATGGTGAATCCTGGTAGGAATCATGGGGCAGGAACTCCTTATACTTCGATAGCGCCTACCATTACTTGAATGCGTAATGGCTGAGGATCCCCTGTTAGAGATCCTCAGCAGTAGGCCTTTTGCAGATTAGACTTTTCTGCCAAACAGATCAGTTGTGTTGGCCTTAGGGAGCAGGGACCTGCTGTCCTTGTCTCTCCTTCTCGTTGACAGCTGATACCTCGAGAGAGGAGGGATGGGGATGTGAGAACCCATTGGAGGAAACGAAGTACCTTCTCTCAACCGGGGTCTGCCACAAATGTGTATAATTTGACTGAATAGTCTTTAGAACTGGTAGAGCAACCTTCCTCTTTTGACAGAATGTCCACTATGGGGTCCTCTGGCTCGTCTGTCTCCTCCATGGGGAGATTCATATTCTGGGCAACCCGTCGTAATAATTCCATGACTCGCTTGGTGCCCCCCAGGAACTCAGTGCCAGGGCCGCCGCCGGTGCTGATGGTAGTGCGCACTGTGTCAGTGGGGTCAATCCCTCTGAAGAGGAGGATGACCTGTTCTGGTGCAGTTTTGTGGACTGGGGTCAATGTAGCATTGCTGGCTTCCCCCTCTAGTGGTGTGGTCTCGGCTGTGTGGGTAGTTTATTACGCATCCTGGATGCCTCAGTTCCTGAAATTTTTATCAGGTCTTGGACTGCCTCATAGGTATCAGGCGTCAAGGGAGAATTCAAGACCTGCACCGGACTCGTGTCTCGGTGACAGGTTGTGTGCCAGACTCAAGGGCCCCAGTCCTGGGCCAGAGTTGATGGCAAGTCCTGGGCCTCCCACGCTGGGGATTGCTTCCACTGTGCTTGGTCTTCTCTTGACTGGACTTATGAGGCGCTCTGCCTCTGCCCTCTTTCCTGCTTCATGGTATCAATGAAGTAGACCTATTTCTTGGCGCCACATTCTTCAGTGATGTGGAACTCTGGTGCTGGTAGTCCTTAGCCTTTCAGCCTGCAGCACATGGAGGCTGGAGCACTCGATACCGAGTTGGCTGCAAATGCCGATTTCTTGGCCTGGGGAGGTTTCAGTGCCGCCTCTATATGGAGCTATTCTAGTCTATACTCCCAGTCCTTCCTGGTACGGGGCTTGAAACCTCTACAAATTTTGCACTTTTCAGTGAGATGTTCTCCACCCAAACAGTGAAGGCACATGTTGTGTGGGTCGCTTTTGGGCATAGGGCACTTGCACACTGTACATGACTTAAAGCCTGGGGCGTTAGGCATGCCCTGGCACCCCAGAGGGGCTACAGTCTTTGTGCACTTGTCTGCTTTTCCAGTAACGACAATGACTTGCTATTTACAAGGAAGAAGATGATGATGATTATGAGAGCTAAATAGTAGGGACTAGGTGCTTGCCAAGGCAAAACAGCTAGGAAGTTCTATTGCTGTCTTAGATGGTAAGAAGAACTAAGGGAAGGTTAGGGTTGGCAATGGTATATATGTGCTAATATAGCGGTGTTGCTATAGCGGTCTCCACAGCTGACCCTATGGGAGCTGCTAGGAAAAAAGTTTCAGATGCTTGTGCACATGGTGAACATACACCTGACTGAAATTGATGTGAATAAGCACCCGAAGAACCTAGTTTAAAGCGCTCCTCACAAGTTAGCAAGCTTGACTGCAAATATACTCCCTTCATTAGGTGTATCCCATCTTTTCTTAGCAGTCCTTATTTCTGGAACATCATACCATAATTGAAGAATCCAAAGCCCTCTCTCAGACCTGAATCATGGCATATAGTTTCTAATGGGTGACTGGCTGTAGAAGTGTATTTCCACAAGTATTTTTTTTTAAAGTGGATGCTTTTTTGAAGAGAGAATTTCCATTGGTGACCAATTGAATAATACTTTAAAGTCATGCACATATCTAGAACAAATCTGGGTGAGAACTAATCTAGAAGAGAGTATGGGGGGATGTTAGAAGTTTGGTTGTCTACGTTAAAATATAGGTGTTTAAAAAACATAGGCATTTTAAAAAGTTAACAATATTCTACTTTTTAAACAGGTACATAAACCAATATCCAATCCTTGGTCTCCTGTCTGATGACTTCTTGATGACATCATCAATTAGACAAACAGACTATTGAGGAAACTGAAGCAATGTAGAAAAACATGTAAGTTATCGATGTTATGCCATTACTTGTTATCAATGTGTAGATTAAGTACTTTAGTGGTATTTAGGGAGTTCAGGCTTTAAAGAAGCTGAAAATGGACTTGTAAAAAGCATTAAAGCAACAGGAATTTAAAAGCCTATTTTGGAGGTTTCTTTTCTATCTCAGTAAATAAAATAGCAAAATGAGCAACAAAAGCAGCTCAGAGCATGCACTTGTCTATTATGAAACTATGACATTTCTAAAGATGGTTTATGAAGGCTGGCAAAAAATAAATAGAAGAGCCCTCTACCTTTTCCTCTTTCCTATTGTACCTCATATTTTACAACTGTACTTCAGCTTTTGAAAGGGTTGCTATTACACCATAAATTGTACTGTTATGGGGTAAATCTCAATGTAGATTAAGCCAAATCAGCGGGTAAATCCAGAATTGAAAATGTGCCTTATTTCTATTATGTGCCACACCATCAATAAAGCAATTTGAATAAGCGACTCATAGAAAACTCAAAGCCCAGACATGAGTTTTAGGAGTCTTTTTACAATAGATAACAAGCTAGAGCAGTGCATAGGGGCTTGTTTTCAGATAGAAGTAGTTTGCAGATTTCTGGGAGCAATACTTTAACCCTGAATGTAAATTCTTCCGTACTATCAACAATAAATATACGCTCCTCACCCTAAATTGAGCTGGAACTTCATGCAGACCAAACAGTTCCTTTCACTGAAGACATACATACATGGCAGGTAGGAAAGACGAGGATTTAGGAGCATGGTAGATGATAACTGGGAGACTGCTCCTATGATGCCTTCTACAGTAGGAACAAACTCAGTTCTGAAGAGAAGAGGATATAAGAAAGTAGAAAGGTGGTAATAGTAAAAGAGATTGCCTTTTGCAAAGTGAGAGATGATCGCTGTACAGGAATTTAAACGAGGGAATTTTACTAAGAGTCAGGCTAAATATGGAAGAAACAATAAAAACTAAGCCTAGAGGAGATGCCAGTGAAAATGGATTAGACTTAATTTTGTAGAGAATGAGTTTGAGATGGCTGCTACATATAAGTGCTACATACTTGTATAAAGTAAAAGGAGAAGTTAAAGCTGTTCAAAAGTTAGTTGTGTTTGTTTATTTCACTACAGGAGAGCAAGAGTATTATAAGCTGAGAAACTGAGTTTTTGTTTCCTGAAAACACCAGGATAACTCCCTAAATGAAAAATCCCTCCTACACTTAATCCTGCTCCCAATAAAATCAACAGCACCAGGATTTCCTTCAAAATCTTGTATAGTAGAATCGCAGAATTAACTGACCAGTAAACTACACACCTCATTTAGAACCAGATGTATGCTATGAAGCAACAAAAAAGATTTTAAAAAATATACTACTGTTACGGGAAAGAAGCATTTTTCTTCTGCATAGTAAAGTTTCAAACTGTATTAAGTCAGTGTTCTGTTGTAAACTTTTAAAAGAACAGCCATAACATTTTGTTTCAGAGTTAAGGATAACCTCCATTCCCAAGATGTTCATAACTCTGAGGCTCTGCAGCAGGTTTCAATTGAAAAGAAAGGATTTCACTTAGGTTACAAACCTATGATAATATAGGATTATATTAGAAGTGTTTTATTTTTAACTCTAACAACAAATAAGATAAATTTCAGTTTGTTGCAATTACCACAAAAATTACCAGCTTTTAAGCAAATTTTTGTCACTGAAATGTGGTGGTACGTATAGTTAAAATTTTGAAAAGCACCTATGTGCGCAAATTAATGGATCTTTAAAGAATTACATTTGAGTAACATGTTATGATGAGTATCACAATCTTTATACTTAAAAAGTGCCTAAGGTGAGGGCCTGAATGGGAATTAAGGCTGTTCACTTTAGGTATCTGAATCGCATAAAAAGTCAGATTAAAAAAAACAAGTTTATTGCATAGATTTAATTGTAAGCAACAGTACATGTACAGAAAAATTATCACATATGTGAAATCTAATGTGATGTTTGTTTTGTGATGGAAATAACTTCCCCTCAACTAATTGCTTATTTCTTTTAGGAGTGAACAGATTCAGTGAAGGTCCCAGCTGCTCAAAAAAGCTCACCAAATTACTGTATTATTGCTTTACTTTCTCATCATTAAAAGGTTCAGTCTAATATTTAGAACCAGCTTTTCCCTGAACTTCTATCGAAGTGTGTGTGTTAAAAGAGACATGCAGTGGAAAATAATGGATTGTGAAAAGCAGTGGCTGACTTTACTTAAAGCAAGCAATTAACTTTATCTGATGAACATGCATTTTTCATAGTCTGCTTATTACAACCACTGTCTCATTTTCGTAACACAATACCCAGCATTACATGCAGTTAAATCTCCTACATTCTCTATGGAGATGAAAAGCAACTGGCCGAATCATTTATGAAGTTCAGTCCTTTCAGACCACACTATGTAAAGCAATAATTTCCATTCCTGTTACGTATTGCATACTAAGAAGAGTGGACCAACCTTTCTTCCCCTATTTAGTTTGCATATGGCATATTGGCTTTTTCTCTGCATGCATGGTAAATAATACCAGTTATGAAAAGTAGAAGGCAAAATTACATTGATTACAAATGATGTGGCAAAGTTTGATATATGCCTCTGTGGTAAGCCTATTCGCATATCTTGCAAAGGTATGTTCATGATGTTCATACCCCAAAAATGGATATTTTTATGATACACTTAAGTGTTTACAAGATTTTCTAGCTGTAGAAACTGGTATCGCTATTTTAAAGTGTGTTACTTTACTACTTCACAGAACTCACATTGGTTCCAGTAGTGCACTTACGTTTTCTCATCTGTCCATACTGAGATCAAATGCTAAGTGCAGCCATGAGAGGTGTATCTAGAACTTATGGAGAATACATTTAAAAAAAAATGCATACAGAAAACAAACTGGTATGTTTGCAAGATTATCTCAAAAATGCATGAAAAATTCTAAAGAAAAAGTTACCTTTCTGAAAACACAACATTTTTCTACATAAATTAACCAAAATGCTTTAACCTGGGAGCAATTCCATGCCAGATAATTTCTGTTATCCAGCTCCTCACTGTTGGGCCACAAGTGGTGAATGCTAGTTTACAGGATTATATTGCCAGATTAGCAGATATATTTTACAAAAAACATCTATAAACTTTTAAATTTAAGGCAACTAAGTTTTTAAAAAGTGCACTTGAGATCATATGAATAGGTTTTTGACTGAACGTTTATAAACTGAAAAACAGTTGCAACTATCCATACCATGGCATAGTTTAAGATCCTTGAAATTTACTTGTAAATCAAAATTTCAAGGATGTGGTGTAGAGATTCTATTATAGTGGGAAAAGTAGAATGAAAATAGTGCTTGGGTCTATCTATATTCTCTGTTGTTAAGGGAGCAAAATTGCTATTTGATTCAGGACCACAGAATGTGTTCCAGTGATTTTGGTATAAGTAATATAATGGAGTGGGGTTTGAAAGAAATACATAGATACCGGGAAGAGAGGAATTAAGGGATCTATAATACTTAAATAGGTGCGAGTTTTTCGTTGCTTTTGTAAAGGTTTTCTTTTCTATATTTCTGCAAACTAATTGTTATATTATAGGCAGTTGGAATTCATTTTATATCCACACAGATGGTCAATATGTGTGTTGGTGAGAGCACTTGTGAGCTATGGATGAGAACAGCTGTGAAATAAACATCTGTCTATTAATAAGTGTGCAAGTTTAATTTTCTGTTAACAAAACTTGACATCGATGCGTCCGCCTGCTTTAAAAAACTTCTAATGTCTATCTTTTCATTCTTAGATACATTAATTGACTAGGCTACTTTATACTACATTTTTATTTAACACTGTTACTAGACACCAAATCATTCTGGGACAAAGTCTTCAGAATGATCAGGTCATCCACGCAGGTTCTAAGGATAGTGGAACAAAGATAGCAGAGTATGCTGAAGGGTTCTCGGGGATAAAGCCATACTCGCTTTATAGTCCTACATGCTGCAGACTTAGGGTAAGCACTAAAATCATCAATATTTTTAATTTTGAGAACATCAGAAATAAACAGTTACTGCCTCCCTTCTACCCCAATGTTATGAAAAAAATGAAGACTAACACATGGGGCAAAAATTCCTCAAATTGAAGGAATCCTCAGTGTGATCATTCAAATGTTCAGTAGTGACAAATCCATCCACCCTTACTCAAATGGCCCACTGACATCATCTCTGATTTCACAATTTCAGACACACTGAAGTTTGAATTGGTCACAACTCAAGATTTGCTTCATTCCAAAGCAACTTCCCCCATTAGGGCTTGTTTCTATACTTAAGAAGTTTTTTCATACGACAGGAAATTGCTCCATCAAGCAACCATCATTCTTTGATCTGGGCTTCAGAACAACACTGGTGGAGTTGACAGCTAAGGATGACAAAGGTGGGCAGCAAACCGTGACATGAACTTCAGAACACAATGAGCATTTTGTCACGCATCTTAATAGGAGTAGGATCAGACCCCGCTTTCAAACTCCTGAAAAATTAAAATATGAATAAGGCGACATCTACTGCACAATGTTAGCCATGGATAAGAGAGTATGGGGCTCATCAGCTTCTCTCTGTAGAGATAGGACCTTTAAGTTAATTATAGAACATCTGACAAATTAACTTTCTGCAAATTATTGAAATGACATTTACACCGTTTAAAATAATTCTCATCTAGTCATGATGCAAATGTAAAGGAATTCAAAGCATTACAGCGGGGTCTGGGGAGCCCCAGCAGTGACTAGGAACCCCTGGCAGAAGCAAGGCCGGTGGCTGCTAGGGCGACCTGGCCAGGAACTCCCAGTGGGAGCGGGGCTGGTGGCTGCCTGTAAGCCCAGCCAGGAACTCCCAACAGAAGTGAGGCTGGCAGCAACGGGAGACTCAGGGCAAGGAGTCCCACAATCCTGAGAGGTGCCCAGGAGTGATCTGGTGGTCAGCAAGGGAGCATTCACCTCTCCTGATCCTGTAAACCCTCTGGTTTGGCAGTGCTCAGGTCCTGAGGGTGCTGGACCAGGGAGGTCTAACCTGTAATAATTAAAGGCTGCATTTCCCCAAAAGAATGACTCAGGTAAGTAACCCAAATTCTCTTATCACAGACTTCCATGTTTATCCGGGCTAGTGCAACCACATACAATTCATCCTCAAAGCAGTACATCTTGGCAGCTCAGAACCACCCACCTTTAGGTCCTGTTCCTTTTGCTGACTTCAGAAGCCCTCTTCAAGGGATTCATCATTAACACTGGAAGGGAGTGTGTCAGTTTGGATCACAGAAATCCCTTTGGGTTGTCCCCTGGTCATAGACTCATAGAACTGGAAGAGACCTCAGAAGGTCATCAAGCCCAGCCCCCTGCTCTAGGCAGGACCAATCCCAACTAAATCAACCCAGCCAAGGCTTTGTCAAGCCGAGACTGGAACACCGCTAGGGATGAAGACTCCACTACTTCCCTAGGTAACCCATTCCAGTGCTTCACCATCCTCCTAGTGAAATAGTTTTTCCTCATATCCAACCTGGACCTCTCCCACCACAACTTGAGACCATTGCTCCTTGTTCTGCCATCTGTCACTACTGAGAACAGCCTCTCTCCATCCTCTTTTTGGAACCTCCCTTCAGGAAGTTGAAGGCTGCTATCAAATCCCCCCTCACTCTTTGCTTCTGCAGACTAAAGAGACCCAACTCCCTCAGCCTCTCCTCATAGGTCATATGCTACAGTCCCTAATCATTTTGGTTGCCTTCCGCTGGACCCTCTCCAATGCGTCCACATCCTTTTTGTAGTGGGGGGCCCAGAACTGGACACAATACTCCAGATGTGGCCTCACCAGAGATGAATCAAGGGGAATGATGACATCTCTGGATCTATTGGCAATGTTCCTCTTAATGCAACCTAATATGCCATTAGCCTTCTTGATTACAAGGACACCCTGTTGACTCATATCCAGCTTCTCATCCACTGTAACCCTCATGTCCTTTTCTGCAGAACTACTACTTATCTGGTTGGTCCCCAGCCTGTAACACTGCTTGGGATTCTTCCGTCCCAAGTGCAGGACTCTACACTTGTCCTTGTTGAACATCATCAGAGTTCTTGTGGCCCAATCCTTCAATTTATCTAAGTCACTCTGGACCCTATCTCTGCCCTCAAGCTTAGTGTCATCTGCAAACTTGCCGAGGGTGCTATCCATCCCCTCATCCAGGTCATTAATAAAGATACTGATCAAAACTGGTCCTAGAACCGAACATTGGGGCACTTCACTAGAAACCGACTGCCATCCTGACATCAAGCTGTTGATCACTACCCGTTGGGCCCGACAGTCTAGCCAGCTTTTTAGCCATCTTACAGTCTGTTTATCCAATCCATACTCCTTTAACTTGCTGGTATGAATATTGTGGGAGACCGTAGCAAAAGCTTTGCTAAAGTCAAGGTATATCACATCCACTGACATTCGCATATCCACAGAGCCAATTACCTCATCATAGAAGCTAATCAGATTGGTCAGGCATGACTTGCCCTTTGTGAATCCATGCTGACTATTCCTAATCACTTTCCTTTCTTCCAAGTGCCTCAAAATGGATTCCTTAAGGATCCCCTTCCATGATTTTTCCAGGAACCGAGGTAAGACTGACCGGCCTATAGTTCCTTGGATCGTCCTTCTTCCCTTTTTTGAAGATGGGCACTACATTTGCCTTTTCCCAATCATCGGGGATCTCTCCCAATCTCCACAATTTTTCAAAGATAATGGCCAAAGGCTCCTCAATGACATTTGCCAACTCCCTCAATAGCCTCAGATGCATTAAGTCCGGACCCATGGATTTGTGTACGTTTAGCTTTTCTAAATCGTTCCTAACCTGTTCTTTACCCACCAAGGGATGACCATCTTCATCCCATCTTGCGTCACTTAGCGCATTAGTCTGGGAGCCGACCTTGTCCGTGAATACAGAGGCAAAGAAAGCATTGAGTACTTCAGCTTTCCCCACATCATCTGTCACTAGGTTACCTCCTTCATCCAGTAGGGGCCCCACACTCTCTCTGATCACCTTCTTCTTGTTAACATGCCCGTAGAAACCTTTCTTGTTATCCTTCACATCCTCTGCCAGTCGCAATTCCAATTGTGCTTTCGCCTTCCTGATAACCTCCCAGCATCCTCGAGCTATACTTTTAAACTCCTCCCTGGTCATTTGTCCAAGTTTCCACTTTTTGTAAGCTTCCTTTTTGTGCTTAAGTTCACCAAGGATTTCCCCCGTAAGCCAGTCCGGTATCCTACCATGTTTGCCTCTCTTGCTACGTATCGGGATGGTTTCTTTCTGTGCCTTTAATAAGGCTTTTTAAAATACTGCCAGCTGTCCTGGATGCCTTTCCCCTTCATGTAAGCATCCCAGGGGATTCTGCCCATCAGGTGTCTGCAGTTATAGTGCATTCCTAGTAGCAGGCCTTCGCCCCTGAAATTCAGTCTTAACACATACTTTCCTAAACCAACCCTGACCACAGAGAAGCAAAGGATTCTATTAATGTTGTCCTTGGAATCTCCCTATAGACTACTGTTGCTGGGTTCACTGGTATACAGTTAGGCTACGTCTACACTGGCATGTGCTTTTGCGCGAGAGTATCCATGGCAGTGTAGACGTTCTCTTCCGCAAGAAAGCTCTGATGACCATTTTAACCATAGGGGCTTCTTGCGCAAGAAATTAATGTTGCCTGTCTACACTGGCCTCTTCTGGAAGATCTCTTGCGCAAGAGGGCTTCTTCCTTGAGGAAGCGTCAGAGTTCTCACGCAAGAAGCTCTGATTTTCTACAGTACAATGTCACTTTACTTGCACAAGAACACGCGGCCAGTGTAGACAGGCGGCATGTTTTTGCATAAGAGCAGCCATTTTCATGCAAGAATGCGCCAGTGTAGACACAGCCTTAGAGGAGAGGTGGGCAAAAGGGCCTCGGCGGGTTGGATTTGGCTCCTCCACCCCCAGGCCAATTAGGTCCTGGGAGTGGGGGGAAGCGCACAAAATTTTCTCCACCCTGCAAGGAGTGTGCGGTGCTTAGAAGTGCCATGTGCTCCTGGCAGGGTGGATGGAGACTTCATGCACTCTCCCTCCCCCAAGCTCTGATTGGCCTGGGGGCCGAAGGGGGAGCACCCGAAGTCGTCTGTGGGAATCTCTGGGTGGGGGGAGGGCAAAGATTTCACGCACTCCCCCAACCGCAGACCAATTATGGTCTGTGGGTGGGGAAGCAGGGAAGTATCCTGGACCCATCCCTTCCAGTGCAGCCTTTCTGAAGTGGCCCCTGGTAAAAAATTGTTGCCCACTCCTGAGTATACTTCATTTTGGAAAAGTATGGCATTGTTCTTACAAATATAAATTATGTCAAAATGCTACCGTAATGGACCCTTTAACACTTCTAAACAAAACCAGTTTTCTAAAAGTATGTCAAATTAGCTTAAATAGACCAAATACACATCTAGACACTACTGTAAATAGAAAAATATTCAAAATATACAGTAAAAGTGATTTTGGAGGCTCGATAGTATATCCAGCCTTTTGCAACACTTTTTAAGACTTCATGCAGAAAGGAGGCACCTTAAAACACAGAAAATTACTAAACTCTCTATGGAATAGGAAATGCTTGAACGCTAATAGCAATAACTTTTATAAGTGTTTCAGGTTTACAAAAGCCCATCTATGATTTATTTGAATGCTCTTCCCTACAGTCATAAAAATAGCAGAAATGTAAAAATAATTCAGAGATTAAAAATATTCCCATTAAACTAATTTACTGTTTGGATTAAAGCTAGTAGTATTAGAAAATTCAAAATTTAAAAAATCAGTAATTTATTCTTTTTTTGCCCAAGTCTCTGCAACTATGCAGCCACAATTCTACAGGTTAGCCCTTCCTGGTCTGTCACCTTAAGGACCTCACTGTGGCTGGCTCCACTATGACCCCACTGGGCTCCAGTCCTGCTGACACGAGCCAGCAGGGGCACCCTGGGGACAGACTCTTCAGCCTCCACTGGCCCTGCTTCTGCCCTGCCTGGCTGGGGTTCCGAGGATGGCACACCCTAGCCACTGCTGGCCCCGCTTCTTCTCTGCCTGGCCAGGGCCGTCTGGGGCAGAGATTTGATGGCTACTGGTGGCCCCACTTCTTTACTACATTCCACTCAGGAACAAGGCTTGCCAGGCCTACTGCTGCCCCGCCCGGCCAGGGCTGCCGGGGGGGGGGGGGGGGGGGGAAGGGGGCAGGAACTCACTGGCTGTCAGTGGCCCCACTGGTTGGGCTCCCCACTGCTGGACTCCTGGCCGGTTTGCACTCCTGGGCACCAGGGATTTCTGGTCCAGCAACATCTGTGGTCCTGCCGGACCAGGGAGTCCTGGATTTAGGTGATTCAACCAATAGTACAGAATGTAGTACAAGAGATGGAGCTCTGGACAAAAAAATGTGTCATTCTCTCTGAATTCCTTTGTTTTTATTAAATCCCATTATGCTGCTATAATTGTATATGTATTTTATTTAAAAATGGACAGTTAGTGAGACTGTCCAAATTGAGCCAGAACTGATAACCAAGTACTGTGTATTTTAAATGCATATAATCCACTCAAGTTGTTCGATTTTAACAGAATTATTTTTATTAAAAACTGAATTTAAAACAACTAACATGTATTTTGTACAGATAGAGGAAACAAACAACACTAGGTAAAACAAAGTATATATTAAAATAAATGTACTCTTTTGTTAAAAAGACATAAATAAGTGGAAAATGCAACTTCTTACTTAATTCTATAGAAGTGTGGTTTATTTTTTTAAAAAAGAAGTTACTCACCCTGTGAAGTAACGATTGTTCTTTGAGATGTGCCCCGTGGGTGCTCCACTCCAGGGGTCGGGTCCTGTCCCAACGCCGCGAATCGGAGAGCTATCAGAGCCATGGTCCGCTGGACTGCGCATGCGTGGATGCCCGAGGCGGCGTTCACGCCTTTGATGTGTTGTGCGCGGTCCGGCTTGCTCAATTCCTCTCAGCCGCTCCCTGAAACGAGAAAATGAAAAATTCCGGAGCGGGGAGGAAGGGCGGGTGATGGAGCACCCCACGGGGCACATCTTGAAGAACAATCGTTACTTCACAGGGTGAGTAACTTCTTCTTCTTCTTCGAGTGGCCCCGTGGGTGCTCCACTCCAGGTGACTTCGGAGCAGTATTCGAACACTGGAGCGCTCCGGAATTAAAGTTTTTGGACATGCGAAAGAACTGCCAGAGCCACAGAGAAATCGGCAGCAAATTGGTTTACTACAGCGAAATGCCTCATAAAGGTAGAATGAGAGGACCATGTTGCTGCTCGACAAATGTCTCAGAATGGAACACCTCTAAGAAAAGCTGTAGTCGTGGCTACTGCTCTCGTAGAATAGGCCTTAGGAGCACACACAAGAGGTTTGTTACATATGGAGTAGCAGGTTGTAATACACGACACTATTAACCTCGCAATCCGTTGGGAAGTGATGGGTTGTCCCTTGGTTCGATCCGCTAATGACACTATTAGACGGTCCGATTTCCTAAAGTGTCGCGTTCTTTCGATATAAAAGGCTAATGCTCTCCTCACATCGAGCGTGTGCAACAGTGCATTTTCCCTCGAAGCATGATGCTTGGGATAGAAACAGGGGAGAACAACTGGCTCGTTGATGTGAAAATCCAAACAAACTTTTGGAACAAAAGCTGGATGAGATCTCAACGTTACCGACTATTTAGTAAACACCGTGTAAGGAGGTGATGACACGAATGCAGCAATTTCACTCACTCTGCGAGCTGATGTAATGGCAAGCAGAAAAAGCAATTTTGTGGTTAGAAGTTGCAATGGTATTGTAGCCAAGGGTTCAAAGGGGGGGGCGTGTCACAGAATCCAGAACGAAGTCTAAATTCCAAGAAGGTGGTGGTGGTTGTCGTGGTGGGTTGAGGTTCATAAGCCCCTTCAGGAACCTCTTTGTAATGGGATGAGCAAATATAGAGAACCCATCCTGACCCCGATGAAATGCACTAATTGCTGCTACATGCACTCACAGTGAGGCTATTGCAAGGCCCGTGTTGTGGAGATGTAAAATGTAATCAAGTATCTGGGATATCCCTGCGACGTAAGCATCCCTACCATCATTGCTACACCACGTTTCAAATCTGGCCCACTTGGCGAGGTAGGTCTTTCGAGTGGAGTCTTTTCTGCTGTGTACTAATACTTGCTGGACTCTCTGTGAGCATGAGAGTTCGACTTGATTGAACCAGCGAGCATCCACGCCGTGAGGTGTAATGTTTCGGGTTTCGGATGGGAAAGGGAGCCGTTGTCCTGAGTCAAGAGATCCGGAAGCAGAGGAAGGGTGTACAGTGTCCTGATGGACATCTGGTGGATTATTGAATACCAAGGCTGCCGTGGCCACGCTGGGGCTATGAGAATTACTCGAGCCCTTTCTATAGTGATCTTTTCCAGGATCCTGGGAACTAGGACAATCGGGGGAAAGGCGTATAGCAGTGACGTTCCCCAATTGTGGAGAAAAGCATCTCCCAAGGAGCGATGTCCAATCCCTGCCCTGGAGCAATAATAGGGACACTTGGCATTGGCAGCAGTAGCGAACAGATCTATTGAGGGAAACCCCCATTGGGCGAAAATACCGTGTAGAATGTCCGTGCGAAGTTCCCACTCGTGGTCGTGGGGAAACAGCCTGCTGAGCGAGTCCGCAATAGTATTCTGGACACCCGGCAAATAGGTGGCTGTCAGGATGGTATTGATGCAGGTACACCAGTTCCACAAGTGCATCGCTTCTATACAGAGGGATCGGGATCGAGCCCCTCCCTGTCTGTTTACATAGTACATGGTGGCAATATTGTCCATAAGGATTCTGACGGTCGTGTTCCTTATATGGGACTGAAAATGCTGACATGCATGACATACTGCTCTTAACTTGAGAATGTTGATATGTAAGAGCATCTCCTGCAGAGACCAGCGACCTTGAACCGTCATGTCGTCCATATGCACTCCCCAGCCAGTAAGGAACGCATCTGTTGTTATTTGCTTCGACGGCTGTGGACAGTGAAAAGGAATGCCTGCCATAACATTGGTCGACTTGGTCCACCACTGTAGGGATTGTTGTACATGTGATGGTATCGCCACCACCTTGTGAATGCTGTCCTTCATCGGAGTGTATACTGTAGTCAGCCAGTGTTGAAGGCAGTGAAAATGTAACCTTGCGTTTTGAACAATAGTTGTTGAGGCAGCCATGTGTTCCAGTAGTTGTAACGGCACTCTGACGGGAATTGTTGGAGAAAACGTCAGCGTGTGAACAAGATCTTGAATGGCCGCGAAACGTTCGGCAGGTAAATAAGCGCGCGCTGTTCTCGAATCGAGCCTCGCCCCTATGAAGATCAGATCTTGTGTAGGTTCTGGCGAGGATTTCTGCATGTTTATGAGTAGACCCAGAGAGTGAAAAACCTGAGAGGCTGTTGTCACCATGTGTTTGGCCTCTGAATATGTTTGTCCTCTTAGGAGGCAATCGTCCAAGTATGGGAAAATTGTCACTCCCAGCCTGCGCAAGTGGGCAGCCACTACCGCTAAGGTTTTGGTGAAAACTCTGGGTGCACATGCCAAGCCGAAAGGTAGTACTCTGTACTGGAAATGTTCTTGACTTAGCTGGAAGCAGAGAAAACGCCTGTGTGCAAACCAGTCTCCCTTGTTCAACGATGGAATGATGGCATTTAGGGTCACCATCTTGAAGCGATGTTTCCTGAGGTAGCGGTTTAGCTTGCGTAGGTCCAAAATGGGTCTCCACCCTCCTGTCTTCTTTGGGGTAAGGAAGTACCGGGAATAAAATCCTTTTCCCCGAAACTGACTTGGTACCCTCTCTATAGCACCGATATTCAGTAGGCGCTGAACTTCCTGTTTCAGCAAATGTTCGTGAGAGGGGTCCCTGAAAAAGGACGGGGTAGGAGGGGTGGTGGGGGGGAATGGATAGAAAGGGAATGGAGAGACCAAATAGTACCACCTCCAGAACCCACTTGTCCGTGGTGATACTGGACCAGTGAAGGAGGTACTGTTTTAATCGATGGTGAGACATTTGTAAAGAGTCCTGTGGTACGTTGAACGTGGGGGTCGTGCTTGCGTCCTCGACGGGAAAGTCAAATTTGCTGCTTAGGTGCAGGTTGATTGGATGAACGGTTCGTTTGAGATCTCTTACGTTGAGGACGCTGCCGGAAGCACTGATTGTCCTGGGGACGTGATTGATTCTTATTGAACGCATAATCGTACCTCCGTTGGTAAGGATAGTAACGTTTACGTTTATAGTGAGGTGTGTACATTCCCAAGGTACGTAAAGTGGTACGGGAGTTTTTGCCAGAATGAAGAACTTCGTCGGTGTTACTAGCGAAGAGCTTCTGTTTATCAAAGGGTAGATCTTCTACTTTATTCTGAAGTTCCTGCAGAGTTCCGGCGGACGTTAACCAGGAAGACCGCCTCATTGCGACCCCCGGAGCCGTGGCCCATGCAGCTGTGTCAGCCACATCCATGGCCATCTGCAAAGTAGTATTGCAGGCTATATATCCTTCTTGGACTATGGCCTTCAGTAAGGGTTTCTTGGCATCAGGTAGCTATTGTAGTAGCTCTGTAAGCTTTGAATAGTTATCAAAATTGTGGTTAGAAAGGTGAGCCATATAATTTGTGATTCGTAACAACGTAGCCGAAGAGTAAACCTTTCTTCCAAAAACATCCCATTTTTTATTATCCTTGTCTTGGATTGTATTCTTATATTGAGGAGCCTTAGCCCTCCGCTGTACCACATCAGCTACAAGAGAGTTGGGTCAATTTAACGCAAAAGTAAGGAAGGAAAGAGTTCTGAAACTATTTACAAATGTGAAGGCTCTGGGAGAAAACCGTTGGAAATGAAACTGACAAGAAGGAGCTCTCGTCCGCGACCGTGGGCGGCTGAGAGGAACTGAGCAAGCCGGACCACGCACAACACATCAAAGGCGCGAACGCCACCTTGGGCAGCCACGCATGTGCGGTCCGGCGGACCACTGCTCTGATAGCTCTCCAATTCGTGGTGCCGGGACGGGACCCGACACCTGGAGTGGAGCACCGACGGGGCCACTCGAAGAAGAACACAAAAAGTTTAGATGCAACACTAGAATAATCATTTTCCAGATTTAAATTGATATTATGAAGCCCATTTTAAATTACAGTACACCCAAGAAAAAGTATGTCACTAAGCTTTTAGTTTATCCCATTACTTACAACATTTAAAATGTGTGAAACAAAAATTAATTTAAACAAAATTTCATAGTTTTGATGGCAAAATACCATACTTGTATATGCTGTTTAGTGAAGCAGAGTTGCTAGCTTTTTTCTTACCAGCATCTTCTATTCAGATATAAAACAATATTGCCAACAGTAAAAGGTATAGGAACTACTTAAGACATTGTTCAAATAATGCAAGCCTGGGAAACAGGAATATAGACTTTTTCTTTTATACTGTGGCTCTTTCCACCTGTGACTATATTTTAACATTTCATTTTCTGAACATGGTTAACAGTCTACAAAACCTACACGATAAATATGAATCATCTATTTAAGTGCTTGTAGCTTTCAAATCTACATCATTTAGTCAATACAGTGCAATTAAAAAGGCAACCCTATCTGTGTATTGTAAGTTTCCTTTCTTATATGAGTGAACACACATTAAGGTGATGCAAGTGCTATGACAGAGTTCCCTTTACACAGTATGCTACTTTGGGTAGTGTCATATCACATTTGTTTGGAAAAATGTTACCATATTTGTTTGTGTGATACTCACTGACCATTGCATGGTCATCCTCAACGGTTTTTTCCCCTCTACTAGACATCAGGTTGCACCTTTTCCTTTTTCATGAGGAACTCAGGAACTACACAACACTTTTGCTGCTCTAATTTGACTATTTGAACTTGCTCTTACACACTCTGTCTTGCTCACACAAACACACTTCAATAGTTTTAAAAAAAACATGTTGTTCACTTAGTCGTAAGACAATAGGACAAGATGGGTGACTCCCCTTCTAGTTGTAATAATCTTATAGTTAAGTATCAATGTACATAGAATCTCACATAAGAATCGCAGGACACAAGCACTCTTTCTTTCTTTGAATTGTCCTTGTTAAATAAATAATAATTGGATGCAACTTTGCTTCTCAACTGCTATTTTTTATCTCGTCTACAAATAGTGTGTGGCTACATGATACAGGAGAGAATATTATAAAGCAAAAATAAAGATTTAGGAGGAATTGTATTAAGGCCAGAAAAAGACTGTTTAGGAAACATGGTATTGATCACATAACAGCTGGAGCTGAACATGTACATACATATAATACCCAATAAAATACTTTTAAAGCTTAAAATATACATATACTACACCCAGTAAAATAACTTTAATGTTAACAATTTATATAACATTGAATATGGGGGGCAAACCAGTTGGATAGCCTTACTCCAAAGTAACCAATTCTCAAAGACACCCACATTCTGGCCAACTAATTATCAAAAGGTGGTAAAATCCCCCATTTAAAAGTACCTCCACTACAGCCTTGTCATTCATCTGGGTCTAGTGCTCCCAGTATGACACAAGACAGAATTTCCCTATTTCAGAAAGTTTTCAGGCCCTTTGAGGAGTGATGGCTAGTGAGCAAGACAGATCCTCAAATTTATTTAAGTACCTAACTCACATTCCTAAAAGAAATTAAACACCTAATACCAGTAAGGACCTGGGCTCTCTCCTCAACAGACTAATTATATAGAAAAATCTTTCATTACCCTCAGCCCCTTGAAGTGTCCAGCTGGTCCTTTCTTGATATCAAAACTAGTCAAACAATTTGCAAAAGCCATGACTTGATCCTGTCAATGTCATATATATCTTTTCTGGGTAACAACACCGTTTTTATTATGCAAATATGCCTGTTATACTTTTCCTTGGATTACACTGCTTCAGAATGACAGACTGACATGAGGCTTAGAGTCAATCTCCTCTCCTCCCCTGCAAATCATTTCAATTCTTTTAGTTATTCTAAATTAGTTTGTCAGATTGATTTCAAATTCTTGTTCCAAAAATTCTCCTCTTGCATAAGAGTATGTATGAAGAGTCCCAACCTGCACATGAATGGAGTCAAAATTAGGCTTACAATACAAATTAGTAACTTCCTTTTCACAGCTGGAGTACTTTGGATGCCTATTTCCTATCTGTATTCCACTATGGGGGTGAAGGGTACTCATATGCTCCACTGACCTACAACTAGAGAAGTCTTGCAAGTAGCTGATCTGCACCGGCATCCCTGTTTTACCCATGCTCCATAAGGAGCGTATAAATGGGACAGGGCAGTGGTTATCTCTCCAGTTCCTTGTCTACTGCAGATTTAAACATTATCTGAGATGGTGGTGAAGGAGGGCAGGGAGTGGAATAAAGAGAAGGACTGCATATCTTAAAGGACACCAGTATAATTAGATAAGAGGAAGTAGGTCACCTTGTGCAATAATGATGGTTCTTCGAGATGCGTGCCTCTGGGGGTGCTCCAATGAAGGTGTATTTGGGCTCCTTTGCCTCTAATCGGAGATATTTGGTAGCAGTGTCCATTGAGACTGTGCATGTGCGCTCTCGCTCTCTCTCATTATGCTTCGAGGCTATTTAGCCATGTGCAGCTGAAAGCCTCTCACTTCTTTCTCTACCAGAGAGCCACATACAGAACTCTGAAGAGGGTGGGTTGTGGAGCACCCATAGGCACACACATCTCAAAGAACCATTGTTACTGCACAAAGTGAGTTACTCTTCTTCTTGTAGTGTCCCTATGGGTACTCCATTGTAGGTGACTCCAAGCAGTACTTGCCACTGGAGGCTGGAATTTTGGAGTGGAGTTTGTTACTACATGGAGTACTATGGAGTCAAAGATGGCATGGGGAGCTGAATCTCTGATGATCACAATGTTCTGTGAGTGTGGGGCAAAGGTCCAGGTTGCTGCTCTACAGATTACTGAGATACATTCCTTTCAGATATTCCTAAGGTAGAAAATGACCTCAAAGAGTGCATATGGACTCTGGTTGGAAGCACATTGTAACCTTGAAACAATGATTAGTGCGACCAGAGACCCATTTGAATAGTCTTTGAGCCAATATCACAGAGCTTTGGGATCTTTCTCTGGATAAAAGGAAGAGTTTAGAGGATTTCCTAATGCCCTTAGACATTAGAATGCTAGTGTTCTTCTTCTAACACATAATATATGCAGAATTGTCCCCCTATTGTCACTAATGGGTTTGGGGGGAAAAAAGAGAGATGGATCTGTGGATTCGTATGGAAAATGCAGAAACAGTAGGGAGAAACTTGCAATATGGCCTGAGAGTTAATGTGTCTTTAAAAAATGAACTGATCATCTCTCATACATGTGCCTTCATGTACACATGGACAAGAGGGCAAGTTGCCATTCACTCAAAGGGAGGCTGAGAACTAGGCTAAAATCTCAGCCTTGGAACTAAGATGGAGCCATGCCTGCAGATGAAGGACTTGCTGGTTGAGGTAAAGGAGCAGGGCTTTGTTTTGACAGATTAGGTGAGGAATCAGCAGAGGAGGAACAGAAGAGCAAAGAGCCATCAGTGTCAGGTAAGGGAGTCAGCCAATCAGAATAACTCTCACTTCCTGTTGCATTTTAACTGTGCCTTGACAGAAAACCGGGAAAAGGCACACAAGAAGTTCCTGTTCCATGGGAGGATGAGGGCACCTCCCTGTGAAGTGTCCCCAGGCCAGGTCTGGGGCAGTAATGAGGACATTTCAAGTTCCAGTAAGTGGCAAAGTGATCTGTAGACAGGGTTACCCAGAAGGTGAATGTATGTCAAAGCACCTCTGAGTTCAGTTCCCATTTGGGGTCATGACAGAAATTCTGAGACTGTTGGCTGTCACATTCTGTATCCCTAGTAGGTAGATAGCTGGGATGAGTACACTGTGAAGAATGCACCATTTCCACAGTATGAGTGCTTCCGCAAAGGCAATCTGGCACCCTCTTGGTGATTTATGAAAAACATAGGGGTCATTTTAAGTCCATCATGAACTTCACATGTATGTTCTTGATGAAAGACAGAAAGTGTATACAGGCGTTCCTGTCAATACTTAGCTCCAAAAGTGCGACATGGAGTATTACTTCTGTAGAAGATTGACCTGAATCTTGTGGTTGCGTAGGTGAACTCCCCAGACTATTAGGAAGGCCCCTTTACTGCTTTGAGGATGGTGCTGGGAACTCCAGTTGCTGTACTGGGGTTAATACTGTACTCCAGTTCAGTGAGGAGAACTGTGGTGAATAACCTGGGTGGAGCAGTCTGTACTGATAATGGTCTTGCCCAAAGGTAAAGTGTAGGAAATCTTTGGCTGCTAGCATGACTGTCTTGAACATTTGTCTAATGCCTTTGGGTCTAGAATGGGAATCCAACCTCCCTTCATTTGGTGGATTAGCAAATAATAGCAGTTAACCCTCTTTCTCCAGAGTTGCGCCAGGACTGGTTCAATGGAATAGCAAATTACATATTTCCTGATGACATAGGTTCTCATGAGAAGGGTCTCCGAGGGAGGCAGGGAAGGAAGGTTGTAGTGGGGAAGGGACATGAATTGAATGGTGTAACGTTTTAAAATAATCCCCAGGGTTCATCTTTCAGAGGTGATGCAGTTGCTGGGAAATAGCCAAGTGACTTCTGAGGGGCACGATAGGTGTGTGAATGGCAGCTGATGTTGCAATTGTTCAGGCCTTCAACTGCCCCCATGAAAAGTGCTTAGAAGAGGTGGTTTGTGGAATGGGGTTCAGACTGCTTCTCCTTTCAACAGCTGGTCCTCTTACCCGCTGGCTCATAACAGTGCTGAGATGGTGGGTATTGTGTAGCCGAGAGGAATATCTTATTTTCTGACATGCAGTGTAGATTCCTAGGGAATGTAATGTGGTTCAGGAATCCAGGATTGGGGAGAAGAATCTGTCTTCTCTGTGAAAGAGTTTGTCTTCTGCGACCATTTGGGCAATCTAGAAAGATGTAATCAAGAAGCCCTGCCTCGGTATCACTGTCATGAAGAGCAGGCAGGCTGCTTTATCAGTTACATACGGTGCTGTTTCTAGCACCAATCTGATTATTAACTGACCCTCTCTAAGGGTGGCCTGAAATTGTTACTTTTATGTCTCCAGTAAATGTTCCCAAAACACACTCAGTTTCTCATAATTAATAAAATCATATTTGGCCATAATAGTTTGATCATTTGGAATTCTGAACAGTTATGTCGGCCACAACTACGCTGTCCTGCAAAATCCAAGACCAACCACTTTGAAAGACACTGGATGGCTGCGACCTGTGCATGTATATTGCCCAAGGATTGCAATAAGTCAATGGGAGGGGGGAGGCAGGGATGATGGGGTCCCATACTACGATTATGGATGGCCTCAATGAAACTAGGGCGGATCCTCGTGCTGTAACAATGGGACATGACTCCCTCCTGGCCACTGCTAGACTTGTCACTGGGTAAGGGTGGCACCGACTGGGGTATTGGCAGTACAAAGCACTGACCTTGGCACTGGGCCAGGTGCCTGTGTGTGCTCAGTACCAGGGCCCTGGTACCTCATAATAGGGTATATCTACACTACAAAGTTAATTCGAACTAGCAGACGTTAGTTCAAATTAACTTTGCTAGGCGCTACACTAGCGATCTGCTAGTTCAAACTTAATTCGAACTAGCGGAGCGCTTAATTCGAACTAGGTAAACATCATTCCACGAGGACTAATGCCTAGTTTGAATTAAGTAGTTTGAATTAAGGACTGTGTAGCCACTTAGTTCGAACTAGTGGGAGGCTAGCCCTTCCCAGCTTGCCCTGGTGGCCACTCTGGCCAATACCAGGGAAACTCTTCTGCCCCCCCTCCCGGTCCCGGAGCCCTTAAAGAGCCACGGTCTGGCTACACCGTTTGTGCCAGTTGCAAGCCTGCCAGCACCCAGCCAGCAGACCCTGCCACAACATGAGCCAGCCACCCGATGCCACCCAGCCCTCCCCCTCTTCCCGGGACCAGACTGGCGGCTCCCAGGAGCCTGCCCGGGGCCACAAGAGGTGGGAGCCCGCTTGGTCAGGTGCGGAGATCGTGGACCTCATCAAGGTTTGGGGGGAAGCCTCCAATGTCCACGATCGCCGCACTAGCCACAGGAAAGCGGCCGTGTACAGCCGCATGGCTGCCAGGCTGGCCACCAGTGGAGCCGGGAGTAGGTCCACTGTAAAATCAAGGACCTACCCCCACTTTCAGGCCCTGGACCACATCCTGGGGGCTCACACTGCCCATGCCCCTGGGGTGGTGATCGACCCCAGGGCAGAGGGACCCGTCCCTGACACCGAGGAGGAGGAGCCGGAGGACACCGAGAGCCAGGATCCTGCCCAGGACCCCCGAGGAACCCCACAGACCACATCACCTGTGTCGTCCAAGGCCGGGGAGGGCTCCACATGTGAGTACCATCATGCTCCCCTTATGTGTACGGGGGGTCGGGGGGAGAGGGAGCCCAGGGACCATGCGCCTGGGCCTTGCCCACCATGGAGCAGCAGCTGGGTGTCATGCAGGGGCCCTGGCCTTGCAGAGGGGGGCTGGGTTTCACCCACCTTGTCCCCAGGGAGAATTGACCGCTACTCTTGTTTCACCACAGCCGCAGCACCTGGGACTGCAGGGCGCACCACCCCACCTGCAACAGCCACCAGCGCCCGGGCCAGTAGGCGTGCCAGGAACCAGGAGGACTACCAGCAGCGGCACCTCCAGTTCCTGGAGCAGCTGCTCCGCAACCAGGACCACTGGGTCCGGGAGGACCTTCGGCTGCGCCAGCGGAGTTTGGAGGCACTGGAGGAGCAGGGCCATGGCCTCAGAGGCCACCTCCAGACCCTGGTCGACCGATTTCTGCCTCCTCCTGCTCCAGCTCCTGCGGCTGCCCCAGCTCTCGCTCCTCCTCCCACCCCTGCTGCCCCTGCTCCCCCTGCCCATGCTCCCCCCTCCCACTTCCTCCGCACCCCCTGTCCCACCTGCCCCACCCCCCCACATTCCCCTCGCGACGCCCCCGCACCCGCAGTGCTGCGAGATGGGAGAGCCAGTCCGACCCCCAACCTTGAGCTTTCCCTTCCCTTCCTCCCCCTTCCAGCTCCCTTCTCCCAGGTTTCCCCCTCCCCTCTCCCACTCCTCCCTCCCCCCCACCCCAGTTATGTAAAATAAAAAGAGATTTTTTTTGCCAAAACAGGTGTCTTTATTTGACATTAGGAAGGGAGGTTAGGGAGAGGAAAGGGGGAAGGGGGGCAGGGTGGAAGAAGGCCACAGTGGGGCATGCAGGGAGAGTTCAGTCCTCCTCCTCCACATGGAAGCTCTCCCGCAGGGCTTCCCGGATCTGGATGGCCCCCTGCTGGGCTTCCCAGACAGCAGCGGTGCAGGGCTGACCGTAGTGGCCAGCCATACAGTCAGCCTCAGCCATCCAGGCTGGCAGGAAAGCCTCTCCCTTTTGCTCGCACAAATTGTGCAGCACACAACATGCTGCCACCACGGGAGGGATGTTGTGCTCTGTGAGGTCGAGACAGGTGAGGAGGCATCTAAATTGGGCTTTCAGTCGCCCGAAGGCCCCCTCTATCACAATGCGGGCCCTGGTCAACCTCGCATTTAAGGCCTGGTGGGAGGGGTTGAGGTGCCCCGTGTAGGGCTTCATCAGCTAGGGCTGTAGGGGGCAGGCCGCATCTCCCACCAGGCACACGGGCATGTCCACGTCCCCGACCCTGATGTGGCGGTCGGGGAAGAAGGTCCCGGCCTGCAGCCTCTGGCACACGGAGGAGTTCCGGTACACCCGTGTGCCTTGCCGGACCAGCCCACATTAATGTCCGTGAACTGGCCCTGGTGGTCACACACGGCCTGCAGGAGGACAAAGTACCCCTTGCATTTCACATACTGGGAGGCCTGGTGTTCTGGGGCACGGATGGGGATGTGCGTCCCGTCGATGTCCCCCTGTCAGCCGACGGTCAGGGCAGTGTGTGTGTGTATGTTTCCGAGAAAAGGTTTAACATCCGTGCCTTTACTGCTAGGACCGGGGTCCCATCGCAGAGGGTGGCCAGCAGGCCAACAGACGCCCCGTTATATAGGAAGAGCTTATTACATCTTAGATTTCAGCTGCTAGAATTTCATAATTCCTTCGCAGCGGGCAGCCTTGGAGAAAGACTGAAAGATGCCCCAGTGGATCCTGTCACCTGGGAGTGACACAGATCCAAACGCCCAAGCTCTTCCTATAATTGTCCCTTTATGACCGGCTGAAGTTCTTTTAAATTGTGCTTGGTTCTGTTACAACAACTGAAGGAGTCAGGTTAAAGCTTAAACAGTTACAGGTTTATTAAAGAAGCTTATAAATCATATGGTTACAATGGCTATTGCTCTATTTCTTAACTATTAGCAAAATATAGGTCTTAAAAATGGTTACAAAGAAGATAAAGATAGAAAAATAGAAATAATGGTACCAAGTAACAGCTTACTCTTTCTATGTGTACACTTAAGACAGAGGACCACATCCAGGTACCATTTTTACCCCCTTCTGTGCCTCTCGACTCCAGCATGTCAGGCCAGGGCCGGTCCCTCAATTCCTAGGAAAGACGAAAATACGAGGTGGGCGTCCCCATAGAACCTCGGGAGGTCAAACACCTAACCTGACCAGCAGGTAGAGGGTAGAATGACACTCAAAGTGAGTGTGTGCTAGGCCCATCTTTTATAATCATGGGGTCACGTATTTCTCTTTCTTATCTGTAATGCCAATTGATGCTGGTCTGTCTGCTGTGAGACCAGTTCTTACAAGGAAGTTGTGAACTTAATTTACACTTGTAAGAGAGATTTGAGATGATTAAATTGAAGTACTGGGACATTGTTTTCTCAGTGGGAAATTCCTCATCCAGGGACTGTGTGTGTTCGAATCAACATAGGTGCCAGCCTGACACTCGCATATCCTGATCTCTCCTCATATCTATGTTTCAGCTTCTCAGGATCAGATGAGCCAGCATAGACTATGCTGATATTATTGCTCTTTCTCTGCCCTGTGCTTCAGAGAGGCAAATAAGATGGATAATATAGGGGTTAGTCTGTCTGGCTACACCCCCCCCCCGCAGTTGGGGAAGCCGAGGGCTCCGAACCCCCGGATGACGGCGTCTGAGTCGGTGAGGCGGACCACCCTGCGGAGCAGCACCCGGTTGACCACCTGCGGAGAGAGACAGCAAAGCGCGAATCACTGGGGTGCCCGGGTGGCTGGGAGTGTTCATACCCTGGCAGTGCCCTGCGCCCCACTCCCGAAAGCAACCCCCCGGGCGGCGTGTAGTATGGCCGGGAGAGACTGGCCCCTCCGGTGCAGGGCACTTTCGCCTCCTCCCCCCCGTCCCTCCATTTTCCCTGGGGCGGACCATCCCCTTCTTGCAGCCCCCCTTGCCCCTGGCCCAGTGGCCGGCGAGTGCCGTACCTGCATGAGCACTGCTCCGACGGTGGATCTCCCCACGCCGAACTGGTTCCCGACGGATCGGTAGCTGTCCTGCGTGGAGACCTTCCAGAGGGCGATGGCCACACGCTTCTGGAGGGGGATGGTGGGCCTCATGCGAGTGTCCCTTCTGCGCAGAGCAGGGGCGAGCCACTCGCAGAGCTCCAGGAAGGTGTCCCACTTCATCCTGAAGTTCTGGGTCCACTGCCTGTCTCCCCAGCGCTCCAGGATGATGCGGTCCCACCAGTCCCTGCTGGTGTCCAGATGCCAGATGTGGCAGGGCACGCTGGCACCCGGGTGCTGCCGCTCCGTGGCCCCCAGGGTGGCCAGGCGGAGAGGCAGGGGGCTGACGTGCACCAGGTGGTGCCAGGCAGCCTCCAGCCATTGCTGGCAGGCTTGCAGCAGCAAGTCCGGAAACTGCACCAGAAAGTGCAGGGCGAGCTCTGGCTCCATGTTGCCACCTGCGGCGGCGTCCCCGAAGGGAAGCACCGACACAGACGGGCGCAGAGAAAAACGCTTTGCTGTCCCTCGGCGAGGTAGGCAAGCGAGCGGAAAAACTGAGAACCGGCTGTCCAGGGGGGTCCCTTTAAGCACGAGCCTCAGATAGCAGCCACACAAAGCAACTACTGACCTGATGCCCTGCCAGAACCAGTTTCAGCCGCCTTTAAGTGCTCCCCAGCATCCAATCAGTGTGGACGCGCTAGTTCGAATTAGCAAAACGCTAATTCGAACTAGTTTTTAAGTCTAGATGCGCTAATTCGAATTAGCTTAGTTTGAATTAACTAATTCGAACTAAGTTAGTTGGAATTAGCGCTGTAGTGTAGACATACCCATAGGGATTGTCATTCTTCCCCACACATTAGGTCTCCATGCAGAATGCAGAGCTCATTCAGTACCATGATTGAATGTCCATGGTACTTGATCGGTACCAATGGCTGAGTTGATGCAGCGCACTCCCTAGATAAGAGCTTTCTTGTGCCAGGTACTGAAAGTTGTCAGTGCCACACTTTTAGAGTGGTACAGTAACTCCCTTTCCTGTTTTTTAACAAAAAGAAGAGAAGTGAAGACGACCTGCGCGGTACCAAGGCCACAGGTCTCCAGGATACCAGAGCTCATGTGTTATAGGCTCACTTGGCCCTGCAGGGGCATATTTGTGGTACACTGTCAATACTGATGCTAGGTGGGAGTTCTGTCACACCTGCTACCAAAAGTTTTCACAGTGCCACTCTTTTAGAGACAGTATGGTAATTGTAAAAGCAACAAGGAGTCCTGTAGCACATAGACTAGAAGACGTATTGGAGCATAAGCTTTCATAGGCAAAGACCCACTTCGTCAGATGCATGACATCTGTTAGTCTACATGCTACAGGACTCCTTGTCACTTTTGCAGATCCAGACTAACACGGCTACCCCTCTGATATATGGTAGTTGTGTTTCTTTAATACTACCTCAGAGCTTGACTGCTCCCTGGCTTCTCAGGTGATATGCAGCCTGCAGAGCTGGAGGGGTGGGTGAGAGAGGCTCTGCACATCTGCCCATGCCCTGGCATGTTTTTCTGTCCCTGCCAGGTGGCAGCTCTGGGGAAACCCCTCCGGCTGCCAATCACTCGCAGTTTGTTTTTCTGTCAGGGCCAAGGCAGTTGTTAATGTCTTGGAGCTTCCCGGAGGAGTCTGCTGTGAATTTTCAGCAACTCTCTCTTTGTTGAAGTGAAAGGCTCTGGAGATAATCCATCAGGAGTCTCCTGGAGCCTGAAATGCCTTCTCCCTAAGGAGGAGTTTAAGCTTTAGCTCCCAGTTAGCAGTGAGGCTGTCTCAGGCATCAGACACAATGAGAACGTCTGGCTGTTACAGAAACTGCTTACTGGAGAGGCACCTCTCAGAGCCTGGAGCTAAGAATACCCCCAATTAGGAGCAGATCACTCTCTAGCAATGGGGAACACAGAACCACGCAGGTTGTCTTCACTTCTCTTGTTTCTTTTGGTCTTTTTTTTTTTTTTTTTAAACAAAAAGAAAACAGCCACTTATGCTAATGCTAGATAGAGGAGGAACAGCTGCTCTCTCCCTGGCTTCAGAAGGGTTTGTCTGAAACTGGGATAACTTAAAAAACAGACAATAGTCCTACAGCATCTTAACTGCTCTCTCCCTGTGAGATCAAAGGTGGCGGAGAAGGACGAGGGTAGCCTTTCCCACCCTACCCGCCTCTCGCAGTGCTACCTTGAGGCAGATCAGGGAGTGTGACATGCAGCGGCTCAAAGGACACTGCTCCCAGAACTCTTCTATTAGAGGTACAGGGACACACATACACTCCTGGAAGAAGTAACTTTCCTTTCTTCTTCAAGTGCTGGTCCACTGGGTGTATTCCACTGTACACAGAGGAGGACAGAGCCAGGATGGCTGTTTGTACAACTTCTGCCCAGAGGATGTGTCAGCAGAGAAGGCATAGATCAAGGCAAAATATCTTATGGATCTGCAGATAAAACATCACTTAGTTGCCCTGCAAATATCAAGCAGGAATACCGCTTTACCATCTCCAAGTGATACCAGCGAAACACCTTCTGCCTTTGTAAACTGAGCCCAACTGATAACAAGAATAGGATCCAGCCAGAGATATACTTATAAATCCTCAGAGAATGTGACTTCACCTTAAACCAGTGCTCTCCAACCTTTTTATACCCAAGATCACTTTTTAAATGTCTGGGCAAGCCAGGATCTACCCCCTCCCTCTCCTGAGGCCCCATCCCTTCCTTTAGGTCCTGTCCACTCCATTTCCCCCACCCCCATCACTTGCTGTCACCAGCCCTTACTCACTTTCACTGGGTTGAGAATGAGAGATTTGGGTGTGGGAGGAGGAGGTGACGGGGATACTGGCTCAGGGAGGGGACTGCAGGTTGGAGACTGTTGGGGTGCTGAGCAAGCCTCAGGTGGCAGAGAAAACCCCTGAATGCAGGGCTTTGTATTTCCCCCCTCCACATTCTCTAGCATGCATGATGGCTGCCTGCCAGTCTGGAGGCCAAAGGGAAAAGCCTGTGTGGGTGGGTGCACGACAGGGCTTGGTGGAGTTTGCTTTACCCCAAGCCCTGTAATAGGGTGGTTGCTGCTGTTACCTAAATCCATTTGTGCTCTCAGCTGAGGCAGCACCTTCTCCTCAATGCTCACAGGTACCAGCTTATTAATCATTTGTTATAATCCTCCCTCCTGGACCTTCCTGCTGACTGCCTGGGGCAATCTGTGCAAGCAGCATCACTTCTCCTCCTGAAGCTGTGGAGGGCAGATGCAGAGAAATACCTTCTTGCTGGCCAGATCCACCACTTGCCAGAGCAGCTGGGCTAACTCTTTCATCAGCTCCCAAATTAGCTTCTGAAGCAGTGCAGCAGGAGGAAGAGAATTGATAGCAGGGCAACAAAGAATGGAAGGAAGCAACAAGCTAAGGGTAGGGGTGAAGGTAGCTACAACAAAAGGGATGCAAATTAAGAGACAGAGGGGCTGCATCTAGACTGGAATGATTTTGTGGAAATACTTTTAACTGAAAAGTTTTTCCGTTAAAAGTATTTCCACAAAAGAGCGTCTAGATTGGCAGGGATGCTTTTGTGCAAAAAGTGCTTTTGTGCAAAAGCATCTGTGCCCGGTACAGACGCGCTTTTGCGCAAGAAAGCTCCTATGGCCATTTTAGCCATCGGGCTTTCTTGCGCAAAAAATTAAGGTGCCTGTCTACACTGGCCCTCATGTGGAAGTATTCTTGCATAAGAGGGCTTATCCCTGAATGGGAGTGTCAAAGTATTTGCACAAAAGAAGCACTGAATTCTTACATTAGAATGTCAGTGCTCTTGGGCAAATTCAAGCGGCCAGTGTAGACAGCTGGCAAGTTTATGCGCAAAAGCAGTTGCTTTTGCGCAAAATCTTGCCAGTCTAGACTCACCCAGGGAGTAGAGGAGTAGCAGAAAATGAGAGAAAAGTGGGTGAGAGGCAGCAGGAGCCAGAGGAGCCAAGAAGGTCCAGCGGCCAAGAGGAAGGTGCAGCAGAAACCGAAGGCAGTGGGGTAGGAAAAACACTTCTAGAAAATGACAAAGTTGTCTAGGTGATCAGAACATCTTCTAATGCCCAGCTGGAACTGGGCTGTCAGTCCTTCACTCGCTCTGCATGGTCGTTGCAATGGCCCTTCTCCCTGCTGGAAAAATGTGAACAGCTCTGATAGTGCTTCATGACCACAAGAGTCCCAGTGCTCTTCTCTCCTGGGTCTCCATGAAAGGAGAAAGGACGGGTTCCTGGTTTGTCATGTTGAGGGAGGTGCAGGGTCCATCGTGCCTGCTGTGTATCCACCCCACTGCAGGAAAAAGAAACCCCAGCATGCACCACATTGTGAAGAAGCCCAAATCAATTCCATGGGGAAACTAGCTCTGCTGAAGCTTTGACAGGAACGGGGGAGGTTAGATGGAGAGTAGAGGAAGGAGGTGATGAAGAGCAGGTGAGGTGAGTTCTGGGAGTGAAAGGAAAGAAAGAGGGATCACGTGGAATAGGCATGGGACTGGGAGCAGAAGGGAGGCAAATGTACAGTTTGCCAATATACCTTATTTTCCTGATACACTGATGAAAACGCTGCTTGTGATGGTCCCACAGATAGCTCAACATTGTACAAAATGCATACAACTGCCAATGTAATAATGATTCCAGCTGCATGCTCTTCTTGCTGAACACCTCACAAAGCAACTGGATTTTCTTTGGGAAGGCACAGGACCTCCCCCCCCCCCTCCCCGTCTGAAGTTACTGCAGCCTGGTCCCTGGTAGTTTCTTCCCACCCCACCTGCTGCTGCAGCTGGGAGCCTGGAGGGCTGTTGTGGGATTCCCGCTACCCATGTTGTCTGCTCTGGTTGGTTATGGAAAGGAAGCACCATTGACCCATTAGGCATTGCTGGAACTTGTTCTGTGCTGCAGCCACAGCTTCTGTCCGGGTCAGTTTTCTGCTGACTCCTCTTTAGGATCAGAGGAGGGAACTTAGAAGCAATTCAAAGCAAGGAGCACCCCACACCCTTCTCGAACCCTATCTGTCTCTTTAAGCACCTTTCAAAGAAAATGCAACAGATGTGAATGCCCTCAGCTCTGGAACTCTTCTGGTGCATGTGATTGCCACCAGAGAGCCACCTTCCAACAAAAGGTACAGAAACAAGCAAGTAGCTAGCAGTTGGAAAGGTGGGTGCATCAATCTAGAAAGGATCAAGTTGAGATTGCATGCAGGAAACAACTGGCTTAGTTGAGGAAAAGATGTTTAGCCCCATAAGAAAAGATACCACTAAGGGATTTATGAAAATAGAGCAGCCTCCCCCAATACCTGGGGTGAAACTCCAAAATAGCCACTGAATGAACTCTGATGAAAGAGAGGGTGAACACCTGCCCTTCAGAGGGAGTGGATAGTCCAGAATGAAGGGAATAGATGCCTGGGTTGGGGAGACCTAGTGCACTAGCATGAAAACCTCTTCCATTTAGCCAGGTAAGTGGCCTTGGTGGATGGCTTCCTACTGCCTATTTGTTAGACCTGGCAAAAGCATTGAAGTCCTGTGAAATGTAACCATGCCATGAGGTGCAGGTCGAGGTGCCATAGACACCCAGGGTATGTCTACACTACAGAGTTTTGTTGGAAAAATGACAGTTTTTCCAACAAAACTTGCGTAACATCCACACTGCAATTGCGTTCTTTAGCAAGTAAATCAAAAGAACAGAGGAGTTTTTTTTCTGGTATCGGTAATTCTCATTCTACGAGGAAAAAGCCTCTTTTGCAAAAAGGTGTGTGTGGACAGGGAAGAGGGGCTTTTTGCAGAAGCCTCCAGGAAAAAGCACAGATGCCCTGGTGGCCACGCCATACAAAATAATCACAACCCATAGTTCCTGTTTCCCAGCCCCTCTTAAACCTGGACAAGCCTTGGAGCAGGAAGCTGTCTTGAGGGCAGCACCCTGACCACACAGCTCTCCCTGCCATAGGCATTTGGAGCTTTCATATCTCAAGCCCATTGCAGCCCTCCCCCCCCCAGCCCTCGCTGGGAGCAGCCCGAGGGGTACCAGGACCGACCCAGGGGGATGAAGAGGCATACTCCATCCTGGTCAGGCCCAGAGATCCAGTCCTTTCTTGAGCAGTGGGGTGAGGAGGAAACGTTACAGGATCCCCAGGCCAAACGTCACAATGCCAACATTTATGGCTGGATGGCCATGTCTCTGGTGGAATGCGGACACCCACCCTGGACCATGGAACAGGTCTGGAGTAAGGTGAAAGAGCTCTGTCAGGGATTTGTCTGGGCTACAGAACACAGCTTCCGCTCAGGGTCAGGACCCCACACCTGTGCCTATTAGCAGGGACTGCCCCAGATCCTGGGGGGTAGGGAAACTTCTTCCCCACCCACTCTGGTGGACTCCGGGGTCATTGTCCAGCCAGAGGTTGCCAGAGGAGGAGCAGGAGGGCCGTAGCAGCAGAGGAGGAGGAGACTGGCATCGTGACCCTCTCCCTCCAGTCGGTTCCTGTGAGCCAAGATGTCTGCCAGGCCTCCTTGGAAGCCTGGGAGCGATCTTCAGGTGAGTGGTCTCACTTTGTCATGCACACAGGGCGGGGGAGGTGGGTGCACAGGGGACGGGGGGCGAGTGTCACTCGGGATATTTGGGCTGCACATTGTACTGTGGTCTGTGCATGTGCAGCCATGTGCTGCGTTAGCGTGAGGCATGTAGACGCAGCAGGCAGCCCTAGCACGCCTGGGATCCTGCTTCCAGACTCGGGAGGCCACACACGTTCTGCTGCGGGGCATGGGGGGCACCCCGACTGAAAGCAGGCTAGCCACAAGGGAGCAGGCACCACCCCACAGAGACCAAGGAGTGTCACACACAGCACATGGGCATGTCTTCACAAGCGAGGCAGCAGCTACTCCCACAGACAACCCAGTGAACCGCATCTGTATGTGCGGACCCCAGGGAGGCCCAGGCTGCTCCTGGCTCCTCTGCTGCCCATGAGGGGATCCCACTGTGGCCAGACACTTCCCTTGCCTGCTTGTCCGTGGGCTGAGGGAGGGAGGGTGGCTGGGGAGCAGGCAACACTGTCCTCTGGGCACATCGGGGCCCCTGTGAATCATGGACTGCTTTGCAGGCCACACATGGCCTTGCACCCAGGACATCCCCCTCCTCTGGGCTGCAGACTGTTAGTCACTGCTCACACAGGCAGGCACGGCCTCAGGGACGGTGCCTACAGGTCTGCATGGATGACTAACTGCCTCTCCCTCTTGTGTGTTCTCCATAGCCAGTCCAGCAGGGACAGAGCTGATCCACACCACCGCAGTCACCCACCAGAGCCTGAGGGACCCGAAGGTGCGCCAGGGTGCATGAGGACCTGATGCGGCAGTGTCCTTCGTGACATCCACCAGACCCTTGCACACAAGGTCCATGACGACCTGGAATGGCGGGACCACGTCTGGGATGAACTGATGCAGTGGTGTGATACCACGTGTGCCATCAGGTCTCCCAGATGGATGACCCTCTGCAGAAGGATGGAATTGATGGCCCTCACCACCTACAGAAGGAGACAAACACAGAAAACAGAGAATGAGAAAGGGGGTGCCGGAGCCCTTGGGAGGTGCCCGACCTGCTCCCCTTCCCTGCCCCCCACAAACACCCCTGGAGTCACCTCCTATGAGGCTGACCCCCCACCCCCAGCAGCAGGGCTGTGTGAGGGTGGGATGGCACAAGCCCCCAGGGACAGGGCTTCTTCCCCATCCCCGCTCCACCACACCCCAGTCCCCAGCCTCCTTTCTTATGCAAAACTCCTCCCTCCCCCACACCCTGCAGGGACTGCAGCCCAAGAACTCCTTACCTCCATGAGGAGGGCCCTGATGGTGTACTTCCCCATACTGAACTGGTTGCCCACTGACAGGTAGCTGTTGGACGTGGTGAGCTTCCAGAGGGCGATTGTGACCCGCTTCTCCAGGGGGGTGGCAGGCCACAGGTGGGTGTCGTGTCTCTGGAGGGCGGGGGTGAGCCAGCCACATAGCTCCAAAAAGGTGGTCTTTGGCATTCGGAAGTTTTGGAGCCACTGCTGGTCGTCCCATCGCTCCATGACCAGCTGGTCCCACCAGTCTGAACTGGTGTCGAGCCTCCAGAAACACCTCTCCACAGTGAAGTGCAGGTGCAGCGTGGAGCAGCTACAGTCATGGAGAGGGTCCCCAGAATAAGCTCGGGGTGCAGGTCATGCAGGATCAGGAAGGCAGCTGGCAGAACATACTGCCAAAACTGCAGCATGGCTGTGTGGGGTCATCGCATGCCCAGGGGCAGCTCTGAATCTATGGCACAAAAAAAGGCTGTGGAATCCAAAAAAGAACAGAGCAACCACAGCAGGCACTGCTAACGCTTTGCTGTCCCTCAAAGAGATAGGCAAGCATGCAGCAGAAACAGAGAAACAGCTGTCCAGGGGGTGTCACTTTAAGCGCGTGTCTCTGCAAACCTCTCGCACCAGCACTTGGAAGCAACTGGTGCCTAAAGCCCTGGCTGAAGAGGTTCTGGGTGGCCTTTTATGTGAGTGTGTCTGATCAGTCTGGGTGCTTTCGCAAAAGTGCATCGCTTTTTGGATGTGCTCTTGTGTGTGGACGTGCTCTTTTGCAAGAAGTTTTTTCTGAAGATCTCTTCCAAAAAAAGCTTCTTGAGAAAGAAGCCTGCAGTCTAGACGTAGCCCCAGTGTCCTGTGTGATTAGGTCCAGGTATAGAGGGAGCTACAAGGGTGATTCCACCAACGGCAGACAGTGACGTGTACCAATGCTGGTGCAGCCAGGTTGGCTCCAGCACAATCACTTCAGCTCCCTCCTGCAGCTCTTGAGGATAACTCTGTGGGTCAGGTCAAATAGGGAAAGGCATACATCAGCTGGTCTTCCCAAAGCAGCATGAATGCAGCTGCTTGTGTCCCCAGATTGCAGTCCCAGAATGAGCAAAACAGGGCATTTTCTGTTGGACTCCTTTGGCAAACAGCTTGATCTGGGGATTCCCCAGCATTGGAAAATGAGAGTGTAGAATGTCATCCCTCACCAATCACTTGTGACTGAGAAAGGACTTGCTTAGGTGGTCTGACAGTATGTTCTAGACCCCTGGAAGATAAGAAGACTCAAGGTGTATGAAGTGGGCTATACAAAACTCCCAGAGGAGAAGAGCTTCCTGACAGCAGTGACGACCTCACACCACCCTGCTAGTTGATATAAAACATGGCAGTCATATTGTCTGTCAGAACCTGTCACACTGTAACTTTCCATAGTGGCATGAAAAGTCTAATAGGCCAAACGAACCACCCTGAGTTTCACATTGATGTGGAGAAAAATCTCATCATTTGACTCCTCAGGTCCAATGGACCCCACCTAAGGTCCGATGTTTCCATGACTAGTGTCATCTCTAGCTGAGGGAATGCAACCCGGGGGTCCACCCACAACAAGGTCTGGAGGACATTTGGAGGAATGGTCAGGACCCAATCTAGGCCGTCTAGACCTGGACACCAGACCGAGGAAATCCATGCCTGGAGGGGCCCGAACCTCAGTCTGGCATGTGCAACCATGTACATACAATGCTACCATGTGTCCAAGGAGGCTCAAGTAATGCCTGGCAGTGGTTATGGGACAACGGTGAAGTGACTTTATGAGCTGGCACACTGCCTGAACCCTGAGTCCAACAGGGAGACTCTCGCTTTCAAAGAATTCTATTCTTTGGGCAGTTACGAGCATGGACTTTTCCAGGTTGAGAAGAATACCCAAGAATACCCATCTGTCTATTGGAGTAGTCCCTCAGCAGCTAATTATCAGGGTACTGGTACACCTCTATTCTCCTCTTGTGGAGAAACACAGCCACCACCACCACTAGGCACTTTGTGAGCATGTGGGGGGTAGTGGAGAGCCTGAAGGGAAGCACCATGGAAAAAAAAGGTTACCTTCGTAACTGTGGTTCTTAGAGATGTGTTGTCATGTTCATTCCATGTAGGTGCGCACGTGCGCTGTGTGCAACATTGTTGGAAGTTTTTCCCGTAGCAGTACCCGTTGGGCCAGCAGAGGAGCCCCCTGGAGTGGTGCTGGTATATCAGCTAATATATACTCCTGTTTGCCCGCCCCCCACCCCCTTGGTTCCTTGTAACCAGACTACTCTGAAGAAGGGGAGATGGGAGAGATTTGGAATGGACATGAGCAACATATCTCAAAGAACAGTTACAAAGGTAAGTAACCACTTTTCTTCGAGTGATTGCTCATTGTGATGGGGTGAGGTTACAGATGACCGCTTGAGAGTGTTTCCTGGGGTGCTGACAAGGTCACTGACACTCGCCTTCCTGCTCTCTCTTGTCACCGCCTTGTCCTGCTGGGCCAGCTCCCTGGTCCCCCCCAGCCAAGGTACAGAGTGGAGACTCACAGCCCCCCAGAGAAGCAGTACAGACACTGAAGCTCTTCAGGTCCAGGGGGAATGTAGTTTAGAGCCCAGCCTCCTGGGATATCACTCCCCAAATGGAATCAGAACCCTAAATGAATTATTTAGGTAAGCCTCCTTTGGCAATGAAAGGGGGAAATGCACACACTGATTGCTTCCTCAGGTAACAATCATTTACGCTGGGCTTGATAGTAAGTAAAAGTGATTTTATTAAATCCAAGCAGTAGGATTTAAGTGGTAATAAGAGAACAGGTAGAGCAGAGTAAGTTACAAACAAATAACAGAAAACACTTAGCTAATTCTAACACTAAATCCTCTGTACAAACTTATTTTCAACCCCCCCCAAAACTGTTCTTTTCCCAGCCAAGCCTTCCAACCAGGGAAATCTCCTCTTCCCCTGGGGTCTCTGGTTCACTCTCCTGGGTATGCCAGCTGAAGACAAAAGCTCCTATTGTTTTTAAAGATGTCCTTATTGCATAGGAAGTCACCAGGCCAGTTGGGGTGGACATGTGACTCCCCAGACCAACCACTACTAAGACTTAAAAGACAAAAGAGGTTGTTTAACAGCTGGTCATCAAGACATTGAGGGTAACACCCATGACGGCTTTCATTCACACATTTTAAAACCATAAAGCATTCCCTATTCTGTATGTCTAATTTTATACACAAGAATGACACCTACACCAAAATAAGATAAACAGATCAAGGCACGAAGATCGAGAGGTTACATGAAGTAAATTGCTTAAAGCACCTTTGAGTTATGTACATTTATGTCCATAAGTCCATTTCTTAGGGCCTGGTGTGTGTGTGTGCACGTCATAGTCATGTTCATTCCATGTATGTGACTCCAAAGCAGAATCCCCAGGAGGTGGGATTGGAGTTTTAACTGAGCAGAGGACAGCCCGACCCCAGGCTACGTCCTACCTAGCTTGATTGGCCAATGAGTGGACTGAAGACCACGTGGCAGCCCTATAAATGTCCAGAATAGGGACCTGAGCCACAAAAGCAGTAGAGGAGGCCTGTTCCCTAGTGGAGTGAGCTGTAAAGGGAGGGGCTGGCACCCCAGCCAGACCATAACACTCCTTGATACAGGACGTGATCCATGAGAAGATACTCTGCGCAGAGACCAGCTGCCCCTTCAGCCATTCTGCAACTGCCACAGGTGTGGGGACTTACAAAAAGGCTTTGTTCTTTCCCAATAAAAGGCTAATGCTCTCCTAACATCCAGAGTGTATAAAGCCTGTTCCTTACCAGAGGCATGGGACTTGGGGTAAAACACTGGGAGAAAAATGTCTCCTGGAATTACGACACCACCTTTGGCAGGAAGGCGAGATGGGGGCGTTACTGAACCTTATCCTTGAAGAAAACTGTATAAGGGGGAGGGTTCAAGGTGAAAGCCCTCAGTTGACGTACCCCTGGCCAACGTGATTGCCACAAAAACACCTCCTAGGAGAGGTGTAACAGTGAGCATATCAGCAGGGGCTCAAAAGGAGGCCCTGTGAGTTTGGACAGGACCAGGTTGAGATCCCACAGAGGGACTGACGGATGTGCAGATAAAGCCTGTTCAACCGCTTCAAAAACCTGTGTACCATGGGGTCTGCAAAGAGCCCAAGTGGAAAGAGTCTTGCCCCATAATCCCAAGTGGAAATAGCCACCAGATGCATCCTAATTGATGAGGATAGGCCAGTATCCTAAGGTCCAGTAGGTAATCCAGGACCAGTGGGACCTGGGCATACATAGGTGATGCACCTTCTTAGTTGCCCAGATAAAGAAGCACTTCCACTTAGCCAGCCAAGTGGTCCTTGTGGATGGCTTGTGGTCCTACTCCCCAGCAGGACCTCCTGCACTCACTCCGAGCACTGCAGTTCTGCTGCTGTCAACCATGGAGCTTCCACACCATTAGGTGCAGGGACCACAGATTCAGGTGGCGAAGCCTGCCAAAATCCTGCATTATCAGATCTGGGTCCAGTGGAAGAGCAATCAGCCTCTCACAGGACAAGCTCAGGAGGGACATAAACTAGTGCTGTCTGGGCTACACTGGTGCAATGAGTATCAGGGACATCCTAAACTCCCAAACCCACAGGATTACCTTGTGAACCAGCGGGAAGAGTGGAAATGCATGAAGCAGGCTCTTGGTTCAGGGAGTGATGAGTGAGTCTTCCAGGAATCCCCACCCCACCCCCTGAGGGAGCAGAACTTTGGGCACTTCCTGTTCTGCTGTATGGCAAACAAGTCCAGAAGGAGAAACCCCCATCTGTGGAAGATTGGAGAGCCACATCCCCTGAGAAACCGCTCGTGGGTGGAGGAGGACCTACTCAGCTGGTCTGCCAGAGTGTTCTGGGACCCCGGGAGATAGGAGGCAATCGGGTGAATATCTGTTCCAATGCATAGCTCCCAAAGCTGAAGGGCTTCCTCACACTGGGGAGGGGAATGGGCTCCACCCTGTCTACGTAGGAGACAGCTGACATGTTGTCAGACAGAATGAGAACCATTCTGCTCTGAGCCAGGGGGAAAAGGCCAGACAAGCGAGCTGGACTGCCCGCAACTACCTGATGTTGATATGCACGGAGAGGTCATCTCTCGACCACATATCTTGGGTCCACATGTCACCGAGATGAGTCTCCCAACTGGTGTCAGACGTGTCCATCACTAACTGAAGGATCGATAAAGGCCTGGAGAATGGGACTCCAGTGCAGACCACCTTCTCTTGTGTCCACCAATCCAGGGAATGGAGGACATCAGAGGGAACCATCACCACTTTGTCCCAAGGCTGGAAGGACGCGTTGTGAACCCGTGCCAGCCACTTCTGCAGCGAGCTCATGCGGAGCCCAACGTCCTGAATAATGTAGGTGCAGGTGGCCATAAGCCAAGTAGGCACATGAGGGTCCTGGCTATGGTCTTCGGAAACACTTGCATGTCCCAGAAGACCACCTTTATTGCCAGAAAACAGGACCTTAGGAGTGAGACTGTGGCTGACGTAGAGTCCAGGTGGGCACCCATGAGCTATAGTCTGGGTGGAGACCAGGGTCGACTTGGTCACATTCAGAAGGAGACCCAGCTCCTGAAAAAGGTCTCGTACTAGAATGATGTGGTCCAGCACCTGATCTGAAGATGGGCTTTGGAGAAGCCAATTTTCCAGCTAGGGGAACAACTGGATCCCCCACTTACTCAGGGCAGTGATGATGGCCATACACTTTGTAAACACTTGAGCAGCCACAGAAAGGCAAAATGGGAGGGCAGTAAACTGATAATGGTCCTGGCCCACCCACAGGCACCCCTGTGGTGCGGTGCAACAGAAATATGGAAGCAGGCATTTTTTAGATTGAGGGCAGCGCACCATTCTCAGGGAAGGGATGATGGATGCCAGTGTCACCATCTTGAACTTGGTTTTGATGATAAAGGCATTGAGTTTCCTGAGGTCTAGGATGGGTCGGAACCAACTTTAGCCTTGGGAACTACAAAATACCAGGAGTAGAAAACCCTGCCCAAGAACTCCTGGGGTACCACTTCAGCTGCTCCTAGGTTGAGGAGCTGTTATACCTCCTCCTGGAAATGTTTGTGAGAGGGGTCCCTCTATGAGACCTCCTTATCAGTCTGCAGGATAGAGGCCAGGGTTTTCCAGAGGGCCTTTGTGATTTTCGACAGTCTTGCTGATGGGTAAGGTCTCTCTGATGGGGGGGATCTGGCTGCAGAATGTCAACCACGGGGTCTGAATCCTCTGACATGTTTTGTATCTGAACTCCCAGACTCTGGGACAGGCAGCAGAGGTGCTCCTGATGGGAACTTGAGTCCATGGAGGGGAGGGACCCACCAAAGGCCTTGTCAGTAAAAGAGGATGAGGACCCTTTCATACCCACCGCCTCTGGGTTGCGGGCCTGCAAGAGGGTTACCATAAAGGGTTGAGCAGTGGTAGGCCTTCTCTCCGAAGCAGATCTTGGCAAGGCCTGTCCCAACTAAGGGGAGCGAGTCAATGAGGTCACTAAAGGTGGGACCCTGGGTCCTGAGACAACAGACTCTGGTGTAGAGGGGCCCACATCATGGCTCTGATGGTAGGCCCAGGGGGTCCAGAAAGGCCACTGCAGATGTGGTGGCCAGGACTGTGGCATGGCTAGGGCCATGGCTGCTGTTGCCGATGGTGCCGAGATTGTGCCAAGGTTCTGCGATAGGTGATGGGAGTAGGACCAGTGCCATGACCTCAACCTGGAGCCCCAGGATGACCAGCCTGATTCCATCTCTAAGTCGGTTGAGTACTCCAAGGTCGACCGCAACGGTGAGGTGGCAGTGACAGCTGGCAACCTCCCACTTGGAGGTCGACTCCAGTAGACTTCATTGACTCCAGTTTTCCCCCAGTGCTGAGGAGGAAGAGGCAAAGTCGGCGGCGGTGCCGATCTGCCTGATGGAGAGGGGCTGGTGGCTAGGACAACTCTATTCCAAAGTAGGTGCCACGTGAAGACCCTCTGTTGGTGCTGACTTCGGTGCTGGTGCACAGGTCGGAGCTGTGGCTGGTGCCGAAACGGGGCAGTGCTGCTCCCGGCACCAGGGCTGTGGTAGGCGCTGCTGGGATAGGGCAATGAGGCTCTCTCACTTCCGGGGCCAGAGTGGCTAGATGCCAAGGTTGAAGGTTGGTGCTGTCTGGACTTGTACTCCTTGGGTGGGCCTGATGCAGAGGTCAGGGAAGAGGTCAGCTCAATCAAGTCTCTCATTGCATCAACAGTGTCAGGAGTACAGGGAGGTTCCCCGCTGGGCTGGAGTCTTCGTGCGGGCTAAAGTGGTGCTGACCTGACCACAATGGTTTGTGTACCGCACTCATCAGTGCCACATGCCCTGCTTGAAGATGCAATGCTAGGTCTCCTCTTCCTCTGGGGCACCTGGGACTGAGACTGGTGTTGAGGCGCTACGCGGCACCGTAGAGGCATATGAGCGGGTAGGTGCCTCCCGCACTTAAGGCGATGTGCTCTGGATGGACGGTTTTGGTTCAGATACTGATGCTGGGCACAGGGCCATTTCCATAAGGATGGTCTTCAAGAGAGACTCTTTCCCGCTTGGTATGTGGCTTGAAGCCCTCACAGATGTTACAAGCCTCAAATAGGTGCATTTTGCTGAGGTACTTGAGACAGGCTCCATGGGGGGGATCTCCCCACAGGGCATAGGCTTCTGGCACTTCTCACAAGGCTTGAAGCCCTGGAGCCCAGGCATGCCCTCCCAGACGCACCAGGGACTCCTAGTGAGCCCCATGACTGAATACTTCAACACTAAGCACAACACTTAACTATTAACAACTTAAATAAGAACAATGAACTAAGAAACTTTAAACTAGCTAGCTAAACAATGGGAGAGAACTGCTAAGAGGCACTTGCAGAGCAAGAGTAAAAGCACATTCCAACGACCATCACGAGCAGTAAGAAGGAACTGAGGGGATGGGAGGGCCAACAGAGGTATATATTAACTGATATACTGGCACCACTCCAAGGGTATGTCTACACTACCCCGCTAGTTCGAACTAGCGGGGTAATGTAGGCATACTGCACTTGCAAATGAAGCCCGGGATTTGAATTTCCCGGGCTTCATTTGCATAAGCGGGGAGCCGCCATTTTTAAATCCCCGCTGCTTCGAACCCCGTGCAGCGTGGCTACACGGGGCTCGAACTAGGTAGTTCGGACTAGGGTGCCTATTCTGAACTACCGGTACACCTCATTTCATGAGGAGTTCAAAATTCAAATCCCGGGCTTCATTTGCAAGTGCGGTATGCCTACATTACCCTCCTAGTTCGAACTAGGAGGGTAGTGTAGACATACCCCAAGAGACTTCTCTGCTGACCCAACGGGTACTGCTAAGGGAAAAACTTTCGACGACGCATGCACACAAGAACTGATTGAGTGCTGACTTACCACATATTAGAGAAAGCATCTGTGCAGCTGATAAACATCTGTTTCAGCCCCAATGTCAATAAGAATCTTAGCGAGGGTAAGAGTGGAAGTTGCTGCTGGTGGTGGAGTTGCTGCTGTTGCTGTGTGAAGGATTTACATTGCATGACAGGTATGTGCATCCCCAAGGAGCACATAGTGGCCCTGGTGTCTTTCAGACTATGAAGCCGAGAGTCGGTTTGTTTGGAGAACATTGAGCCATCAAATGGGAAGTCTTGGTACATTGCACCTCTGGAGGGAGACCTGCACATGACTATGCCTGTAGACAAGGACTGGGCCACTGAATCAGTCACATGCAAGGAGGGCCATTCCTACCACCACCATCTTTCCTCAACCAATGCTACAAAGTCTGTCGGAGAGGCCTCTGGCAGCTTTTGTGTGGCCTCCTAGCTGTTAAAATTACAGGGGTTGGGAGAGGGCAGAGAGTAATCTGGGCCTGATAGTATGCCCAGGAGGTCCAGAATGGCCATTGTGGCTGCCACTGCATTTGGCAGTCCACCGTGTGACTAGAGGTCCACTTGGTTCCTCTGGAGCAAATAGACTCACATTTGATTAGGGATGATGTTGAAGGTAAAGAACATGGAGAAGCTGAGAACCCAGTACCAAGGGCTGGTACCGAGATGAGGAAGAATGAGAGTCTCTTCCCAGTACCACTGCATGTTCTGGCTCCTGGTGAGGGGTCGAGGAGCAATGAAACTCCTATATCAGCACTGAGCATGCGTGGTGTGAATTCTTTGCCGGGGACAGGTGCTCTCCTTCTGGTGAAGAGGACCAATGTAGAGCATAATGCTGGCCAGCAACGACAAGCACCTGATCAGAATCGCAGGTTTGCCTGGTATAGTTTACATAAATCCGGTGGAAAAAATACATAAAGTTAGAGGAAGGAAACTCAAATAGGAAAGTAAGATATAGCATTTTATATTGTTATCTGTTCTTATTCTTAAGAAAAATTTAAACCTATAGTAGCTTTTCCAAAATGTGCAGAAAACTGTTTTTGCAGAATCCAAACAAGAAAACTCAAAAGTATGTCAATTACTGTACATATTTAATGACAGTTTTAGTAAAAATGTCTTGTACATTCTCACCGCTAATCAGAGCTGCACAAATAACTGATCTTTTGGTTTCCTAGCTTATTGAAAAAATTAGAAAAAAATTGAATAGAAAAAATGAAAATAGTTTGATTTAAAAAAATGTCAGAACAAAACATTTTTTTTTTGGAGGGATGATGGAACTTGACCAAAACAATTTGTCGCCGTCAACACAAATTTGCTAAATGTCTTGGCTGATCTGACTGCATTTTTCAGTGAACACATTTCTGCCAAAAATTTCACCCAGCACTAGTGCTAAAACTACACAGTGAATACAATTAAACAATAAAAAGGGATAACTTATTTGAAAAACATTTGCTAGTTAATTGGCTTATCATAGACCAGATGATTAAAGGCATATACAAGCTAAAAAGAAAGATGAAATTAAATTATTAGGCACACTTTCAGTGAATGAGAACATTCCTAGAATCAGCCCAAATGAAAAACAAAGACTCTAGAAAACCTTGGAGTGCAAGAGATGCGTTTTATTGTATGCTCATTACAATGAGTAACACATTAAGAAATAATAATCCCACGTAACAGTGACAATCTTATTTTACAGCGTGTACATAATTTTTTACAGCCACATAAAACACTTATTTTTTCTAAGAGATTTCCCAATTTAGCTTTCTGAAGTTTAGAAATATAAAAAAAAAATTTATTCTCAAGGAACTGATTCTCATCTGGTGCAAAAACAAAATATGGTCATTATCTGAAACACAAAGCCACAATATAGCATGAGGTAAAGTTACAATTTATCATGTGAAGAGTTGTGTGCAAACATGAAGCAACTAAAAGTAAAAAAGTACACATTATATGCATAACATTTATGAGCAGGTTTTTCATTAAATAGCCCTAGACCAGCTTGTTATAGTAAGCGCCATTTGATTTGCAGCATGCTAACACAAAGCATTGTTTAAAGGGATGCATATTTTAAATGTATACACTGTAAACTGAAGATCCACCTCCAAACTCTAGTGGCAGCATATTTTTCAGGTTAAATACTGCATATATACTTTCTTGCAGACTGAAAATGCATGTTTATAGTATGGTAGAGATTTGTAAAGAATTGATTAAAAGGTGCACTTTTATACCTAGGTTGAAAATTTTATATTAGCAGGTAGGACTGTAATAGACATACCTGTTATAAACACTGACCTAAAGAACTTCTAAGTATTTTGCATTTTTATTCAAGAAAACTATTGTGACTTTTATAATACTCTTTTTAGGGAAGATCTTAAAGTAGTAGGAAAAAAGTGTCAAGACAAGACTAATAGCTGCATTCATTTTTTCCTTTAAAAAAAAAAATCAGATCCAAAGGTATTTGTCATGTGCCATACTGAACAACATTCAACTGCAGTTTCAGATAAAAAAGGGAAATTATATACATACATGTTTTAACCCTAGCACCAGAACACCACCGCTGAGCTTGTAACATAATGCAAAATTTTTAACATCACATCCTGCCATAAAATAGGTTAGCAGCTCTTGAAAGTTTTGTTTAAAAATTACTCACTGAACCTAAACTAATAAAGGAAACAAAAAGGTTTCCCAGTGAAATGTTAAAAAACAAACAAAAAAACAACGGGAGAAGCCCCCAAAGTTGACCAATTCTGGAATACGATTTCCAGGCACAATTTAAAAACATAATGACCAAGTGATTGACTTATATTCTTTTTAAAACGGAATAAGAAGTTAGAATTGGTTGCCTTGACGAAAAGTTTGTAAAAATAACCCCACATCTGAAAGGTTTTCATACTGGAGACAAATGCTGTTACTGATGAAATGGATAACACAATCAGCTTCATTTTTTGTAGCGTAACAATGTATAATACTATTAAATAGAAGACATTCAGCAATCTTTCTCCAACCTTTCAGACATTCATCTTTCTGCATTCTATCGTGCCTTTTAGGTTCTGAGAAGCAACAATCATAGGACTATGAGATCCCTGTCAACCTTAATACTTTTAAGACTTTTAATACAAAGAATGTAAAGTTATGATTTAATATCAAGCTTTGAAACCAGGAGAAACAGTTCATGAGATTTTTTTCCCCAATTAGCATATCACCATTTTTAAATTGCTTCCTTCTCAACATTATATATTACATTATGGCCTCTTTGTGATGCCTCATTATGTGTTGATTTTTTTCTGATGGTCTACGGAATCCCTTTTTGCAGTATTCACACCTGTGTGGATAGTCTTTTGTGTGTATTGATATTACATGTCGTTTGAAGCCTGATGCATCCGTAGTGCTATATTCACAATACTGGCACTGATACACTTTTCTTCCACTGTGGGTCTTCATGTGCTTCTTAAGTTCATTTTGCTGCCTAAATCCTCTCTTGCACCTTTTGCATTTAAAAGGCAGGTCCTTGGTGTGAACTGAGAGGATATGTCCACTAAGAACAAAAGGATCTGAAGTTTTAAAGTCACAGTGCCTACACTGATGTATCTTTTTACCTTTGTGAGTTTCACTATGCTTTTTGAGCTCAGAGGGACGATGGAAGCCTTTTTCGCACACCTCACATTTGTGGGGAAAGTCCTTTGTGTGAACTGAAATAATGTGTCGTTTCAGGTCACTGGAGTTGGTGCTCTTATGGTCGCAATGTGGGCACTGATGAGTCTTATGTCCTTGAAATAACTCTGTGTGTTGCTGAAGTTCTTTTTCATCCGTGAATGCTTGGGGACAATGCTCACATTTAAAAGGTAAATCAGTTGCATGTTTGGTTTTTATGTGTGTTTTCAGATTGGACTGATCAGCACATCTGAAGACACAGTGCTGACACTGGTATGGCTTTTCACCTGTGTGGGTCCTCATATGCTTTTTAAGCTCAGATGGATGACGGAATCCTTTTCCACACTCAACACAAACATGGGGAAAGTTCTTGCTGTGAACTGCAAGCAGATGTCTATTGAGCAGTCCCTGTTCTGCAGTCTCATAATCACAGTATTTGCACTTGTGTAGTTTAGGCTCCTTGTCCCTCAGTATCAGCTTATTAGAACTTAATGGGCTTGCCTCTCTATATCTCCTTGTATATTCTGTAAACTCATGAGTTTTGTCAACTTTGTTTATAAGTTTATGGCTTTCCAGATGGTTGTGAAAACTTACTTTTTTGTTAGTTGTAAAGTCACAGTCAGTACACTGGTATTTCTTCTTAATCATATGATCTGGGTGGTTCTTCATATGCCTCTTCAGAAATCCTCTGGATTTAAATTTTTTCCCACATATGTGACAAGGGTAAACAGTTAAGGGCTGACCATCGGGACCTATTATAACAGCTGTTTTCAAACAAACAGAGAAAGTTATAAAGAAAACTTCTGAAAATACTGAATTAAAAAGAACTACTAAAAACATTTACTCAAACTTCACATATAGAACAAATAAGCTTACTAACTTAACACAGCCAAATCCCAGATATCTACAATTTTAAATACTATTAAAAAAACTGACAGAAGCAAATAATAAAATCACAATACTACCTTAATCCATGGGCACTGGTGGTACTTGTTACTAAATAGACCAAAAATAATGGACCTTCCTCCCATTCTCAATTGTGTACATCTCCTCTCCCATTTATGATCACATAACAACCCCACGATAACTACAGGAATTGTTTATGTGGATAAGTAATATTAGAAAAAAATGTAATGCAATTTTCCAGCTGGAAATTAAGTGAGTCAGCATGATGTGCCAATCAGCAATCTGTGGATCATCAGCAAACTCTTCAGGGACAACTGTTTTAAAACAGCTGCACAATATAATTCCAGTGCAGGTTTAAATTTTTAAAATAGTTTCCAGGAAAAGGATCTTTCCATAGTAAACCAATACAATAAACAATGAAAAATATTCTACCTGTTTGCCACTGCCTGGTTTCTCCCCTCCTCCTCTTCTTGGCTTTTTGTTTAAGCGCTCTATTTGTGTTAATGCTATCACAGATTTGCAGGTACTGTGCTGCATTACCATTTTTGTTTTCTAATCGTGTATCCAAGTTATTTCCTGAATACAAAGATCAGACACCATAAAAACTATGAGCAAATTTTTTTCTTTGGGACTAGATGACCAGAATCACAGGGGAGCAAAGTCACTTTACATTGCCTTCAAAACAATTGTTCATTGTAGAAAGGTTTAATATTTACAATAGTTATTGACAAGAATTGCTATCAATTTAGATTCATTCTGGATTTTTGTTTCCTCCACTCCCAAACTCTTCACATTTAGCTGATTATGCCTGTTCTTTCCTTCAACCTAATTGTCCTTTATACCTCAGTAGCCTTATTTTCCTTTTCCTAGTCACCCAAAAGCTACTAATGGACAATTCTGAGCACCTCTGTTGCATTTAGTATTATTCTTATTTCTACAATGTTTATAAACTGAAATACCTTGAGCAAATGTGTTTCAGGAGCATGGAACCCTTTCACAATGCCATCTGAATATTTGGTAGCATTCACAGATCAAGAATTTGTTAATATTCCATTAAATGAACCAGACAGTCATGAACTTCTTAGGGGAAAATCTGATATACAACTTTTTACCTCCCAAAAAATTATAAAAGCAAATGTAACTTTTGCTCTTGTATCAAATGTAAGTCCATGTTCTCACCTGCTGTTTGACAGTCTTCATATCTTCTGGGCAGCCTCCTTTCATCTCCTACGGAAAACAATATTTTCCTAATTCATAAACAGAAATTGTATTTGACAAATGATGGTTTGAAATTCCATGTGTGAGAAAACATCTAGCTAGTAAACTATTTACTGAAGAGTCCTCACTTTCCTGACCACTCTCTACAGAGATGCCAAACCAGACAATGAATATATTGTACTATATAATCTCTACATATTTGCTTTCATTGATTCTGGTAAACAAGACATAGTGCAAAATAACCAAGTTCAACAATTTTCTTTTGCCTATCAGCAAGTCCAAATATCTAACTTTCCTGTCAAGAACTTAGTGCCGGGGTGGACAAAAATTTTTGTTGGGGGGCCATGCTAAGATTTTGGAAAGTGGTCGAAGTCCTGAGATGGAGATTGGGTGAAGAAAGAAGTTTGGGGTAAGGGATTGGGATGCAGGAATACCTGTGAGTTCTGGGAGGAGTTTGGGTGACGGATGAAGTTGTGACCTGGGGCATGGGATTGATATGACCTAGAGCCGGGGAGGGGTGGGGGGGCGCAGGAGGGGAGAGAGATTTGTCACCTAGGCCAGGGGACGGGGGTGTAGGGCTTGGGTTGTGACCTAGGGCAGAAGGGGGTTTTGGTGCAGGAATCTGGGTTGTGACCTAGGGCAGAAGGGGGTTGTCACCTAGGGCAGAGGTACAGGGTTTGGGAGGGGGTATGGGCTCAGGAGGGGGGCAGAGGATTTGGGTTATGTGGTAGTTTGGGGATAGGAGTGGAAGGAGGGGTAAAGGGCTGGGGGAAGAGGCAGGGTCTGGCCAAGAGAGCACATTTCTTAGGCAGCTTCCCTGCCTGTCACACCTCTGCAGAGGCTGCTGGGGCCATGTGCATCTGTAAATAAGAACCCAAGGGGAGGGGAAAGTGGTGGCCAAAAACTGGCCAGTGGGATTGTGTTGGAGCGGGACCAGCCTTTCCCTGCTCCCTCTGGCTTACAGCTGAGAAACACAATAGGCTGGGCAGCCACTTTTCAGAGCAGCGTGCAGGGGCTATGGCAAGCAGGGAGTCTGCCTTAGGCTCCCTGCGGGTCCATGGACTAGATCTGGTGGCTTGGCAGGCCGGATCTGGCCCACGGAGGGTATTTTCCCCAGACCTGACTTAGTGCTTTATTACTTTACCATGTCATAATACAGTGGTCATTCAGCACTTGCACGACAAATGACTAAATCTATGGGATGACAAGGGCTGCATCTTAATAGTATCCTAATATTTTCATTCTAGACTGAAAAAAGTTTTTTCTATGCTTCTGGTATTCTGTGGTTCAAACGCATATATATCTGCAACTAATGGGGTTATAAGTGTATCTGTACAGGACTTTTCTGTCAGGTTATTTCCTGATAGAAATGCCCTTTTCACAACACAGATTTTTTTTGCAGAAAAATTTCATCTGGAAAAATTAGAAGGATGGTTCTTTTTGGCTGCCTGTGTGGAATTCTCACCTATTTCATTTTGTGCATGCAGAGATAATGTTAAATTAATAAGAGTTTTCCCAGCAAGTTGCTAACAAGCAGGAAAATTTAAACTATTGTTCTTTCAGTATGGGAATTTTTCTAAAAATCCCATCTCACAATTTTTTAAATTTGTTTTTAGCATTTTTGACTCTTCATCCTGATTCAGGATAGAAAAAAAAAATCAGAATTGCAAAGTTTTTCAACCGAAGGGTTTCCCCATTTTTCAGCCAATCCCAGTTAGAACTCTGTCCTTAAAAAACTGGCTCTCTCTTTCATGACTCAGATGATCTGAGAGGTTATTCCCTTAAATATGATATATTTATGAATTAACTAACGTACACACACACACACACAGAATTTGCACCATTTAACTTCCTAGTAAAATGTTCCTGCTATTCAATTCCAGTTAAAGGGAAAGATGAAGATCAACTTCGTAAGACATATAAAACACATTCTTAAAAAAGTCACAATCGTTTTCTGCCAGAGGATGAAGACTCTGATTATGCAGACTAAGGGCTATGTCTACAACCATTGCTTATGTCAACATAACTTATGTCGCTCAGCAGTATGAATAAACCACGCCCTTGAGCGACACTGGTCACACCAACATAAGCAACAGTGTGGAGAGTACTATGTTAGTTGGGCAGTGTCTTCTGCAGACACAGCCGCCACTCCTTGTTGGCAGCTGATTAATTATGTTAATAGGAGAGTTCTCTTCTCTTGGCATAGAGTAGATATGCTAGAGATCTTACAGTGGTGCCACTGCAAACTCTCTAGTGCAGACATAGCGAAAAAGCGAGAAAAGAAGATGTCTGTATGACAAGTTCTAAGCTTATTTTCTCAGACTCATTTTCCTTTTCTCAGATAAAACTTGTGTGAACCTTTCACCATCCAGCTTCATGTACTTTAAATAAAATTCCTTTAGCTTAAGTAAGATTCTATAATGCTTTGTAGCTGACTTCAAGACATACACAGAAAATTTGTATGCTGGATAATACCGGAACTGGAACCCAGGACAACAGTACAAAAACTTTACAAACTACTATGCCTTGTATAAAACCCAACACTAAACAAGATACTTATATTATGAGTTAAGAAAAATAGATATTAAAATAATTTAAGGACCACCTGGCAGGTTAGTGTACAAAATGTTAGAATCTGGGACTAGCATTCGTCTTCATTCCTCAATTAGCAGAGTGAGGGCATTCTGGGAAAAGTATGTACAGCTGCTGAAATATCACTGAGTGATTCCAGTGTCTGACTCTTGTAAATCAATGGCAGGCTCCAGAGGCAGCTGTTAATAAACTTCCTTGCACAGAGCAGAGAGATAGGAAATCACGTCCTAAAAGATGTAGGAGCTAAGTTTGGGGGAAAATAAGAGGGGATTCCCGGGGGGGAAAAAAATCTAGCATCCTACCATAAGCAGCAGCCCAAGCAACAGGAACAAAAGTTTTATTCACACCAGAGTCTTCAAGTTGTGTGTCAGGAAGTGATGTTGCTTCCTCTTCACCTACTATGACCTCCATATAAACTTCATCTGCTATTTCAGCACAACCTACATTTGTGAAGGAAAGGTGGTGATTCTTCAATTAATTGTACTGTATGTTCAGCCTAAATTTTCCTTTGTTTATTTTCATATTATTTTGATTAGTAGTAATACCCACTGAACCATTCTTTTCCTTCCCCAATATACTTGTACAGGGTAATATTACGTTATACTAGACCAGAATTAGAAAAACCAAAGAGAAAGAGAAAGAGAGTGGTTCTTTCTACTATTCCAGAATAAGCACTGCTCTACTGAATAAAATTTAAAAAGTTATCTAGAATAGCATTAACATTCTAAACAATAAAACCATTTAAACGAAGTAAACAAGATTTTAGCAAGGCAGTTTGTTAGTCAAGCTGAAAAATCAGAAAGTTGCAAAAATCCACTATTTATTCATTCATTCATTAACTATAGAATTCAATGCAAATAATGAATTGCTTGTATAAAGTAGCCACAATATGTATTTAATATACATATACTTCATACAGTCTATAAGATACTCTATTGGTGGGAAAGGAAAGATGGGATTTTTACTATTTTAAATCTGAGAACCATCATTCAGAAACATTAAAAATGTCCGTTTAAAGAGTGAACAATATTATACATTAGGGATGTTAGTGTGTACTCAATGATTAACCGATAAGCCTGGGCTTATCTGTTAATCCTAGCAACTACATATACACCCCCACCCCCTTGATGCCCCTGTATCACAGAGCTGCACGCCTGTGATATGGGGGGGAGGGGGACAGGAGGCAGGAGCTGGTGGAGGGGGGAAGCCGGCTTAAAAGCCAGCTCTCCAGGAGCACCGAATCCCATGGAGGTAGTAGTGCGCAGGGAGGCTAGGTTAGGTAGAAGCCAATCCACAAGAGCTGGTTCCCCATGTGTATCAGCTCCCACTCTGCCCCGCTTGCGCTCTCAGATAGAGAGGCAGCAGTGGTGGAGGGAGGAAAGGCAGGCGGCTCAATGGGATCCGGTGCTCCTGGGGAGCCAGTTTTTAAAGCCAGTTCTCTCCCTCTTATCACCAGCTCCTGCCTGCCAGCCTCCCGCACTGCTGTCTCTGTGGGAGAGAGAAGGGGAAGGTGGCAGCCAGCTCCACTGGAGCTGGCACATGCGAGGAGCTGAGCAGATTGGCTCTGCGGAGCCACCTGCCCCCACCTTGCTGCCTCCCACAGAGACAGCGGAAGAGGAAAGATGGAAGCCAGGGCTTGGAGCCATGGAGCCACCTGCACCCCTTGCCCTACATTGCTGACACTGGAGGTAAGGGCAGGTGGGAGCTGGCACATGCAAGGAGCTGGCTTTCAAGCCAGCTCCCTGTCCATGTCGATTCCTATGGAGCTGCCTGTCCTCCGTGCTTCTGCCAGAGGCAGCAGGGGGAGGTGAGAGCCAGTGTTTGCCAAGAGCCGGCTTAAAAGTCAGCTCCCCACAAGCACTAGCTCCTGCCTACCCCCCTGCTACATGTAACTACTAAAATTCAAGAGGTTACATATTTACACAAAAACATGTTACTTAACATTCCTATTATGCATACTGTTTTAATTTCTGGTACCATTTTAAAAAATATATACTTATAATGTTTTGGGACTGAGTAATTTTCTGGTAAGCATTTTTAGTATATATATTAGTTAAAATTCTTACTAATATCTTCATCTTCCTGAGAAGAGTCCTTAACAGCCATGTAAACCATCTTCTCTCGCTGCATTCTGCCAACACCTCCCTGCTCAATTACGCCAGCAACAGAATGTCCATTGTGAAAGTCACTCTCTGTGACAATTTCTGTTCCTCCTTGAGAAAGAAAAACACAGTCTATGCAACCAAGATGATCTATAATATCATCTCATGAGAACCAAATTAGAAGAATGTCAGTATTTTCTGTTCTAGACAGACATTAAGATCCCAATTAAATGTCTAAAATCAGTGTGTTCTTGCCATAAGTGGCACACTATACAACTCTCCTTTCTTACCAATATCTTGAGAAAAAAATCAGTGCTGAACATTTGGGTGGTATTATAGGCAGCGCTCGCCGAACTGCGGCAAGCCCCGCTCGCCAGCCTCACTGTGCAGTGATCTGCGCATGCTGGTGGAGGGGGGTTGCAATCTTCCGGGTTGCAATCTGCTCGCCACGGGCAAGTAGATTGCATTATTTGTCAAGCCCTGATTATAGGCATAAACCTTGTCAGTTTTTGTACGCTAGTAGTGTTTTAAGTATGAGCAGAAATATTATACATCACATCATGATACAAGTCAATTGCAGGGCCATGTGTGTCACTGAATGCTGAGAGCCCAGGGAAGAGGGGTGAAAGGCTTCTCACAGTGTCCCCACCTCCAGTAGCTCCCACTTGCTGTTTACTGGCCAATAGCAGCTGCTGGTTTACAGAACACGCATCATGTGAAATGCCTTCCTCTCTCATCCCCGGGGCTCACAGCATTCAATTCAGAGCAGCAAACATAGGCCCTGCACTAAGGATGTTAAAATGCAGTTATCAAGCTAATCGTATAGTTGATACAATTTTTATCGACTATACGATTAGTTGATAGGACAGCTCTGCAGAGCCACAGTAGGGGTAGCTCCAGGAGCCGGCTCGAGCTGAGACTGAGAAGTCCTGGCTCGTGCCAGCCCTGGGAGCCATCTGCGCAACAGCTCTGCACTTTAAATATAATAAGAGCTGCCAGTTTCTTACTACATTTAAAATGCAGAGGTGCAGCAATCAGTGCGAGCTGGGACTGCTGGGCCCCAGCTTACACTGAGTCCAGCAGCCCCTGTTCCCAGCAGACAGCCCTGTCCACCGCAAACACGGGCTGCTTGGTGGCAGCAGCCCCTGTCCGCGGGGGGCCCCAGCAGACTCCGCTATCCTCCCCCGCTGCCTCTGATAGAAGCACCGGCTCCTGTTCCACCCTGCTTGCTGCCTCTTAAAGACGCAGCAAGGCATGGGGGCATCACAGGGAGCAGGGGACCAGTGCGGACTCAAGCCCCACGGGACTCTTGTACATTTCAAAGGCTAAAGCGGGAACAGTGCTTGAGTCCCAGCTTGTCCCATGCTCCCTGCAGTGCTTCAGCCTTTGAAATGCACAAGAGTCCCTCCCAAATCCTCTGTCCACCCTTAGGAACCCCTATCCCATGTAACCCAAACCTTCTGCACCTAAAGCCCTCCTCAGGTCACAAGCGCCTCCCAGACTTGAACCTCAATCTGCTGTCACAACCCAAATCCCTGCACTCACACACACCCAGCACTCCTGCCCCAGGTTACAGCCCTCCTCCCTGATCCTGCACTCCATCCTCCTACACTCCTCCCTCAGGCCAGAATCCTCTCTTGCACCCAATACTCCCTCCCAGACCTTGCACCTCAATCCCCTGTGCCAGGTCAAAATCAAAACTCCTGCATCCTTACTCCAGATCATAATCCTTTCCCAGACCCTGCACCCCAGTCCTCTGCCCCATGTCACAACCCCTTCCTTCACCCAAACTCCCTCCCAGATCTCACACCCCAATCCCTTACCCCAAGCTACCTACTGCACCCGACTTCTATTCCAGACCCCGCACTCCATCCATTAAACATAATGGAAGAATGTAGCCCTCAACCACTTATCAACTTCTTGGAGTGGGCCCCCGTCAAAAATTATTGCCCACCTCTGTTCTAAAGCTTCTGTTTTATGCCATGTTTTCAATACTGTGTTGGCAAAAAAAAAGAGACTTGACATTATTCCTTCTTCAAGGAAGAGTTAAATTGGGTTGTCATGACACCCCAACAAGCCATTTCAAAAATGTTACTTCACATACTGCAAAACATGCCACTTGGGGGGGATTTTATTAAACACAAAACTAACAAAAGTTTTCTAACTAGAGAATCAATGAACAGAACATAAAAACTTACCTATTTCCACATCATCCTCAGCTTCAGCTTTAAATATATACACTTTTATAACTTCTGAACCAAACCCATCATCTTTAGAAACATCATCATGTGAAACCTCAGAGCTGATTTTTAAAGGTGTGCTTCCAATATGATCTAATTTTTCTCCAACATCATCCACTGTAAAAATAAAAAAGGAGAGAGAGGTTCACATACAAATTTTGTTAGGATTCAAGAAGTGATCTCTAGCAAGTTTTCCTCACATATTCAATATGTAAAATCCAGTCGAACTGCTATTATAAAAGCAGTTCTATAGATGGTTCTTTTTCCTTTTATATCTTAGTCTACATTAGTAAAGTCCAGTACTCTTGATCAGAACTTAGTAAATGAAGAATAAAACATGATTGTAAAATAAATCACACAGGAAGCAGCCTGATTAAATCATTAAAAAGTACATGGATAGTTATTCTATATTAAACTAGTAAGCCTAGTGGATCAAAGCATAAGTGGATCAAAAAGTAAAACGTAAGACTATCTAATATAAATTTTAAAAACAAACAAATCCAGAACCTGATATTTTAATTCTTCTGAGATTTTCTAAATGTTCTACTGCCCAAAATATCTATTACAAATAACCAGCAGCTGTTGTTGTTATCAAATGTGTTTCAGTCTGGCTGAGCTTTTGGGGTCAATTACTATCCTTGTAAGATTTTGTCTCTTGCTATTTGAGATAGTAATATTTGGTTTTATTTCTAATTATCTGCAGTTGACCTACTCTCATGTCTTTAACTAAAGGACTAAGTCACCTACTACTCAATCTTACTCAAAAATTATTTTTATCAATGCCATCACATAATTACACTCAAGCTACTACTAAGTGGAAAAGCAGAGCTGTTTTGATCAAGTAAATGTTCACATATATAGGGCTGATTTCATAGCAAGGGACTTTGAAAATACCTGATCAGAAAAGCACACAACAGCAAGCATTCTTATTACTCATGTACTTACAAGAACACTATCTACTTCCTTTACACATGGGCAGCATAAGATTAATGCAATACTGAATACCCACTGACGCCCCCAAATGAGGAATGAATTCCATACTTTAAAGTAAGCTGTATAATTCATTCCCCTGGTTTAAAAATATTTATATTATATTAGACATACAAAGATTGATTTTTTTTAGAGATGACAGTGGGTTATTTCTTTATGATTTGGCACAATCTACTCTGAAAGTCATTTTAATGATACCTACTCAACTGCAGCAGGTTTTTTTGGTGTCACAGATGAAACTTGTGAATCTCAGAAGTCTTTGAATGAGTCAGAACAATACTGGAGCTACTGAAAACAGAACTAAATAGACATAAAGCAGCTAATTTATTAACATTAAAAATCAACAAATACTAATGTATACTATTGCAAAATTAAATTTCTGTAACTTAATAAAGATTTAAAAAAGAAATTATGAAAGAATAGGAAGCTATTATATAATCTTTTGCATATTTCAATTAAAAAAAACACTGAGCTGTAAACTGTAAAGGAGTTTGTGAAGAAAACTTGGATCACTGAAAGTAATTTTAAGTTTTTCATCTTCTGGATGAGCTTAAACATTTCAGAGTTGTTTTTCATTTAATTTAAAGAATTTATGGCTGACTTTGCTTTATTTTGAAATCAGTAGGAGCAGGATCAAGATCAAGCCTTTATTTGTTAAAAATGTTCTGAATAAATGTATTGTATAACATTCACTGCTTCCCACCCAACATGTCCAATGTAAGAAGGAAATGAATACCAAAACCAGAAAAAACTAGAAAGGAATTTACAAATACCTTTGATTAACAAGTTGATCAGTTAACATTAATATCATATATTAAGCTGATATAGCGAGTACTATTGGAACATGCTAATGTCATCAGAATGGTGTTTCCAGAGATAAAACTAAATCTAACCATCCATATGCCTTTTAAAGGAAAGGAAGGAAGAGAGCTACAATCAATGTTGTTTGTAAACAAACTTTATACGACCACAGAAAACTTGGCCACGCCTATGATAAGTGAACATCCGGCTAACTAAAATCATGCTGGACCATGGATGTTGCTGGTCCAGAGCGTGCCGGACTAGAGAAGCTCAACATATATAAGAAACTGGCTGTACAGGAAAAGAAGGAAATTTACTAAAGAAAGAGCTGTTAAATATACAAAATAAAACAAAAGTATAAAAATGAATTTACATTAATGTAAGGAGCCACTTGTAACTATATTAGATGGGGAATTTTGAGGTAAATGTGATTTCAAGATGAAGTCTTTAAGAATCATCCAGTTTTATGTTTTTGTTTTGTTGTTTTTTTTTTAATTTACAGATTTTACACACAATTTAAATGGGACAAATGAACACGTCAATACTTTAAAGGTTGTTCAAAAGTAGAAGCCTCTTCCTTCTCCTCCTATCAGGAACAATGAAATAGTCAATTATTAAATAGTTCCAAAATATTCTACATATAGCGTGATGAAAGTGACCAAATATTATATAGTTAAAAGAATATAGTGTGATCAATGCCGATTGCTTTTTTGCTTTATCAAGGTGTAGTGCCAATGAAACAAAACTTAGTTAAAAATATTTTAAAAATACTTGATTGTAAAATATTTTAAAATAAATATATTCAGCAAGGAAAAAAAATGAAACTTTCATATAATGCATACTGGCATATATTTTATCTTATCACTTAATATACAACTTGTTTTAAACTATATCTGTTAAAAATTCTAAATCCCTGCTCTGGCAGGCAACATTATTGCAATAACTAATATATTAAAAGTATTTCTAAACCAACAGATATCCTCAGCCTGTTTCTGAAAGCACATTCAGCAGAAATTGAAATCAATAAGAATTTGCCCTAAACCATATATACCCTAGACTCTCTGAAAATCAAATTGCTTCTCTTTTAATAAGTGAAGTTGAAATGTACTCAAAATATTTAAACTGAATATAAGAAAATTTGTCAACTCCTGAAATAAATCTGCAACATAACAGATACATTTAGAAAAACTGGATGGTTTGAGGGAATGGTCATGGAAGATAGTTGTTTTCACTTCTCAAATGATACAACATATCTAGCTCAACATCAGAAGCAATTAAAAATTAACTATAAGTTCTGCCACCTACTTCACTAATTGATATGAAATAAGTTTGGCAATCTCAAATAATTTTGGTCTTTCAAAGGGGAAAAAAAAATCAATAGCACTACTTAATTTTTGTTCACAGTCTTAATAGAGAGATTGACCCAGAACTAAATTTCTAATTCCCAGAGGTTTCCTCTCTGAATGATGGCCAATGACCGGATGATTACTTGAACAACACCCACCCAAAATACTGTATGGATGTCTTCAGAGGATTCCAGTTGCATGAGAAACTAATCCAGTGTGTTTAGAAGTACTAAATTTACATTTTTTAAACTACTTGTTTTAAGTCAGGAATAAAAGTTTCTACACTGCAAAGTATGATAAAATAGCAGTAAACAAAACACACAAGTCTCTTGGCTTGGAGCTCTTCAATATAAACTTTAGATTCATGGGGTTCAACCACTTAGGAACTAGCCACACTCAACTGGCCAAATAGTCACATGTGGCTCATGGCTAGCGTGTTGGACATCACAGCTTAAGATAATGCTTCTTCCTCATTTAAAAAGAAAGAAAAAAAAAAAAGGCTGCTTTAGAAACATATGCTGAATCTTCCTAAGATAATCACAAGAGGACCATTCAGCACACTTATAACTTAAATCTTACCTTTTTAAGTTGTTTTCAGGTGTGTGATGTCCAGATTCACTGTGGATTGCCAGCTCCCAATTCATGAGATACCTCAGCATGAACCATGCTGGTGATATCACACCCACCAAAGAAACTTATAGGGATGAAATCAGGACAATATAAGTCCCATTCTTTTACAATTTTGCAAAGTTTTCTAAAGTTTAGTGGTTACTTTATATACCGTGTGGTACAATATAGGAAATATATATTTAAAATATTTTAGCAAACTATGCAACACTGTATTGTAATATACTAAAAACGAGGTGGTGGTGGAACATTACCTTACCCCTAAAGGCCAGCTCCAGTGTAGTTCTTTGGTGGATATGAGGTCCCCGGCATAGTGCATAGAGGGCCAACACATAGACCAGAAGCTGGCAATCCGCTGTGCGTCTGAATATCGCAAACCTGAAAAACAAACAAAAGTATGTTTTAAGTTACAAGTGTGCCAATTGTTCCATTTATCCTGGTTATCTGGTATGTACAGTACAGATTAAAATCTCATTTTGTTTTAAGTAATCTAAAAGAAGATTACATAACTTCTACATTTCCTTTTTTTTTAATGAGTTAACGTGTTCCATTGGGCCATTTTTAGTCTCCATAAACTTATTTGACAAATCCAATATGCTATGGCTTGATTTAGAAGTGTATTAAGAATTGAGTTTGCAACCTTATGATTTTTACCTGGTATGCTCATGTTTCCTTAATTTAAGAAGTTAAATTCATCTACACAAAACAAAACTGATCCCAGTGACAAATTTCTAGTGAAAACTTTGACTATTACAAAGTTTTCTGTGCATATAAACCTCTGAGAAAAAAAGACTATACCTATTAATTTCTAGGTAACATTTACCCCTAAAATAAAGTTTTCCTTATAAATCTGTAGCATATCCAGAGGAGATACAAACTTAAAATGGTGAAAACTATATTAAAGTAGTATTAAATCTGCAACACAAACATACAAGACAAGCTAATTTTGAACTAAAGCTCCCTGGTTTCTGTTATAATGCACAGTATGCTGTACACTGCTAGGGGTTCCCACCCTGTGTTCTACAAGGGCACTTTGGTGGTGATCCATAAATACTAGCAGGCAATATGATGCAAGGATCTCCTTGTTTCAAGATGCTACACTTTGTTAAACAATTGCTGTTGCTGACAAAGAATGTTATGTGTCCATGAATCAGAGAGATGTCCATGCAATAATCTCTCTGGTCAGATGTGGCCCATGCTAAAAAGAAGTCTGACAACCCTGGTAATCTATCCTGGGGAAGCGAAGTTACTCACCTTGTGCAGTAACTGGAGTTCTTTGAGATTAGAGTCCATGGGGGTGCTCCATACTTGGTCTTAGTGCTGTCCAAGAGCCTGGACTGGAGATTCTTACACCAGTCCCATGTGGGCCACACATGATGGGTGCCACCGCCATGCATCATTGTCGAAACCGCGTGTGCGTGGCCCAAGCCTTCCAGTTCCTTTTCTATGTCAGGGGACACCATCTCTGAAGTAGAGGGGACTAGGGTGGGTAATGGAGCAACCACAGACTCATCTTGAAGAGCTCCAATTACTGCACAAGGTGACGAGGAGTCCTGTGGCACCTTATAGACTAACTGAAGTGTAGGAGCATAAGCATCTGACGAAGTGGGTCTTTGCCCACGAAAGCTTATGCTCCTACACTTCAGTTAGTCTATAAGGTGCCACAGGACTCCTCGTCGCTTTTGCAGATTCAGACTAACACGGCTACCCCTCTGATACTGCACAAGGTGAGTAACTTTGCTTCTTCCTTGAGAGATGTTCCTGTGGATACTCTATGGTTGGTGACTAATGAGCAGTTTCACCCTATGGTGTTAGGGGCTTTGGAGTGTGTCAGAATGGTGAAGAAAGCATTGCTCTGCACAAATGAGTATTGGCTCTGGGACCATATGTGAGGGTGTAACGGTTAATGAATGTATTCTAAGATGCCCATGTGGTACCTTGGCAAACATCTAATAGAGAGACATTATGTGAGTGTGCAACTGAAGTAAAGATCGATTTTGTAGAGTGCACTGTTAGGTGCAAGGAGGTTGAAATCCCTTACGTTCATAACACAATTGGATGCAGTCTGCGATCCATTTGGAGAGTCTTTGTTTAGAAATTGGAACACCTTTAGAATAGTCTGCTACAGATACAAAAAGATATGGAGTCTTTCTGAAGGCTTTGGTTCTGTCTTAATAAAAGGTAAGTGCCCATCTAACATCTAGTATATACATCACACTTTTTAATGTTTTAGTGTGTGGCTTAGGGGGAAAAAAAACCAGGGAGTGCTGTAATGTCTCCCACACAACGGGCAGAAGCAATGGCAATGAGGAAAGAGACCTTCATGGAGAGATGCAAGAACAAGCATGAGGTATGTGGTTTGAAAGGTGATGTTGTGAGGGTGTGCAAAACAAGCTTTAGGTCCCGTGGGATAACCAGGGGTCTTAGGTCAGGGTGGAGAATTTGGAGCTCTTTTAAGAATCATTTTGTGGCTGTATGGGCAAAGGCAGAGATATGGTCTGTCTTATAGCAGAACACTATTATTGCCACCAGATGTACTCATTCTGATCAGAAAGAGGTATCAGGGCTGCTTTGGCCAGGCGGAAGCTATTAGAATTATCCTGGCTTTATCTGTTCTGATGTTTTGCACCACTCTGAAGAGCAACTCGGGAAGCACAACAGAGGGTCTTGATCCAGGTGGGAAAAAAAGCATGCCTGAGACCCTTGTCCAATGCCTGGCCTCCTGCAAAAGCATGTGCAATTGGAGTTGTGGCAAGTTGCAAAGAGGACTATGGTCGGTTGTCCCCACCTCAGGAAAATGAGATGCAAAAAGGAGTTGTGGACTGCCACTCATGATATTAGGGGAAACATCTGCTCTGTGCCTTTGCAGTGATTTTGTGGGAACCTGATGTGTATGCCATGGAAATGTGGATACTGTGATGAATGCAGAAATTTCAGAGTTTTACAGTTTTGATGCATAGTGATTGGTATCTGGTTCCTCCCTGCCTGTTTATATAAAACATGCAGGCGATGTTGTCTTGTCATCACACACATACGCTGATCGTGGAGGAGAGGAAGAAAGTGGTGCCATGCATTGCTAACAGCACAAAGCTCTAGGAGATTGAAGTGTAAAGTTGCCTCTTGTTCTGACCATAATCTCTGAGCTGTGTGGCTTCGGAAGTATGCTCCCCATTCTATGCGGGAGGCATCAGTCGTTACTATATGTGAAGAGTTTGATGGTATAAATGGAATCCCTGAACATGAATTGGATGGTGGGATTTACCATAAGAGTGACTGTTTTATGGTTTGTGGTATAGCATGGTGGGTACTCATGGAGTGTCTGCAGGATTAGAATACAGTTGCAAACCATGCATATGAAAGCAGCGCATATGAAGGTGAGCATATGTCACCATGGAAGTGGATGCTGCCATGCATCCAAGGAGCTGTAGACATTCCAGGGCTGTGGTTTGCAGAGAGTAGTACAGTGTTCACTAGAGACTCTATGGTGTGGAATCTCTTGTCCAGGAGCAGCACTCAAGCTGCTGTAGAGTCTACATGTGCTCCAATAAATTGTAAGGTTTGTGTGGGCTGCAGAGTGGATTTTGCCCAGTTTATTTGTAGACATAGGCACTGAAAGCATTGAATTGTCTTTTGTGTACATAACATTCCTAATTTGTGGAGGTATGCTGTTATGACAGCTAGCACATTGGAGAAAACACAGTGAGCTGTGGAAAGCCTTAAGGGCAGGACCAGACAGATATTGGTAATGATCTATTCCCAATGTCAGCCTTAGGAACCTTCTTTGTGAGGGACGGATTAGGACATGAAAGAAAGCATGCTGGAGGTCAAGGGATGAAAACCTATCGCCCTGTTAACATGCCGAGATGATAGTGGTAAGTGTGACCATGTGAAATTGTTGTGTCTTCACAAATGTGTTGAGCCTGTGAAGACTGAGAATAGGCTGCCAGCCTCCATTTTTCTTTTGGATTAAAAAGAAGTGGGAGTAGACCCCTTTGTGCTGGGTAGGGAATGGGCTCCATTGCTCCTAGCTGTAGATATTCTACTCTTGGCATACTTGCATCTTGCAGAAAGAGTCCCTGAAAAGGGAAAGGGTGGGTGAATGGGTGGAGAGAAGAGGAGAGGAGAGGAGAGGAAGGGATAAATATATCCAGAGAGAATAATGTCTAAAACCCATCTGTCTGAAGTTATGGAAGCCCATTGATCCTAGTATGGATGTAGGTGGTCCACGAATACTGAGAAGGTCCTGCATATTGGTATGATAGGTGGGAGATCTTTGTGGCCTTTGCTTGCTTTTTGGTCCCTGTTGGTTTGGTTAGTCAAAAGTTCTGGGCCATTGGTAAGGCTGATACCAATATTGTTTTCTTCTGGTTACCAGGCTGCATATCCTGAAGGGTGGAGTGTGGCACAAGTCCTTCATTGTGTGCAAGATTTCATTGAAGTTGGCGGTGAACAGTTTTTTTGCCATCAAACGGAAGATCTTCCACAGTAGACTGAATCTCTCTTGGAGATGTAGTAGAAGTAAACCAGGAGGCTCTCCACGATCACTGTGGTTGCAGTGGAACTTGCTGCACTGTCAGCTGCATTGAGTGTTCCCTGTACTGCTGTACAGATAATAGTCTGGCCCTCTGAAACTATGGCCTCATGACTATCCTCAGTAAAGTCCAGGAGTTTAGCTTAGTTCCTGTGGCTGTATTTGGCTAGAAGCTCAGAGTAATTTGAGATCCTGAACTAAAGGATGGAGGAGGGAGAGACTTTCTATCTGTAAAGATCTAATCTTTTGCTATCTCTGTCAACCAGGATATATTGCCTGTCGCACTGTTGTGCCACCTCTACCACAAGAGAATTTGGAACTGGGTGAGTAAATAAGAATTTGGAACCTTTGGATGGTACGTTGTACTTCCAATTGGCCCATTTACAAGTTGGAGGCATAGAAGCTGAGGGTCTGACATACTGTCTTGGCAGTATCCATGATAGCTGTGTTGATAGACAGCACTGTTTTGGAAGATGATGATGCTTGCAGGATGTCCATAACTTCATGCTGGGATAGGAGGGAAGGTTCTTTCATGGACTGATAACTAGTTAAAAGACAGGAAACAAAGCGTAGGAATAAACTGTAAATTTTCCGAATGGAGAGAGGTAACTAGTGGGGTCTCAAAGGGGGACTATCCTGGGACCAATCCTATTCAACTTATTTATAAATGATCTAGAGAAAGGGGCGAACAGTGAGGTGGCAAAATTTGCAGATGATACCAAACTGCTCAAGATAGTTAAGATCAAAGCAGACTGTGAAGAGCTTCAAAAAGATCTCACCAAACTAAGTGACTGGGCAACAAAATGGCAATTGGATTTTAATGTTGATAAATTAATGCACATTGGAAAAAATAATCCCAACTATACATACAATATGATAGGGACTAATTTAGTACAACTACTCAAGAGAGAGATCTTGGAGTCAGTGTGGATAGTTCTCTGAAAACATCCGCTCAGTGTGCAGCAGCAGTGAAAAGAGCAAATAGAATGATAGGAATTATTAACAAAGGGATAGAGAATAAGACAGAAAATATCTTATTGCCTCTATATAAAACCATGGTATGCCCACATCTTGTATAGATGTGGTCACCTCATCTCAAATAAGATATGTTGGCATTGGAAAAGGTTCAGAAAAGGACAACAAAAATGATTAGGGGTTTGGAACAGATCCCCTATGATGAGAGATTAAAAAGACTTAGTCTCCTCTTCTCTAAGATAAAAAGTTCAAAGGGGGGATATGATAGAGGTATATAAAATCATGACTGGTATGGAAAAAGTGAATAAGGAAAAGTTATTTACTTATTCCCACAATGTAAGAACTAGGGGTAAGCAAATAAAATTAATAGGCTACAGGTTTAAAACAAACAACGTTTTTCTTCACTCAGCACACAGTCAGCCTGTGGAACTGCTTGCCAGAAGAAGTGATGAAGGCTAGGACTTTAACAGGGCTCAAAAAAGAGCTAGATAGATTCATGGAGATTAGGTCCATCAATGGATATTAGGCAGGATGGTTAGGAATGATGTCCCTAGCTTCTGATTCTCTGGAGGTGGATGACAGGGGAGGGATCACGTGAGGATTACCTGTTGTGTTCTCTCACTCTGGGGCATCTGGTATTGGCCACTGTTGGCAGACAGGATACTGGGCTGGATGGATCGTTGGTCTGACCCAGTATGGCCATTCTTATGTTTCGGACACCTCCTCTAGCGCTATTTTAATCTCTATTGCAATCCTCTTGAATTGATCCTGGAAGTGAGAAAAGTCATCAGACAGTGGAGATGGAGGTATTATGTCCTTGTCCGATGAAAAAGAGGTATTGGTTGGTGGGGTGGCATCCGGGGCTGGGACCTATGGGACCTGCGTCTCTGGTTCCTCCATGTTCTCTTGTTGCTGAATAGGAGCCTAAATGAGAGAGATGGTATGTGCTGTGTATAGGTTGTAATGTTTGCAGGAGCTTGCATATCTGCTATGTTGCCTCTTGTAGGATTCCCTATGGGCTCCACTGTGGCCATCATGCTGGATATGGCATAGGCAGAGGCAAGTAGGGATGGCCATACACTAGTGGCATATCACTGTGTTAACGTTCATGGGGGGCAGATCTCATTTGTGGGGAATCAAAGTCTGGCGAGGAAGAGATGGTGAAAAGACAACCTCAATCCCATCATCTTCAACACTTGAGGAATGTGTCCGTTCCAGAGAGACATAATGTGGTGCTGATGGTCTAAGAGAGACATTAGTACTGAAGAGTGGAGATTGTGGTGTCAAGGCAACTGTAAAATCAGCATGACGCATAAATAGTGGTGGTGCCAATGGTAACTATGCTGATGTGTGCATCATTATGAGTTACACAGGTGTTGAGTGTGATGCCGGAGTCATTGGTGCCCTTGTACCAATGGCCTGCTTGGCAGTTGGTGCCAAGGTTGGGATAGATGCTGTTGTTTTGGTAGGAGTGGTTGGTACCGATGCTCTGGACAACTGGGAGTTTGGAGCTCTTATGCTTCGTGCCAATATGTTGGGTGCCGGTTGTAGCTGCACTATAGTCAGTGCTGGAGGTGCTGGGAGTGTCATAAGTCTCACATGAGATGTGTGTCACTGAGGTAGATCTTATAGGTGACCTTTTCTTAGTATTAGCGTCCCCATGCAGTATTGAGGAATGGCTCTTCTTTCATGAAGATTTTGAATTCGGAGAGGCCAGAGGCAAGGGAGCTGGAATAGACTGCTTGCCAGGATCCAAGGGTCGAAGAAAGGATTTTTCCATGAGCAGTAATTTCAGCTTCAAGTCCCTGTCTCTGGGAGCTCTGGCTTTCATTTTGGTGCAGGGAGACTCGTAGGCACCGTGTCCTGGCAGGATGAACAGTTTTTAAACCCAGGGGAGCCCAGCATTTTGGGTAGCTAAGAATTTTTTTTTAAACTAACAAGTAATTAACTAAGAACTAACAAATTTCGCTAAATTAACTGTAATAATAAATGAGGCTTCTTAATTCTTTCAGAGGGACTGTGGAGCTCTGTCTCAGGCCAGCACAGATGAGAAGGAACTGGAGGGCTTGGGCCACTCATGCACAGTTTCAACTCCATGGAGCTCAGTGGCAGTACCTTGCATGTGCAACCTGCGTGGGGCTGCTAGAAATAATCTCCAAACTAGATGCCAGGACAGCACCAAGACCAAGCGTGGAGCACCCATTGGGACCTCTCTCGAGGAAGAATCACAGCATACAATTACAATCCTGCCATATTTGTTGAATACTTAACTATACAGTGAAACATCTATACTATTCCAAGGTTTCAGATTCCTGGCTCACTAGACATATTTATCTGTCCCAGCATGACAGATTCAGATTCTGCACAAGTTTTCATTTTCTTTAAGGAAACAAAAAGGAACCACTATCTAGCCATAAAGACATGTTATCTTCAGAAGCATAACCATATCAGCACCATCTTAGAAAACCTGAAAAACAGCTTTGTAGGATAAATTCTGCAAGGCAATGAGAACTCTTGGCCCCAAGCAGTCAGCAATCAAAACATTTAAGTACATATTTAATTTTAAGGTTAATTTTAAAGTAATCATATACTTCATTGCACTAGAGGTGCACTGCTCAGCACATTACAGAATCAAGCCTCATGAGAGGCAAGAACTGTCCTATTGTATCCAAGTAAGACAATGACTTTAGAAGCCTAATAATGACACTTCAAAGACCAGATTTTCTTATAACTCAGGTTGCAGTTGTGTTTATTCCAATCATGATCTCCCTAAAACACAGTCACCACTACCATCAAGTTAAACTTATCTACCTTAGAAGGAATTCCAAAGATGACTTTACTTACAATTATAAGGATGCAGTTGGAAATATCGCAGTTACAGAACACAACTCATCATAAGTACTCTGTTAGAAAGGAGGAATTCTTTCAGTGAAAACAACTGAGCATTATAATGGTGTTCCTTTATTCACAAAACATACACAGGAATACCCCTGCTGTAGAAAGTTTCTATTTGCTGTCAGAACAGTTTCTTTTTGTTCTTGTTCAAAAATCCTCACTACCCGTTTAAATGACATGTTTAAAATGCCCTTGCAGGCAGCACATGACATTATATTAAGGACAGGCTGAAGAAAACTGTAACTCAGTCTCTCCCACAATTTTGCAAACTCTAAACACGTAATACTTTTAAAAATGTTTTGGAAAACAGCTATATAAAATGGTTACTGGACAATCAAAAGCTAGTCTGGCCTGGTCAAATGTCATTAGCAATTCAAAAAAGCTGCAAGCTTGCACTGATAAATACTATGTATATTAATTAACCTACATGGCAGTTCTGTGGGTGAAACAATACTAGATAGCCAATAGTCAACATCATTTAGTTGTAGAAAAAATTAAAAAAGATTTAACTAGTCTGTTATTTTCCCACAGTTGCTCTCACTTGGGCAGTTGTGCCCTAACTGCATTTGGCTAACAATCTATGTGTACTCCCTACACCGGTTTTCATTTTCAGCCACAGGTCAAAGGTTTCAGTTAATGAATGCACAACATTAAGTTTAGTTCAGACTAGGCAGTGGGACATAGGTACAGGTTGAACCTCCCAAATCTGGGACTCTCTGGTCTGGCAAAATCTACGGTCTGGCAGGGCCACAGATGTTGCTGGACCAAAGAGCCCCAGAGTAGAAGCAATGCAGGGGTTAGGGAGCCTTGGCTGGAATAGGTGGCATCTGGGGAGCCCCTCCTGGCCCTAGCCAGGGAACCCACTGCATTAGCAGAGCAAGTGACTGGGGAACCCCTGGCGTTAATAGAGCCAGCAGAGGATGGGAGCTCCTACCCCAGCTGGGGAACCCCCAGTGTCAGCTGGGCCATGTGACTGGGGAGTCCCAGCCCCAGCCCCAGCCAGGGAATCCCTGGTTGCAGCACGTGGCCCAGGCCAGGAGCCACTCAGTAGCAGTAGGGCTGGGATGACCAGGCAGTTGCTGCTGGGGAACCACTGGCTGACGTGGGGATGGCGAAGGTGGGCAGCTGGAATCCCTAGCGGCAGTGGGACGGGGTGGCCAGGTGGCCCTGGCTGAGGAACCCTGGTGCAGCAAGGTCAGCAGCAGCCGGGTGGCCCCTGCCAGGAACCCTGGGGAACACTCTGTGGCAGTGGGGCCAGCAGTATCCAAAGGTCCTAAGCCGGAGCCCAGGACTGATGCAGCCAGCAGGGAAGCAGTGACCTCCCCTGGTCCAGCAAACTCCAAACTCCATGGTTCAGGACAGCTCAGGTCCTGAGGGTGCCAGACCAGAGAGATCCAACTTGTAGTAGCCAAGAAGGTCAGAGATACAACTCCATGCTCTGCCCCTACTGCCAAGAGACAGGATTGGATGGCAGGGGCATTACCCCATTCTGTTCATTCTTCTGATACAGGTCACTATGAGAGGAGAGGATACTGGGCTAGGTGGACCACTGGCCTGATACAGTATGGCCATTCTTATAGTACGTTCTTTATGCTATTGCTGAAACTTGAAAAACACTATTTCCTGGAAAGAATTTGAATAATTTTATATATTTTTAAATTTACTTTGCTGCTGTAAAATGTAACTACAGTATATGTAGTATTTTACAATAATCCATTGTTCAGAAATGCCTGAAATTATACTTACACATATAATCTAACACTTGGTATCAAGGAATTAATTTGATGAGAAACTGTTCTTTCCAAGAATTTGGGTGCACAGGATAGAAAGATTTCAGTTTTAATAACCTCTCCCTACTGGACCATGTCTAGTTCAATAATCTCCTATTTATATCTACCTTTATTTCACTTACAAGATATCATTAAGTAGTCTTCAGATGTGCTCTTGCCATCATCATCATCTTCAGTTTTTATTGTAACCGTAGAACCAGGAACAGTACTGGCTGCTTGAATCACAGTTTCTGTATCTGAATTAGTTACAAGAACTTCTTCTGAAACCATTGTGGGCGAGTCAGGTCCTGACACAGAGTCTTGCACAACATGTTCCAAATGTCCATCAGGACCCGTAACAAGGTCAGCCACAAAAACCTGATCAGGAACTCTAACAGTTTCTGTTATTAGATCAGAAGTCAAAACATGATCACTGGTATCTAAATCTTCTTCAATAGCAACATCAGCTTCCAATACAGATTCAGGAACAATTACACCTTCTGTTACAACATCATTTTCAGTGATGATATCAGGTCCTTGGACAACTTCAGCAGCTAAACCATGATCAAGAGTTATCCCGTCATCTGCGACAACATCAGAAACTAGTACAGCTTCAGGAACTGATACAACAATATGGTCTCCATCAATGTGAGCAGTGCCAGCCATTCCAGCCACTATGAAACAATTGTAAATGAGGGAAAATATGTTAACATTTACACTACCGTATTACAGTACTGTAAGGTAGAGGCTATGCATTCCAACAAATGTCATTACATTTTACGTATCTCCATGTAAGGATGAACACGATTTTACAATATTCTTTGATATTAAATTTAAATGAAAAGGACAAAAATCTCCCAGACATTTATTTTAAAACAGGGGCATGGAAACTTTGTAAGGCCCCCGACTGAGAAGGCGAAAGACACTTCCCACACCCGAGTCTACGGAGGATGGTAGATTGTATGTGCTCTAGACCCATTAGGTTGGGGGGGGGCAGCAGGAACTGGAGTGCCAGCATGGCTCCCTGATGCTGGAGGGGAGTCCTGAGTCCCGGGGACTGGATCCAGTAAGATGTAGGCCAAATGTGGCACCCGAACCTTAAGTTGCCCACCCCTGCTTTAAAAGGAACATTAGTTTTAAACCTACCCTCCCTCCCCAATTTAGGTTTGATAAAATTGAGATTTAAAAGCCAAAGATCAGTAGTTGATTCCATTATATGTATTCTAAAACAAAATTAAATGATTTTTATATTATACTAGCAAACTGAACATTGTGTTACTTTGTTGGTGCAACAAAGCCAACAACAAAAGCTGACTAAAACAGCATGAAACTGTTTGACTTTGTTGTGACACAAGAGAAGAGTTTCTTTAAACATATCAAGAACTGGAGAGTTCAAACTGTGAAAAATATCACTTTACTTGCATATCAAATAATGCAGAGGCTTCAATTATTCACTGGTAAATATTAACAATTTTCTTTCTACAAAACATAGCAGACAGTGATCTGGGTTGCAAATGAAGCCATGTTAGAAATATCCAATTATCTGAAAGCTTAAGTAAAAGCAATAATCATGAACAATGCACTTTTAAAATTAAAGTGGAAAAATATTTTCCATTTTGATTGTAACTGTAATTTATTTGGAACAATCACAGACTTATGCCATTAAAACTAGCTCTGCTTTTTTATTATAAATAATAAAAAAGCCCCTCTACTGATAGATGGCAGGGTTAGGCACCTGCAAGTCCAAGAAAGTCAAGACAGCCTACTGGCCCCTACCTCCCAAAACCAGAGGCTGAAGCAATTAATGTTTACCCTGTCTACATGAGAAAACAGCAGCAATTTATTTAAATTAGTTTAGAAACTCCTTTAGTTAAATCAATTAAACATCTTGCATAGACACATTTTAATTTAGGAGCTTCTTTAAACATAATTAATTGAAAAGATGCTTTTCCCATTTAGGAAAATTGTATTTGCTTTCCTCTCTACACACAGGTGTGTATGCAGGGGGAATACAAGATAGTAGCTGGTTGGCATGCCATAAAAATATATATCAGAAGGAACTCAAGCTACTACGCTTCAGGAGAGCCTAAGTGGTAATGTGGAACACCAAGATTTAAGCAATTTTTTTACAGATCACGGGCCATCCATAGTGGATAAAAGCCTTGTCTGTTCTACAAGGAGGACAAAGGATGGTAGAATGACAGGATTTAGCTTAATAGATCAAAACGAAACAGCAATTAAAAATATGAACAAACAGTAACTCCTCACTTAACACTGTAGTTACGTTCCATAAAAATGCTACTTTACGTGAAACAATGGTGAGTCCAATTTCCCAATAAGAATTAATGTAAATGTAGTGAAGCATTGGAATGGGTTACCTATGGAAGTAGTGGAGTCTCCATCCCTAGAGGTATTTAAGTCTCGGCTTGACAAAGCCCTGGCCGGGTTGATTTAGATGGGATTGGTCCTGCCTAGAGTGGGGGGCTGTACTTGATGACCTTCTGGGGTCTCTTCCAGTTCTATGATTCTATGATAAGGGGATGGTTGGATGAAATAACATGATCTTGGTAACTAATTGACCATTCATTATCAGTTGGAAATAGGTCAATGGAGGGATGATAGGAGTTGCTATAGGAAACTTTCTGGGTGTCTGGCTGGTGAGTCTTGCCCACATGCTCAGGGTTTAGCTGATCGCCATATTTGGGGTCGGGAAGGAATTTTCCTCCAGGGTAGATTGGCAGAGGCCCTGGAGGTTTTTTGCCTTCCTCTGTAGCATCGGGCACGGATCACAGCTGGAGGACTCTCTGCATGTTGGGGCCTTCAAAGTATTTGAAGGCTTCAATATCTGAGATATAGGTGAGAGGATTATTCTAAGAGGGGTGGGTGAGATTCTGTGGCCTGCACTGTGCAGGGGGTCAGACTAGATGATCATAATGGTCCCTTCTGACCTTAAAGTCTATGAGGGGGAGTGAGGGGAGGACTAGAGAATTCTTTTTAGCAGACAAAAGACTGTGTGTGTACTGTATAAGTTTTAAACAATTGTATATAATTTAATACTATACACAGGAATGATAATTACAAGGCTTGGTTGAGATGGTGGAATCATGGGGTGGAATATTTCCCAGGGAAGGTCTTGCTACTAAATAATGAACTGAGCCCTCAAGGTTAACATGTGGTTAATGCAGCCTCACACTTTACAAGGCAGCATGGACTGAAGTAGGAGGGAGGAAACATAATAGATGCAAGGCAGTGGCTGCAAACACTTCCCTGCAGAAACTGAACATGATGATGAACCCATATGATTTTGCCAGAGGACACCACTCTCCTCTCTGGATTAAGGATGTTAAAATGTGGTTAACTGACTAGTCAACGGAATTTCCACTGACTAGTTGATAGGCACTTCCGTATTCCCACTTTGAAATGTACAAAAGCCCCCCATTTCAAAGGAGGAATGTGGAACTCCGTGTATAGCCTGGGACCAACGGGAAGTCCCGCTGACTCCAGACTGCACATAGGTGCCTGCTTTGCGGGGGCTCTTGTGCATTTCAAAGTCATGGAGCCTGGGGTCAGTGGAGGACTTCCCAGCTGACCCCAGCCTTCACTGCCCCTTTGAAATGCATGGAGATGGCATTTCAAAGAGGCAGTGGAGCCTGAGGTTAGCTGGGAACTCCCCAGCTGACCCAAGGTTCCCTGCAGCATTACTCCAGAACCCGGGATCAGCTGGGGATTCCCCAGCTAATCTCAGGTTCTGGAGTAATGCTGCAGGGAACCTTGGGTCAGCTGAGAGTCCCCAGCTGAACCCGGGCTCCGTTATAGCTGCCACTTTGAAACGCTGCCTGGGGGTTTCAAAGCAGCAGTGCTGCACATGTGCAGCACTGCCACTTTGAAGTACCCTTTCTTCCCCCAAACTATTATTGGATAGTCTAACTAGTCTTTAACATCTCCACTCTGGATAGTGCATTGTGCCAAAGATGTGTGAGAGTGAGAGACAGACAGAGATGCATATTTCCCCTTTAAGTATGCACCCCACATTGTATACACTGCCCTTTTAAGTAGACCATGTAGTTCAGACCTAGGAATCTTTATCTGTGTAACCTGCTTTGTGGAGATGGGGTACAGATGAGGGGTTTGATCAGAGGGACACCCTGACATTAGTGCAAACACATAGCAAGCAGCAGCTCCAAGGGAGAGGGCAGGAGCAGCAGAGCCGGGGGGGACGGGGAGAGAGAGAGAGGCAGTTGAACTGCAGCTGCCCAGCCACATTCCTTACAGGGAACTTAGGAAAGCTGATGGGGGGCTGCCAGTCCACCCAGGTTCCAAACCCCTCAAGAACAGGCTGCTTTTCCAGAAAATCCTGCAAATAATGGACAAAAGAAGGAGGCCAAATGATGTTATAAGAGAGTACTGCATAACTTTAAATGACCACGCGCTCTAATAAGAAGCAACATAACAATGTTAACCAGGACAACATTAAGTGAGGAGTTCCTGTACATACAAAAAAACCACCACACTGTTTTTCAAGATAGAGAGGGCGGTTCAACAAGATTTTTAAGGATTTCATACTGTAAGCTACTGAATGTCGACTGAATCAGTGAGGATTAAGGGCACTTACAAGTACAGAGGAGGCATTCAGAACTTTTACAAATTGCCCTTTAGTCTACTCACTGAAGTTCTACTTCACACAGAATTAACATTGCAATTGTTAAAATTGATGAAGATTTTTTCTACAGCAGCAACTAAAGTGTATACTCATAAAAGTGGAATTCAAATATGTATGCCTTGTTTCCTCTGTAGGGAACTTTGAAGACAAAATTAAATACATGTGAAATATTATTATAGACTGCTAAAGTCAACCTTCCATTAGCGTATGAGCTACAGTCGATACAGAAAATACGTTTTATTTAGAAGATCTCACCCACTTTAAGCATTAGTGTTTAAAAATAATATGTTTTACCAAAATCTTGCATAATCATAGTGTGAGGCATTTTGGACTCGTGTGTCTGCAATCCAAGGCTCCCACCACCTGGATCCATAGTCAGCTAAGCTCTTTCACAAATAGCTGTAAAAACAGAATTATACATTATATTAAAAGAGTTTTGTCTTAATGTCTGTTTAACTCTACTGGACTAAAATCTGATAGAAGACCATAAGTGCAGATGTGGAAATATATCCCTGAAAAAGTGAAGAAGAAAAAAAAAGATGCTACCTTACACAATTCAGTTTTACGAACCTGTATTAAATCTCAATCCTGAAAACACATCCATGAGTAATTTGATAAAGCCAAAAAGTATAAAATGAACAAAATTATGCAAGTGCAAGTATTTGCTGGACTAGACCAAGTTACAAAGTGTTATGATCTAGTATTGTTTAGCTTATCACATGCAAGAATTTACCTAGAATGTGGTAACAGCTCAGAGGGGTAGCAGTGTTAGTCTGTAGCTTTAAAAACAATGAGTAGTCCTGCAGTCCTGTTAAAGACTAACAACATTTATTAGCTTTCGTGGACAATACCCACCTCTTCAGATGAGATGAGCTTGAGTTCACTAGAATGTGCTACTGGAACATAACACTCAGAATACCAGACAGACATACTTTTACCTCAACAGGCAATACAATACTAATTTTAACACTGTTAGGAGTACAATCTACTATATAGATGCACAAACTTGCTCAAATGTTTGTTTGTTCAAGAATTACTCCTAAATTGTAAGAGCTATGATCACCAATTTGGTATGCAGCTTCATTTTATCATAACTTAAAGAAAGAACAGGGTATGTTCGTGTCAGGACAATGGGATGTCCATGGAACGTGATTGTTTCTCAAATAGAAGGGAAATGTTTATGATAGCAGGGACAGTTATATCCAGCACGATCACAAGGAAGTGATGATCGTGGCTAGACAGCATTGCCCCGGCAAGCAATGGTGGCGGCTGCCTTCACCCTCTGGCCTGACTCCTGCGCCCCACCCTCTCCCCTAAGCCTCCCACATCTCTCAACCTCCTGCCCCTACTCCTGCACACTCACCCCTGCCTGAACCCCCACCTCCTGCCCTGACTCCTGCACTCCTTGACACTACAAGCCCCTTGCCCTGAGCCCCCCACATCCTCAAGCCCCTGCCCTGACCCCTGCACTCACACCTCAAGCACGGTATCCTGAAAGATCTGAGCAACGCAGGGTAAATCTTCTAGTGTGAAAATATGCTCAAATTCTCTCCATAGTATGACTCATTAAAATGTCAAAAGCACTACTGACAATAGCAACAAATTCTGTGCCAGTATTACTTAATAACTAAGGACAGTTCCCTAGACATATAAAAACATATTAAACACACAAAAAACTGTCATGAACCAGTTTGGATTGCTACATGTACAACTTACCTACCCACAAAAATAAGCAAATCAAAGATATGCCACCTAACAAGTACACAAACAACCCACAAAGCATGTGCTTAAACATTATAACTGCAATACTCTACAGACCAACATCTTAACTCTGCCCCATTTTATCCTTCTGAATATAAATTTTTCCCGATTGCTTCCTTCCTTCCCCAACATTAGCATTTGTAGTCATTTAGGCTACGTCTACACTACATGCTTCTTACACAAGAAGCCTTTTGCGCAAGAGTTTTTTCACAAAAAATTATTGCGCAAGAGCACGTCCACACCTCAAAGCACATTACAAAAACCATGTGCCTTTGTGCAAGATAGCGTCCACACTGCATGGATGCTCTTGTGCAAGAAAGCTCTGATGGCCATTCACAGAATGGCCATCAGAGCACCTTTGCTTTTTCCCCCACAGGGGTTTCTTGCACAAGAAGCCATCTGGAACATCCACACCTGCCTTTTTGTGCAATAGCTGTAGTGCAAAAAGGAGCTAAGCCTCATAAAAGGAGGTTTACCCATGCCAGAAAAAGCCCTTCCTTCTGCTGTTTTACTGTTCATTTACTTGCGCAAAAGTGCATTTGAGGTGTGGATGCTCTACGGGTTTTTGTGCAAAAACAGATGGTTTTGCACAAAAACCCTGCAGTGTAGACGTAGCCCTGGTGAAGAAGATTGTGATGAGAGAGGATAGTTTGGTAAAGGGTTGTGGTTGTAAGGGCAGTTAAAGGGAATGATGAAAACTGACATTTCAGGTGGGTACCTGGTTTAAGTTACCAGAGGATGGCTGTAGCATATTATAATTGTGGTAATAGTAAGGAGGAGACTTTGTGTGTCTTTGCTTTTGAGAATTTGCCAGGTAGTATGTGTGTGATTCACAAAAATGTTTACATATAACTTATGCAGGGATTTTTAGAAATTAAAGTTTAATTGGAATGCAGTTAGGAAAAAGTAGTGGGCAGACCTGTCAGGGTAGAAGTGCTGCTGATGGAAAACATTTCATCTGTCAGTAGCTAAATATTAACCCTTATGTAATAGGATAAAATCTGACAAAAGTGTAGCTCCTATGGATTTGTTTGTATAGCTTTGTTAGCTATAGGTATAAATCAAGTTTTGCACTAACTGACTTCCATCCACAGAGGCAGCAGCAGAGGTGTGTGTGTGTGGCTGGGGGGAACACGGGGGGGGGGGAGAATAGAGAAGTGGGAGAAGAGAAAGGTGGGAGCCACTACACGCAGTAAGCCAGCTATCAAACGCAGCAGCGTGGGGGGTGGGGTTGGGAGGCAGGAATGGCTCCCAGCATGGACCAGCTCCTGGGGAGCCACCTGCTATCTGCATGTAATCTTGTAACTGCTGACATTTTCAGTGGTTACACAGTTACTTAAACTCATTTTAACAGCCCTAGCCTTAATGCTGCTGACCTTAATGCTGTGTGAGCCCAACCTCTCACCACACCCGGAGTGCCCACAACCCAGAGCCACCTCCTACACTACAAAACCTTCATCCCTGGGCCCACCCTAGAGTCCTCACCCTCTCCTTCACCCCAACCCATTGCCTTAAACTGCAGAACCCATGAGCATGGGCCATGTAGAGCCTGTTCTCCGCCACCATCAAATGGGAACTGCCCCAAATAACTGCTCCACACCCCAACCCCTGAGGCCCTAGCCCTGAGCCCCCTCATACATCCCGTATTCTAACTCAGAAACCCAAACTGAGCCAGCCCCACTGCCCTAGCTCCCTCCTAAATCTCCCACCTCAACACTGAGCCCCCTCCTGCACCCTAACTCCCACCCAGATCCTGCATTTCCACCTAAATCTGCCCAGAACCCACTTTTACACTCCAAACATCTCATCCCCAGCCTCAGTCCAGATCCCGCACTCTCAAAAACAGACCTAATGCCACCCAACCAGGAGCCCCCCCTCTTAAAATCTCAACTCCTTAGCTCCACCTGCGCACATCATCTCCATATTGGTTCACATAACAAAACTGATTCCATACATGGATATACAAAATTAGAAGGAAGACTGCTCCTGAGTGGCATAGGACTGGAAGAGACCTTGAGAGGTCATAAGAACAGAAGAATGGCCATCAAGGGTTAGACCAAAGGTCCATCCAGCCCAGTATTCTATTTGCTGACACTGGCCAATACCAGATGCCTCAGAGGGAGGGAACACAACAGGTATTCCTCATGTGATCCCTCGTCTGTCACCCACCTCCAGAGAAACACAGGTTTGGGATACCATTCCTACCCATCCTGACTTATAGCCATTGATGGACCTAACCTCCAAGAATCTATCTAGGTCTTTTTTGAACCCTGTTACAGTCCTAGTCTTCACAACATCCTCTAGCAAGGAGTTCCACAGGTTGATTGTGCGCTGAGGAACAACTTCCTGTTGTTTGTTTTAAAGCTGCAGGCTATTAATTTTATTTGGTGACCCCTAGTTCTTATATTGTGGGAATAAGTAAATACATTTTCTTATGTTCTGTTCACTTTTTCTACACCAGTCATGATTTTATAGATCTCTATCAGTGTTTCTCAACGTTTTTTTGTAAAGTACCACCTTAAAAAAAATAAGTATTCCCAGTACCTACAGTTTTCAGAAACACAATTTTTTCTACCATTGCAACATATTTGTTTAAACAACTTAATCGTAGCCAGCTAGGCGATGAAATTTTTGGGTGTAAAAAGCACAAAAATAATGAAGTGCTGTAAAACTTAAAACAAAAATTCAGTTTTCTCCAAATTTCAGTTGTGTTGACATACCCCCCAGACTTCTCTCGAGTACCCCTAAGGGCACTTGTACCACTGATTGAGAAACATTGCTCTATCATCTCCCCCCCGTCTCTTTTTTAAGATGAAAAGTCCAAATCTTTTTAATCTCTCTTCATATGGGACCCATTCCAAACCCCTAATCACTTTTGTTGCCCCTCTCTGAACCTTTTCCAATGCCAATACATCTTTTTTTTTTTTTTTTTTTTTTTTTTTTACACATCTGTATGCAGTATTCAAGATGTGGGCATACCATGGTTTCATATAGAGGCAATAAGATATTTTCTGTCTTATTCTCTATCCCTTTGTTAATGATTCCTAACATTCTATTTGCTCTTTTCACTGCCACTGCACACTGGGTGGATGTTTTCAGAGAACTATCCACAATGACTCCAAGATCTCTCTCGAGTAGTTGTACTAAATTAGTCCCCATCATATTGTATGTATCGTTGGGATTATTTTTTCCAATGTGCATTAATTTATCAACAGTGAAATTTTGTTGCCAAATCATTTAGTTTGGTGATCTTACTGAAGCACATAAAGCTCATAAAATTTTGAAGGTCATAAAGTTCGTCTCCTACATTCACAGAAGGACCAAGTACCACCTAGGCCAGAGGTCGGCAACATACAACATGCATGCACTGGGGGCACAGGGATGTGGGGCAAGAGGTGGGGAGCGAAGGAGGATGTAGTGCACCCTTGAGGCTTCCAAGAGAGATTAATGAAACTGCTAAAATGTACATAGGACTACATGCAGATCGGAAATAGAAGTGAATTAAGTTAAATCTGGGCACACCACTTCTAAAAGGTTGCTGACCCATGACCTAGACCATCCCTGACAGGTGTTTGTCTAACCTGCTCTTAAAAATCCCCCATAATGGAGATTCCACAACCAATTTAGGCAATTTATTTCAGGGGTTAAACACCCTGACAAGCAGGAAGTTTTTTTCTAACGTTCAACCTAAACCTTCCTTGCTGCAATTTAAGCCCATAGCTTCTTATCCTATCATCAGAGGTTAAGAAGAATAATTTTTCTCCCTCCTCCTTGTAACTACGAATGCAAAATCCTGCTTATTCAGTTAACCAGTTAAACATTACATTTAACCGATTAAATGGAATCCTGCAGGAGACAGGGGGGAGAGGAGGAGAGACATTTGAGACCTAATCAGCATGGAGTAGAGCAAAGAATTAGCTCCTGCTAATACATCTCACAATGATATTTGCTTTCTTTTGTTGTTGTTGCAAGTTTTACACTGTTGATTCCTTTCTGCAGTACTGTTAAACAGTCCCATTCTGTGTGTGCAACTGTGTTTCTTCCTAAGTGGAGCATGTTGCATTTGTCCTTTTTGAATTTCATCCTATTTACCTGACCATTTCTCCAGATCATCATGAATTATAATACTGTCCTCCGAAGCACTTGGTATCCCCTCCCACCTTGGTATCATCCACAAACTTTGTAAGTGTACTCTCCAATATTTCCTCTAATTTTTTATCCATGTGTGGAAAAACTTTCATAATGTGCACCAATATGAAGGTGATATATCACATAACAAAAGTCATTTTGCATATCAACAGCATGTGCTAGCAGTGGCACCAAGGAATTGGGATGAAGAAGAGGGCTCATGATGGGGGTGCAGGATGAGGCCTCTGACTGGAAGTGAGGATTCTGGGGTGGAGGCCAGTGATGAGGGCTTCAGGTTGCCCCAGGGAGAAAAAGGACAGTTGCTCTTTTTCTCATGGCAATAGCCTGGGGCTAGGCAAGAGGTGCCTCTCCACAGCTGCTGCAGCTCCAGAGGGCAGTTGGAGGAAGGGGATCTGTCCCCATACCAGGGCAAATTCTGGATAGGTTTGATGGGGCCAGGTAATGGGTGCCTGTCCTGGGCTGCAGCAGATTTGAGCTGGGCACTATAGCCAGGAGTAAGGCACCCCTCTCTTCTTGTGACCCCAGAATAGAGCACTTGTTGCTGGGAAAGAGCTGACCCTCCCTGCTGACCCCAACCCAGAGCTACTACAGCCCAGCCCAGCTCAAAGTTGTCATGGAGAGAAGTGCTTTTGCCCCAGCAGCTCCATCCTGGGGCTGGGAGGCAGAGGCAGCACTCTGTGAGGCTTGTTAGGGAGCTGCACAAACACCTAGCTTAGAGGGAATTTTGGTACCTCTATTACCTACAGTTTTCAGACACACACAATTTTTTTCTACCATTGCAACACATTTATTTAAACAACTTAATCACAGATGGGCGGGCAATGAAATTTTGGGGTGTTAAAAGCACAAAAATAATAAAGCGCTGTAAAACTTAAAGCAAAAGCAAAAATTCATTTTTCTCCAAATTTCAGTTGTGTTGACATACCCTCCTCCCCCAGAATTCTCTCCACAGGCAAGGGTACTCATACCACTAGCTGCGAAACACTGCTACAGATACACTACATCTACTGCTTCCCCCATCCACAAGCCTACCTACCCCATCAAAGAAAGCAAACAGGTTGGTTTGACATGACTTCTTCTTTACAAATCCATGCTGTTGCTTATCACTTTATAATCTAGATGGAGCAAATAATAGAAGAATCAGTTTGCAAACATTATCTTTTCTTGTACAAAAGTTAAGCTGATTGATCTGTAATTCTCTCAGCTGACCTTTTTTATAGATGAGCATTATATTTCCAGTCTTTTGTCAAAGTAATTTTTACTTTATTTCCCTATTTTAGCTTCTAATCCTACCCCATTTTCACCGGCATTCACTGTTTTAGGTGTCCAATTGCTACCAAAGTTCTTGGTGAAAACCAAAACAAAGATGCCATTAAGCACCTCTGCCATTTCCAGGCCTGTTATTGTTTTTCCCTCTTCATTGAGTAATGATCCTACTCTGTCCTTGGTCTTCCTCTTACTTCTAATGTAGTTGTAGAATATTTTGTTACCCTTCATGTTTCTAGCTAAGCTCAGTCATCCCAACTCCCTGTATAGATAGTGGTAGGATGATGAATGAATTCTTCCATCCACCTACCTACCGGTCAGGGAAGTAGATTACCTAGGCTATGTCTACACTATGTGTTTTGTCGGAAGAGGCAATGCAAATAAAGCGCTGATTAGCATTATTTGTGCTTCATTTGTATAATCTATTCTGATTCGTTTTTGCACAAGTGGTTTTTGCACAAAAACTTGCAGTGTGGACGTGTCCATTTTGTGCAAAACCTCCTTTTTTCCATAAGAATCTTGGACAAAAAGGGGTTTTTGTGCAAAACAGACATGTCCACACTGCATGTTTTTGTGCAAAAACAGATTGGAACAGATTATGCAAATAAAGCACGAGAAAATGCTAATCAGTGCTTCATTTGCATTGCCTCTTATGACAAAACACATAGCGTAAACCTAGCCCTACACAAAAAGGAGAATCCCTCCCACTAGCATATGTAGCATCTATACAGAAGCATGTTTTAAATGTAGACGTGACTTTAGGGCAATTATACATTACAAAATTAACTCAATTGAAATCAAATAATTACTCCAGTTTTTCTTTTCCCCTCAGTCAGTGATGCATGTCCTAGCCAGAAGTGCTTCTGACTTAATTGTGGGGCACTCACAGTGAGACCCTGCTGTGTGCTCCAGCTGTGTGCTTCCCAGGGGGCTGACAGTCAACAGGCAGCATAAAATTGCCCTAGCAATATCAGCCTAAGCGCTATGCCTCTCATGGATGTGGAGGTTAAGTCAAATGTAGTGCAAGCACCTGTCCCTGGACTGCTGTCCCAATCACTGTACCCTCCCCTGCACCATGTCTCTGAGCTGTCAGGGCTGCAATGTGGGATCTACCGGCTACCGTGCCACTTTTCTTGGTGTTGAAAGCCCTGTGGGGTGGAGGTGGAGGAAGGGGAATAGAGGCTTGGTTTAAAATAGCAACTCCAAGTGGCAAGGGAAAGCAGTGAGGTCAGGCTTGAGCTGGGAGAAGGAGAAGAGGGAGGAGACAGGCAGGATGCAGAGTGATGTGATGACATCACTCTGTCATCCTGCAGAAAAAACTTTTTTTTTTTAAATGAGAGAGAGAGAGAGAGAGAGAGAGAGAGATATTCGAGTCTGTCCATGAGTCAAGAATTCCCTCTAAATGGTAAGAGGTAGGACCACCAGATTTGGTATGCAGCTTCCTCTTATCCTAACTTAAGCAAGGTCAAGGTTTGTGCCAGGAAAATTCTAAATCTACCCTATCTGCACTAGCATTCACTATATTAGGCATCCAGTCACTGCAGAGTGACCACAGGGGTCCACCACACCAGGAGGAGAGTGGCTAGCTGGGGCTCTTCATATTGCTGGCCATTGGTCCAGGTAAGTAGTCCCTTACCTCCAAAACCCTCTCACCAGTCCCTCAGCAGCGATACCAGATGGGGGAGCCCCACTGACCAGCAGGCCCAGTTGCCCCCCCTTAAGGAGCTGCTTGCTGTCCCAGGCAACCCAGTGCTTCTCCTCCGAGAGGAGACGCTGTCGAAGCAGCAGCACCTTCACTGCCATAGGCAGCACCGGTAAGTCCTCCTTCCCCAACCACCCAGCCCCACAGCCTAAACCCCCCTGCCCTGAATTCTTCACTCCCCCTATCCTAAGCCCCCACACCCTACACAACTCTCAACCCACTGCACTGACTCCTGCACTTCTCACACCTCCCAGACTCTTGCTCTGAGCCCCACATCAAACCCCAAACCTGACTTCTGAACCCTCCTCCCACCGCCAGCCCCTTGTCCTGAATGACTCAAGCAAATATATTTTATTATATATGGGATGTAAAATCCTATTTAATCAGTTAACTGGTTAATTGTTACATTTAACCAGTTAACCAATCAAGCGGGATCCCAGGGGGCTATATTACCCAACCCAGTCCCCATGGCTGCCAGCCCCAAAGGGCTGCCTGCTCCTGACCTGCAGCGTGGTGGGCCCAGCCAGACTTGAATAGCCCACAGCCCATGGGGGTGGCTGGCCCCTGGCCTGCAGCATAGTGGGCACAGACCAGCAATGCCCATCCAGCAGGGCTGCTGGCCCTGCAGAATGGCTGGCTCCCGATCTGGGCCCAGTAGAGGGCTGCTCCTGTGTGCCAGTTAACCATTCACATCCCTAATAAATATATATGAAATTTTTACAGAAACTAAAAAGATATTCATCTTGTCCCCTTTAATATTAAAGATAAGCTTAATAAGAATGCACCAGAATATGTAGTCCTTAAAACTGAACTCTATAGTACAGGAGTTCTCAAACTGGTGGTCACGACCTTTAGGGGTTCACAGCATTATTACATGGAGGGTCACAGTCATCCTCCACCACATAGATGCTCCCTTTACCTTGAGCATCTATAATAGTACTAACCATAAAAAATGTGTTTTTAATTCATATGGGGTGATTGCACTCAGTGTTGTTGTATGAAAAGAATCACCAATACAAAAGTTTGAGAACCACTATCTCATAGGCATTTTAAAATGTGTTTAAGTAACCACTTAACTGCTGAAAAATTCAGTGGTTACACATGAGGGTTAGGGTTGCCAGATGGTCTCTCAAAAATACCAAACATACGGGCTAAAAATTTGTTAAGCAAAAAACAAAAAAAACCCCAACCCACTACCAAGAGCCACCAAGCTGGGAACAAAGAGGGAGGCCTGCTACCTAAAGCAGAAAGAGGCAGACCCCCAGGGCAACACACGACCACTGGTAGGAAAGTGACTCACCCATAGCCAGGTCTCTGGGTGTCCCAGTAGGAAGAAGCAGAAATTCCACCCCAGTCAGTTTTGGCTGAGAGCCCATGGAAGGTGCCTAAATGCAACTACAAAGCACCCGCGGGCTTCTCTCCTGGACTACAGCACCACAACGTGCTTCAACAGCACTCAGGAGCAGGGACAGGGCTTATCTTCCTCCCCAAGACCTCACTCCTTCTCAGACGCAATCAGCTGAGGACTCCCAGCACCGATTGTGCCTTGCCCCCCAGCCACTCCCCCTGCCCGGCTTCTGCACGCAGCCAGAGGCTCCCAGCACCAATCACTGACCTGCCTCCCAGCCTGGGACTCCCTCTGGTTGTGTGCAGAAGCCTGGCAGGGGCAGGGTGACTGACTGGGACTCCCAGCCACTCCCTCTGCCCCCACAAGGCTTTTGCACGCTACCACAAGCTCCCAGCGCCGATCGTGGCCCCGCCTCCCAGCCACTCTCCCCACCCCCACCAGGATTCTGTCCAGGCCCAGCCGGAAAAACAGAAAATACCGGACATTGCACATGTCTGGTATTTTCTGAATTTTTTTTTACCAGACAGAGGGTGCAAAAATCAGACTGTCCAGTAGAATAGCAGGCACCTGGCAACCTAAGTGAGGCTGCATTCGGCTCCCTGGGAACCCATGCGGGTGGGCAGCTGGATTTTAAGCCCACTCCCTGCATGTATCAGCTCCCTCCTGCTTCCCGCGCTGCTGCTTCTCAGAGGAAGCAGCATGGGAGGGGGGCAAACAACTCCCTGGGAGCCAGTGTGCACTGGGAGGCAGCTTTTAAATCAGCTCCCCCTATTTACTAGGAGCCTGCATTTTACTGTGAAGGTTAAATGGTTACACTATTTAATGGAAGGATAAATGGTTAACTGTGTACATGGTTACACTTTCACATCCCTACTGTCCAGCACACATTCCAAACTCATTTTCCTTGTGTGCATTGTAGATATCTGCAACATGGCCACATATTAAGAAAATGTAAATGTAAACAAGAACTAATTTGTCTAGACAAAAAGCCTGCACAGGAAAGTCTAAACTAGAAACTAATCCACAGCTTACTATAAACTTTACCCAGCAAGGTGGAGTGCACTGTAAAATGAAAAAAAACAACAAATGGTCTGATAGCACTTTATAGAATAACAAAACACATAGATGGTATCATGAGCTTTCATGGGTACAGCCCACTTCTTCAGATGACCAGAGTTCTGAGTATAAAATGAGTATGTCTATTGGAACACAGTCTTAAGTAGAATATCAGCCTGCAAAATAGTCATGAAAATGTACCACAGATAGGTATGAAATCTCTCTTGCCTCTTTCATTTACCATAACAAAATTGAAAAAAAGATTATTGCCTATTCAAGTAAAATAAAATTGCTCACTCTAAGCAAAAACGTAATTTTAGTACTTCTAGGTCTCCAGAATATTTTAAACATATGACAAAGAAGTAATAAAACTTCAACCGTGACAGAACAGGTGTGAGACCTGAAAAACAGAAGGCCATCCACATATGCACAAAAGAAAGATGTGATAGAGTGTGTAAATACCAAGAGGACATAGAAGTGCTCACCCCAAAACAACAGAAAGGAGTGTGCATACTAAACACTGACAGAGCATATGCCAAGACACCACAGAGGTGTGTGTGTGTGTGTGTGTGTGTGCGTGTGTTAACTACTGGCAGGGCCTGCGCATGAACACCACCAGGCCAGTCGTCAGCGTGTGGTCAGAGTACTGGCAAGCGCGCGTGCTTGCGAGTCCGAGGCGCCAGTGCGCGCGCTGGCTAGTGGCAGCGTACGAGACGACCGCAAACACTGCAGCTCGGACGGGCCTGCGCGCGGAGGGCTGGCAGCACCCAGTGCCGCAATAGAGGGACAGCGCAGGGGGAGCCGCTGCACAGCTCTCGCTCGCCCCTGGATCCCGGCACGTTAAGAGCCCTGCGGCCCCAGCTTCCCTGGTATCCCGAGGCCGCACGGCTACGCGCAGGGCGCCAGCGCCCCCTGCCGTGCCTCTGCGGGAGGGGGAGGGGTGCGAGCGCCGCGCCGGGAAGACAAAGGCGCTCGTGATGAGTCAGGGCTGCAGCTCGGCGGGACTTCCTCAGGCGCGCTCCCCGGGCCCGTGCAGAGCCCTACTCTCCCGGGCCGCTAGGCCCGCTGCTCCTCTGCGGCGCCCAGAGGCCTGGAGCCCGGGCGGCTGCGGGACCGGAGCCGTCGCCCCTCAGCCCCCGTTCAGGGTGCAGCGAGAATAGCCAGGCAGAGCCCGTCCCGCGGCGCGCGCGAGCGAAACCTCTCGCGCCCCAACCGCCGACATCTTGTTTTCCGCCATTTTATGGCCGCCCAAGAGGCCCCTCGGCCGAGGGATCCGGGACCTGCGCCGGCCCAGCCTAGGAAGAGGCACCGGCGGGCGCAGCCCACAGGCCGAGAGCGGGGAGGTGGCGGGCGAGCCCGGCGGCGGCAGCAAAGCGCACAGGCCCAGGGGCGCGGCCTGCGCTAAGGCCTAGCCGCCTCCATTGTCCTACCCCCACCCCCGCGCCGCTGGTCCAGCGCTAGCACCTCGCTCACCTGTGCGGGTCCCTGCGCCGTACAGCGGGCTCGGGCCCGGCTGAGGGTCGGCGGGCCGCAGGGGCCTTGCATTCGGGGCCGCCAGGTCCGCGGCCTGCACCAATCACAGGCTGGGCTAGGAATCGGGGCGCGAGCGCGCGCGGCCTTCTCCCCCTCCCCCACCAGCCTCGCGTCACTGAGCGCCGGAGCGTGCCCCAGAGATGGGAGCATGCGCAGAACCGCCGCTGGGGTCGCTGCCCTTACTGTGCTCTCAAACGTGCCCTGAGAGCAAAGCGGGGCTGGGGGAGACACCCCAGTTGTGCGCGGCAACTGGAAGGCTGCATGCGACAGACTGTATTGCAATATGAAATAGTCAAAGGCTAGCGTAGCAATTTGTGCAAATATGTTTATGGGGAGGGGTGGGGAACCTCACACCCGGAGGGCCAGATGCGGCTCCTGGCTTTGTTGGATTCAGCCCCAGAGGCTCAGGACCCACCCCAGTACTGAGGAGTCCACACAGTGCTCCAGCGCCTCTGCTGCCCCACAGCTGGGCTGGAGCACACACAATCTAGCCTGGGCCCCACTAGGCTTTGGTGTGTGAGAGGAATGTGGTGGAGTGTCTTTCTGCTTCTCAGTTGGGGGCCATGTTAGTGAGGGTTTTCTCCCCATGACTTGTGGATAGGTGTTTACTGAGGGAAGTAAAATCTTGTAGGTGGAGGGATTATCAGTGTTCATTTTTAGGTAGGTAGCTAATCTGAAATAGCCTTGGCCCATGGAGGAAATGGCATTTACTTGCTTAACCTGATAAACAACTGAAAATTGGGATATAGGGAGAGAGCTTACACTGAAGAACTGACATGTAACTGACCAAGAGAGAGAGACCCTGTGTTAAGCACCCTTGTCCCTATCCATGTGGAAGATAGTTTACCAGCAGGACTGCTGGGTGCTCAACTAACTCAGACACAATGACTTAAGCCTTGTCTACACTATAAAGTTTTGTTGCCCAAAACTGCCTTTTGGAAACTGGAGCATGCATGTACCAATGTGACACTTGTTGAGAAAAATACCCAGTTTCAGAGAAAAACAATCTTTCACACATACAACATACTTTTTTTCTTTTCCCCTCCCTTTATTGTTGACAAAAAGCTAGGACAGACTCCTTTTGCAGTTCCTTTTATCCACTGAAATGGCTTCTACCAGTATCCCACAATGACTGCTCTGATGACTCTGCTCAGTGTTTTGATCTCTATTGTCCTACAGGCATGTGGTCCTCTCCCCCTTTTAAGGCTCCTGAAAGTACCTGACAACTGAGTGTGCTGTTTCCTTTGGAGAACAAACAAAAAGCAAATAGTTGGAATGCCCCTGCACTGGTGCACAGCAGTAGGCAGACTGCTATGCTGCTTTGACATTTCTATGGATGGAGAGCTCACAGAGCTACTCATGATGCTGCTCCTGGCAGCTAAGGAGGCTGTGGGAATCCCAGAATGTGCAGTGATCAGCTCTGACTTGCTCACTGTGCATTGTTCACACTGTCAGTAATAGTGACCCCAATGTGGACATGATCTGTCAACATGTGTGAACACCTGGTGATCTTTATTTTGTGAACTTTGCATGTTGACACAAGTCTTGCAGACAAAACTTGGTAGTGTAGACAAGGCCTTAGTTCAGCACCTTTGTCTGTCAGGCACAGACAGTGATCACAATGAAATGTGAGAGGAAATTTCTGTCCAAATCCCCAACCTAGAAGAAGAGAATTAAGGGACTATCTATAGGTAGAGGGAGGGAATGACAGGTACACTTATCTCAAACTCTGATAATTTAAAAATACCTTATGATGATTAAGCTTAATACTATTTAAGACAAAAGTTACACCTACTTAACTAAAATCAGTTTTTAAGCCAATTTAGCTAAAATCAGTATATAAAGTGTGTTTAGACCAGCCTTCTGATGCAATGTGTGATTTTTCAGCTCAGGAAGGAAAAAAATTAATGAATTGTTTTAATTTGGGGAGGATTTAACTTTTGTAATGGTTTTAAGGTATGTAAAAGCTTGTCTTTATAAAAATATTTTAAACCAAATGTAAGTTTTTAATGTCTACTCAATCTTTTGTGACAAAATTAGCATTTTATTTTATTTTACAATTCAATAAAAATAAATGACAGAATAAATGGGCAACATTATATACTATGTTTTTTACCTTTCTGAATCAAAGAATAATAGAACTCGAAGGAACCTCGTGAGTTCATCATCAACGCCAGTCCCCTGTACTTGTGGCAGGACCAAGCACAATCTAGACCATCCTGGACAGGTGTTTGTCTAACCTGTTTTTAAAAAATTTCAATTTCCAAAAATGTCCACAACCTTCGTAGGCAATTTATTCCAGTGCTTAATCACTCTGAAAAGTAGTTTTTTCCTGCTGTCCAACCTACACTTTCCTTGCTGCAATTTAAGCCCATTGCTTCTTGTCCTGTCATAGAAATTAAAGAGAATAACTTTTTGCTCACTTCTGGATCTTAACATCTAAGTACAATGTAGGAGAACTCTTTAGTTCTGAAGTTGTTCTGACTGGTGAGGGTAGCTGTGGCGAGGTAGAATTACTGACCTTCACATACCCTACCTTACAAATGTTCCAGTCAACTAAGCTGAAGGCAAAGATCCCAGAAGAAAAGTCAATTCAAAGTGAGCAGCAAACAAGGTTTTCTTTTCAAAATAGAAAATGGGTAAATCTCCAAATTCTGAAGATATTTGAGCAGGAGAGAGAGTTCTGCAAGAAGATACCTTCAGAGGAACACAATTACAAAGTGATTACTTAATTCTGATAGAGATGCAGCCGTGTTAGTCTGGTGTAGCTGAAACAAAAGACAGAACTATGTAGCATTTTAAAGACTAACAAGATGGTTTATTAGGTGATGTTTAGTAGGTGGGCCAGACCTACTTCCTTAGATCAATATGTGGAAGAAAATCGGCAAAACCATATATACCAAAGTGATACAATAAAAAAAAAAAAGAACGCATGTGAAATTGACAAATTGAAATTTCGTTCATTTTTTTTATTGTATCACTTTGGTATATATGGGTTTGGCTATATGAAACTTTTTAGGGTTATGGAAATTTATATTTCTATTGCTTGGCCTAAATCTATGTGATATAGACTGCCAAATCTCCTTTATTATTATTATTTTTCCAAATACAAAAATATATCAAAAGCAAATCTCTTTGACTTGTTTCTACACATCCAAGAATAATGTTGACGCCTATTTTTCTCATAAGAGAAGGTGGGAGTATATTTTAATTTAATGTAATGGCTAGCAAAGATCTAACTGAAAGCAAAACTAAAACACTCTCTCAAGCTCTGTCTATAACCAAGATGTGCTCTTTAGGCATGCCTATACAACATATCGCTCTTGCTCTCAATAGTTTCTCAATAGTCTATGCAGATCTAAACAATATGATCCTCTCTTGTTCTTGTGAGTTTTGATCATGAGTGAGGGTACATCTACACAGCAAGGGTAAAGTCGAATTAAGCTACGCAACTTCTGCTACATCAATTGCGTAGCTTAAGTCGAAATTGCTTAACTCAGCTTTTAGTGCTATCTACACAGCAGGAAGTCAAAGAAAGAACACTCTTCCTTCAACTTCCCTTACTCCTTGTAAAATGAGGGTTACAGGAGTTGGAGTAAGAAGTCCTCCAGCTTGACATTATTTTGAAATAATGGCTTGTAGTATATACTGTTATTTTGGAATAACGTCAGTTATTCTGAAACAACACAGCTGTTTAGCTGTACCTTGGAAGTGTTAATGTTACACATGAAGCGATTACTTCAGGCTATCTGTAATCTCAGACAGGCATTGCAGCATTCAGTTCACATTAGGGAGGTTTCCTTCACTACCACAAAGGCAAGAGACTTTGGTTTCTTTTCAGTGGAATCTTAGATTCTATAGCATGAGATTGGAGCTACCGGGGAGAAAGATGCCATGAAATGATTTCAACTTCATTAACCAGTCTGCCCGAGAGGTAGGTGATGTGTAGAAGACTGTCCTTTATTGGCAGTCTGCTCCACCAACAAAAGCAGGAACAGTGAAACTGACACTTGTCCATCTGATGGCTCATGGAGCACAGAAGAGTGTGGGGAGAGGAGAAAACAATAGCAACAGGGGACATTGCCAACTAAAAGTGGAGAGGTGTCACAGGGACAGGAAAAGTTGCCAACCTCAAGGTCGCCCTTCTTTTTCTCCCTACAAGAAGCAATTCCTGTTTAGCTAAACTCTTTCAAATGAACAGGAAATGAAGTGAAGGGGTTCTAAATATGCTTCTGGCTTTGTTGCTCATCTAGTTGCAGGGAAATGCACACAAACTGGGCCATAACGGAAAACTGAGAGAACATATAGACAAGTGTATGCTGTTGAGAGAAAAACACTATACCTGTACAAAACAAATGTCAACATTTTAGTCTGAAGTTTATTTAATTACCTTATGATGTTACTGAGTTCATAAAACTAAGAATATGATTTATTATAGAGCGTAAAACAAAGGGCAGAAGTCACACTACTATATTTCATGGTGTATTTCATTTGTTATTATAAAGCAAATTACAAATAAAATCTCTATTTTAAAGAGAAAACTAAAGAGTTTTGAGTTGAACATTAAGGATTAAGGAGACTGACAATGTTAGGGACAGAGTACAAAAAAGGGGAGCACAATGGAACAGAAGATGATTCAGCTCCATAAATTAATGGATGTCTCGAGATCTGGCTGTATCTCAGGACACCTAGAAGCTCAGTGGCTCAATCTAATGCTTCCTTGTGATATCATGTATCTGGAACCATACTGCTATTATTTGCCTCCTTCATGTCTGTGCAGAAGCAACCTTAGGCTATGTCTAGACTGCAGAGCTTTTCCAGGAAACCAGAGGTATCCTGGAAAAGCTCTGCCACATCCAAGGAACGTGTCTGCTTTTTCGGAAGTTTCCAAAAAAGCGGACGTGTTCTTTCGGCATCCCTGTATTCCTCTCGGTGAGAGAAATATGGGATGTTCTGAAAGAGGACTGTTTTCTGAAATTTGGCCATGTGTAGATGGGCTAAATTTCGGAAAAGCCTCTTTCGGAAAAAAAGGGGGAAAGATACGCAGTTTGCATTTTGCATATCTTTTTCCGACTTTTCTCTGCAGTGTAGCCATAGAGAAAGAGCCAGAGAGAGGCAATGTCAATTGAAACAGTATTAACTTCTGAACAGATAGCTGTAGAGTCATGTTCCTCAAAAGTTTACCCTCTCTTTTCCCTCTGTCCAAATTACTATGGAGGTTTGACATCATTTTGAGTACAGGGAAACTCTGCCCAGGTTTCTGAAATTAGCAGTTTCATGTTAGCAGACAGAAGAATATTGCCCTGAGATTAAACTAGTGGTTAGATTATAGAAATATCTGTCCAGTGCTACAGATCAGGAGAAGATAGTGGATCCATAAAAAGGAACAAAGGGGAAGTTTATACAGAATTTTGTTGAACTTAATTCTTGCATTTACTGGAATCTCTAGCTAAATTTGCTTCTCTACACTCATGCAAAACTAACTGAAGTCACTGGGTTTGCATTGTATTAATAGATTTTAGCCTTCTAATTCTGTAAGTAGTCAGTATGTACAACATTAAAGATTTAGTTTACAATCCCAATTTGTAATTAGGTTTCTGTAAATTCTTGTGCTTTAAGGAAATGAGAAATGTGAAGAAGTCAGAGTATGGGAGCAACCATTTTACATGACACATTGTCACAAGGAACTTGTGTAATTTCAGAAAACAAAACCTTATGGGACTTAATGTTCCTCTCAATAGCATTAACTTCTGTTCCATGTCTTCAGTCCCATGTAGGGGAGTAGAAATATGCCTTATGATTAGAGCCGTGCAAATCTGTGGCTATCCGCTTTATTTCCGCTGATATCTGCATCTGTGAATGCAGATATCTGCAGCTCATTTTTGTGGATATGGATGTGGATAGAAATTTTGTATCTAGAATCCTGCAAATTTGCAGATATCCACTTTATATCCATGAGTATCTACATCTGCAGATGTCAATGTGGAAACCCATAGCTAATTTTTAGGGATACAGATGCGGATACAAATTTTGTATCTGCACAAGGCTTTATTTATGACACCATGGCGGTGGAAGAAACTCCACAAAGAAGACAGAGGGATGAAAAGCAACACTCAGATGCAAACCACCATCTCTCTTCCCCAATCTCCCTTAACTAGAAACAGTATTTCTTGTGGAACATTGGGCTGATTGGTCACCACGATTCCTCTCTCCTTCATGCGACTCTAGATCGTCCTCTCGGAGAAAGAATGTTGGATTTCTCATGGATTTTTGTGTTAACCTAGAAGCATCTTTTTCTTTCTTATGAGTTATTCTGTAGGAGGGAAGTGTGTAACCTTTCCCGTCATGCATGCACAAAATTCATTTAGTGAGCATAAAAAAATCTTGATGTTTTGACAGATATGCAACAGTTTGGGCTCTACTTAGATTTCCATCTGTGCACGCAAGTCTTCAGAAACAAAGTTAGGACTATTTCAATCAGATAGGAAACAAAAGAAGAACCTGAATTTTCAGAAACAACCTGAATTTTGTTTTACAATGAGTAATATTCCATATTTGTTCCCTTTCTTATAAAGCTTTCTTGTAGTTATATATATTTCTGCAAGCGTCCAATTTCATAAGGTCTTCCTGGTCTTCCTGAGTTTGGATTGGCCATTGGTTGAGCAACACTCTGAAACCTGTCAAATCTAGAAAATTCTGGTATGCCAGATTTCTGTAAAGAGACATAAGTGGAAATGTAAATAAAGGCAATTTAATATAACATTTCTTACTGTTTCCCCTCTTAAAACAGGCTGTTTATATTTATGTGTCAAATTAAGTTTCACTAAGTACATTTTAAGTAGTAGTTTCTGTATTTGTGAACACCATCCAGAGTTGTCTGGAGATAATTTTGATATAAATTACAAAAGATTTGGATTTTGTGTGCACTGGAGTTCAATCCATGTTATAGCTAATAGATGTATAGTATAATATAAAGGGCTTATCAGTATGAATTAGGACAGCCGTATTATTTATCACTGTAGAGGTCACTAGTAGGTTATCCCCCTCCCAAAAAAAAAGAGGTGTCGATTAAAACTTGCAAACTACATCATGTATTATTAACTATTTTTAGAAATGTTTTAAAGAATAATAAATGAAAAAGGTTTCCTTCGGTACTACGAGTCCTGCTATACAGACAGACGGAAGGGAAAGAGACAAAATCCAATTTTTAAAGCATCAAAAATGTTACTTAATTATGCTACTATGTATTCTGTGCAAATATTATAAAATTAAGAACTAATATTTAGATATCCTGGAAAATTTCAGGAATTGAAATAAGTGTAGTGTGTCCATGTGTATCCGGTATAATAGGAGGAGGAAGGCACAGCCTTCCCAAACTGCCCATCTGGCCCTGCCTACACTCTGCCCTCAGAAAGCCTACTGAAGGCATTCGGGGCGGGGGGAGGGGAGAGTGGTATTGCTGCCCCCAGCGCCTGCCCTTCTTGTGCTCAAGGGCCTAGGAGGCTGGGGTCACTGCCACTTGCCCTTCCCATGCTACGGGGACACTGGGGAAGCGTGCCACCCTTCACCGACCACCCATGGGTGCATCCCATTGGAAAGCTAAAAACTGCCTTTTCCAATGGTATATGACACCCTTTCTATCCTTTCAAAGCTCTGAGATATTGTGCCTTAAATCTGTAATTAGTCTGAGACTGAATTTTGCCTGTTGTTGACTTTGGGCCAGTGTAATCTTAGGGTGTGTCTAGACTACACGGCTCCGTCGACGGAGCCATGTAAAGTAGTTTACTTGACATATTCAATGAAGAGGCGATTTAAATAATCCCTGCTTCATTAAAATAAAAATTGCCGCCATGCTGTGCCGACAATCAGCTGATCCAACACAGCGCGGCAGTCTAGACGCAGCGCGGTTGACAAGGGAAGCCTTTGTCGACTGCGCCACATCTAGACTGCTGCACTGTGCCAGATCTCCTCTTCATTATTTTAATGAATAGGGAATTATTTCAATCCCCGCTTCATTGACTATGTCGAGTAAACTACTTTACATGGCTCTGTCGACGGAGCCGTGTAGTCTAGACACACCCTTAGAGAGGAAATTCAATACTTGGGGAAAGAAGAAAGCATTTGTCTGACAGTGGTTGGATTTCTTCCTTTTAAGTGTCTTTCTGGAGCTCTTCAAAAGCATGGAATGTTAGATTATATTCTGCTACAACAGGTTATTGGTAAAAACCTACCAAATTCATGATCCATTTTGGTCAATTTCATGGTCATAGGATTTTAAAATTCATGAATTTCATGGTTTCAAATATTTAAATTTGAAATTTCATGGTGGTGTAATTGTAAGAGTCCTGACCCTTGTAATTGTAAGAGTCGTGTAAGACCAAAGCAGACTGCAAAGAGGTTCAAAAAGCAATCAAAAAAGCAAATAGAACAGGGGTGGCCAACCCGTTCCAGATGAAGAGCCACAATCGTAGTGGAGACAACATGAAGAGCCAGGGCAAAGTTGTTGAGCAAAACCCCCCTCCTCCCACCAAAAAAGGACAGGGCCGTGAAGACCTGGGGAAAAGTTTTTGAGCAAAAAACCAAAACAAAATGCCGCACTGGGGGAAAATAGGTGCTCTTCACGCTGTCTCCACTGCTATTGTGGTTCACAAAAAAAGCATTGGGAAGGGGTGAGAGGTGCAAGCTCTAGGAGGGAATTTGGGTGCAGGACAGGGCCGGACGGAGGCATGGGCGAACCAGACAGCTGCCCAGGGTGCCAACCAATGAGGGGCGCCTGATGGCAGCTGTAAGGGGCGCGTGGTGTCCCTTACAGCTGCCATCAGGAGCCATGTGCCCGGCTCCTGCAGCGCTGGCCCCGCAGCACCAGCCAGCAGCGCCCTTCCCCCCACGGCTGCGGGCCCTGCACAGCCCGGCGCGCGCGCCAGCAGCGCTGGCCAGTCCAGGCTGGGCAGCACATGCACCGTGCGCCTCGGGGGCGGACCCGCACACCCTGGGAGGTCGGGCCTGCGCCCCACGGATGGGGCCGTGCGGGCTTGGGCCAGCCCTGGTGCAGGAGGAAGTAGAGAAGAGGATGCTGGCTCAGGGAGGGGGCTCCAGGCTGGAGAACGTTGGGGTCAGGTAGAGGGTTGGGGTGCTGAGCAAGCCGTAGGCTTGTGGCTGTGAGAGTGCAGTAGTTTGGGCTGGGGTGCATGAGCAGCTCAAGGCAGGGAGGCTGGGAGTATGATGGGCACAGGACACAGATTTGCAGTGTGTGGATGGTGCAGGAGTGTTGTGGCAGAAGACTGGGGATTGGGGATGCAGGAGTTTGGGGATGTGAGAGGCTCAGGACAGGGGGTTCTAGTGTATGATAGGCTCAGATTTAGAGTCTGAGGGGGGTGCAGGAGTGTTATGATGCTGCGGCCAGATGGGGACTTGGCGCCAACTGGGGTCTTGTTGGCCAGGCTTCATTTTTAAATAAAATACGCCAAACACAAAATGTTTCAGCGTTGTCTTTATTTATAAGAGGGGCGGGGAACCTGTTTTAAGTTAGGGGTCACTGACCCACAGAAAAGTCAGTTGGGCCACACAAGCGAGATGCAAAAAAAACCCGCTCTAAAACCCACCAAGACTCACTAATGTGGCCCCAACTATGCTGGTGGGGGTAGCGGACAGGGTGCTGGGGCAGGGTACTCATGGGGGGTGGGGTCTGGCTAGGGGGAGGGGACAGAGACAGCTGGGGCCAGTACCTGGGGATCCCAGGTCTCAGGAAGCACGTGGACTGCTCTTCCCCTCCCCTAAACAGCTGGTGCGCTTCCTGAAATGCCCGGTCTGTCACTCCGCCTTCCCCCGTGCTGCCTGCCTGTGCAGAGTGTGTGTGTGTAGGAGTGCCAGGACTGCATTCCTGCTCCAACTTCTCAGGTAGAGCTGGCATGCTGTCCCAGGATTCCTACTCCCTTCCCCACTCCCCTGGGCCAGCAGGAAGCATGGGGAAAGTCCCCGCTGGTGCGACCGATCTGGCATGTCAGGAAGCATGCCAGCTGTTTAGGGGAGGGGAAGAGCAGCCTGCTCTAATCCAGTCCCTCTCCCCTTTTCCAAAGCCAGACGCAACCCCCCCCATCCAATCCCCTTCTCCCCAGAGCCAGGCACACACACCCCAACCCAATTCCTCTCTTCTCCCCTTTCCCAAAGCCGGGCACACACACACACACACACACACACACACACACACACCCCAACCCAATTCCTCTCTCCTCCCCTTCCCCAAAGCCAGGCACACACACACACCCCAACCCAATTCCTCTCTCCTCCCCTTCCCCAAAGCCAGGCACACACACACACCAACCCAATTCCTCTCTCCTCCCCTTCCCCAAAGCCAGGCACACACACACACCCCAACCCAATTCCTCTCTCCTCCCCTTTCCCAAAGCCAGGCACACACACACACACACACCCCAACCCAATTCCTCTCTCCTCCCCTTCCCCAAAGCCAGGCACACACACACACCCCAACCCAATTCCTCTCTCCTCCCCTTCCCCAAAGCCAGGCACACACACACACCTACCCAATTCCTCTCTCCTCCCCTTCCCCAAAGCCAGGCACACACACACACCCCAACCCAATTCCTCTCTCCTCCCCTTCCCCAAAGCCAGGCACACACACACACACCAACCAAATCCCCCTCCCCTCGCTCTAACCTAATTCTTGGGTCCCGGAGCCACAGCCACGCTGCTACAGCCACGCGTCTCCCTCCAGGTGCTGGGGCACGAGTGCTGAGCAGCTGGCTTTGAGTATGAATGCAGCCGGAACACCATGCGCAACCCAATTCCCCTTCCCTTCCCCAGAAGGCCAGCACCGCCCCTCCCTGCTGTAACCCAATCCCCTCCCCCCCACCAACCTTATGCTTGGGTCCCATAGCCAGAGCCACTGCATCGCATCTGAGACACCATGCACACCTCTCCCCCCCCCCCCCGTGATGTCCCTCCTATTATTCAGAGCCAGGCATCTCCCCCCCCCCCCAACCTTATGCCCTGGTCCCAAAGCTGCTGCCTGTGCTCAGTGGCCAACTGCTAGAATGTGCAAACTGGGACGCTGTGTGTGACCCGGCCTGCACGTGCAGAATATGACGCAGTGCGCTGGGGGCTGTGAGCGGAACGGCACGGGCCGTGAGCACTCATGCGGCTCATAGTGGCCCAGCTGTGAGAGTGGCTGACATGAGCGGTTCCGGGTTCCATCCCAGATCCGTCAGGAGCCACAATTTTTTTCCTCATGAGCCTCAGGTTGGCCACCTCTGAAATAGAATGTTTGGAGTCATTTAAAAAGGGATAGAGAATAAGACAGAAAATATCTTATTACTGTAGACTTCCAATAATCTGGAATCTATGGGACCTAGGTGGTGCCGGATTATCAGATATGCCGGACTATCAGGAGGTACTTATAAGCTGTTTATATATATACTGTATACATTATATACTGTATATAAAGTGTTCCTAGCCCTTATTGTACATACAGTATACAGTATACTGTAAGGTTTTAGTTTTTTTAAGCCTTTTTTACCCTTTTTGCTCAGTTCAGCTGCTGCTGTTGTTACCTTGTGACTCATTTTTTGCCAAAGCTCACTCACTAGACTCTTGCCATTTTGATGCCGGACTATCAGGAGTGCCGGACTATTGGATGCCGGACTATTGGAGTCTTACTGTACCTCTATATAAAACCATGGTACGCCCACATCTTGAATACTGCATATAGATGTGGTTGCCTCATCTCAAAAAAGATATATTGGCATTGGAAAAGGTTCAGAGAGGGGCAACAAAAGTGATTAGGGGTTTGGAATGGGTCCCATATAAAGAGAGATTAAAAAGACTTGGATTTTTCATCTTAGAAAAGAGGAAACATAGGGGGGATACGATAGAGGTCTATAAAATCATGATTGGTGAGGAGAAAGTGAATAAGGAAAAGTTATTTACTTATTCCCACAATAAAAGAACTAGGGGTCACCTAATGAAATTAATAGGCAGCAGGTTTAAAACAAACAACAGGAAGTTTTTCTTCATTCAGTGCACAGTCAACCTGTGAAATTCCTTGCCAGAGGATGTGGTAAAGACTAGGACTGTAATAGGGTTTAAATAAGAGCTAGATAGATTCATAGAGGTTAGGTCCATCAATGGCTATTAGCCAGGATGGGTAGTAATGGTGTCCCTAGTCTCTGTTTCTCTGGAGGTGGGTGACAGCAGAGGGATCACATGAGGAATACCTGTTGTGATCCCTCCCTCTGGGGCAACTGGTATTGGCCACTGTCAGCAGACAGGATACTGGGCTGGATGGATCTTTGGTCTGACCCAGTATGGCCGTTCTTACGACCCAAAAGGGACTAATGTGTGGGTCACAAGGTTATTGTAGGGAGGTCATAGTACTGTCTCCCTAACTTCTGAATTGCTGCTGCTGATGTCACTATCTTCAGAGCTGGATGGTCAGAGGGCAGTAGCTGCTAGCTGGGAGCCCAGCTCTGAAGGTAGCGCCCCCACCAGCAGCAGCATAGAAGTAAGGATGGCATAGAACAGAATTGCCACCCTTACTTCTGTGCTGCTACCTTCAGAGTTGGTATGTCAGTCAGCAGCTGCTACTCTCCCTCTGATCTGCTATCATAGTTAGGCACCTGGACTGCAGTTACCATTTTTTGATCTCCCCAACTCTGAAGACAGCAGAGAAGGAAGGGTGACAATATCACAGTCCCCCTACAATAAGCTTGCACCCCTCCCCCACTCCAAGGGTACATCTACACTGCATCCCTAGTTCGGACTAGGGATGCAAATGGAGACGACCGAAGTAGTTAATGAAGCGGGGATTTAAATATTCCCGCGCTTCATTAACATGATCTCGCTGGTGCGCTAGTTCAAATCACAGCTCATTCGAACCAGGAAGTGCACGCCGGGATGCGTTAGTTCGGACTAAAGCCCTTATCCGAACTAATGTTACTCCTCGTTTTTGAGGAGTAACGTTAGTTCGGACTAAGGGCTTTAGTCTGAACTAACGCGTCCCGGCACGCACTTCCTGGTTCGAATCAGCTGAGATTTGAACTAGCGTGCCGGCGAGATCATGTTAATGAAGCACGGGATATTTAAATCCCCGCTTCATTAACTACTTCTGTCGTCTCCATTTGAATCCTTAGTCCGAACTAGGGATGCAGTGTAGACGTACTCCAAGTTCCTTTTGTGTTGGGATCTTCAGTTTGAGAAATGCTGGTTTCCCCTGTGAAATCTATATACTTTAGGGTAAAAGTATAGAAAGGACCAGATTTCATGGTCCAGAACATGTTTTTCACAGCTGTGAATTTTGTAATTGTTGGACATTTCCTAAGCCATCTATTCAAAAGTCCAGGAGAAACCAATCTCTTTCAAAGTGCCACAATTTCACTTGATAACTTTGATAACATATGCAACATGGTTTCACAAAACCATGATATAGAATAGATCCTACTTCCCCAGTCAGGGTTAGGTAAATTAGTTCAGCACTCAGCTAGCAAGAACTGTTTTAAAATATGGTTTAAACTCTAGAGGAAAGGCAACTTATTTTTCATTCTTCTACCATTTCCCCCTTTTGCAATCAACTTTTGAACAACAAATTGCAGACAATACTTACATAGGAATACAGATTTATGAAAAAATTGACTTTATGGAATGTCTGAAACATTTTTGTATCTATAAAACAGATTCTATATAGGAATTACATGAAACTTATGCCTAAGGCCAGGTCTACACTAAAGGGGAAGGTCAAATCAAGATACGGAACTCCAGCTACATTAATTACATAGCTAGAGTCAATGTACCTTTTTTTGAGTTTCCCCGCTGTCCCCACAGCATGGGGTGTGGAAACCTTTTTGGGTCGTGGGCCACTGACCCACAGAAAAATCAGTTGGGCTACACACAAATGAGAAGTAAAAACAAAATAAAATAAAACAAAACAAAAAACTCCCAAACCTCACTGACATACTCCTCACATTCCTTTCATACACCAAAACAAGGGGAACCCAATCTAGTAGATTGTGTGCTCCAGGCCTGTGCGGGGGTAGAGTGCGGGGGCTGGATCCAGGCAAGCCAGGGGCTGCATTCAGCACCCAGGCCTTAGGTTCCCCACCACTGCCATAGCAGGAGGTCGACAGGACCAAATACTCGCATTGGCTTCCCTTACAGAAGCAGGAGTGCTGGCTACCAACAGAGCACTAAATTAAACTCTGGAAGATCGATTGAGGCAGCGTCAAGCTTCCGTTTAACAAAGACATGGCATAAATGAAAGAAAACCTCAGCATTCTAATTGGCCGAGTTAGCTTTCAGACTCCCCCCCCCCTTTTTTTTGCACTGATGATAACAAATTTCATAATATAGCAAAACAAATCTCTGATGTCCTTGATGATCAGATGGGAACACTTTTGGTTGGTGGCAACCCAGCTCCCTTTTATGTTATTAATTCTACTTTGTACCTACTCTAAAGGCCTCATCCTTGTTGGGATTTCTGTCAGATTTAACAATGCCACTCAGAGGTTCAAACATAAATTATACCTACATTATGAATATGTGGAATGTTTAGTGAAAAATGATTAGCTATCTGAGGTTTTCTGAATGTTTTATTATTCTTTTTTTTGTAATAAGTTTTTTAGAATCCTTAAACTCTTCCCCTTCTGATTCTGTTCTTTTTTGTAGAGCTCTGTGTGGATAAAAAATTGGTATCCACATTTGCAGTAGCAAAATTGATCCGTGGATGTCTGCATTCACATATATTGATGTGGATACCCACAGAAATAAAGCAGACGTCTGCAAATTTGCCGTGCTCTAGATACAAAATTTGTATCCACATCTGCATCTGTATCCACAAAAGCGAGCTATATACAGTAAAACTCCAAGGCTACGTCTTCCTTCAAAGTAGGAATAAGACCCTCCGGAAAAGGGCACTTTTTCCGGAGGATCGGGGCCAGTCTAGACGCTCTTTTCCGGCTTTTTTAAAAGCCGGAAAAAAGCGGCGGACATTTTTATTTAAATGTCGTGGGGGATATTTAAATCCCCCACGGATTTCCCTACGACGACTAGTGAAATTTACATGCCCCTTCCGGAAAAGGGGCCAGTGTAGACGTAGCCCAATAGTCCGGCATCCAATAGTCGGCACTCCTGATAGTCCGGCATCAAAATGGCAAGAGCCTAGTGAGTGAGCTTCAGCAAAAAATGAGTCACAAGGTAACAGTGGCAGCAGCTGAACTGAGCAAAAAGGGTAAAAAAGGTTTAAAAAAACCAAAACATTACAGTATACTGTATACAGTAAGTACAATAAAAAGGGTTAAGAACACTTTATATACAGTATATAATGTATACAGTATATATATAACCAGTTTATAGTACCTCCTGATAGTCCAGCATATTTGATAATCCAGCACCACCTAGGTCCCATAGGTTCCGGATTATCAGAAGTCTACTGTACCTGCGAATATAAAGTGGATACCTGTAGATTTTCAGAGGTCTATTTTTTTGGTTGACTCTATTATGAAGAGCTATGTCTGTTTTACTTGCGTAGTATCTTCCATATGGAAAGACCCTAAATTGTTTGTACAAACAAATCACTTCACTATACTACTTAGCCAGACAGCCACAGGGCAGGCAGTGGGTGCTAGTTAGATTATTTATTGCTGAAGCACCTGAAATCCTTATATTGCTTTAAGTAATCATTCATAAATGATTTAGTAGTTAGAGCAAGGGAGCATGAATTATGGTTTACTCAGTTCTACAAATGGCTTTCTGTGTATTGGAAAAAAGATTTAAATTTCTCCGTGCCTTAGTTTACTTTTTTAGAGTATGTACAATAGCTAGCTTCTCAAGCATGCCATGAAGCTTTTGTGTTACTGTTTGTAAAGCACTCTGAAATCCTTGGATGGGAGGTGCTATGTAAGCATTAAATATTAGCAGCACTATTGTTATCATAGAATCATAGAATCCTAGGGCTGGAAGAGACCTCAGTAGGTCATCAAATCTAGCCCCCTGCCCAGGAGTGGACTGGCAATCAAAATAGGCCTGGAAACGGCCCTCGCCATGACATCACCCCTGCGTGTCCCAGAAGCCCCGCCCCCTTTCCCTGCATCACATCCGGAATGCAGCACAAGCGGCGGATCAGGTTCCATGCGCCGCATACAGAGGGGACACAGAACTGCTCGGAGTGCGGGACAACAGCGGCCCATCACAGGTGGATATGACAGCCGACCGGGAAATTCCCGGTATCCCACAGGGACAGTCTGCCCCTGCCCAAAGCAGGACCAACTCCATCTAAATCATCCCAGCCAGGACTTGTCAAGCTGAGACTTAAAAACCTCCCTAGATTCCACCACCTCCCTAGATAACCCATTCAAGTACTTCACAACCCTCCTAGGGAAATAGTTTTTCCTAATATCCAACCTAGACCCCCCTCCCCCCATTGCAACTTGAGACCATTGCTCCTTGTTCTGCCATCCATCACTACTGAGAACAGCCTCTCTCCATCCTCTTTGGAACCTCCCTTCAGGAAGTTGAAGGCTGCTATCAAGTCCCCCCTCACTCTTCTCTTCTGCAGATTAAATAAGCCCAAATCCCTCAACCTCTCCTCGCAGGTCATGTGCTCCAGCCCCCTAATCATTTTGGTTGCCCTCTGCTGGACCCTCTCCAATGCATCCACATCCTTTGTATAGTGGGGAGCCCAGAACTGGACACAATACTTCAGAGGTGGCCTAACCAATGCTGAATAAAGGGAAATAATAACTTCTCTAGTTCTGCTGGAAATGCTCCTTCTAATGCACTCTAATATACTATTAGCCTTCTTGGCTACAAGGGCACACTGGTGACTCATATCCAGCTTCTCATCCACTGTAACCCCCAGGTCCTTTCCTGCTGAACTTCTGTTTAGCCAGTTAGTCCCCAGCCTGTAACAGTGCTTGGGATTCTTCCATCCCAAGTGCAGGATTCTGCGCTTACCCTTGTTCTGCACTTGTTCTTGTTAGCTGTTTAACAGATGCATAACAACTCAACATTTTAGTATAGAAAGTGAAAGCGAACGTATACATTTGACTCTTCAAGGGAAATTTAGTTAAACAGTAAATAATAAATCAGTGTGGAAGTTGGTCCATGTACCATAGTTATACTAAAAGCTTTACGTCTACAGAACCCGTTTTAGGTTTGTACCTCACTATCAGATTTCAGCGTGACTCTGGAATCAATGTCACTACATGAATCCAGTTTTATAATGGTGTAACTCCAACCAAATCAATAAATTATGCTGACTCAGAATAATTATGACTCATTGGTGAATCAGGTGCACATAGCTTGTTAGGCATTTGTGTTTCACAATCAATTTTAAAAATCCCCCTCATTTTAGAGTATCAGCAACATGGAATTAGTGTAGAATGTTAATCGTTTCCATAGCAGCAGATGAATATTGCTTCATTGCTTTTAGTCTTCTAGATTCCCTATCAGAAGGCTGGATTGTTCAATCATTACTCACTTTATTACCTACTTCTCATATGATGAATAGTCCCACTGACTTCATCAATAGGTGAAATTTACCTATATGTAGAAGATTCACACAAGGATGAATGTCTTAAAATGAAGCTTGCACAATATAGCCAAAATTGAACAGCGGTATGAGATTTCCAAGATAAAACCCAGAAGTTAGAGATGTAAGCCTTTAACACAGAGAACATTTTTCAAATGAATGCAAGACTAGCCACATAAAATGTCTGACACCTTGTTCTCAAGTGTCAGTAGATTGTATAAGACACCTTTTATGTGTGCTTAAGATAGTTTATACATACAGGAAATTGCCTCCCAGGTAGAACTGGAGTGGGGCCATTCTCTTCATAATCCACATCAGGAAAATGACTGTTCTGGTTATGCTGATGAGATTGGAAGCCAAAATAACTATCTGCTGTTGGCACTGGTCTTCCTGATGGCTGATGTGGTATATAGCTATCAGAATAAAATGAAAAGAATTTAAACATATTTTCTGTGTCTATATCAACATTTGTGTGTATTGAATTAAAGCAATCACCATAACCTTTTTTATTTTTAGCATTTCATTTTATTCTTAGGCCCCATTCCTGCCAACACATAAGTATATAAGTACATTTATGGATGTAAGTAGTTCCCTTTGACGTAAACTCTTTGGAGCAGAGACCATCATTATGTGGTACCTATCACAATGAGGCTCCAATTTCAATTTTGGCCTGTGGATACTACTACCATAATATATATCGGGGTGGCCAAACTGAGCTGTAACTCTTTTACAGTTAAAGTGCTGCTCACAGAAACCTCCTGATCTCCCCTTCTTAACCTACCAGACTGCGATAGGTAGGGAAGCTTGGAGCTTGTGCCCTGTGGCGGGCTGGTAGCATAGGGGCTTCTGTGAGAGATGACTGGTGCCTACCGAGAGTGGGAGACATAGGCGCTGGCTTCCTCTGGGCCCCTGTGGTGTTCAACTCAGTGCTCTGCCCAAGACCCTGCCCCCACCTGACCCTTTTCCCAAAATCCCCATGTCCATCCTGCCTCTTCCCTCCCCTGCTTCACCCCAGGCCCTGCCCCCACTTCACACCTTCCCTTAAGTCATCACCCTTGCCCTGCCTTTTCCCTCCTCTACATCCCCATTCCTCCTGCTGGATGAGGGAAGAAGGGAGAGGAGTTGGTTGGTGAGGCTGCTAACAGTTGGAAAACAAAGAGGGGAAGAGCTAGCTGATTGTGAAAGCTAATTTTTTTTCCATGGATGCTTTAGTCCTGAAGCACCCATGGCGTTGGGGGGGGTCTATAGCGGGAGGCACAATGGCAGAGGCAAACTTCTGGAAGCTGCAGGGAGAGGCTGCTACTTTAGCTCCAAAGGGAGAGGCAGCAGAAGAAGTGGGCGCCAGGCACTGCACCGGCCCAGAAAGAGGACGGCTTCCTCTTGTGGAGGAGGAAGGGGCTGCAGGGGAGTATCCCTCCAGCGGCACACGTGCAGAACACCTCAGCACCAGCGGGAAGGAACGGCAGTGGCCCTAGGAGTGGATGGGGCCTGTTGGGTAGCAGGGATGCTCCCGCGTCAGCGGGCACGCCCACAGTGGACACAGGTGCAAGGATGAAGGTGTGTGGGAGGCGGGATATTACAGGGAGAGAGGCTGAGGAAGAAGGGGAGAGGAAAGCTAAACTGTCAGATGGGCAGATGAGCAGTGCCTCATGAGGGCATGGGGGAAGGAAGAGACCCAGGGTAGGGCTGAGTGGACACCTGAGGGTTGGTGCGTTTAAGGGTAATGCCCCACCAACCAACCCGGGGAGGGATTTCCCCACCTTTAGGGCCCTGGGTCAGGACCTGGAGTGAGGGCGGGCCCAGGTTCCCCTTCCCTCATTGCGTGTTGCATTAGGGGGAGGTATTGGGCTCGTGCCGAGGTATTGGGGAGGTATTGGGGAGGTATTGGGCTTGGCCGATCTTACCGGGCAAGATGTATTGAGCCAGGAATGTGTAGCGATCTATGTCAATAAACAGGGGACCACTGCGGACCTTAAAAGGGGCTCCTGACAGTCGTTGGGTAATATAGTGAGGTCAGCACGGGTGTGATGTAGCTCATGCCATCACACCCTACATCCCAATCCACAGCCAAAACCCCTGTACCTCCTCCTGCACCCCAGTCCTGTGGCCTATGTCTTAACGGCCTCCTTCATCCAAACTCCCTCCCAGACCCTACACACCCTCCTGCATCCCAATCCCTTACCCCAAGCTTCCTTCTGCACTCAACCTCCATCCCAGATCCTGTACCTCCTCTATTAATATCATGGAAGAGTGCAGCCCTTGACAATGTTCCAAAATCTTGGAGTGGCCTCCCATCAAACATTATTGCATACCCTTGGACAAGATGGACTAATGATTTGATGGCAGTTGCTACACCATTGATAAAATCATATAGTGATTTTAAGCCAAAGACCAAGTCTGGAGAGAAAACGAGGAAAGAAGATCCAACAGCATACCTGGAGCTTCCTACTTCACCTGGTTGGACAAAACTTTGGTTTTTCAGTTGAGCTTTTGGCATTTTAATATTATCTGTGGTCCAGTTATCCTGTATAAGAAAGATAAGAAGTGAAGGCTTTACCCAGCAAGAAAATTGCATTATATTCACGAAAGTAACTCATCAACACAGCTTGCTAGCATCTGATTTTAAAATGTTAGTGTTTACACTTGTATAGATTTATCAATTTATTTACCAATTATAAACTCCATTTTGGTGTATTTGTTGTGAGGATAGTATAATCACCCTTGCCACTATAAATACTTTCATATTATAATAGGTGTAAATTTAACATAAAGAATATGGAGCTCAATGGACATGATGCTCTTCTCCCACTAATATTATAGCAGTGAAACTCCACAGTTATCACTTACTCCCAATATACTCCCAATATAAATGAAAGACAAATACAACAAACAAATTGACTCCGATAGCAAGGGTCATTTAAACAGTTTTTTAAAAATTGTTTATCTTTTTCACCAAATATTTTAGGTGAGAGAAGGAAGAGAATGTTAGATAGAAGTCTAATATGTGCAAGTAACTGTAGACAAGTTGGAAGTTTTATATGCATATATTTTTGTTTTGCAGAGAGATCCTCTCCTAAAATGAGAATGACAAAATAGAGTGGCATTTTCATTCAGCAAAAAAGGAAGCAGGGAAGGTGCTGGAGCAGCCTCTCCCACCCAGAGATCCTCGGCACGTTTCAGCTAGATTCCCCGCCGAGGGAGTGGTGGACCATTCTGCCACTCACAGGGCCATTCACAAGGAGTAACGGTAGTTCGGAATAGGAACCTAGTCCGAACTACCTAGTTTGAGCCCCGTGTAGCCGCGCTGCACGGGGTTCGAAGCAGCAGGGATTTAAAAATGGCGGCTCCCCGCTTATGCTAATGAAGCCCGGGAAATTCAAATCCCGGGCTTCATTAGCAAGTGCAGTATGCATACATTACCCCGCTAGTTCGAACTAGCGGGGTAGTGTAGACATACCCGTAGCTCTTACATGAGTATCCATCTTTATTCGGACTGCACATGTGAGTAAGGGCTGCAGAAATGTACCCCTAATTTGTATCACTTATACTTTTCAGTTGTTTATTACTTCAGCAAGAAAAAATAAAGGTAGTACCAAATTCAACAATATCTATAAAAAATTAACCACCACCATCTACTGGTGAAACTAAAACTGTATCACATATACTTCTATTAAGTGATAAGATAAACGATTTTTTATTTAAAATATTTTACCAATGTATTTATCATAGCAGATATCTGCTTTCATTTCTCAGGAAATCCGATTTGCTGTTTGTAAATGACATTACTTGCATGCACAGGTCAAAGTAAAAGAAATGGAGACTAGGGAAATTAGAATGATTTCCTATTTCTTTGAGGAGTCATATTTCCCTTATCTCATACAATTAGGCTACATCTAGACTGGCATGATTTTCCGCAAATGCTTTTAATGGAAAAGTTTTCCGTTAAAAGCATTTTCGGAAAAGAGCGTCTAGATTGGCAAAAAAAGCACTTTTTGTGGAAAAGCGTCCGTGGCCAATCTAGACGCGCTTTTGCGCAAAAAAGCCCCGATCACCATTTTCGCGATCAGGGCTTTCTTGCGCAAAACAAATCTCAGCTGTATACACTGGCCCTTTTGCGCAAAAGTTTTGCACAAAAGGGACTTTTGCCCGAATGGGAGCAGCATAGTATTTCCGCAAAAAGCACTGATTTCTTACAGTAGGAAGTCAGTGCTTTTGCGGAAATTCAAGCTGCCAGTGTAGACCGGAAAAACTGGCCAGTCTAGACACAGCCTTAAAGTTTATATAGACATCTCTTCTTTATGGCACTGGCCAATACAAGTGGTGATCCCTGTTACTCAAAATACATGTCTGTTCAGAAAACAGAGTTGTGAGTCAGGAACAGGAAATTGGCATAGTAAGAATGGGCTAGTGAGCAGGGCATTATAGACTGACACACACAAGAGTTTACCTTCATAAACTTCACATCAAATAGGATAGATTAAGAGAGTATCTCAAGACCACAAAGAACATCTGTGACTGAGGTGGGAGTTAAAGTTCATTAAACATGATTTTGAGGTGTTTTGACACAATGATGGTGAATGACATATAAATATTTAGATACTATCCTGAAAGGAGATATCTCAGAATGAAGACAGAGCTCTTTTCTGGCTCCATCACTGACTGATAGTTTGACCTTGGGCCAGTTTTATGTTATTTCTGGGCTTCAGTACAGTTTAGCCAATGAAGAAAGAAGTTGCTGCACATTCACTTCAATGTGAATTTAGGATTTGACTCATTTAGGATTTCCAAAGATAAAATCATGAAACTGGAAGCAGTTGTTTAAAGTATTCCAGCCTCAGTACTAATTTAGTGACATGCTGCATATTTTAATTACATTTTATATTATGAATTGTGATTTAAAATCTTCTTAGTCTGTAGGTACATATGTCCTATCATATGCTTGATTGCTCATCTGGAGAATGAAGTACAAAGAAACTGAAAATTACATTATGCATCACCATATTCTGCTGGCTAGTCAAAATCACTAACGCACTCCAAAGAAGTGTCTGTAGATGAGATGTCTCACAATATACATGGCAGGAGAAAGAAGGGCTACACTATTGCTGTGTTACACAGAGCTGAGCCCTTCACCTAGAATACATCGAAAAGCAAACAAAATGCAATTGGAAGAAAATGCTTACATTCATAGCTTATGTACAGCTTTAGTCCAAATATACTGTATCAAATTTTAAGGCATTATTTTACTATGGGCCATATCCTCAGCAAGTATACATTAATATAGCTTCATCAATTTCAAAGCAGTTAATGCTGAATACATCAGCTGAGAATCTGCCCTGATATATCTTCATTACAACAAAAAAAATGACCATAGAGCTTGAGCTGTTGTCTCTAGATACATATTTCAAGAGAAATGATATGGAACAAATCCTTGCAAGGTTTCCTTAAATGTACCCATCAAATCTGTGAACCTATCTATTTTGTAAATGCAAAATATAACATGTTTTTTTAAATTTGCAGGTAAACAATTTTACTTTGCATGTGTTGTAATGACAACGCAGGTGTGTGCCATATGCCCTTTGATGGAAATACTGGGACCAACACGATGGCAACACAGCATACAAATATCTTCGTGTTTGTTAGGAAAACAAAAAAGTAAAGTGAATTGGAAAGCAGACCATTTAGCAACCTGAGTTGACTCTAGTTAGAGGTCATCTTTGGGGTATACTGGCAGAGCATAGTATGGAAAGCAGCACGACTGATGTCCACGCAGTACCTGTTTCATAAATGAGCTGAGAACATCAGACTCCAAAGCTGCTTTTCACAAGCACTGTGTTCACACATACCATACACACTTGCCTGTATTCACTGTTCTTTTAATACTGGCTTATTTCCTCCTCTCATCTGCACTGATTGGATGCAAGGCAATATCAAGCACTGGGTGAATGAAGACAAACTGAGATTTTAATCCTTGATTGTTTAACATGCTGGCCTATAAAGCATATAAGTACTATTCACCATTACATTGAAAACACATCTGATTTCCACTTGAAGTGGGAGGATGTCACACAACGTAGGTGGCGAATATTTCACTTTTACCTGAGACAATTGTGGATGAGAAACATATCTCGAGTTATCAGCCACCTCAGGAACAAACACAGGATTCTGCTGTGACTCAAGTTCTCTTTGTCTTGCCTGTTTCCTGAAGTTAAAAACAAAGCATGATGTGATGTATGTTCATGAACATGTTGTTTATGATGAAACGTAGGCCCCCTTCCTCATTTGTATACCAGTACAATATGAACTAAGAACACTGACTCTTTGTTACAATCCTCAGATGCATATTTATATATGAAAGTGATCATGAAATCTTGGACTATGTAGCACTTTAAAGACTAACAAGATGGTTTATTAGATGATGAGCTTTCGTGGGCCAGACCCACTTCCTCAGATCAAATAGTGGAAGAAAATAGTCACAACCATATATACCAAAGGATACAATTTAAAAAAATGAACACATATGAAAAGGACAAATCACATTTCAGAACAGAAGGGTGATGCGGGGGGGGGGGGGGGGAGGGGAGAAGGAAGGTGAATGCCTGTGAGTTAATGGTATTAGAGGTGATAATTGGGGAAGCTATCTTTGTAATGGGTAAGGTAGTTGGGGGTAGTTGGGGTCTTTGTTCAGCCCCCTGTGGAGAGTGTCAAATTTTAGCATGAATGCCAGTTCAGAGGATTCCCTTTCAAGTGCAGATTTGAAAGTCTTCTGAAGCAGGATGAAAGGGAATCCTCTGAACTGGCATTCATGCTAAAATTCAACACTCTCCGCAGGGGGCTGAACAAAGACCCCAACTACCCCCAACTACCTTACCCATTACAAAGATAGCTTCCCCAATTATCAACTCTAATACCATTAACTCACAGACATCTACCCTTCCCCACCTCTAATATCATTAACTCACAGGCATTCACCTTCCTTTCCGCCCTCCCCCTGCATCACTCTTCTGTTCTGAAATGTGATTTGTCCTTTTCATATGTGTTCATTTTTTTAAATTGTACCCTTTGGTATATATGGTTGTGACTATTTTCTTCCACTATTTGATCTGAGGAAGTGGGTCTGGCCCACGAAAGCTCATCATCTAATAAACCATCTTGTTAGCCTTTAAAGTGCTACATAGTCCTGTATTTTGTTTCAGCTACACCAGACTAACACGGCTACATTTCTATCACTATCATGAAATCTTAGCATTCATAATTCTAAGGAATGGTAGAAGTGCGAAAAGCAAAATAAAGACAATGAATTTTAGGAAGGCAGACTTTAGAAAACTCAAGAGCTAGTAGGTGAGATCCTATGGAAAGCAAGACTAAAAGAAAAAAACAATTGAAGACAGTTGGCAGTTTTTCAAAGAGATATTATTAAGTGCCCAAGAGCAAACTATTCCATTGCATAGGAAAGACAGGGAATATGGCATGAGGCTACTTTGGCTTAACCACGAGATCTTAAATTATCTAAAAATAAAAAAGGAGTGGTGTAAAAAGTGGAAGATAGGTCAAAATACAAAGGATGACAATAAGCATTTAACAAAGTATGTAGGGGCAAAATTAGAAAGATGAAAGCACAAAACGAGTTCAATCTCGCTAGAGACACAAAGGGTAACAAGAAAACATTCTACAAGTATATGAGAAACAAGAGAAAGACCCAAGATAGGGCTGGCTGATCGCTCAATGAACAGGAAGAAACAATAAAAGAAAATTTGGAAATAGTTCTTAATGACTTCTTTGTTTCGGTTTTCACCAAGAAGGTTGGTGGTGACTGAATGCCTAATATAGTGAATGCTAGTGAAAAATGGGTTATGTTTAGAAGTTAAAATAGGAAAAGAACAAGTAAAAATTACTTAGAAAAGTTAGTAGGCCCTGATGAAATGCATCCCAGAATATTCAAGGAGCTGATAGAGGAGGTATCTGAGCCATTAGCTATCATCTTTGAAAAGTAATGGAAGTCGGGCAAGATTCCAAAAGACTGGAAAAGGGCAAAAATAGAGTCCCTCTGGGGGAGGGAAATGAAGGCCTTGCTAAACTTGAGGTAACTATGGGTATGTCTACACTACCCTCCTAGTTCGAACTAGGAGGGTAATGTAGGCATACCGCACTTGCAAATGAAGCCCGGGATTTGAATTTCCCGGGCTTCATTTGCATAAGCGGGGAGCCGCCATTTTTAAAACCCTGCTGGTTCGAACCCCGTGCAGCGCGGCTACACGGGGTTCGAACTAGGTAGTTCGGACTAGGATTCCTATTCCGAACTACCGGTACACCTCTTAAAATCAGGAATAAGGGACCTTTCAGAAAAGGTTTTATTTTCCGAAAGATCCCCGTCTAGACTGGCGCTTTTTTCCGGCAAAGCCCCGAGCCGAAAAAAAGCGGCAGCCATGTTTATACAAATGAAGCGGGGGATATTTAAATCCCCCGCTTCATTTGCAATTCCGACTTGTCTCATCTGCATCCCTTTTCCAGAAAAGGGGTGCAGTGTAGACACAGCCTCTAGCTACAAGTCCTCTCAGTCCTACTTCTTGATCAGCCAATTGCTTCTTATTTACAACATCACCTAAAAATGAGAATAGATTTCTAAATATAGCTACAGCCATCAACCTAAAATTTAGGAATATGAAGTTCCTTCCAAAATCTGAGAAGGATGATATGTTGTCAACTATCTTTAAAAAGCAACACACAGATGAAGAAACTATACAACCCAAAGCATCAAAAAAGAAAATCAAACTTCTATTGGTGGCATATGACTCAGATGATGAAAATGAATGTGTATTTCCACTACTTTTGATTGTTATCAAGCAGAACCTGTCATCAGCATGGAAACATGTCCTCTGGAATAGTGGTCAACGTTTGAAGAGGTATACAAATATTTAGCATATCTGGAAGGTAAATACTTTGCAATACCAGCTACACTAGTGTCATTCAACTGCCTTTACTCTTTTGGAGGTGTTATCGCAAATAAGAAGCAGGCATTATCTCCCATAAACATAAACTTGTTTGTCTTAGTGTTTGACTAAACAAGAAGTAGGACTGAGTGGATTTATAGGCTCTTAAGTTTTACATTATTTTATTTTTGAGTACAGTTATTTAAAAATATTCCACATTTGTAAGTTGGGCTTTCATGATACAGAGATTGCACTACAGTACTTGGGTGAAGAGAACTAAAAAACGATCCTTTTTCTTACAGTGCAAATATTTGTAATAAAATAATAGAAAGTGAGCATTGTACATTTTGTATTCTGTATTGTAATTGTAATTTAAATCAATATTTTTGAAAATGTAGAAAACATCCAAAAATAGTTCAATAAATAGTATTCCATCAATAACAAAGCGATTAAAATGTGATTAATTGCAATTAAAAAAATCTTGCGATTAATCACAATTAATTTAAATTACTAGAGGCTGCAAATAAAATTCAATTGCCAGGATTTTTTTTTTTTGGCTTTACACTTCACACAAAGTTTGGATAACTCTTCCACACTGATCTTTTTAGTTGATTTGTAAAAAATTAGGCTCCTCTACTGAAGTCATTCAATGTATGCAGGAAATAAGGAGTTAATTATTTCTAGATTAATTTCTGTGATCAGAAAAAACATTTAATTATGTGAAATTATGTATTTTTACATAATACTTACCTAGATCTTTTATCGCTTTTATTTGACTTGTTTTTACAGTAGTAAACACACTGTATAATTACACCAACCAGGAAAGCCAATGCTACTGCAGGAAGTACAGTTACTAAAATCAAGTCCAAAGTATTCCAGAGTTGTTCACATTTGTGACCCATGTACCAGTAATCTCCCCAGAGACCTCGGTAGTAAGGGCATCTGACAATAAAAAAAAATAGTGTTTCTTAAAGGAACATTCCTCTAATTAAAATAAAATTTTCAGTAATTCAGAAAAAGAAAACATTTTATTCCATTATTGAGTAAAGGTCATCAGGAATCCAGAGATCCATAACTTTTATGAAGCATTACCTATCTTAAATTTCATATCGCTATCACTGTCAGATCTGTGTACTTTCCATGTACAATCAATTGTAACAGCAAAGTCCCTAGTGGTCTTTATGGAGTCTTTGGCTCGTCTGCCTTCTCAGGGTAAAAACGCTGCTTGGGGTAGGGCGGCTTTTTACAATTTTTAAAATTAATTTACTTTTATTTTTAAAGCTTTTTTCTTGCAGGGTTTTATTTGCTACTTGCATTTTTTTTCAGTAGGAACTGTGTCAGTGTAATGACTGTTCTGCTTGTGGTTGTGAAGATTTTGCAGCATTTTCTAATGAGAGTCAGCCTCTGAATTTGCCTAATGCATCTGGAAGTTTGTTCCATAGTTGGATTCCCTCCACTGAGAATGCTTTGCTTATCCATACTTTTTAAAGTACATCTGTATTTTTCATTATAAATATCATTTTTCACCATATAGTATATTAGATGCAGTGTTGTTGCAGCCATGTTGGTCGCAAGCCATTAGAGAGACAAGGTGAGTGATGTTATATCTTTTGTAGCCCAAGGTCCAGTGTTAAGGTGACCATATTTGAACTTTCAAAAGAGAGGACACCTGGTGCCTGTCAGTGCTGCTGTGGCGGTGGCTGCTCCATTTGCACAGGAGGCCGGGCTTGGGAGCCGGCAAACTCGTTGCCACACACACCAAGCTTGGGGCTCTGGCCACCGCCTTGCTGCTGCTGGGGCTGCTGCTGCCCCCACTGGCTCTTATGGTGCGAGGGGACACCACATGCCCGGGCTGCTGCGGAACCAGGAGGAGAGAGTGGGGGGCCAGGGAGGCTGCTGGCTGGGGCCCATCCTGGGGCATGAAGTTAAAGGCACCAAGGGGAGAAGTGGCATGGCTAGAAAAGGAACCCAGGAATCCTGCTTCCCTGAATCCCTTCCTTTCCCTTGCCCGCCTCACCAAGCACCAGCTCCCAGTCTTTACAGAGCTGAGGCTGGAATCCCCAAATCTAACCAACAGACCCGCTGCCCACCTACAGGAAAGGAAAGAAGCCAGAAGTTCTAACACCCAGTTCCTTGCTCTAACCCAGAACCAACCACTACCCACCCCCCCCTTCTCTAACCCACCCCTCCCTCCAGAACCAGGCACCCCCAATCCTCCCTGCTCTAACCCATTGCCCCACCCCTCCCCCAGAGCCAGGCACCCCCAGCCTTCCTGCTCCAGAACCAGGGACATAACCTAGCAGAGTGGAGGGTAACATGGTGACTCCATGGGAGAAGCCATTCCCCCCACAATTGGATCTGCCCTGGATCTCACTGGAGCTGAGGCCACACTTTTCCTGCCAGGTGCTGTTTTTTAATACTCACTAAGAAAAAAAAAGCATCATATATTCTGGCTCAAGCTTGAAAAAAATTCTCCTTTGGATTGACATAAAACAAAATATATTTGAGACAATTATTAGCAAAAGAAAACTGAGAATTATAATGGCATATATAAAGTTTATGGATTACCAATATTAATAGCAATGTTAGAACCTGAATCTGATCCAAAAGAAGACAGGGGTTCACCTTCATGGATCACATTACAGGGTCATCATTTACTTTATAACAATAATATATTGTAGATGCCTCATTAACATAATACAACCAAAATACTTACTTGCAATAAGGTTTGCTGTCTTTACATCCGCAAGCAACATCATTTGGGCAGAAGCCTTCTGTATTATCCAAGCAATTATCAAAGTCAGCAATGCCAGCGCAATTGGCTGTAAATTAAAAGACAAAACACAACCAACACTTCAAATGTAAGGTAATGCAGATTAGCATGCTGTATATTTGCATCAGGAATTAAGAATTTAAATGAAATAAGCTTTAATGTAAAAATCTTCCCTCCCAGTGAATAAAAATTACTATTTGACAGTGTGGAATCACTTTGAAGTCTCATTATTTCCTCCTTTGAAACAGGAAGTCTTACCTCCACAAGTTATTTTATTCTGAATCTGTACCCTACCTTCTCATTCATTCTCCACTTGTCAGGAAATCATACCCGTCATAGGTAGGCATTATGATTTAATAGCTGAGAATTGCCATATTTAAATTTATCTCAACATGATGATTTAAACCTTGTTAGACACCAGAAATCATGAGGCCTGCAAAATCTGTCAGAGGATCAGATTTTTCCCTTTATTTCAGAATACTTTTAGCATACTAAATACTAAATTACAATAGCATACTAAATACATCTAAGTATAAAGCCAATGGCAGGAAGTGATGTCACAATGAGACTGGCTACTTCGTGTATGCAAAAGATTGCAGAAGTAATGGTGCCACATGGAGTCAACCCCATTGCCACACTGGTGCCTCCTCTTGGTCATTCTGGAGATTAGCCATAGACTTATCCCCAGGTCCATTGTCTACAGCCTGGCACTTTGTTTCTGTTCCAGCCCATGGCTCCTCTTTTTGAATAGCTTTCTGACTATTTCATCATCCAGGTTTCCTTCAGTATTTGTCCCTTCTGGAGGGGAGAGGAGGTATCTCTATCCAACAGTCTAGCCAATTCCCCCATGGTGAGTGGGGAAGGACCGAGGCCCACCTACTATTCTGGGCTCCAGCCCAGAGACCTGCAAATTGCAGCAGTGACGTAGTGAGGGTGTTACTCGCCCAGGGGGCCAAAGGAAAAACTGAGCTTAACTGCACAGCAGGGGCAGCAGTGGCTCCCGAGCCAGGGGCACTAGGCTCCTGGGCAGGCCTTTGAAGTGCCTGCTCCCGCCTCCCAGCCCTGCCTCAGCGGCTTGTCTGCATGGAGCAAGTGTCCCAGCAGCTAAATTGGCGCCTCTCCCTTAGCGTAGCACCCGGGGGCAACTGTCCCTCCTGCCCCCATCTCATTGTACCACTGAATAGCAGCCTCCTGCTGCTGTTCTGTAACATCTGTCAATGCTACTATATTTCCATGGGCAACTTCCCCATTCCCTCAGCACCTTCTTTGCCCTTGCCTCAGAGCACTCAGCTGCTCAGTCCCTCTCACACGTTCCTGGTGCCTGCTAGAAGCTGCTCTCTCCATGGTGCTTGGATCCCTCAGCTTCCAGGGACACAGTCCCTATTCCCTGGGATCCCAGCAGCAACTGACTCTATTCTGCAGCACCTTTTTATCTGAGCTTTCCAGCCCTGATGCTCAGTTTGGCTGTATTTCATGCAGCATTACTAGGCCACTCGGAAGACTCATCTCCATGGCTACTACTAGGGTAGGGTAGTACTCCACAATCTACAGAGTGCACCAAATTTTGAAATAAATTGCTCTTCCGAAACGACCCTTAATCCTTGTGGAACAAGGTTTACAGGGATGTCAGAATAGCAAACCTATTATATTTTGAAATAATGGGTATGTTTCAAAGACATGGAATAGCTATTTTGGGATACCAGAAGTATTCTGCAACAGTGTAGCAGTGTGGACATACCTTGTCTTTAAGGTGCCACAGGATGATGTTTTTGCAGACTAACTAAGACTTGTAGTGAAGACAAACTCTGAGATTCTAGACTCCAGGGAGGCAATAAAAACATTTATCTCATTGCTTTAGGAGAATAAAGAGGAAATTAAGATAGAGGGATATAAGATATCATGGGGAGAGGCAAAAAGGGAGGGTCCCTCATCAAAGTACAAGTCTTCCATCAGACCAGAAATTTATTACCAAAGATCTAATTTGGGAGCATTTAAATGACAAGTAGAAGATTTAATCTGTTTCTACAGCAAACTTATATTAGCTGACAGAGCACAAATAGAAGCAACTGCTAGAGAACAACAAAGAACAACAACGAAAGAAAGATTGTGTTTTAGAGATTCCATGAGAACATATTAAGGGAGTTAAACAAAACAAAACAAACCAAACCAAACTGATTTCAATTCCATTAGCATGTAGATAGATGTGGCTGGATTCCCTTTACAATCAAATATATGCTTAAGCAATTTGCTGGATTAGGTATCATAGTATTGAGCATCTTGTAGGACTCGGATCAACATCATTCCCTTAAGTACAAGATCTGTACCTAACTAAAATAGTAACTTCCTTTTGAGAGGCAGGATAATTAAATAGCATGGGTACGCCATTGCTTCCTTTAAGGGTAAAAGAAGCTTAGATCACAGCTGTCTTTACCAGGAAACTAAAAACTGTAGCTGCTTTATACCACTTGCTCTTTAGGAAGCAACTCATTAACATTTTGTACCAATAATGAATGGAAATAATTATTTTAATTAAAAAAATTGCCTGTTAAAGCGTTTCTTTCCAACACTCTACACATTAAAGGAACTCTAAAATGCACACATCACTTAGTTGCTCATTCTTAGTAAACTTTATAAATAAGATTGGTCAAGTTAAAATGATCTGATTCACAGGAAAAACAACAGCTCAATTGTAATGCACCTAACTGTACATTTTGTAAACAAGCAGAGAAACAGCAAGCAAAGTGGAGTAAGGCTATTTCTACATTACAGACCTTACAGTGACACAGATGTACTGCTGCCGCTGTAAGATCTCCTGGGTAGCCACTCTCCCACCAGCTTAATAAAACCAACCCTAACGAGCGGCAGTAGTTATTTCAGTGAGACAGCATCTCCTGCCAACATAGCATTGTTTGTGCCAGTTCTTCTATTGGTGAATTTTTTGTCAGTCGGGTGTGGTTTTTTCACACTCAGGATTGACAAAAGTTTTACCAACAAAAGGGTTATGGTAGGCATATTGTTAGGTAGTCTTATGTCTCACATACCTACTTTTTTAAATAGATTATCATCATCTTGGCATTAAAGAATTAAAAAAGCATAGAATGTCTAATAATAGCATATCCACATTGTTAGTTATTATAAAAGCATCTTTGCTTTTCCCCATTTCAACATCTTTTCTATCTACCACAAGAGAAAAATGTTGACCTTCGGGACAAAGTTTGAATAGGTAAAAAGGACTTTACTTTAAAACATAATTTTTCTGCACTGCAAACAAACCCAAGTATTTCTTACGTTCTGAAGCCTGTTCAGTCAGCAAAACACTCGACAGTAACACAATAAAAGGTAAGTAGATGAACTTGGACATTGTGAAGCCGTCACAGTAAGAGACGATTCAAAATCTTTTCCTAGATTTGTTAAACAGCTGTTAACAGTAACAGTTATTACTTCTGCTTTTGTCATAGCAGATCAAAGATCGTGGATTTTGAACTTGGTTTACAGCATCATACCCTGTAAATTACTAATTAACATGTCTCTAATAACTTACTAGCATTTTCTCTACATAAAAATCATCTATACTAAATATATGTATAAAAATCTCCACTACTAACTTCTTTCTTTCTGAACTCTTGTACTTATATATAAAAAATGGTATTAGTGGCAAAAGGGTAAAAGAGATTCAATATAAACACTTATTTGTTTAGCTTGGTTTTTTTTAATGCAGCCTTTCACAACAATTTAATTTTATGAAATACTGAGGGCTCCCTGTAGTTATGTATGTGAAATTTAATGGTCTGTGATATGCAGGAGGGCAGAGTAGATAATATAATGGTCCCTTCTGGCTTTCAGCACTATGTAATCTATGAAACTGACCCTTATTAATACATGAATATAAAGCATTTCATTAGTAAACATTTTAAAAATGAACAAAAACATGCATAATGACTATAGCAAAAAATCTTCCTTTCTCCTATTTAGCACAATTGCTGTGTAAGGCAAGATCTACATTATAGGGGTTTTTTTCAGAAAAAGTTACGCAAATGGCGCTTTGCAATTTGTATAGCTTTTTCCGATTGCTTTTCTGGAAGAGGCTTTTCCGCCATTTGGTGGAAAAGCCTCCTTTTTTGGAGGAGCCTTTATTCCTCATAGAATGAGGCATACAGGGATCCCCAAAAGAGCACGTTTGCTCTTCCACAAAAAAAAGCAGAAGAGCAAACATATTCCTTGGATGCGGCAGAGTTTTTCCGGGATACTGGAGGTATTCCAGATAAACCCTGCAGTGTAGACATACTCTACGACAAGATGTTAGACCAGGACTGAATCCTGTTTATTGGAACACAGATTCTACAGCTGCACCGTATCTGTATCACTGTGTATTAACCAAGTCAAATGCAAACAGATGGAACAACAACTGTTTTATTTAACAAAATACTAAACTTAGAAAGCAAGCATAAAATCCTGTTGTCACACAAGATACCTGATGTGTGGACAGAACCCAAAATAGGAATAGTCTAAAAAGTCCAACTGCTGTCTCAATGTCCGGAGAAGAAAGGTAGGTGAATGTCTTCAGGCTGAGGAAAGGGAACAAGCAGAGATGGGACAGAGTTGCAGAGATCCAGGTAGGTGGACAGTCTTTTTGCTTCTGGTCTTCTTTCTTCCTTTCTTCTATACTTGACACGCTGTCCTGCATGTGCTATGCAGACTGGAGGACAAGATAGTACGTATGAATGTGTGTATGACTTGCCCTGCTGCAAACTCCTAACTAAAAACAAATCCAGTGAAACTGGATTTCTGCACCACAAAAGGCTGTTAGCAAACAGGCTAGCTTTCTGCTCCCGATGGCCTACTAAGCCAAACAGCCTGCTAGCTGTCACTCTAGCACCACTGGGTTGTGCCGATGACATACATACAGAGAGCCCTTAGGGGCGGGTGAACACCCCTTGTGAATTCCCTGGTTACTGGGCAGGCTAGAGTCATGTGACCCATTTTCCCCTCCTTTTCTCTTTCCCACCTTTCTTCTCCCCCTTCCCTCCCTCCTTTCTGACAGGAGATGGTGACCAGAAGATTTGCTGCCATCTTAAAAAGGAAATCAACATGGAGGATATACAAAAACAAAAAACAAAAAACACCTAGTGCCCCACCCCCAACATATCCCCTCCTTGGTAACCTGGTACCTTGGTACCATAGTTGCCACATTAATCTTTTCACAGGAGGAGGTGCATATCTGCTAAAATTAACTACACTCCTGATTTTCACCTTTATCCAACTAATTATTAAATCATGGCTATAATGATTACAAACTGAATAATTAAGATAATAACAAGCAGGTATAATAAGATGTATCATGAAATGCTCATCTCTGTAGGGCTGGCAAATAAAGATTCCCACCAATGGGCAAATTTAGAGGATTGGAGCACTCTTTTTAGGATTTTCTCAGTTTCAGTGGTGGAGTGATGCACCTTTGTCATTGTGGCATGTCCATGCTTTACAAGGTCCCGAATATGCCACTTCAATTATAGATGCTTCGCCTTTATTAAGGTTAGATGCCATTACTATATGCAACCAAGAAATATCTCTCATTTGGAATTGGTTATAGCCAACAATCACTGTGTATGCATCAGAAGTACTTGTAATCAGTTCATTATTAATTTCTTTTACCCTATTGTTAATGATCCTCCCATTAATTTGTGCCTATGCTTTATGCTATTCCTGGAAGGTTATGATGTTTAAGCTTATTTCAGAGAAGTTGAATACCAAGGATAGAAGGCTCGCTTATGATTTATATGACCATATAGAACCCATGAATTTGGGACTAACCTGAAGCCAGCCTTGTTACTAACAGCCTTTTGTGGTGCAGAAATCCAGTTTCACAGCTGCAATGACTGCTAGCACAGGGTTTATTTGTTTTTAGTTAGGAATCTGCAGCAGGGCCAGTCATGCGCACATGCATACGTGTCATCTTGTCCTCCGGTCTCCACACCACACACAGGACAGTGTTTCAAGTATAGAAGAAAGGAAGAAAGAAGACCATCATGCACTTTAGATCCCCCTTAACAATCACTGGACCTATATGGTTAACATATGGCTTTGGAATAACTTGTATCTGGATATGATGTTTGGACCCAAACACTCCTATCAAGGTCCAAACTCCTGAATCAGTACTCGCTATAGAAATATTGAACTGTCCACACAACTTGTTTTGGATATAGATGGTAGATATATAGATGCTGTGGTCCTGGGGCTTCATGGGACCATGACCAACCCTGCATATCCTGTCATGCAACTGTGGTTATATACCTGTGCCCCTCCCACCGGGGCAGTGAGGCCTAATGGCCAAAGTCTCTAGGAAATGTCCCTCTCCCCAAGGCAGTGAGGCCTAGCAGCTGGAGTCTCTAATAAACAAGTGCTGGCCCCCCAGCTTGGGGACTGAGGAGATGGTAGGGGGAGCCGGGCCCTCCCCTGCTCCACTGGATCCCAGCCCAGTGCCTTATTAGCAGTGGCGGGGTCCACTGCTCTCTCAGCAGAGATCCCACCCACAATGTGCTGAGAGCCACAGGCTACAATATCTTGCCCTGGGCTACTTCCCACAAGTCTCTGTTGGCTTCCTTTCAGGGTCTTTCCTCCATATTCTCTGCTGCTGCATTGATGTCTCATTGGCTGGTTTCCAGAGCTGGTCCTCCTGATTGTTTGCCTGAAGGAGCTGCAGCTCCTTCCTCCTCAGCAGCCAGCCCATACTGAGCCTCTCCCCCGGCTTTTATACCTGGGCTGCAGTCTGAGCAGATTCTCCTCATTAGTAGCAGTGGATATCACGATGGCATTGATATAGCTCAAGATGTGCTGCTTGCCTTCCATCAAGTTCACAACCTTGAAACTTGCTTATGGAAGATTGAGGGGGCATTGTGCAGTCCCTGGGGCACATGCGTGAAAGTGTATTGCTGTTGCTGATGTGTAAAAGCAAACTTGTGTCGCGATGAGGGGTGCAATGGGATGGAGAAGAATGCATTAGATAAATCTAATACACTGAAACACCTTGTTTTTGCTGCCATTGCTTCATTTAATTTTGCAACTACTGGGGCCATCGGAGGGGTGACTCTCTTCAGTTCCTATATTCGATGGTTAGGTGCCATGTCTTCCCATCAGATTTAAGGACTGGCCAAACTGGGGAGTTACATGTTGCTACTAATACTTCTTGTTGAAGAAATATTGTGCTGGTATCTCCAATGCCTTCTTCATCTGCTGCTGGATATCTATATTGTCTCATAGGCCTGAGATCAGCAGCATCCAGTCTGACATCACAAGCTGTCTTCCCACATTGAAGCTTACTCTTGGCAAAGAGTTCCTGATGAGCCAAAGCCACCTGAGCTGCATCAGCTGGCCATTCTGGGATCTGATGCTTTTTGGGAGCCTTGATGGCTATCCTGTGAAAAGCTGGAATAATTTCACGCTGCTCATTACTGACATCCTGGATCAGCTGTCTGTTAGGCAAATTAACAGTCACCTTTAATCTTGACATTACATCGATTCCAAGGATGCCTTGTCCCTTTAAAGAGCAGAGACTGAAGGATACTTGGTGACTATGTTGTTGATGTAACAAATCACTGGCTCAGTGAAAAGGACTATTGATTCCCTTCCACTGAGCCCTCCCAATACTTGTTGTTTATAATTGGAATGTCTTTTGCTTCAGGATTGCTGTCTGTACAAATCAAAGATACTGTGGCACCAGTGTCAATTAACATTCTTTGACTAAAATGTCCAAACTCTTTCTTTATCAACACAGATATTGAGGGTCCTCTCCAGTCATTATTTTCAATTGGTGCCATAGAAGGGAAGGAAGGGGAGTTTGGCCCCATCATAGCAGGTTTGGAGGTTTGCCTTGAAGTTGCTTAGTTCTCTCATGCTGTGCCAGCTTCTGCAACAAATCTTCTGTAGGGAGGTAATCAATAGCTTCCCTGGTTTCATGTTGCAACATCCTTTTCCAAATTTCATTCCGGAAGGTTTTGTGCTCCTTCTAACCAATACAGCAGTTTCTCCTTCCTAAACTCCACTCTGGCCTCTCATGAGGGCATTGTATTTCAGAATAATATTAACCTATAATATTCTGATTAGGGTTATAAAATTGAATAAGGCCCTCATACATTTGCAGGGGGTTGATGGCATCTTCCACTTGCAAGTGCATGGGCAAAGCACTAAATTTCTCACTGGCCATACACTCCCGTATTAGGGCAGAAATGTCCTTTGTTCCCACCAATGGCAGGGCACGTGCGTTGGATGACCAATCCAAAGCTATCTCCCTATTCAGTGGACCAAGGGTCTTGCTCGCTGCTCGAGCTTGTTCAGGTGCATAGGACTTAAACTCTTGACGAGCTTCTGATGGTCTTGTAGACCCTGGGCCATAATTCAGCATTGTGGTGGTAGTTATAGGTGCCATAGGTAAGTTCTTAGTTACAGGAGGACTGGGCTCAGGAAGAGCAGTAGGCTGCTTTCCGTTCCCTGTTTCCCTGCTTTGATATTTTCTGTGGGACACAAGCAGCCCCTCCATCTCTGAATCAGTGGAGCTGGGGAACTGCTGGATTCATCAGAACCCTTGCGTAAGGGATCTCTGCAAGCTGCCCACAGAACCCCCTACTTTGTAGTGACTTAACCCTCAGCTTCCAGATCTCTTTCTGGCAGTCCAAGTGTTCTGCTTCTCCGGCCTGCCTAGACCTGACCTCTTTCATGAGCTCTCAGATTGTTGCCTGAGATTCTTCTTGTATAATGGCAGCTTGGCTAAGCTCTTTATCATGCTTTGCCAGAATATCTGACAGCTTGAAAGCTGTAAGTCTAAGGGTATGTCTACACTACAGAGTTTTTTTCAGAAAAACAGTAGTTTAAAAAAAATCATTTACATCCACATCACGATCTTTCAAAAAAAAAATCAAAAGAACAGAGGGGGTTTTCTGACATTGGTAAACCTCTTTTTATGAGGAAGAAGCCTTTTTCTGAAAGAGTTCTTTGGGAAAATAGCGTGTGTGGATGGAGAAGAGGGAGTTCTTTCTATAGAAGAGGAAAGAGGAAAAAGCACAGGTGCCCTGGTGGCCACTCGGCCCATGCTAATCACAGTTTACATGTGAGATAGCGTCCATTCAAGGTGGACGCTATCTTTCGAAAAAGCAGATCTCTTTTTTGATGTGCTTTGGCATTGTGGACGCTTTCTTTTGGAAGAAAGAAGCTTGAAGTCTAGACATAGCCTAAGCGGCTAACTTGGGCTAGACACCGGCCATTTTGGGCCTCCAGTCCCTCTACTTGACCCTTAATCTTCTCCATTTCAGCTTCCTTTTCCCTGATCACTTTCTTATAATTGAGCTATTGTACTTGTCTGGGATCCACAGAACTCATGGAGCTTCTTAGAGACAATGTACAACCCATAGACCAAAACCCTTTTTTCTGCTTCATGTTAGGAGCAGGCTTCCCCTGGATAAACCTGTCCCAGCACCTTATCAGGGTAGAGTATGCTTCACACTCCTTGAGCAGCCCTCCTGCCCAAGGATTCTTCCCTTTCCCAAATAATTCCACATAAACCACAAGGGAAGTTTTATTCTGTGCCATTAACCACCTGGCTTCTCCAATGGTATGGGTGCACAGGCTGGGCGGGAATCAACTAGCTGGAACATGAGAGCTAGCCCATTTCCTTTAAATAAAGTTACATGAAAATTCCACACCATTTCTAACATCCAAATGGGAGAATGTTTGGAAGCCACTGTTGACCTGACAACAGTGCCATATTAGAGCATTTATTCCTGAGTAAATGGCTTTTTGATCAATGGCCCCCGAGAATCACCTTAGTTTTATAGCAAACTGACATCAAAATGTCTTGATAGATGTAGGTCACAACACTCTGTCAATGTTCAAAATCCTTACAAAATGGAGTGTTTCAGCTGAAAGTCAACCAACTCCACTATCTTAATGAAAAATGCAGACTTTTTTGGTGCCATTGTATCAGGAAAGTAAGATACATGAATGTTTGGCATGCAAATGTTAATTATAAAAAGATATACTAAATACCAAAATCATCTGTTATAAGTTTTTGGGTTTGATATTTTGGATTTTTCTTTTTATCTTTGTTGGGGGAGGTGGCACCAGCTTTTTTTTTTCATGTCCTCCATGTTGATTTTCTCTTTAAGATGGCAGCAAATCTTCTGGTCACCATCTCCTGTGAGAAAGGAGTTGGGGGAGAGAGCAGGAAAGAAGAAAGGTGGGAAAGAGAAAAGGATGGGAAAATGGGTCCTGACTCTAATCTGCCCAGTAACCAGAGGGTTCACAAGGGGTGTTCACCTAAGAGCTCTCTGCGTGCATTTCATCTGCACAACCCAGCTGTGCTAGAGTGACAGCTAGCAGGCTGTTTGGCTTAGTAGGCCATCTGGGGCAGAAAGCTAGCCTGGTTGCTAACAGCCTTTTGTGTGGTGCAGCAATCCAGTTTCACAGCTGTAATGACTGCTAGCACAGGATTTATTTGTTTTTAGTTAGGACTCTGAAGCAGAGCCAGTCATACACACATGCATACATACCATCTTATCCTCCGGTCTGCACACCACATGCAGGACAGCGTGTTAAGTATAAAAGAATGGAAGAAAGAAGACCAGAAGCAAGACTGTCTACCTACCTGGATCTCTGCAACTCTGTCCCATCTCTGCTTGTTCCCTTTCCTCAGCCTGAAGACGTTCACCTACCTGTTTTCTCGGGACATCGAGACAGCAGTTGGACTGTTTAGACTATTCCTATTTTGGGTTCTGGCCTCATGCCAGGTATCTTTTTTGACAACTGGATTTTATGCTTGTTTTCTAAGTTTAGTATTTTGTTAACTAAAACAGTTGTTGTTCCATCTGTTTGCATTTGACTTGGTTAATACACAGTGATACAGATACGGTGCAGCTGTAGAATCTGTGTTCCAATAAGCAGGATTCTGTCCTGGTCTAAGAGTTTTGGCGACCAAGGCAGGACTCCTGGTATTAGTCAAGTCACTGTTTTAGTTTATTGTCCAGCTCTGTCAATTGCTAGCAGCCCAATGCACTGTGTGGGTGGGAAACGGCTGCTGAGGGTGCCAGAGCAGCGACTCTAGGCGGGTGTCCAAGTGTCCGTGCAAGCATTTCCTGGAAGAGTGGTAGTGAACCACCGACTGCCTGTCCAGTGGCAGCTGGGAGGAGTCCTTGGTCTGAGGTACAGAATCTTACCTCACTGATCTAGGAGGGGTGTGTAGTGGAAATGTGGAAGATGATTATGAGGTTGAGGAAATTAGGTGGTGTACCACAATCATTCCTTTTGTGCCTGCATTTTTTTACAGGCCTGGATGCCATTTGTGCTTTTTTCTTCTTATTATTCTTTTGTTATTCTCAAAGAGTGAGCTGTTTGCTCAAGATGGTACAGTGTAGGAATGCACTGTTGACTTTCAACAAGTTCTGGGACAGGTCCCAAGGCCATGCACCTGGTATGGGAGTGCAGGAAGCGTTTGGGTAGATCACATAGCTATCTTTGCTGAATGTTTCCCACCTGATAATGCTAATTCAACGATCTTGTTAGGTTCTCAAAACAAGAGGGATGATTACTGTAGATCTAAAAGTAGATAAGTGCCAGGGATATTCCTAACATTGGAACCTCGGTGTAGATGAAAGCCTCAGAGGGTGCTACGCATTGGCCACTGGGGTCAGTCCCCTGTCCTTCATCAGGGGGATCCCGGCAGCAGAAGGGACGTAGGCATTGCATTTTATTCTGAGATCTGCTTAGGCTTAATAAATATTGTACTTTCTTAATAAGTATTGCATTTTATTTTGAGGTTTGCTTAGGCTTAATAAGCATTGTATTATTTTCTAAGATTTTCTTCATTGTATTTTACTCTAATATTAAGCATTGTATTTTACCCTAATGTTTGCTTAGTAAAAAATAAGAACATAATATAAAAATGGTCATACTGGGACAAACCAAAGGTCCATCCAGCCAGTACCCTGTCTACTGACAGTGGCCAATGCCAGGTGTCCCACAGAGAGGGTATGTCTACACTACCACCCTAGTTCGAACTAGGGTGGTTAATGTAGGCAACCGGAGTTGCAAATGAGGCCCGGGATTTGAATTTCCCGGGCTTCATTTGCATGTTACCGGGCACTGCCATTTTTAAATGTCCGCTAGTTCGGACTCTGTGCCCGCGGCTACACACGGCATGAACTAGGTAGTTCGGATTAGGCTTCCTATTCCGAACTACCGGTACACCTCGTTCCATGAGGAGTAATGGTAGTTTGGAATAGGAAGCCTAGTCCGAACTACCTAGTTCGTGCCGCGTGTAGCCGCAGGCATGGAGTCCGAACTAGCGGACATTTAAAAATGGCGGCGCCCGGCAACATGCAAATGAAGCCCGGGAAATTCAAATCCTGGGCTTTATTTGCAACTCCGGTTGCCTACATTAACCACCCTAGTTCGAACTAGGGTGGTAGTGTAGACATACCCAGAGTGAATCGAACAGGTAATGATCAAGCGATCTCTGTCCTGCCACCCATCTCCACCCTCTGACTAACAGAGGCTAGGGATACCATTCCTTACCCATACTGACCAATAGCTATTTATGGACTTAATCGCCATGAATTTATCTAGTTCTCTTTTAAACCCTGTTATAGCCCTAGCCTTCACAACCTCCTAAGGCAAGGAGTTCCGCAGATTGACTATGCACTGTGTGAAGAACTTCCTTTTATTTGTTTTAAACCTGCTGCCCATTAGTTTCATTTGGTGGCCTCCAGTTCTTATATTATGGGAACAAGTAAATAACGTTTTCTTATTCACTTTCTCCATACCACTCATGATTTTATATACCTCTATCATATTCCCCCTTAGTCTCCTCTTTTCCAAGCTGAAAAGTCCCAGTCTCTTTAATCTCTCCTCATATGGGATCTGTTCCAAACCCCTAATCATTTTAGTTGCCCTTCTCTGAACCTTTTCTAATGCCAGTATATCTTTTCTGAGATGGGGAGACCACATCTGTATGCAGTATTCAAGATATGGGCATACCATGGATTCATATAAAGGCAATAAGATATTCTCCGTCCTATTCTCTATCCCTTTTTTAATGATTCCTAACATCTTGTTTGCTTTTTTGACTGCTGCTGCATACTGCATGGACATCTCCAGAGAACTATCCAAGATGGCTTTCCTAATTAGTTGTAGCTAAATTAGTCCCCATCATATCATATGTATAGTTGGGGTTATTTTTTCCAATGTGCAGTACTTTACATTTATCCGCATTAAATTTGATTTGTCATTTTGTTGCCCAATCACTTAATTTTGTGAGATCTTTTTGAAGTTCTTCACAATCTGCTTTGGTCTTAACTACCTTGAGCAGTTTAGTATCGTCTGCAAACTTTGCCACCTCACTGTTTACCTCTTTCTCCAGATCATTTATGAATAAGTTGAATAGGATTGGTCCTAGGTCTCACTCTTGGGGGACACCACTAGTTACCCCTCTCCATTCTGAAAATTTACCATTTATTCCTACCCTTTGTTTCCTGTCTTTTAACCAGTTCTCAGTTCAATGAAAGGATCTTCCCTCTTATCCCATGACATCTTAATTTACATAAGAGTCTTTGGTGAGGGACCTTGTCAAAAGCTTTCTGGAAATCTAAGTACACTATATCTACTGGATCCCCCTTGTCCACATGTCTGTTGACCCCTTCAAAGAACTCTAATAGATTAGTAAAACATGATTTCCCTTTACAGAAACCATGTTGACTTTTGCCCAACAAATTATGTTGTTCTATGTATCTGACAATTTTATTCTTTACTATTGTTTCAATTAATTTGCCCGGTACTGATGTTAGACTTACAGGTCTGTTATTGCTGGGATCGCCTCTAGGGTCCTTTTTAAATATTGGCGTTATATTAGCTATCTTCCAGTCATTGGGTACAGAAGCTGATTTAAAGGATAGGTTACAAACCATAGTTAATAGTTCCGTAATTTCACATTTGAGTTCACATTGAGTTCACATGTGAGTGAATTCAAACCTCCTCTAATGACACTTCAATCTGTGACAAGTCCTCAGATTTGTCACCTACAAAGGATGGGTCAGGTTTGGGAATCTCCCTAACATCCTCAGCCGTGAAGACTGAAGCAAAGAATTAATTTAGTTTCTCTGCAATAACTTAATCGTCTTTAAGTGCTCCTTTTGTATTTCGATTGTCCAGGGGCCCCACTGGCTGTTTAGCAGGCTTCCTGCTTCTGATGTACTTAATAAAAATTTGTTATTAACTTTTGAGCCCAAATATTTAAGCCTTCACCCAATTTGTGTGCTTATTGCCTCCCAATCCTTTAAGGGAAGAACCATTAAATTAATGGAGATTGCCTATCTCCTAGAACTGGAAGGGACCTTGAAAGGTCATTTAGTCCAGTCCCCTGCCTTCAAAGCAGGACCAAGTACCACCCCTGACAAATTTTGCCCCCAATGGCCTCCATGAGGACTGAACTTACAACCCTAGATTTACCAGACCAATGCTCAAACCACTGAGCTATCCCTCCCCCATTAGTAAACCATTGTTTCTTGGCAATACAGGGTGGAACATGGGATAGTTGAGGTAGTAACTGGGTACTGGAAGAGACCTTGAGAGGTTATCAAGTCCACTCCCCTGCCCTCACAGCAGGACCAAGTACCATCCCTGACAAATTTGGCCCAGATCCCTAAATGGCCCCCTCAAGGATTGAACTCATAACAGGTCAATGCTCAAACCACTGAGTTATACCGCCTTCCAAGCAGCATGGCTACGTCTAGACTGGCATGATTTTCCGGAAATGCTTTTAACGGAAAAGTTTTCCGTTAAAAGAATTTTCGGAAAAGAGCATCTAGATTGGCATGGATGCTTTTCCATAAAAGCACTTTTTGCGAAAAAGCATCCATGGCCAATCTAGATGCGCTTTTGTGCAAAAAAGCCCCGATCGCCATTTTTGCGATCGGGGCTTTTTTGCGCAAAACAAATCTCTGCTGTCTACACTGGCCCTCTTGCACAAAAGTTTTGCGCAAAAGGGACTTTTGCCCGAATGTGAGCAGCATAGTATTTCCGCAAAAAGCACTGATTTCTTATAGTAGGAAGTCAGTGCTTTTGCGGAAATTCAAGCGGCCAGTGTAGACAGCTGGCAAGTTTTTCTGGAAAAGCGGCTGATTTTCCGGAAAAACTGGCCAGTTTAGACACAGCCAATGAATACTGTAAGTGAGTGACCCATCTGGGGTAATAGAGTCCACCCTAGGCCATGGATCTGAGGAATCAGATCCAGAAGGTTTAAGGGCTGGGCCCAGATTATGGTGGATAGCAGCTTTGTGGGTCAGACAAGCTCAGATAAGCCGGGTCTTATCTGACATTGCAGAGAGAGCCCCGTTCTGCTTTAATAACCAGCTTCTGTCTGGATATTTCTCAGCCATTGCTGAGAGCTGTCAAGTATCACTGGTTCTTGTGTTCCTCTGGAGCACAGCAGAAAGCCGTGTGGTTCTCTTTGATGTAGTACCCAGTGGAAATACAGGTGGCTTCACTTTACTTTTTAAAACATACTCCTTCCAATCTTGGGTTGGGGAGTGTGGAGAGGAAAAGGAATGTCAGTTTGGGTGCCAGCACAACTTGGAGTAGCTCAAGGGTGCTTTCATATGTACATTGATGTAATGGTCCTTAAAGGACCCTTCTGGATGCCAAGTATTCCTGAAGTACAGTACCACTCTATCCATTCCTCTTTCTCCTGGCAATACCTTAGTTTGGTTACAAAACATGTTTACGACACATTCAAATTTCTGTTATGATTTCTATGGTTGATAATATTTGCACTTTGATTTTACCATCACTTTTCCCAAGGTGATTAAAATGAAACACCTACATCTTTCTTTTCTAATGCACATGCGTTGTCCAAGTTTATACATCTGCCATAGTATTTCTGAAGGGAGGTGTTTACAATTCCATGTTCTTTGTCCATTCCAGTATGACAAGCTGATAACCCTTATACTACAGTACAGCAATTTCCTCTGAACTTTGTTCTTTCTATGAATGAGGAAATAAACTTACATTTATTTCAGACTAAACTCTAACTTTATTCAAATAAGAATTTATAATTATATAATCACTCATGTACTTAAAGAGATTCTGTTTTCTGTGAATAAATAGGAACAAATTCTGGTCACTGTCACAACAATGTAGCTCGCACTTAAATATGTTAGCAAAGATCTTACACTTATAATATTCCTTTCATGCCACACAGGTTCACATAGCACTTACGCTGACATGCAATCTATAAAGAGGGAACATTTATTCAGACTAAGGGTACGTCTAGACGACAGGCTTTTGTCGACAGAAGTTTTGTCGACAGACACTGTCGACAAAACTTCTGTCGACAAAGAGCGTCTACACTACATTCAGTTCTGTCGACAAAGCAAGCTGCTTTGTCGACATGGCAGTGTAAACACAAAGGACAGTTTACATGCAATAACACCTTCTGTCAACAGAAACTCTGCCGACAGAAGGCGTTATGCCTCGTAAAATGAGGTTTACCAGCGTCGACAAAACTGCTGAGTTCTGTCGATGTTATGTCGACAGAACTCAGTAGTAGTGTAGACGCAGGTATAGTTTTGTCGACAAAAGTCCACTTTTGTCGACAAAACTCTGTAGTCTAAACACACCCTGAAATGCAGCCATAGCTTTAGCTGCAATCAAAGACACTATAGTGGTCTGACTGGATCACAAAACAAATTCAAATTGATTGGAAAACTTCTAGACTGTGTTTGTTTTCTAAATTTATGGAATTTAGTCTATGTAGAAAAAGAAAAATCTATAGTTTACAGGAAAAAATCAGCAGCTATTCAGAAATACAGTTACTTTGGCCACATGATATAATCTGCTATAACCGGGAAAGAGGAGTGAGAGAATTATCCTGACTTGGTAGAGACTCTTTGGTATGCTGAAAAATCTCTTGAAGGGCAAATTCCGTCAATTAAAAAAATTGTAGAGATGTACATGCTGCTGCAAACCAAAAAACTACATACATGGAAAGATGTATACTTGGTATGAATTAAAAAAGACAGGAAACTAATTAAGTTTGAGAAAAAGTTAATTGCTTCTTGTCAGTAAGGAAACATAGATGTTGGATTGTCTTATTGTCCATTTTCTCCCCCAACCTCCTGACTAGACACATTTGCCCCTTTCATACACATCCTCCTCTACTGAGCCCTGAGTTATCTTGCCAAGACTTTGGCTGCTCTCCCCTCATTGAATCCTAGAACTGGAAGGGACCTTGAAAGGTCATCAAGTCCAGTTCCCTGCCCTCACGGCAGGACCAAGCACCATCTAGACCATTCTTAATAGATGTCTATCCAACCTGCTCTTAAATATCTCCAGAGATGGAGATGGCACAACCTCTCTAGGAAATTTATTCCGGGGTTTAACCACCATGAGAGATTGTTTTTTCTGATGTCCAATCTAAACATCCCTTCCTGCAGTTTTAGCCCGTTGCTTCTTGTCCTATCCTCAGAGGCCAAGGAGAACAATTTTTCTCCCTCCTCCTTGTGATACCATTTTAGATACTTGAAAACTGCTATCATGTCCCCTCTCAGTCTTCTCTTTTCTAAACTAAACAATCTCAATTCTTTTAGTCTTCCCTCATAGGTCATGTCTTTTAGACCTTGAATCATTTTTGTTTCTCTTCTCTGGACCTTCACCAGTTTCTCCACATCTTCCTTGAAATGTGGTGCCCAGAACTGGACACAATACTCCAATTGAGGCCTAATCAGAGCAGAGTAGAGTGGAAGAATGACTTCTTGTGTCTATCTCACAATACTCCTCTTAATGCATCCCAGAATCATGTTTGCTTTTTTTTGAAACAGTATCGCACTGTTGACTCTTGTTTAACTTGTGGTCCACTATGACCCCTAGATCCCTTTCTGCAGTATTCCTTCCTAGACAATCACTTCACATTCTGTATGTGTGAAATGACTGTTCCTTCCTAAGTGGAGTCCTAAATCATCCTGTTTACCTCAGACCATTTCTCTGGTTTGTCCAGATCATTTTGAATTTTGACCCGATCCTCCAAAGTACTTGCAAACCCTCCCAGCTTGCTATCTGCCAACTTAATAAGAGTACTCTCTATGCCATCATCTAAATAAAGATATTGAACAGAACCAGCCCCCAAACAGACTCCTGTGAAACCCCACTTGTTATGCTCTTCCCGCATGATTGTGAACTGTTAATAACTACTCTCTGAGAATGGTTATCCAGCCAGTTATTCACATCTTATAGTAACCCCATCTGAGTTGTATTTCCCAAGTTTATTAATGAAATGGTTATGCAAAACTGTGTCAAATGGTTTACTAAAGTCTAGGTATACACATCCACTGCTTCTCCCTTATCCACAAGGCTTGATATCCTATCAAAGAAAGCTATCAGATTGGTTTGACATGATTTGTTCATTACAAATCCATGCTGGCTATTACCTATCACCTTATTTTCTTCCAGATGTTTGCAGATGGATTCCTTAATTACTTGCTCCATTATCTTTCCTGGCACAGAATTTAAACGGATTGGTCGGTAGTTTCCCAGGTTGTTCTTATTTCCCTTGTATAGATGGGCACTATATTTGCCCTTTTCCAGTCATCTAGACTTTCTCCTGACTTCCATGACTTTTTAAAGATGATAGCTAAAGGATCAGATACCTCCTCTATCAGCTCCTTGTGTATTCTAGGATGCATTTCATCAGGCCCTGGTGACTTGCAGACATCTAACTTTTCTAAGTGATTTTTAACTCGTTCTTTTTTTATTTTAACTTCTAAATCTAGTTCATTTCCACTAGCATTCACTATGTTAAGCATCCCATCACCAGCCATCTTCTTGGTGAAAACCGAAACAAGGAAGTCATTAAGCACCTCTGCCATTTCCAAGTTTCCTGTTATTGCTTATCTCTCTTCACTGAACAATGAGCCTACCCTGTTCTTGTTCTTCCTCTTGCTTCTAATACTTGTAACGTTTTCTTGTTACCCATTATGTTTCTAGCTAGGTTTAGCTCATTTTGTGTCTTTGCCTTTCTAATCTTGCCTTTGTAATCATATTTAATACTCCCAACATACTGGCATGTCTCTCAATTCACTTATATTTTGACATACTCCACCCCCTAACCCAAAGAAATTATAGGAGAGAACACTGGGGAAAACCCTCCCGTCTGCCCTTCTGGGCAGAGAATGTAGAGCTGGTAAAACAGAAAGCAATTGCTCTCCTCAAATCAACTGGGTTTAGTTCCCCTCCGTCTTTTTTTCTTCTTCTTTTTCCAGTCTCAGTGACTGATCTCAGTAATCCCAACAGGCTGCTATGCCCGAGACACAGGACATGTGTACATTGTGATGCTGTTTCCCATTGTGACTATCTATCTGCTTAGGGGCTGCTAGTTTAAAAGAAAGTAGTAGGTCACAAGGATAGTTAGGGGTAGGATGTAACTAAGGCAGAGACATGGAGTAGAGGCCAAATTACCACTTTAGTGAAGGAAAGAAAGGTGGAGGAGGCGAGGAGGAAGAAACATTTGTTTCTTCCCTGCCCCAAAGTGCTTTGGAAATGGTGAATGAGAAAGAACATCTCCCAGACGCTGGCCCAGCAGTGCTCCATCTCCCTCCCTGGAAGTAACCAGTCCTCTGCCTCTGGCTCCTGCTTTCCTCAGGTCAGGCCTTGGCGCTAGCGCCATGAGCTGTTTCCGAATTCGCCCGGCAGAACCCCAGGACTGTTCTGAAATCCTGCGCCTCATCAAAGTAAGAAAGGGACAGTGGAGTGTGCAGGCACATTTTTTTTCAGTCATTGTGTTTCCAAGTTTCCTTTTTCAAGATTACTGTTATTTCCCCTCATAGGCATAAATACCAGTGAGCATCTTTATTAGCAACTACTGTTAATATGCTAACGGATAAGGTGCATAAAACAAATTAGACAGGCTGGCTCATACTGCCACAGAAGTATGAGGTGTAAGTGTAACTCTTGTACACCTCTCTGATACCCTGTTCCCCAGTTTCCTTTTTCACTGCATCTGAGCCACATGGCCACCTTTCCCCTTCATGTCTCTCTGTCAAATTCTTTGAGATGGGGTCTTCTCTCTAAATACCTACCACACTGTTGGTGCTGTATAAATAATGAAATGATTTAAGAATAAAGAATATTAAGAAATTCAGTTCTCCCAGACATATAGGCTGTAGATAATGTGTGCTTTTGTTTATATAAAACTTTGTTGAAATGTTGGCCTGAAAATCTATTTCCTAAAAATACTTTTGATGATAGTTGGGCACAGCCTGATATAATACAAGTGAATCAAAATGTGATAATTTAGAAAAGCAAGGTAAGTGATGGCATAAACCTAGGTTATATTGTAAACATATTTTGGTTCCAACTGCTTTTTATGAGTATTTTAAATAAAATGTTCATCTTTTTAACTATGCAATCAATATTGTTAATTATGGGTATGGTATTTAAAATGATGCTGCATCTTAACTAGTCAATGAGAAATCAGAAAATAATTATGTAGCAGAAATATAGATATGGTGAAATGTGGATTCACTGTTAATTAATTAAGCACTATTATTATAGTTGATTATAAAAAGCACAGCAAACTAATATATTAGTGGTGCCCATCGTGAATCAAGTTCACAGAAAGGATTATGCCTAATCTCCTCATTTAAGTACTAATAGTCCTAAATGTATCATTTCATTTTATAATGTGAAGATAAATGCACTGTAACATTATAATATGCCTCTTTACTTAACTATTTTATATTAAATAAAGTTTTTAATCACTCATTGTATCATTCACATTCCTCCACTAAATTATATTTTCTGTAACTACCCTAGAGCCCTGAACCCTAAAGAATTCAGTTTGCTTTTATTCCTTATCTTTAAATTACTATTAGGACAGTGGTGGACAAAAATTTTATAGGGAGGGCCACTTCACCAATTTTGGTAGTGGTTCCTGGGCTAGCTCTGCCCCTGGAAGGCCTAGGCAGACGGGGCTGTTCTCTCTAGGCACCACATGCGAGGTGGTGGAGAAAAGGTGGAGGATACTTTGCATACTCTCTTACCCTCTTCCCCGCCATGCCAGGGGTGTGCGGAACCCAGACAAAACCATCAGCCATTTTAAACAGCTGGCAGTTCCCTCTAGTACCGCACGCACCTGGCAGGAGGACGAGACTTCACATGCACCCCCACACCCAAGCGCTGATTGGCCTGGAGGTGGCGGGAGGGGTGCATCAGGATGGGCCGCGGGCTGTATCAAATAGCTTGGCAAGTGGGGCTCACCAACAGTATCTTGCTCATCCCCGAAACAGGGAACATAAATCAAAAGTTCCACATGTGAGATTCAATAGTTAACAGTCTCCCAAGAAACTTCATCACTTGGCATTTTAAGATGCAGATTAAAAACCCTTTGGATGGAAAGAATTTCTTCGAGGATAGTCTATATGAGCCCCCCTGTGCTGTCAATGTCCCATGTTAATTCTGTGTGTGGAGGCAAAGTGACTCTCTGTCCCCTGCATACCACACAGACGAGCTCCATGACAGCTCTAAATTTTTCCAGAATAGAGCCTGGGCTTTGGGCATGCCTCTTGGATCCACATTTGCATGGATCAATAGACAGGACCAAATGCCAAGTGGCTTTGCACTGCAGATTGCACTGCAGCTCTGAATCTTCTTTTCCATCCTTCCTGCATTCTGCTCTCTTCCAGACCTGTTCTAAAGTTGCAGAGGGGCATCCACGTTAGTCTGTAACTAAAAAAACAACAATGGCTCTGAAGTACTTTAGAGACTAACCAAATATAGATAGATAGATAGATAGATAGATAGATAGATAGATAGATAGATAGATAGATAGATAGTATCATGAGCTTTCATGGGCACAATTGAGTGGGTTGTGCCCATGAAAGCTCATGATACTATCTATATCTTTTTTGGTTAGTCTCTAAGTCTACACAGCACCCTAAACTCGAAATTAGATATGTAATTTCCACTACATAAATTGTGTGTCTTATTTTGATTGAATTTCAAAATAGGCTATTTTGAAATTTGTCACATCAACACAGTGCCAAATTTCAAAATAACACTCTATTTCAAGACATCTCTTAACCCTTGTGGAACGAGGGTTCGCCAGGATGCCGAAATGGCGCACCCATTAGTTTAAAAAATATTTCAAAATAACAGGCAGCTTGTGTAGATTCGGGGTAGCTATTTTGGGATACCTCCAGTATTCTGAAATAGCTGTGCAGTGTAGACGTACCTTAAGGTGCTACAGGACCATTGTGGTTTTTTAAGTTCTTTTCCAGTACTGTTCTTTCATGGTTTAATCCTCTCTGCCTTCAGCTCCTTATATTTCTTACAAAAAATCCAAACCATAATTCTCCCTACAAGATAAGGTACTTGTTAACAAGAATGGGGGAGGTGAGAGAAATAAAACTATAATAATGGAGCTATCAGGACATAGAACCCCATGCTAAACTTTACTACTCACTCACACTACTTTTCATTATACCATGTTCCTTACAGTGGCAAGTCATGGTTGGTGCATTAAAAAGTGAGAGCATGCAAGACCCTCAACACCCTTTTTGTGCTCCTCTGGAGTCAATCATTATGGATAGCATAGATCTCTGTGGGAAAAGCTGAAGTGGGCACACAACCACATCCTGGTGCCTTCCATGACAGCTGAGTTGGCATACTGGGGATACGAAAGCTATTCCATTTAAAAAAACAGAGTAACTTCAAGTATAGTGTGTGCTACCCCAGAACCAGAGCAGCAGTCAGACAGAATTCTCAAAGTGACAACCACAGCACAATAGTCCAAATACAATCCCAACAATGTGGCCAGGGGTTCGGAGCTTCAATGGGGACCCTACTATTAATATCCCTATCAGGCCTTTAAAGAGATCCTCTTTTCTAGAAGTGATGTGTCCAAGACTTATATTGAAGAAAAAATACTGATCTTGTTCCCAAACTGGGGTCCTTCAGTTGCCATTTTAACTTTTTGAATGTATTACCTGCCTTCCCTTTCTAGTTTTTAACTGCATCTCACCTGCAAACTACATCATGGACCCACAAAACAATAAAGGGATAATAAAGTTAACATGATAGGAATGCTATAACAGTCCTCTGTGCAAGAAATATGCGCAGATTCTTGTAGGCTAACCTAATATGCTCCTACATCTGTCGGAACAGTATTGAGACTTTTATGGAGTCACCGCAAGTGCTATAGTAATATTTTCCACAGGTAATGTATTCATTACCTTCACAAATTATTCATTTCTTGATGGGCCAAGAGTCCAAGAAGAGAGTTCTAAAATTCAGGTCTTCTGCAGGGGTAGCTAAAATACTGTCATCTTCTGAAGTTAATTTTCACTAACATGGCCTCAGGTTTCTGGAAGATACTGAGCCAGCTTTCGCAACAGCAATTTTTCATAATAATTTCTAGAGTGCTGCTGGTGTAACAAGATAGCATACTACAGCCTTCACAAAATACTTAGGAATGTTCTTTATAACAACAAACAAAAAGCAACTGTAGTTGGAGCAAATTAGTGGAAATTGGGTCCCCTATATTCTGTTTCTAGCTTTACTACAAGATTACTTCAAAACCATGGGAATTTAACAACTATTATCTGCTTCCATTTATCGGTCTCACAAAGGTTGTGAAGCATCGTTAGTCAAAGGGACATCATCAGCTTAAAAAAAAGTGCCATAAAATTTTTACCATCTACATACCATACAAGAGACATGGATAAAGTGAAACCTAAAGTTACTATAAAACTGACACAAAGTATTTTCTCTGTTTTTCCAGATAATATAGCGTCAGAACCACTATTTATATATCTAGTTCTCCTGGGTTTTTTTGTCCTTCAAATAAGGGAGATTTTGTTTAACAAAAATCAAACAAACAAGCAAACAAACAAAAGAAGGAATTGTAAAATCACAAAAAATTGAAAGGGGGATTTGGGATGGGATAATCTATGAAACTACTTCTCTTCTTAAAGTTGACTAGGTTTCAAGCTGACAGCCTTGAATGATAAAAAGTTTTGCTATTCTCTGATAAACAGGTACTATGTAAGTGTAAAAGTATTATTATGGCTAGATTGTGCTCAGTTTACAAGATAAAATATGTGCTGCAAGTTTTTCCAGTTTTCGTAATGACCTAGAACATAGCAGGTACAGATAAACAATTTCTGCATACCTTACTTACAAAGCTCATTGCAGGACTGGGACCTAAGCTAACATTTTGCATCCAAGTCAAAGCTTAGAATAAACATCAATTTTTTGCATAGTACTGTGTAAAGATCACAACTAGTGACAAAACCTCAGACTCCAATTTTTTAATCCTACAGGAACTAGCTTCATATGAAAATATGCCAAATGCAGTAAAAATAACAGAAAAAGGTAAGATTTTAAGCTTGTATTTTTACTTTAAATAAACACTCCCACAGAAACCCTTACAATAAAAAGTAAAACATCAGAGATGTGAACACTAGAGTTACGAACTGACTGGTCAATCACACAGCTTATTTGGAATCAGGTAACAGAAGGGACCAAAAAATAGCAAATATAGTAATAAACAAACTGCTAAAAATAAAAGGAAAGTTTAAAAAAAGATTTGTCAAGATAAGAAAACTGTCCTGGACTTGTTGAGGTTTTTGTAACTCTGAGGTTCAACTGTATATAGAATAAGTATGTACTAGTATTTTTGAAAGGTTATGATTAATATTCCTGTTCGAGGCAACGTGTCATAGCAATTTTAGAGCATAGGACAGACAGAAAGAACTATTCCTAACTCTGGGAATCTAGGGATCATAGTGGGCCACAAGCAAAATATGAGTCAACAGTGTGATGCTGTTGCTAAAAAAGCAATCATGATTTGGGGATGCATTAGCAAGAGTCTTGAGAGCAGGATGCAAGAAGTCATTCTTCCGCTCTACTCTGCTCTGATTAGGCCTCAGTTGGAGTATTGTGTCTAGATCTGGACACCACATTTCAAGAAAGATGTGGAGAAATTGGAGAAGGTCCAGAAAAGAGCAGCAAAAATTATTCAAGGTTTAGAGAACATAACCTATGAAAGAAGACTGAAAGAACTGGGCTTGTTTAATTTGGAAAGGAGAAGACTGAGAGGGGACATGATTACGGTTTTCAAGTATCTAAAAGGGTGAAACAAGGAGGTGGGAAAAAAATGTTCTCCTTGGCCTCTGAGGATAAGACAAGAAGCAATGGACTTAAACTGCAGCAAGAGAGGTTTAGGTTGGACATTAGGAAGAACTTCTTGTCAGGGTGGTTAAACCCTGGAATACATTGCCTAGGGAGGTTGTAGAATCTCCATCTCTGGAGATATTTAAGTGCAGGTTGGGCAGACATCTATCAGGGATGGTCTAGGATGTACTGGGTCCTGCCGTGAGGGCAGGGGAATGGACTCAATGATCTCCCTTCCAGTTCTAGTGTTCTACGATTCTATGGCTTTAGAGGGCTGCTTTAAAGTACACTTTTCTAGCTAATTTTTTTACAACTAACTTTTATAAAAACACGTAAGTTATAATGACCCCTACTGGAATATTACTTTTTACGTTTTTAATAAACTGATAATATTAAAGCAGTGAGGAGTCCTGTGGCACCTTATAGAATAACTGAAGTGTAGGAGCATAAGCTTTCGTGCGCAAAGACTCACTTTGTCAGATGCATGTAGTGGAAATTTCCAGAGGCAGGTATAAATATGCAGGCCAGAATCAGGCTGGAGATGATGAGGTGGATCCAATTAAGGAGGATGAGGCCCACTTCTAGTAGCTGATCTGGAGGTGTGAATTCCAAGAGAGGAGAAGCTCTTTTGCAGATTCAGACTAACATGGCTACCCCTCTGATACTGATAATATTAGAGGCCTTTATACTTTAGGTTTTTTTAACCACCAAGGTTTTTAGTTTAATTGTTTACTTGTTTTTTAATTTTGATTAGCAGAAACAGTAGCTAGCTATGACCTTGCTTCTGAAAGTCTGTTTTAAAAGTAATCCTTAACTATGCTGTGTTATTTTATTAATTCAGTGTGGCTGAACGCACATAATATGGTTGCAATTAGATTAATTACATTCTGGGGTAAACATGCCATTCTAATCCAAGGCAACAGAGTGAATAAAAAAAACTACACCGAAATTAGCCTTACTGTGCACATTGCTTTGTCAGCAAAAAGCTTCTCCTGCTGAAATATCACACCAATTATCAGGGGTGATTTAATTATGTCACCAGGAGAGCTCTTTCTCATTGGCATAAGTGGTTACACAAAAAAACTTACAGTAGCTCAGCTACATTGATACAGCTGTGCCACTGTAATCTCTCTAGTATAGACATAACTTTAGAGTAGGCAAGTCTTCTCTATTCTGTAGCAGGGCCAGCCCGCGACACGCCAAGGGGTGAGGGTCTCAGTCTCCTCATTTGTTTAAGGAGAAAAACACTTACCTCATTTAAAAGCTGTAAGATCTTCAGTTGCAAGATACTTAAATAGTGCTGCATAAGTGTAAATTATTATTTCTTTCATGTACCTTTCTATTTGCAATTAGCTTTGTTTCCCCTGTCTGGGTCCATACTGAGCATGTACTCAGAGAACTGTAAATAAAAATGGAATACTAACTTTTAAAACACAAAAACTGAAGTTTTATTCTGTGTGACAAATTGAATTTCTTTATCTGTTGCAGCCTAGTTATTTCTAACCTTGATTATAGGAGAGGACAACTAAGCTACTGATCCTGTAGCCTTTACTTATGTGAGGAGTTCTTCTAAGTCAGCAGGAGTCCTCATGTAAGCAAGGACTGCAGGATCATTCCTCTCAACATACCCTACTTAACACAGGTTTAGAGAAATTTCTTCCAACTTAGTTGCTAATTGAAATCAATGGGGCTGCATCTAGATTGGCAAGATTTTGTGCAAAAGCAGTTGCTTTTGCGCAAAATCTTGCCGCCTGTCTACACTGGCTGCAAGTATTTGCGCAAGAACACTGACTTTGTACTGTACAAAATCAGTGGTTCTTGCGCAAATACTCTGACGCTCTCGCTCAGGGATAAGCCCTCTTGCGCAAGTATTCTTGCGCAAGAGGGCCAGTGTAGACAGCCAAGTTAATTTCTTGCGCAAGAAAGCCAGATAGCTAAAATGGCCATTGGAGCTTTCTTGCGCAAGAGAGCGTCTACACTGGCACAGATGCTTTTGCACAAAGCATTCCTCTCAACATGCCAGTATAGCAAATACTTTTAACGGAAAAACTTTTCCATTAAAAGTATTTGCGCAAAATCTTGTCAGTCTAGATGCAGCCTAGGTGAAGTAGTCAAACTACTTTTAAAGCTTGTTTCAGATGAAAAGTGAAGTGCAACATTTGAATTTTTTATTTAACACTTTACTGCTCTAAATATACAACCCAAAACCATGACCCTTTGTTTATTTTAAGTACTGTAGCAGCAGAGTAGGAACCTGATCCAAAGCCTACTGTAGTCAACAGAAAGAATCCTATTGCCTTGTGGAAGGGTTATGCAGTTCAGCTGTAAATGGACAGTCAAAACATACACATGATAAACTGTCAATAGCAGATACATTTTAGTATTTCCACACCCCCAAATATTGATATTTGAACATTTTCAATTTCACAACCTTTATTTAGCTTTATGCCTTTTCCCTCCATATTACTTAAAGATTATTGCAAATACAACCTAGTGCATTAATATCTTGATTCATGCTCCAAAATAACTTTTATTCTCACCCTACCATACTTATTTCTTTTCCCTCTTATTCCAGTCTACCCCTTTTGAATACTCTATGCATTCTTATGGAAAAGGCTGATGGCTGTAATTTTACAACCACCAATAGCTATTTCCAAGTACTCCCTCAGTAGGACAGCTACTTAATAAATAGTCTTATTTACTATTTTTAAGCCTGCCATTGGCATATATGTTTTAATTTTATTTTTAGATTTGCTTGAAGATGGCTTTGGAGAACATCCTTTCTACCACTGTCTAATAGCAGAGGTGCCAAAGGAGGGACAAGCAGGAAGTAAGCTAAACATACTTTATTTACTTATTATTAGTTATCTATTAATTACCTATTGTAATCCCTGATTACACAAAGAGTGACATAAGGGATAACAATACTGAGAAGGGTACAGTGCTCTCAATTTCCAATTTGGACTCATTAGCTGACCATAGCAAGGAAATGTCATAGATTTTTCTTTTAGATACTTTAACAAAAAGATCACTGCCATCAACAGATGGACAGAGATTGAATGATCTTCTCTATCTTAAAGGTGCTCCACTCGCGTCACAATTGAGGCACACTGGTGACATGCTGTGCATCCACAATGCACATTACACTTTGTCAGTTTTGGGAGATCGACAAGAGTGCCAGGCAGTGATACTAATTCTGTGGATGTGATCAAATGGCAATAGAGACTTGACTACTGTTAGTAATGCAAATACATTTCATCTGAAACCTGTTCCTTATGAAGAACTGCTTCACTCATTACCTCAAAAAAAAAATTGCAAAATCTTTTGATAATGTTTTCTACTGATTATACCTTAGTACGGTGGTCTCCAACCTCTTAAAGCAGATCACTTTTTGCATTTAAGTGCAATCCAAGATCTACCTCAAACCCAAATACCCTTGCCCGGCCTCCTTTGTGCCCCTTCTCTGAGGCCCCATCCCTGCTCTCTCCATCCTCCCTCCTTCCCCTCATCCTCTCTCACTTTCACTAGGCTGGGACAGAGGGTTGGGGTGCTGGCTCTGGTCTTGGATTAAGGGATTTGGACTGTGAGAGGGACTCTGAGCTGAATTTGGGGCAGGCAGTTGAGGTGCTAGAGGGAATTCTAGGTGCAGGCTCTGGGAGGGTGTTTGGATGCAGGGGTGCTCAGGGTTAGGTCAGGGGTTTGGGGTGCAGGAGAGGGTTCATGACTGGGGTAGGGTTTCAGGATGTGGGCTCCGACTGGGCACCGCTTACCTCGTGGCTCCTGGTGCAGCAGGGCTAAGGCAGGCTCACCGCTGCCCTAGCCTTGCACCACTCCCAAAAGCAGCCAACAAACTCCATCCCAAGTCCTGTTGTGCCCCCCACCCTGTTCTGTGGAGATAGGATACAGAGTGGGAGGGGGCACCTTGACATTAGCATCCCTTCTCTCCCTCCTTTGCCCTGCACAGCAAGCAGGAGGCTCCCCGGGGAGTGGGGGAGGCAGCTCCAAGGCAAAAGGCAGGAGGTGCACAGCATTAGGAGGAGGGGCAGCTGAACTGCCAGCCCTTGGGAGCCTTTTGGCCAAACCAGTCAGGATCACCTGTCAGAGGCTCCAAGATCTACCAGTAGATCCCTAAGTACTGGTTGGTGACCACTGCCTTAGTGTTTATCAGCAGGTACGCAATGTTTCCTTCCTAGTACCTCCAGAAGTTACCTGTGTCTTCTTTGTGGAAAATATCCAGGACTTTTAAAATACTTTGCAGTTTGGAGCGCATGCCTTTCAATACTATTAAAGCAAATATTGGCTTTGTACTGCTTGGTCTGAAATCTATGTTGGTCGCATTTTAATATGGCTCAGTACACAGGACTTTTCACTGAGAGCTACCAGTGTTTACATCAAAAGTTTCCTTTAAAGGGCTGAAAAATAACTATAAACAATCTAAACAATCATATTGTTATTGTACTTTACATAGGAGAGTCAGTTATTTCACTTTTTTATGTTCACTCTTTTCAGGTAGTTGCACTGTAGGCTATGCTATGTATTATTTTACATATGATCCTTGGATTGGCAAGTTACTTTATCTGGAAGACTTCTATGTCATGGAACCTTATAGAGGTAAATAAACAAGGATACTTGTTAACATCCCTCATTCTTAACTAAACATATCAGATAATTACTTATTTACTATTTCAGTATGAATTAGCTTCTAGCATTTTCTTTCCTTATTTCTAGGTATATAATTCTGTAAATAAATACCCTGCAAGTCTCATAAGGGAAGAAAGCATGAATGTGTCTCCAAACATTGAAGCATTCAAATTGAACAATATTTGAACTCTAATTTTGAAACTTTAGAAGGTGGAGTTAATATTGTTTTCCAGTGTTAGAGAACTAAGTATATTTTATTTTCTAAGAATAATCATGTTTAATAGTAACTTTTAATGCCTTCAAATTTAATTAAAAGGATCAAGAGCTGGACCTGTAAATGAAGTAACATTGACACAATATATAAAATAATTAACTTTTTAAAAAACTTTCCCATGCTAGCTCTTTATTTCAAGTACTTCTGAAGGTGATAAAATAAATCACAATTATTTACAAATAAAAACATTTAATGTAAACAATTTCCAAAATTTCATAGTAGTACAAGTAATCACAAATGAAAAGACATTTTATGCAAAACACTGTAGTTTAAAAAGTATTATTTCACTGTAAATCAACATTTCCTTATGATCTAGTCATAACACACATAGCTTAGTTCAAAATATATTTGTTATACAAATTAAAAATGAAATAATACAAAATGTGTATTTTCTCTTTTCCAATGACATTATGTATTAGAAAAGTAATTATATTATCTTTCTATATAAAAGTTAATTTAATTTGAATTTCCAATTAAATATTTTAAATGTCCATCTACAACATCATTAAAATATATCTTGCCACGAAACATGTGAGTGTACTGATATTTTTAATGTTTGACCTATTAAACAGGATTGGGCATTGGTTCAGAAATGTTAAAGAGATTAAGCCAGGTATGTATCATTTAAAACAAAGTCTTACAAACATTGCATAATTTAAATGGTCATTTCCCTCATTTTATGACCTATGAGATTTTGATTGATAAATTCACTATACAGTATGATTAGTACATATGTTGAATTAATGTAACAAACATGGGGTATGTCTACACTACAATGTTAGTTCGAACTAACGGACGTTAGTTCGAACTAACATTCATAGCCGCTACACTAGCGCTCCGCTAGTTCGAATTTGAATCGAACTAGCGGAGCGCTTAGTTCGAACTAGGAAAACCTCATTTTACGAGGATTAAGCCTAGTTCGAACTTACTAGTTCGAATTAAGGGGTGTGTAGCCCCTTAATTCGAACTAGTGGGAGGCTAGCCCTCCCCAGCTTTCCCTGGTGGCCACTCTGGCCAACACCAGGGAAACTCTATGCCCCCCTCCCGGCCCCGGACCCCTTAAAGGGGCACGGACTGGCTACGGTGCCCGTGCCAGGTGCAAGCCTGCCAGCACCCAGCCAGCAGACCCTGCACCTGGCACGGCACAGAGCCACCCACCCGATGTCCCCCAGCCCACCCCCTCTTCCCGGGACCAGGCTGGCGGCTCCCGGGAGCTTGCCCGGGACCGCAAGAGGCAGGCACCTTCCTGGGCTAGTGCGGACATCGTGGACCTCGTCCACGATCTCCGCACTAGGCACAGGAAAGTGGCCGTCTAGGGCAGGAGAGCTGCCAGCCTGGCCACCCAGGACCAGGTGTGCATGAAAATCAAGGGGGTCCACTGAGACCCCCGACACTGAGCTTACAATGGCCGTCCTGGGTCAGACCAAAGGTCCATCTAGCCCAGTAGCCTGTCTGCCGACAGTGGCCAACCCTAGGGACCATGGAGGGGATGGACCGAAGACAGTGACCAAGCCATTTGGCTCGTGCCATCCCTCTCCAGCCTTCCATAAACTTTGGGCAGGGACACCACTCCTATCCCCTGGCTAAGACTACTCCATGGACCCAACCTCCATGACTTGATCTCACTTCCCTTTAAACTCTGTTCTAGTTGTAGCCTTCACAGCCTCCTGCAGCAAGGAGTTCCACAGGTTAACTATTTGCTTTGTCAAGAACAACTTTCTCTTACTAGGTTGAAGCCTGCTACCCATTCCTTTCCTTTGGTGTCCTCTAGTCCTTCTTTATGGGAACTCAGGAAGAACTTGTCTGAATGCACCCTCTCCACCCAACCCCGGCTTTTAGAGACCTCTATCCTGTCCCCGCTCCATCTCCTCTTTTCTAAGCTGAACAGTCCCAGTCTCTGTAGCCTCTCTTCATATGGGACCTGTTCCCAACCCCTGATCATGTTAGTTGCCCTCCCCTCTCCCAGCCTTTCTCTTCCCCTCTCCCACCTCCTTTTCCCAGTCTCCCCCAGTTTTGTTCAATAAAGACAGAGTCAATGTTGGAAGAAACGTTATCTTTATTTTGTACATCAATAAGAAGGGGGGCTAGGGAAGGGTAAGTGGAAGGAGGTGAGGGAGGAATGGGGTACGAGCCCCCGATGGGGAGGACTGGGCTGGCTCTGTGGGCTTGTGGGGGTGGAAGCTCTCCTGCAGCTCCCCGATTGCCCCCTCTCCCCAGATGGCAGCCTGCGGCAAGTGCAGCCGGGCTGATGGCCGAGTGGTGTGATGTGCCCAGTGTGGGTACTCCGGGCAATCCAAGCCAGGACTGGTTTTCAAGCGGGGCACCCCTTAGAACTGTCTGTCCGGGGTGGGGGTTGGGACCCTTTAAGCGCAGCCCTCGGCTAGCCTGAGACAGCATCTCCACTCTCTAAGTCCTCCTCTGATGCCCTGCCGGCACTGCTTCCGGCCATCCTTAAGCCCTGTTCAGAGTCCACTCAATGTGGACTTGCTAGTTCGAATTAGCAAAACGCTAATTCGAACTAGTTTTTAGTTCTAGACGCGTTAGTTCGAATTAGCTTAGTTCGAATTATCTAATTCGAACTAAGTTAGTTCGAATTAGCGCTGTAGTGTAGACGTACCCATGTAGATTTGTTTTCATATAGATTTCTTTCCCTGTCAGTGCAAATCTGATCCCAGCAAAATTTTATCAAGTGCTTTTTTTTTTGTTCGGTCCAGTGGTAAATGGATGTAGAAGTCCTAAAGTAGTAGGACTTCTACACTTTCTACAGGGAGATTTTCATCTTACTTAATAGACTCTCAGAGTTCAGTTAGGACAATCCTTATGATAGTTCGCTTAAGTTTCTCTGTGCTCAATTTCATATTGTTATATACCCTGTAGTCGCTCTTCAGGAACACACTAAATAATTCTTTGGATTTCAAACTTACTTTAAAAAAATTAGGGGAAAAATGTTGCTCTTTGCAAGCAGCAGAGTTTGTGTGATTATGCTGGAATACAAGAAGCCCTTCAAGGCATCTCTATTTATTGTGTTCCAAGGACTTAGGGTGCAGAACTAGAGAATACTTAGTCAGAGAATGTGCAGCCTTCATATTGCAGTAACAGGTGCAGATGCATTCCAAGGCTTATGTTGGGATATGTCTACACTATAGCTCGGAACAATCCTCCCAGCCTGGGTAGACATGCTTGTGCTAGTGGGACTTGCACTACTGTGCTAAAGGTAGCTATGTGAAAGTTGCAGTGTTGACAGAAACATGGGCTAGCCACCAGAGGTCAAATGACGAGCCTGAGCCTCCATCAGCACAGCAACACTATTTTTAGCACAGTAGCATGGACCCTGATAATACAAGTCTGTCTCTCCAGACTAAGAGGCTTGCTGCCAGCTGTTGTGTAAACATACCTTTCCAGTCACCATCCCTGGCCACCTGGCAATCTCACTCTGCCTATCACATATACTAGTATTTTGCAGCATTTTCAGGAATTGGACTATAGACTAGTTACATAGCCTTTCCCCCCTCAATTTAATTGTAATTTAAGTGTAGACAGGCAACATGAATTTCTTGCGCAAGAAACCCCTATGGCTAAAATGGCCATCAGAGCTTTCTTGCGCAAGAGAGCGTCTACACTCTTGCACAAAAGCACATGGCAGTGTGGACGCACTCTTGTGGAAGACCTTTTGCACAAGAACTCTTGCACAAAACAGTTCTTGCGCAAAAAGCCTACAGTGTAGACGTAGCCTAAGAGTGGATCTAATCTAGCACTACTGGCTTGTTGGCTCTTTGAATGTCACAATGCCAAAAGAGGACAAGGCATCTCTACACAGAATTTTGGCTCAAATTTATACTGTTTTCTTGAGTTCACCACTATATAATGTGCAAAAAGGGACTAGCTTGTTAAGAGGACATGAATTGCTCTGGCTTCTATTATGTGTGCAGTGGCCTTTTGCAATGGAACCACTGGCCCTTTTCATCGATGTTTCTATTTGTAGATAAGTATCCAAACCAGTACCGAGGAAATAATGCTTTGCAAGTAATCCAGCATGTTTACTTTTCAACAGATAGCAATCAAAACAAACTGTAGCTGCATGCATTTCCTTGTAGTCATTTGGAACAAGCCATCTATAGAGTACTATGTAAGACGTGGCGCTTTAGACCTTTCTACTGAAGAGGGCTGGCATCTCTTCAGATTTGACAAAGAGAATCTTCTCAGAATGGCATCTGAAGAATGAAAGAATTCCAAGAAGAATTCACCATTCCAAGATTTGTGAGAGATTAGATTATTAATCTGCAGTTTGTCCTTTCAGTTTTGCGCAATACAACTTCTGCTGATTACACACTATGGTTCTAGTTTGTTAGCATGATTAATCAAGTTTATGTAACCTCCCCGTTTTATGACCTGCAGCCTTTATTACTATTGGGCACTATTAGAGTTACTAGAGTTTCTTTCATAATTTGTTTTATAACTGGATGCTATGAAGAAGATCCCATGTTTTCTCACCTCCTCACATTTACAAATAGATTTATATGTTAATGTTCTTGTACTGTATGCACTGTATCACAAGCATATTTATATTTAAAGTAATCTTGCCTCCTACAAAAACAAGTCTTATTCTTTTCCATGATGTAACATTATTGGTATGATGAATGCTTGTGTCCTCATCTTTCAGCCAGTAGGTATTAGAATTTTTTATCTAGTTCTTCCTCATCTGAGGGTGCAAGAAGGCATTTCTTGTTAATGACCAATGTAGCTGGAGTACATGATCATCATCTAAGCTAGTCACTTGGTCTCAGACTGGGCCATCTGTGGTTGGCTTTCATATTGGCATTCCTGCATCACAAAGATCAAGGTGAGAACATTTTGTTTTTCTTGTGATGCTGATGCTACCATTAATGAATGATTAATGGCTCAAGCTACCAGGGATGGAAGGAGTAACAAAGGAGAATTTAAGGAGATGAAGTAGGGTAAAGTGGCAAGAGGAGAAGATGACCATGAAGAGCCTATTAAGATGAGCAAACCTCTTGATGGTAGCCTCTTTAAAAACTGCTGAGGAAGGACCCCTATGGGAACATGCTGATCGAAAGCCTCTTCTACAAATGCAAATCCAGCAAATAGTTTCAAATAGGCAGAAGCATGGAAAAGGTCCTCACCTAAGCCCTCTCCTCCCCTCCCCAGGACATGGCCAGTTAGGAAACAGTGAGCTCAGAGCTTCTCTGGGATGAGGCCTAGACAGAAGCAAAAATGCTTCATGCATGTTTGGATCCTACAGAAAAATATATATTTAGACACCTCCTCATACTATCCCTTTTGAATAGTATTAATAGACATGGATTTGGAGAGTATTTTAGATGAGGAAATTCATATCTCAAGCTCTAGGAAGGGCTACCACACTAAGGGTATGTCTACACTACATACCCTTAGTTAATTAGTTAATTCAAAATAAGCTAAATTGAAATAACGCATCTAGACACAAAATCTAATTCGAAATAGTGTTTTGTTATTTCGAAATAGCACGTCCACACTGACTGGACGCTGGATCACATTTAAGGGCAGCTGAAACTGGCATCAGGCAGTAGTTGCTTTGTGTGGCTGCTGTCTGAGGCTATCTGAGGCTCATGCTTAAAGGGACCCCCCCTGGACAGCCCGCTCTTATCTTTCCCGCTTGATTGCCTAATTCGCCGAGGGACACCAAAGTGTTTTCTCTCCACCTACTTTGGTCACTCTCATTTGGGACACCGCAGCACTCGGCACCATGGAGCCAGAGCCGCCCCTGGGCACTCTGGTGCTCATGTTAAATGTCTTGCTGCAAGGCTAGTAGCAATTGCTAGAGGCTGCTTGGCATCTTCTGCTGCAGGCCAGCCCCCTGGCCCTCCCCCTAACCTCCCTGGAGGCCCTGGAGGAACAGCACCCAGATGCCAGTGTGCCCCGCCGCATTGACACCAGCAGCGACTGGTGGGACCACATCATCCTGGAGTGCTGGGGAGACCAACAGTGCACCCAGAACTTCAGGAAGAAGAAGGACACCTTCCTGGAGCTCTGCGAGTGGCTCGCCTCTGCTCTGCGGCGACGGGACACACGCATGAGGCTCACCATTCCCCTCCACAAGTGGGTGGCCATCACCCTCTGGAAATTCTCCATGCCAGATAGCTACCGATCCGTGGGGAACCATTTTGGCATGGGGAGATCCACCGTCGGAGCAGTGCTCATGCAGGTACGGCACTCACTGGCCACTGGGCCAGGAGTGGGGGCTGCAAGGAGGACATGGGATGCCCCAGAGAAAACAGGGGGGAGGGAGGTGGTGTAAGTGCCCTCCTCAGGAGGGTTCGGTCTGTCCCGGCCACGCTACAGACCGCCAGCGGTAGCCAGGATTGCAGCGGGGGTTGCTCCTGGGAGTGAAGCGCGGGGTAGTGGTGGGGAACGAACACTCCCAGCCACCCGGGCACCCCCAGTGACCCTCTGTTTTGTGTGTCTCTCTGCAGGTGGTGCAGGCCATCAACAGGGTGCTGCTCCGCAGAGTCATCCGCCTCGCCGACCTGGACACAGTCATCGAGGGGTTCGGTGACTTCAGCTTCCCCAACTGTAGGGGACAATCGATGGGACGCACATCCCCATCCATGCCCCGGATCACCAGGCCTCCCTCTTCATCAACAGGAAGGGGTACTTCTCTGTGATCCTGCAGGCTGTGTTTGACCACTGGGGCCAGTTCATGGACATCAATGAAGGCTAGTCCGGCAAGGCACACGACGTGCGGGTGTACCGCAACTCCTCTGTGTGCCAGAGGCTGCACGCCAGGACTTTCTTCCCCGACTGCCACATCAGGGTCAGGGACGTGGACATGCCAGTGTGCCTGCTGGGAGATGCAGCCTACCCCCTACAGCCCTGGCTGATGAAGCCTTACACGGGACACTTCAGCCCCTCCCGGCAGGCCTACAATGCCAGGCTCAGCAGGGCCAGCATTGTGGTCGAGGGGGCCTTTGGCTGACTGAAAGCACAATTTAGGTGCCTCCTCACCCACCTTGACCTCTCCCAGCACAATATTCCGCACGTGGGGCAGCATGCTATGTGCTGCATAATTTATGTGAGAGGAAGGGGGAGGCTTTCCTGCCAGCCTGGATGGCAGAGGCTGACAGCCTGGCTGGCCAGTATGCACAGCCCCGCATGGCTGCCAGCCGGGAGGCCCTTCGGGGGACAGTCTGCATCCGAGAAGCCCTGCGGGAAAGGTTCCAGGCGGTATCCTCTTGCACTAAAGATACCTCTGAGGGGGAGGGAACGCTAGTTGTTAGGAAGAGGAAGGTGTTAGTAGTGGGTGATTCGATCATTAGAAACATAGATAGTTGGGTTTGTGATGACCAGGAGAACCGTATGGTCACTTGCCTGCCTGGTGTGAAGGTTGCGGATCTATTGAGCCATATAGATACACTTATGTGTAGTCCTGGGGAGGAGCCAGTGGTCGTGGTACATGTAGGGAAGAGTAGGAGAGATGTCCCGGAGGCCAAATTTAGGTTGCTAGGAAAGAGACTGAAATCCAGGACCTCTATGGTGGCATTCTCGGAAATGCTTCCAGTTCCACGTGCAGGGCCAGGCAGGCAGGCAGGCAGAGCTTCAGAGTCTCAATGAGTGGATGAGACGATGGTGTAGGGAGGAGGGTTTTAGATTTATTAGGAACTGGGGACACTTTTGGAAGAGGGGGAGCCTATACAGGAAGGATGGGCTCCACCTAAACCAGGGTGGAACCAGACTGCTGGCACTAAACTTTAAAAAGACCGTAGAGTAGTTTTTAAACTAAGAGATGGGGGAAAGCCGATTGGTGCGGAGAAGCTCATAAATCGGATGGAGACTTCTCTTAGATCAGAATCCATTGATAGAGATTCTGTAGGCTGTAGTCAGAAAGAGAGGAGGGGAGAGGACAAAAAATGGGCCAGAGCAGACAAACAACTGCATATAAAGGAATCCAATACATCAGGGAAGGGCAGACGAATAAAAAGTGGCAATTTTTTAAAGTGCTTCTACACAAATGCTAGGAGTCTGACTAATAAGATGGGTGAACTAGAGTACCTCGTAATAAAGGAGGAGATTGACATAATAGGCATCACTGAAACCTGGTGGAATGAGGAAAATCTGTGGGACACAATACTACTAGGATATAAAATATATCAGAAGGATAGAGCAGGCCGTGTGGGTGGCGGAGTGGCACTGTATGTGAAAGATAATGTAGAATCAAATGAAATAAAAATCTTAAATGAATCAACATGTTCAACAGATTCACTATGTATACTAATTCCATGCTCCAATAATAAGAATTTAGCAGTAGGGATATATTATCAACCACCTGACCGGGACAGTGATACTGACATTGAAATGCTGAGCGAGATTAGAGAGGCTACCAAAATAAAAAACTCTATGATAATGGGGGATTTCAATTATCCCTATATTGACTGGGTACATGTCACCTCAGGAAGAGAAACAGAGATAAAATGTCTCAATGGCTTAAATGACTGCTTCTTGGAGCAGCTGGTACAGGAACTCACAGGGAGAGAGGCAATTCTCGATTTAGTCCTGAGTGGAGCACAGGATCAGGTCCAAGAGATAACCGTTACAGTACCGCCTGGGAATAGTGACCATAATATAATGACATTTAACATTTCTGTGGTGGGAAGGACACCTCAGCAGTCCAGCACTCTGGCATTTAATTTCAAAAAGGGGAACTATACAAAAATGAGGAGGTTAGTTAAACAGAAATTAAAAGGCACAATGATTAGAGCCAAATCCCTGCAAACTGCATGGAAACTTTTTAAAGACACCATAATATAGGCCCAACTTAAATGTATACCCCAAATTAAAAAACATAGCAAGAGACCTAAAAAAGAGTCACCGTGGCTTAACCACCATGTAAAAGAAGCAGTGAGGGACAAAAAGGCATATTCCAAGAAGTGGAAATCCAATCCTACTGAGATAAATAAAAAGGAACATAAACACTGTCAAATAAGTGTAAAAATGTAATAAGAAAAGGAAAAAAAGATTTTGAGGAACAGCTATCCAAAAAACTCAAAAAGAAATTGCAAAATGTTTTTTAAGTACATTAGAAGCAGGAAGCCTGCTAAAAAACCAGTGGGTCCCCTCGATGATCGAGATACAAAAGGAGCAATCAAGGATGATAAAGCCATTGCAGAGAAACTAAATTATTTCTTTGCTTCAGTCTTCATGGCTGAGGATGTTAGGGAGATTCCCAAATCTGCACCATCCTTTGTGGGTGATGAATCTGAGGAGCTTTCCTGGATTGAAGTGTCATTAGAAGAGGTTTTGGAACAAACAGAAAAACTTAACATTAACAAATCACCGGGATCGGATGGCATTCATCCAAGGGTTCTAAAAGAACTCAAATGGGAAATTGCAGAACTGTTAACTGAGGTTTGTAATCCATCCTTTAAATCGGCTTCCGTACCTACTGACTGGAAGTTAGCTAATGTGACACCAATATTTAAAAAGGGCTCTAGAGGTAATCTTGGCAATTACAGACTGGTAAGTCTAACGTCGGTACCGGGCAAATTACTCGAAACAATAGTAAAGAATAAAATTGTCAGGCACGTAAAAGAACATAATTTGTTGGACAAAAGTCAGCATGTTTTCTGTAAAGGGAAATCATGTCTTACTAGAGTTCTTTGAAGGGGTTAAAAAACATACAGACAAGGGGGATCCAGTAGATATAGTATACTTAGATTTTGAGAAAGGCTTTGACAAGGTCCCTCACCAAAGACTCTTGTGTAAATTACATTGTCATGGGATAAGAGGGAAGGTCCTTTCATGTATTGAGAACTGGTTAAAAGACAGGAAACAAAGGGTAGGAATAAATGGTAAATTTTCAGAATAGAGAGGGGTAACTAGTGGTGTCCCCCAAAGTTCAGTCCTGGGACCAATCCTGTTCAACTTATTCATAAATGATCTGGAGAAAGGGGTAAGCAGTGAGGTGGTAAAGTTTGCGGATGACACTAAACTGTTTAAGATAGCCAAGACAGAATCAGACTGTGAAGAACTTCAAAAAGATCTCACCAAACTGAGTGATTGGGCAACAAAATGGCAAATGAAATTTAACGTGGATAAGTGTAAAGTAATGCACATTGGAAAAAATAACCCCAGCTATACGTACAGTATGATGGGGGCTAATTTGTCTACGACAAGTCAGGAAAGAGATCTTGGAGTTATCGTGGATAGTTCTCTGAAAACACAGTGTGCAGCTGCAATCAAAAAGGTAAATAGGATGCTAGGAATTTTGGCCTTGGAAAGGGTTCAGAAAAGGGCAACTAAAATGATTAGGGGTTTGGAATGGGTCCCATATGAAGAGAGGATAAAGGAACTGGGACTTTTCAGTTTAGAAAAGAGGAGACTGAGGGGGGATATGATAGAGGTATATAAAATCATGAGTGGTGTGGAGAGGGCTGATAAAGAAAAGTTATTTATTAGTTCCCATAATAGAAGAACTAGAGGACACCAAATGAAATTAATGGGTAGCAGGTTTAAAACTAATAAAAGAAAGTTCTTCATACAGCATATAATCAACCTGTGGAACTCCTTGCCAGAGGATGCTGTGAAGGCTAGGACTATAACAGAGTTTAAAGAGAAGCTAGATAATTTCATGGAGGTTAGGTCCATAAAAGGCTATTAGCCAGGGGATAGAAATGGTGTCCCTGGCCTCTGTTTGTCAGAGGCTGCAGATGGATGACACAAGACAAATCGCTTGATCATTGTCTTCGGTCCACTCCCTCTGGAACACCTGGTGCTGGCCACTGCCAGCAGACAGGCTACTGGGCTAGATGGACCTTAGGTCTGATCCCGTACGGCCATTCTTATGTTCTTATACATGAGGGATCCAAGCTACAACTGCAAGTTTACCGACTCTCTGAGCCAAGAGAATGACAACCATAAATGCTACTTTCCTTATCAGAAGGACTATTCAGAATGGCAAAGATAATGTTCCAACAGGTCAAAGTAGATGATCTATGGAGAGTAGGAAAATACACACCCTGGACTTCAGAAGAGCAGACTTTGACTCCGTCAGAGAACTGATGGGCAGGATTCCCTGGGATGCTTACATGACGGGGAAAGGAGTCCAGGAGAGCTGGCAGTATTTTTAAAAAGCCTTAAAGGCACAGGAAGAAAACATCCTGCTGTGCAGAAAGAAAAGCAAATATGGTAGGCAAACAGATTGGCTTACCGGAGACATCCATGGTGAACTTAACACAAATAGGAAGCTTACAAGAAGTGGAAACTTGGACTGATGACTAGGGAGGAGTATAAACATATTGCTCAAGAATGCAGGGGAGCTATCAGGAAGGTGAAAGTGCAATTGGAATTGCAGCTGGCAAGGGATGTGAAGGGTAACAAGAAAGGTTTCTACAGGCATATTAGTAATAAGAGGGTGATCAGAGAGGGTGTGGGACCCTTACTGGGTGAGGGAGGTAACCTAGTGACAGATGATGTGGGGAAAGCTGAAGTGCTCAATGCTTTCTTTGCCTCTGTCTTCATGGACAAGGTCAGCTCCCAGACAAATGCACTAGGCAACACAGTATGGGAAGGAGGGGGACAGCCCTTGGTGAGGAAAGAACAAGTTAGGAACTATTTAGAGAAGCTAAACATACAGAAATCCAAGGGTACTGAGGGAGTTGGCAAATGTTATTGTGGAGCCTTTGGCCATTATCTTTGAAAACTCGTGGAGATTGGGAGAGATCCTGGATGATTGGAAAAAGGAAAATGTAGTGCCCATCTTTAAAAAAGGGAAGAAGGACAAACCAGGGAACTACAGGGAACTACAGACCAGTCAGCCTTACCTCAGTCCCTGGAAAAATCATGGAGGGGATCCTCAAGGAATCCATTATGAAGCACTTAGAAGAGGGGAAAGTGATCAGGAATAGTCAACGTTGATTCATGAAGGGCAAGTCGTGCCTGACCAATTTGATTAGCTTCTGTGATGAGGTAACTGGCTCTGTGGATTTAGAATGTCAGTGGATGTGATATACCTTGACTTTAGCAAAGCTTTTGCTACGGTCTCCCACAATATTCATACCAGCAAGTTAAGGAAGTATGGATTGGATAAAGAGATTGTAAGATGGATAGAAAGCTGGCTTGACTGTCGGGCCCAATGGGTAACGATCAACAGCTTGATGTCAGGTTGGCAGTCGGTTTCTAGCGGAGTGCCCCACGGATCGGTTCTTGGACCGGTTTCGTTCAACATCTTTATTAATGACCTGGATGAGGGGATGGATTGCACCCTCAGCAAGTTTGCAGATGACACTAAGCTACAGGGAGAGGTAGATACGCTGGGGGGCAGAGATAGGGAGAGATTAGAGGACTGGGCCACAAGAAATCTGATGAGGTTCAACAAGGAAAAGTGTAGAGTCCTGCACTTGAGACGCAAGAATTCCAAGCATTGTTACAGACTGGGGACCGAATGGCTAAGTAGCAGTTCAGCAGAAAAGGACCTGGGGATTACAATGGATGAGAAACTGGATATGAGTCAACAGTGTGCCCTTGTAGCCAAGAAGGCTAATGGCTTATTAGGGTGCATTAGGAGGAGCACTGCCAGCAGATCCAGAGAAGTGATTATTCCCCTTTATTCGGCTCTGGTGAGGCCACATCTGGAATATTGTGTCCAATTCTGGGCTCTCCACTATAGAAAGGATGTGGATGCATTGGAGAGGGTCCAGCGGAGGGCGACCAAAATGGTTAGGGAGCTGGAGTGCATGACCTATGAGGAGAGACTGAGGGATTTGGGTTTGTTTAGTCTACAGAAGAGAAGAGTGAAGGGGGATTTGATAGCAGCCTTCAACTTCCTGAAGGGACGTTCCAATGGGGATGGAAAAAGATCACAGTAGTGACGGATGGCAGAACAAGGAGCAATGGTCTCAACTTACAGTGGGGGAAGTCTATGTTGGATATTAGGAAAAACTATTTCACTAGGAGGGTGGTGAAGCACTGGAATGGGTTACCTCGGGAGGTGGTGGAATCGCCATCCCTAGAGGTTTTTAAGTCTCAGTTTGACAAAGCCCTGACTGGGTTGATTTAATTGGGATTGGTCCTGCCTTGGGCAGGGGGCTGGACTTGATGACCTCCTGAGGTCTCTTCCAGCTCTATGATTCTATGCGGGAATACACAGTGATCCAGGAAGATATCCTCTGGGCAGTGATAGGTAGCCCCTTCATCCCCTCTACTATTGCAAGAAACAATTGATTAAAGTTCTTGAATGGTTTAATATGTTCAAGGTAGAAGACTAAGGCATGCTTGACATCCAGGTGGTAGGTGAGGCTTAGGATGAAACACAGGATGGAAAATATCTTGCGACACATGAAAATAGGAAACCGCTTTCGTGAGGAATGAAGGATGGGGTCTTAACTGATAGTTATCTTTACAGGAAGATATACGCGGTATACATGGGTTCCAACAATAATGCTTATGGAAACTCATTTGGCCAAAGTGATGGCCGCAAAAAAAAAAAAAAAACAACTTTCATGGAGAAATACAACTAAGAACAAGTAGCTAATGGCTTGGAAACTGGAGCCATTAACTTTGACAATACCAGATTTAGATCCCACTGGGACACCAGGTCCCTCACATCAGGATATACCCTGTCCAACCCCTTAAGGAACCAGCCCACCAAGTGGTCCACAAATACCGAACAATTTCCCAATCCAGGGTGGAATGCCAATATTGTGGCCAGATGTACCTTAATGGAAGACACGGCCAACCCTTGTTGTTTCAAACCCACAAGGTACTCTAGAATGAGGGGAACTGAAGCCTGCAATGGTTGGGTACCCTGCTGCATGGCCCACAAGGCAAACATTTTCCACTTGGAAGCATACACGGCCTGTGTAGAAGGCTTCCTACTACCCGGCAACAATGCCCTCACTCTATCTGAGCACAGTTGCTCCAATGCGCTCAACTACGGAGCCTCCAGGACATCAGGTGTAAAGGCTGAAGGTTAGGGTGCAACAATGTGCTGTGGTTCTGGGACAACAAGTCCGGGAACAAGGGGAGGGGGATCAGAGGTGCCACTAAGAGCTGATGAAGCCTTGTATACCAATGTCATCTGGGCCAGGCCAATGCTATCAGAATGAGATCCACACTGTTCTCGTGAATCTCGATCAGCACCCTGTGAATTAAAGGGAAGGGGGAAATCATGTATAGGAGACCCCTGCTCCAGTTAATTTGGAAGGTGTCGTTGTCTTGAGAGCTGTTGCTGCTGCCCAGGTAGAAACAGAAGGCCCGGCACTTTCTGTTTCTCCTCATGGTGAAGAGGTTTAACCCGGAACGACCCCACCTCTGGAAAAGCCATTGCATAACCTCCCATCTGAGGGACCGGACCACTTATGAGTTTGAAAGGAGCGGCTGAGGTTGTCTGCCAGAGAGTTCTGAGACCCCGGCAGGTAAGATGCCAATAAGTGTATCTTGTTGCACACGCATAACTTCCACAGAGGCATCGCTTTGTTGCACAGGGGAGTAGAGTGAGCACCACCCTGTCTGTTGATGTAAAACACTGCGTGCCCATGCATACGGAGACACACTTGCCCCCGACTTTTCCCAAAAAGGCCACACAGGCCAATCACATTGCCCTGAGTTCTTTTACATTGATGAAGCAAAATACAGGACTATGTAGCACTTTAAAGACTAACAAGATGGCTTATTAGATGATGAGCTTTCGTGGGCCAGACTCACTTCCTCAGATCAAATAGTGGAAGAAAATAGTCACAACCATATATACCAAAGGATTCAATTAAAAATGTGTTCTTTTTTTTTTTTAATTGTATCCTTTGGTATATATGGTTGTGACTATTTTCTTCCACTATTTGATCTGAGGAAGTGGGTCTGGCCCAAGAAAGCTCATCATCTAATAAACCATCTTGTTAGTCTTTAAAGTGCTACATAGTCCTGTATTTTGCTTCAGCTACACCAGACTAACACGGCTACATTTCTATCACTATTTTACATTTATGCATATTTTGCCCACGACCAGATGCCCTCTTTCCTGAGACCGCTCAAATGCACGCCGCACCCCAAGTCCGAGGCATTGGTTACTAAAGTTAGGGTGGGCCAAGGGGAGAAGAACGGTTCAGAGGGTCCAGCCACCACTGAAGGACACCTATCACCCTAACACTGTCCAGATGGTGATGAGATGGCTTGTACACGCTGGCTAGTCACATATGTAGCAGATGGAGATGAAGCCTGGAGAAAGGAACAACGTGAGTACAAGAAGCCATGTTCCCTAACACCCTGAGGCAGGTCCTGGCTGTTGTAACAGGGAAGACCCCCCAGACCCTGAATCAGTCTGCACATGCCCGAAACAAGGCTTGGGGAAGGATGCCCTGGCTGCTAGGGAATCCAAACATGCCCCTATAGACTATGATGTAGGTGATGACAGGGTCAACTTCTGAAGGTTTTGTAAGAGGCCTAACTGGCTGAATGTTGTGGCTACCATTGCCACTACTCTGTAAAGACCCTTGGTTTGGTAGACAGGCTGAAAGACAACACCCTGAACTGATAGTGGGAACTACCCACATGAACTATGGCCACATGAAAATAATCGTCCTTCAGATCGAGGGCAGCATATCAGTATCCCGGATCCAACTAAGGGAAAATTGAGGCCAAAGATACAATATGGAATTTTTTTAGACCACACAGGTCTAATATGGGACGTAACCCACCCTTGGCTTTTGGGATAAGGAAATAATGGGAATAAAACCCTGTGCCCCTGAACAGTAGAGGAACCTCCTTTATTGCCCCATATATTGAGGAGTGTCTGCACCTCCTGTCACAGGAATTACTCATGAGAGGGGTCCCTGAAAAGGCACGGGGCAGGGGAATGGAAAGGCAGGGTAGCAAGAATTTGGATAGAATAGCCCATCTTTACCGTGCCTAGAACCCACCAGTCCAATGTGACTTGGGTCTAGGCACAGTAAACATGGGACAAGCGGTTCCCAAATATCGGGACAAGGTCCGAGAGGGAGAAAGGTACATTGCTCTTGGGTGCATCTTTAAAAGTTCTTCCTAGCCTGATGACTGCCTAGAAAACTGGGCCTGGTTATTAGTGCCCCCAGTCCCACTACTATTAACACTGGGGGGAGGGAGGGGAGGGGCAGGGTGACAGCAAGTTCGCCTGCTCCCCATTCTATTCTGGTCCTATTTCTGACAGGGAAGAGAGTATCTGGATTGCAGAGTTGGCTTGAAATGCCTTTGCTGAGTTGTAGGCATGTTAAAGTGCAAGGACTTTAACATAGCTTTTGGGTTCTTTAAATTAAGAAGCCTGAAATCTGTTTGTTCCGCAAACAAGCTGGATCCATCAAAAGGAAGGTCCTTTATCATATTCTGGACCTCGAGGGATTCCAGACACCTGAAGCCAAGAGATGCACCTCATATCTATGCCCACAGACGTAGACTGGACTGTCAAGTCCACAGTGTCGAAGGCTGCCAGGAGGGAGATATGGGAAATTACCCTTCCCTGCTCTACAAGGGCTGCAAACTCAGACCTAGAGTCCAGCTGGAGGAGTTCCTTAAATTTGCCCATGGTCACCCAAGTATAGTAATTGTAGTGAGCTAACTCTGCTTGTTGGTTAACCACCTTTAACTGGAGGCTACTGGTTGAGTAAAGTTTCCTCCCCAACACATCCAGCAAACGCGCTCTTTCAGAAGCCCGTGTATTCCTCATTCCACGAGGAAGAAGGGGGCTTTCAAAAGAGGTTTTTTTCTGAAATTTGGCCAAGTCTAGATGTGTCAAATTTCAGAAAAGCTTCTTCTGACAAAAGTATTGGAAAAAGATAGGCAAAATGCATTCCGGATTTTGCATATCTTTTTCTGATAGATCCTCACAGTCTAGATGTACCCTTAGAGGACTTGGAGTGGGGCCCCAGTGACCTTGCTGTTCCTTAGCATTAGCAACATCTACCACCAGGGTGCCTGGCTTCTGGTGAATATATAAATACTCGTACCCTTTGGACAGGGCAAAGTACCTACAATCAACTCCTTCAGAAGTTGAGGGGACAGAATCTGGAGTCTGCCAGAGGGTTTTCATGATGGAGGAAATTGTCTTGATAAAGGAAGAGCGACCTTGGATGGCCCCCTCGGTGACAAAATGTCCACCACAGGATCTGCATTCTTCAATGGTGTTCTTCTACTTGCAGACCCAAACTCTGAGCCGTGTACCTCAATAGCTCTTGATGTGGCCTCTTGTCCATAAGAGATAGCGATGTCACCGACCCTGCTACTGCCTCATCCGGTAACAACGAGGATGAGGGATCCTGCAGCTCCCCTTCTTTCTGCTCATCATCCGGTATCAGGACTGGAACTTAAGGTATATGCCTGTGGTCACTAGCATTGGAGTTCTGAGACATGGGCAGCACCTGGTGCCACTGATCCTCCCTGGAACGGGAAGCTAATGCCTGCCCTGACTTTGGGTTCAATACCCAGTGGGACTCCACCAGTGCCCTGAACAGCCGCGTACCAGGTATCTGCAACCTTGACATTGTGTGCTGGGACAACCATACTCCAATAGCAGGGTCTCTCCCTAAGGCCGCTGAAGAAGTGCCTCTGCTGACAGAGGGCACTGAGAGGGACCTTAGACCCACCCGCTTGCATCTGGTGACAGGCCCAAGGAGTCCAGAAAGGCCATTGCAAGGCCAGCTCCTGCCTCCTCTCTGGTTGAACCTGTGTCGAATAGAGCCACCTCTTGGACCAGCGGCCCTTTGGTTCTGACTCCGATGAGGATATGGAATGCAGGGACCAAGGGAGAGCAGTATCGCGCCACACCGACGGCTTCTGTGATGGCGTGAGGTCACCAGAAGGATTCTGCCTTGTAGAGGAACCTTCCCGGGACTAGTGTCAAAGTGAATAGTCTCTGCTGAGTGAATGGCGTTGCCTGAGAGGACTCCACCTTGAACAGGAGCCCTCCCCGGAATGGTGCAGAGATTGTCGGTCCCGGCTCTGTGACCAGTGCCATCTGGGAGGACTCCGCCTTGTACAGGAGACCTCACCAGACCGGTGCCAAGGTTAATGGTATTGAGTTGGTAAACGGTCCTGAGATGAAAGCGACCTTCTTAACATGGGAAGCTTCCCTCTTGACTACAACAGGCCCAGTATTGGCGACAGTGCCAGAGGAGAGTCCCTTAGTAATACTGTTTGCTCAATCAGGTCCTGGGCATATATCATACATTTCAGGAACATGTCTACATCTCCCATTTGACTCTACCGGGACGGGGAGTTCACCTGCACCAGACTTGACCGGACCAGCAGAGGTGCCAGAGTCAACAGTGCTGCATGGATGGGCTGTTTCCAAGGGTGTTCTGACTCTGTACGAGACTTTTTATGCTTTTTAGCTTTTGAAATGAGGGACCAGCTCCTCTACCACCCAACTCTTTCCCTGCCATGAACTTGCCTTCGGTGAACATTTAGTGCCAGGACTTCATGTGGAGCTGGCATGCTCTGCACTGATGACAGCGCACTGAGGCCGCTGAATCCCGTCCCACAGCCTGTGGTGCTGGATGAGCATCCAGGGAAGCCTCCATTAAGAGATTTGGGAGGCGAAACTCTGTCCCTTTGCATTCTTGAAGTAAAGGCCCTGCAGATCTTGCACTTATATGCTAAGTGGGCACTCCCAAGCACTTAAGACAGACGTCACGTAGATCACCCATAGGGATTACCATCCCTGCACTGTCTGCACCACTTGAAGCCAGGGAGCGGAGGCACGCCCTTCCTCACCCCACAACAAACATAACACTTACCTAACAACTACTTAACACTAGAAAGAACTATCTACAATACAAGCTAGGGAAGGCATACTTGCCTGAGGCACGGGCGGTAAGAAGGAAATAGAAGAGGGGGCGGTTGGCAGCCATACTGGCACCACTCTCGGAGGTCTCCTCTGCTGACCTCCAGTATCCTGCTAGGGTAAAATCTTCCCAGAAACTGTGCATGCACAAACCTAAACTGGAATGCACATGAGCAATCACTTGAAGAACCATCTGAAGATTTACCATATTCAGGTTTTAATGAAGTTTTAGAAATGTACAACTTTTTTTCCCTGAAAACACACAGAACTCAAGATTCTCTGTCTAAAACACTTTTGTAAGCATTATTTGATAGTTTCTTAATGAATCAGTGAATTCTAATCAGTACAGAATCTGGTTTGGCAAGAATCAAGTTCAGAAACTTCAATCATTACACACTAGTACTCTGTATCTTGGGCTCCAACAGGATATTGCTGAACTTCATTTTAGGATTCCTAATTTCTTTTAAAATATTCTTAGTTTACTTTAAAAAAAGGTTTGTAGAGAAAAGGCCAACATTAATCCTGTGCATTAGCCTCCTACTTTTCCATAATCAAAATAATTAAGACGTTAATTATGTAGAATCTAAATGCAGATTCTTTCCTCACAAACCAGTAATTTTATTAATGGTCAGCTTTTTGGTGTGTACCCCATGGTACCTGGAGATAGAAGAACATGACTTCCAGTGACACTAATTGACATCTTGTGTCAATTAACTCTGGGTATGCATGCTCCAGGACTAGGACTGGGCAAAATCTGTCCTGCCAAGCCACTGGATATGGTCCACTAATGCAGTAGGAGCCTCAGGAATGCTCCCTGTCTGCCCTACCCCCACATAACCACTCAGAAAAGCTTGTTGCGGAGCCCTATTTGTCTTTGAACTACTGCAAGCCCAGGAAAGGCAGCAGAGGTTTTCCATGCTGCCCTCACCCCAGCATAATCTTGCAATATAATCTTGCAGCTTCCACTGGTCAGTTTCCAATAGGAGCTGCCTGTTTTAAGAATAGACAGCATGCAAAGTACCTCTCCCCACCTGCTCTTGGTCTTGCAGAGGTTCACAGAAGCACATGGCCCCGCAGCTGATGTAGGGGCATGGAAGGTGGGGAGCCTGCCTGAGAAACTTGCTGGGCTGGTGGGGAGTCACCCAGATAAGTCACCTGCCTCTAGCACCCCAGCCCCTCCCTTCATCCAACCCTCTGTTTCCCTACTCCTGCTCCCTACCCCACCTAACCCAAACCTTCTGCCCCCTGCACACAATCCCCCCTCCCAGACCCTGCACCCCAATCTCCTGCCTCATGTCACAACACCCATCTGTCCTAGGTCACAATCCAAGTCCCTGCACCCCCTTGTGCACCACAATTCCCTGTTCCAGGTCACAATCCCCCTCCTGCCCAAGGTCACAACTCAAAACCCTGTATTCCAATCCTCTGCCCATTCACAACCCCGTCCTTCACCCAAACTCCCTCCCAGATCCCACAGCCTCTCCTGTACCCCAATGCCTTACCTCAAGCTCCTTTCTACACCCTACCTCCATCCCAGACCCGGCACATCCTCTGTTAATATTATGGAAGAGTGCAGCCCTTGACTACTTATCAAATTCTTGAAGTGGCCCCTCATCAAAAATTATTGCCCACCCCTGTTCAAGACAGACTATGAACTTTGGTTTTATGCCTAATAACCTCCACAACTTTTTATTTTTTTTAAATTAAGCCATAAGAGAACTTTTAGCCAACAGCATAACTGCCTGTTTTAACCTCTGTGTCAATAAAATGCTTAACTTTCCTGCCATAATTTGTTAATATTTTCTCCATTACCACAAACAGTACCAATAACTTGGATTAGAGTAGATGGAGCTGCAAATCAACTCAGCAAACATCAGTCCATGTTTTTAAAGGTTGACAGAAAACTAACATGTGGTCTAGCAGGGGCGCTTTGAAGACTAGCTCCAATTTTTCTTTTCAATTTAAATATTTTTAAATCAGGAATCTACTCACATACAGGCCAAAATTTATTTGCTATTCTCACTGTAAAAGAGATTAAAACAGTAGTGATTTTTGCAAAAGGAATTAGTTTATACAAATGTGAAACTGAGAGAGTACTAAAATCACAGTTGGTTTCTTTTATTTTATGAGTGCTCAGAGTAATAAGATATTTAAGCCAGTATACACGAAAAATGCTTTCCTTTGCCCATAATATTTCAGAAATGAAAGTGAGTGAGAAAGGGAACCACCATCACCAAAAGACGACCAGATTTTTATTTTACTGTCTTTGAAAACTAAAGGGCTGAAGGACAGAAATACATTTACGCTTTCAAACAGTCTCTCATATAGGTGATATATGTTTATTAATAATTTGACAGTGACAATCATGATATACCTCATTGCAGCACACAGAGAGAAATATAATGTTCCTGGTCAAACAGTTAATTACTGTTGAAGGAAAATAAAATATTTAATTGTTTATATGTAGGTAATAAACAAGGATAAAGTAGATTGAGTGTACATATTAGGATTTAAGAAAATACCTGATTAAATTATACCACAGTTGGTATAATCATACATTGCATAATCCTTCAGTTTTTCTTTGCTATTGTTAGTACTTCCCAATATTTGTAAATTGGTGCTTTAGCTTCTGGTACTGTACATATCCACATCTGCTGGGTTCGATTGGCCATGGTCCATAAGTTTGGGATCAAACTTAAATTTTGTTGTCTTCACTACATCTGTTAAAGATATTAAAATGAAATAAAATGATAATGGTGCAAATAAAAAAAAAACAAAAACCCCAAACACTTCAGAAGTTATACATATTGGTAGTGTGGAAATTAATTCATAATAAAGTGCATTTCAATAAAATTATATACACTACAGTTATACATTAAACATAAATGACATTGGTGGGAACATTTGAGGGGCATACAATTTTACTTTGCAGAAGCTGCACTTCCTCTTATTCCCCACTTCTTTGCCTCCTTTCCCAACTAGGTATTTGGCTGCATTTTCACACTCTTAGCTTTTCTGCGTTACTGCCCCAATCCCCTCCCTCCCCCAAACTCCCTCTTGTACCCGCACCCCACACCTTCTCCAGCCACTAAACTCCCTTCCAGACCCTGCACCCCACCTCCCACTCACATCCTGAACCCCATATCACTTGCTGGCAGCCCTGTCCCACACATTGAGCCCCACATTTTTGTACCCTCTTCAGAGCCTAAGGGGGTCCACAAAATCCACTAACTCTGGAACACCCGGAAATTAAATATAGCCTTTGGGAAGCTCTGAATCTCAGTCCTCCCTGTCTCTTCCCCTCACCCCGTGTAGTTGGAGTGCTAGAAGTGTGAGGTGTCTCAGTTGGGGGCCACATCAATGAGGGTTGGGGGTTTGAGGAGGAGTGTTTTTGCTTCTCACTTGTGTGGTCCCCAACTGATTTTTCTGTGGGTCAATGGCCCCAACCCAAAAAAGGTTCCTCATCCCGCCATAAATAAAGAAAACATTGAAACCTTTTATGCTGGACATAATGTTTTACTTTATTTAATATGAAGTTTGATCAACTAACATGAGAAAGTTAAAATGCTTAATCTGTTTAATAATTTAAATTAAACTATTCTCCTCAGCTGCAGCACTAGCAAAATGGCTCGGGTGTAATTATGTAATTAACAGTGAGTTTCCGTTAGCAAAGGGTAGTCTGTGGAAAGGTTTGGAGAGGGCAGGAACTCAAGAAAGGGATGGGGGTAGATCTTGGGATACTGGTCTTGGGTGCAAAAAGGTTGTAGATCACTGGTGTAGAGTATATAGGAAGTAAAATCCATCTTGCCCGTTGGAGCCAAAAGGATGTATGTTAGCTCCTGAAGGGACATAATGGCTTCCATCTGGAAATGTAGTGACAAATAGGAAAAACTTAATTTTACCTTTAAACTTCTATATGTATAGATGTTTAACATGAAAGGAAAAGTTGGGGCTGAGGAGACTGAACAAGTTATATATAAAGAGATCCAATAATTCCATAAACCAGTGTTTCCCAATTTTATTTGGCCACAGAACCCTTTTAAACTCGGAAGAATTTCAAGGAACCCCTACAGCCAGTTGGAAAATTTGTCAATCAAAAAAAGAAAAAAAAAAAGACTTGTGGGCTTTGGAAATGCAGAGTGGCAGCAGGGGAAAGGAGGTGTCTGAAAAACTGGCGGGAAACCAGAGCGCCTGCTCCTCTGTCTGTTTGGAAGGAGAGGGGAAGAGAGTGATGGAGTTCTTGCGGAACCCTTACTTTCGCTTCGCGGAACCCCGGGAAACACTGCCATAAACTAAAAAAGGAAAAATAAGGGAGAAAGGAGATTAAAAAAGGATTAATATGTTAAAAGTAGGGATGTGAATGACTAGTCGAGTAGTCGACTATCCAATAAACAAATACTTATCGGATAGTCAACACAGTAGTCAACTAGTCATTTCCCCCCCTTGATGTCTCTATCAGAAAGAGGGAGGGGGAGGGAGAGGAGGAGGTGTTTCAAAGTGGCAGCGCCACATGAAGCTCAGGATTAGCTGAGGACTCCCCAACAGTCCCATGCTCCTGGGGCTGTTTCTACACTTCAAAGGTGGAGGCACCCTATCGATTAGTCAATTAATCAAAATTTAACATCCCTAGTTAAAAGGTATACAAATGGGTTATTAACAAGGGATCTCCTGGTGCCAACTGACACAGGTTGCACAGAATTACAGGAATCTCCTAGTTCCAATCTCTATATAATTTATCAAAGCAAGTCAATGTAAAGTTTCTACTCAAAGCTTGTGTCATATTGACCACTGTCATCATTGTGGAATATACAGATAACCTGTAAGGAATTATGCATATATACACACAACTGAAAGCTATGCTCTGGGGTCTGCGAGTTGATTATCACCAAAGATGATAATTAAGTTTCATAATTAAGGCAGATAATTAAGGCAGAGATGTCTATTTACTTGTCTGGCTTTATAGGATCGAGTATTGTATACTTCACAACAAAAGCCTATTTACAATCTGATCAAAGGCTGAAAAGTCTCTATAGGAGATTCTAGTCAAGCAAAAACAAGCAGCAAGGACTGGCCTGTTTACAAATGAAGACAACAGATCACTGGACATGACTTGGGGTGCAGAGGTACACCCTATTATGCTTCCCTGAGGCTTACAATGTTTTTTTACCATGAAAAAAGATCAAAACCAAATCTGTCTGAAAAATGCTGCAAAGATATTGGGGTGAGCTAAATATTAATTGTCAAGGAGGTGTTTTGTTAATTAAATATATGTTCTAGAACAGTGTTTCTGAACCAGTGGTACGAGTACCCTTAGGTGTACTCAAGAGAAGTCTGGGGGGCATGGAAAAAACTGAATTTTTATTTTAAGTTTTAAAGAGCTTTATTATTTTTGTACTTTTTACTGCCAAAATTTCATCGCCCACCCGGCTATGATTAAGATGTTTAAACAAATTTGTTGCAATGGTAGAAAAAAAATTGTCTGAAAATTGTAGGTACTGGGGGTACTTATAATTTTTTTTTAAAAGGGGTACTTTATAAAAAAAAAAAGTTGAGAAACACTGGTCTATAATGCATGTTAGGATTTTGTTTTATTTGTAACCATTTGTTCCCAATATTTCTACTTGCTATCACTTGAATCTTTGCTTTTGTTAAATAAACATCTTGCTTTACCATAAATATATATAAGTACTGTGTGTTAAGTGGAGCTGTGATACAGTTTAACTAGTAAGCTGGGGTTTACTTTTCCTTTGGGAGCAGAGGATCTGGGAATTCTGTTCATTGCATCATGGGATGGGCAATTCATGGAGAAGCTCAGAGGACTCAGAGGCTATAGGGTGCCTATTGTTAATCTGTAAGCGTATCTCTACACAGCAGGGCTTAACTCAAAATAGGCAAGGCAAACTAAGCTCCATCAATTGCGTAGCTTATTTCAAAATTGGGAGTGTCTATACAGCACTAATTTCGAAGGAGTACAATGAGAGTTACAGGAGTTGGAGTAAGAAGTCCTCCAGCTTGACAATATTTTGGCAATATTTCTAAATAAGTGCCTGCTGTGTAGATGTGGACTACGTTATTTTGAAATAATGCTAGTTATTTCAAAATAATGTTGCTGTGTAGCTGTACCCTAAAGGAAAAGTAGGCCCTGCCGAGTTCTGCAAAGCAGAACTTGTAGTGTGAAAGGCTGAAGCACAAAGTCACAGACCAGGCTTCTTCAGATACAGGAAGGGTGAGTCTACACTACACCTTAAGCTCGAAATAAGATACACAGTTTGAGCTACACAAATTGTGTATCTTATTTTGATTCTATTTCAAAATAGCATATTTTGAAATTTTGTGCATCTACACAGTGCCAAATTTCAAAATAATGCACTATTTTGAGACTATTTTGCATTATTATGGGATGACAAAATAGCGCACCCGTTATTTCAAAAAACATTTTGAAATAATGGGTGGCTTGTTAAGACTCAGGATAGCTATTTCGGGATACCACTGGTATCTCAAAATAGCTGCACAGTGTAGATGTACCCAAAATAATAGCAAAGTACCCATGAGGATAAAAACAAACAATAAAAATACACCTTAATAACAAGCCCCTAACATGATGTGTTTGATTTTATAAAATCAGATATGCATGCGTAAAGGTGACAAAAAATAGTGGAAGAACTAGATAAGGCCAAGACTACTTTACTTGATTACTAGGGAAATGATTGTTACTGACAGAAAGACATGATAATTTCACTTAAGTTTCGCTATATGGTTATAACTGTTAATTATGAGCACATTCAAAGATTTTTCTTTATTAGTATGCCATGCAATGGATCCCTTATTTATCACTAAAGATGAATAAAGTCCAACACAGTTAAGAATTGGTGAAAATGTAAATTGTGTTAGTGTGTGTGTGTGTGTGTGGGGGGGGCGTTATTTGCTGGGTGCTGAGCTTGTGTTTGTCTGTTTGGTTTGTTTGAAGGAGGTTCTAAAAGGTTTGAAATCTAGATGCCTTTGTTAATTGGCTGAGCCTAAGTCAGGGGGAGGGGCTACCAGGGTTTGATAAGCCTGTGAGTCAGCTGCTCCTGGTTGCTAACAGGGAGTTTGGAGAGGGAGTTTAGAGGGGGAGGATAGAGGGTGCCAGGACTCTTGAACTTCTTTAAACCTAACTTTTATAATAATCTATATTCCAGACATTTAATAAGCTCAGTTTATACTTAAACATTCATAAAAAAATGGAGACAGAAGCCCAACAGCAGAGTGGGGGCTATCCTGTTTATTGTGTCAAGTGTAACATGTATGATTACCTGCTCTGTGGGCGGGTGGTGTATGTGTGCACCCGTTGCAAGGAGCTCTTGGCCCTCAGAGACCGAGTTCGGGCTTTGGAGGCCAGGGTGGCTGAACTGGCAGAGCTACGGGAGGTAGAGAGATATGTTGATGAGACTTTCCGGGACACTGTAGTACTGTCCCACCTCCAGTCTGAGAGCCCCAGTGCTCTTAAAGAGGATGAAAGTCTCAAGGGAACAGAGCGTTCAATAAGAACAGAGGGAAACCATTCCGCAGTTGGGACCCTCCTTCCAGATAATGTTGCGGAATTCTCTCGCGCTGAGGATACCCCTGAGGGGGAGGGAAGGCCAGCTGTTAGGAAGAGGCAGGTGTTAGTAGTGGGCGATTCAATCGTTAGGAACATAGATAGTTGGGTTTGTGATGACCGGGAGAACCGTATGGTCACTTGCCTGCCTGGTGCGAAGGTTGTGGATTTCTCGAGGCATCTAGATAGACTTATGTGTAGTGCTGGGGAGGAGCCGGTGGTCGTGGTACATGTAGGTACCAATGACATAGGGAAGGGTAGAAGAGATGTCCTGGAGGCCAAATTTCGGTTGCTACGAAAGAGACTGAAATCCAGGACCTCTATGGTTGCATTCTCAGAAATGCCTCCAGTTCCACGTGCAGGACCAGGCAGGCAGGCAGGCAGAACTTCAGAGTCTCAATGCGTGGATCAGACGATGATGTAGGGAAGAGGGGTTTGGATTTATTAGGAACTGGGGAAACTTTTGGGAGAGGGGGAGCCTATACAGGAAGGATGGGCTCCACCTAAACCAGGGTGGAACCAGACTGCTGGCACTAAACATTAAAAAGGCCATAGAGCAGTTTTTAAACTAAGAGATGGGGGAAAGCCGATTGGTGTGGAGATGCACGTAAATCGGATGGAGACTTCTCTTAAGAGCAGAATCCATTGATAGAGATTCTCTAAGCTGTAGTCAGAAAGAGAGGTGGGGAGAGGACAAACCATGGGCCAGAGCAGACAAACAAACGCATATAAAGGAATCCAATGCATCAGGGAAGGGCAGACAAATAAGTAGTGGCAAATTTCTAAAGTGCTTCTACACAAATGCTAGGAGTCTGACTAATAAGATGGGTGAACTAGAGTACCTCGTAATAAAGGAGGAGATTGACATAATAGACATCACTGAAACCTGGTGGAATGAGGAAAATCTGTGGGACACAATCATACTAGGATATAAAATATATCGAAAGGATAGAGCAGACCGTGTGGGTGGCAGAGTGGCACTGTATGTGAAAGATAATGTAGAATCAAATGAAATAAAAATATTAAATCAATCAACATGTTCAATAGAATCACTATGGATAGTAATTCCATGCTCCAATAAGAAGAAATTAGCAGTAGGGATATATTACCGACTACCTGACCAGGACAGGGATACTGACATTGAAATGCTGAGGGAGATTAGAGAGGCTACCAAAATAAAGAACTTTATAATAATGGGGGATTTTAATTACCCCCATATTGACTGGATACATGTCACCTTGGGAAGAGAAGCAGAGAGAAAATTTCTCAGGAACCCACAAGGGGAGAGGCAATTCTCAATTTAGTCCTGAATGGAGCGCAGGATCAGATCCAAGAGATAACCATTGCAGGACCGGCTGGGAACAGTGACCATAATATAATAACATTTAGCATTTCTGTGGTGGGATGAACACCTCAGCAGTCCAGCACTCTGGCATTTAATTTCAAAAAGGGGAATTAGGCAAAAATGAGGAGGTTAGTTAAACAGAAATTAAAAGGCACAATGACTAGAGCCAAATCCCTGCAAGCTGCATGGAAACTTTTTAAAGACACCATAATAGAGGCCCAACTTAAATGTATACCCCAAATTAAAAAACATAGCAAGAGACCTAAAAAAGAGTCACTATGGCTTAACTACCATGTAAAAGAAGCAGTGAGGGACAAAAAGGCATCTTTTAAGAAGTGGAAGTCCAATCCTAGTGCAATAAATAGAAAGGAACATAAACACTGTCAACTCAAGTGTAAAAATGTAATAAGAAAATAAAAAAAAAATTTTGAGGAACAGCTAGCCAAAAACTCTAAAAGACATAAAATGTTTTTTAAGTACATTAGAAGCAGGAAGCCTGCTAAAAAAACTGTGGTTCCCCTAGACGATCGAGATATAAAAGGATCAATCAAGGACGATAAAGCCATTGCGGAGAAACTAAATGATTTCTTTGCTTCAGTCTTCACGGCTGAGGACATTAGGGAGATTCCCATATCTGCACCGTCCTTTGTGGGTGATGAATCTGAGGAACTGTCCCAGACTGAAGTGTCATTAGAGGAGGTTTTGGAACAAGTAGAAAAATTTAATGTTAACAAATCTCCGGGACCGGATGGCATTCATCCAAGGGTTCTAAAAGAACTCTCATGGGAAATTGCTAAACTATTATCTGTGGTTTGTAACCTATCCTTTAAATCGGCTTCCGTACCTACTGACTGGAAGGTAGCCAACGTGACACCAATATTTAAAAAGGGCTCTTGAGGCGATCCTGGCAATTATAGATCGGTAAGTCTAACTTCAGTACCGGGCAAATTAGTCGAAACAATAAAATTGTGAGGCATGTAGAAGAACATAATTTGTTGGACAAAAGTCAACATGGTTTCTGTAAAGGGAAATCACGTCTTACTAATCTATTAGAGTTCTTTGAAGGCTTTAACAAACATGCAGACAAGGGGAATCCAGTAGATATAGTATAAATAGATTTTCAGAAAGCCTTTGACAAGGTCCCTCACCAAAGGCTCTTGTGTAAATTACATTGCTATAAGATAAGAGGGAAGGTCCTTTGCTGGATTGAGAACTGGTTAAAAGACAGGAAACAAAGGGTAGGAATAAATGGTAAATTTTCAGAATGGCGAGGGGTAACTAGTGGTGTCCCCCAAGGGTCAGCCCTGGGACGAATCCTTTTCAACTTATTCATAAATGATCTGGAGAAAGGGGTAAGCAGTGAGGTGGTAAAATTTGCGGATGATACCAAACTGTTTAGGATAGTCAAGACAGAAGCAGACTGTGAGGGACTTATGTGGATAAGTGTAAAGTAATGTACATCGGGAAAAATAAGCCCAACTATATGTACAGTTTGATGGGGGCTAATTTGGCTATGACAAATCAGGAAGAGATCTTGGCATTATCGTTGATAGTTCTCTGAAAACTTCCACACAGTGTGCAGCGGCGGTCAAAAAAGCAAATAGAATGCTAGGGTTATTAAGAAAGGGATAGAAAAGAAGACACAGAATATCTTACTGCTCCTGTATAAAACTACGGTACGCCCACATCTTGAATACTGTGTACAGATGTGGTCTCCTCACCTCAAAAAAGATATTCTGGCCTTGGAAAGGGTTCAGAGAAGGACAACTAAAATGATTAGGGGTTTGGAACGGGAGAGGTTAAAGCGACTGGCGCTTTTCAGTTTAGAAAAGAGGAGACTGATGAGGGATATGATAGAGGTATATAAAATTATGAGTGGTGTGGAGAGGGCAGATAAAGAAAAGTTATTTATTAGTTCCCATAATAGAAGAACTAGAGGACACCAAATGAAATTAATGGGTAGCAGGTTTAAAACTAATAAAAGAAAGTTCTTCTTCACATAGCGTTTAGTCAACCTGTGGAACTCCTTGCCAGAGGAGGCTATGAAGGCTAGGACTATAACAGAGTTTAAAGAGAAGCTAGATCATTTCATGGAGGTTAGGTCCATAAAAGGCTATTAGCCAGGGGATAGAAATGGTGTCCCTGGCCTCTGTTTGTCAGAGGCTGCAGATGGATGGCACAAGACAAATCGTTTGATTAATGTCTTCGGTCCACCCTTTCTGGGGCACCTGGTGCTGGGCACTGTCGGCAGACAGGTTACTGGGCTAGATGGACCTTTGGTCTGACCCAGTACGGCCGTTCTTATGTTCTTATATGTAAGTTTTTCAATGCCTTATAATAGTATCTCTCAAACCTGTGACCCCTGGACCACTGGCTGATCACCTGGTGCTGGATCTCCTCGTTTCCAGGTGCTTTTACAGATACCTAGACATTTCACTACAAGATAGCCAGGGTATTTGTAAAAGGAACTGGAAACAAGACGACATATTAGTTGCCTTCACAGTTAAGCAGATGCTATATATGAGGAAACAGATGCCACCTTTAAGCAGTATTATCGTTTTACAAAAGCAAATGCTACTGTTTCCATAGAAGAGATGTGCAAGTGATATAAAGTAGCATCCATATGATTGAAAATGGGAAGAGAGGTGGTCCACAACACGTATTCTTTATTGAGCTGTGGGTCACAATTTGGAACCCCCTACCATCTCTTTGGGCTCTTGATATCACATATTGCATTCTATGGAGTTTACCATATTTTCTAAAGCTAAATTTGACAGCACAGGCCTGCTAGAGCTGCTCTTATTTAAAAAACAGAATAATTCACAGTTCACTGCAGTGATTTTCATACCTGAGATGACATTTGGCACTTTTAATTCTGCTGGCAAAGGCACAGGATTCTTTGAACTCTCAGTCTTCATTATAGGAGAATCTGTTATAGTAAGTGGTTTTGACTTAACCTCAGATTCAGGAGTTCTTTTATGAATCTCTGCACTTTTTTGATCTCTTACAGCTGGTTCCAGAACTTGTTGCAGGTGTGAATCAGGCTAAATTGCAAATGAATCAAGCAAATAAAATAGAACAATATTTACGTGTACAGTACACTTACATTGTTGATAAAAGAAATTACAAAAGAACTATCAACTTTTACTACATTATTTCCAGATATGCATTACGTGTGTACAAAGTTTTACATCAAAAACACAGAAATATGCCAGAAGAAATTAGTGTACCAGAAGTTGAATTTCCCTGGTCTGGTACCTTCAGGACCTGACTGTTCCCAAATCAGGGAATTTGCTGGGGAGATCAATGCCAACCCCTGTGGTCCCAGCCGCTGAGGTTCCAGGGCTCTACTCTCTGGGCATGCCTCTTCCGGCTACTGGCCCACCAAGTTTCCGAGGCTCCCCACCCAATACAGGGCCTCCCACACTTCTCTCCCCCCACAGGGCTCCACTCTCCCTAGTCCAGCAATGCTCCTGACACTAGACTACTCGTTTTTCCTCATAAGTGCTCCAGCCCCAGACATCCATGGGGTCACCTCTGATGCTGGGCCAGAGATATTGCCAGACTAAGGAAATCCAGAATACAGAAGTTACTTCATGTTAGAGTCAAATAATTGAAAATATTCTCTAATGATATTGTCTGAGTAACAATGGGCACCACAATAAAAAGATAGCAGATGCATTTCTAAATACTGTCCAGATACAGTAAAACTCCGATGGTCCAGCAGCTGACCATTGGAGCTGCTCTGCCCCCAGCTTCCCCGATTCAGCCGCTGCTAAAACTGACCAGTGGCTGAATCGGGGAAGCCGAGGGCAGAGCAGCTGGAGTGCCGCCGGGTAGGTCCCATAGCGCTGCCCCTCGGGGCTGCAGGACAAACCCGGCAGCACCCCAGCTGTTCCCGATTCAGCTGCTGCTGAAACTGACCGGCGGCTGACTCCAGGAAGCCCGAGGCAGAGCTGCTCTGCCCTGGCTTCCTGGAATCAGCCCCTGATCAGTTTCAGTAGCAGCTGACTTGGGTACACCTGGGACAGAGCAGCTGGGGTGCTGCCAGGTTGGTCCCCATAGCGCTGCCCCTCAGTGCTACTGGACCAACCCGGCAGCGCCCCAGCTGCTCTGTCTCAGGTGTCCCGATTCAGCTGCTTTTGAAACTGACCAGTGGCTGACTCTAGGAAGCCGGGGCAGCGCAGCTCTGCCTCGAGCTTCCTGGAGTCAGCCACTGATCAGTATCAGCAGCGGCTCACTTGGGGGCACCTGGGGTAGAGCAGCTGGGGGGCTGCCAGGTTCGTCTCGCAGCGCCGAGGGGCGGCGCTACCGGACCAACCTGGCAGCACTCTAGCTGCTCTGCTGCAGGCGTCCCCAATTCAGCCTTTGCTGAAACTGACCAGCAGCGGCTGAATCAGGGATGCCTGGGGCAGAGTCGGACTATCGGAAGGGGGGGCTATGAAGGGTCTGGGGTGGCGTCCCCCCCAACCCAGACCCCTCATAGGCCCCCCTTCCGATAGTCCGGCATAGCTGATAATCTGGCACCCCCTGGGTCCTAAAGGTGCCAGATTATCGGAAGTTTACTGTACAAGGAATCTGGATATACAGAAGCTTGTTTAATGGTTGATAAATAATACTATGATTTGACAGAGCATATTTCCATCCAAGACTCTCAAAAGGCTTTACAAAGAAAGGTACAGGTCATTATCTCCCTTTCAAATGGGGAAACAACAAGGTTAAAGCAATTCGTGGATTTACAGGATAACTGCCAGCCTTTCCAGTGTTATTGTGAAACTTGGAGTTTGAACTACAACTAGCCACTTATATGAGAATAACAAACCTGCAGATTATTCTTGATTAGTGATGAGCAACTATTTAGTTTAAGAAGCAACAGACTTTATTCAGCAAAACTCTGTCAGTTTATAATCCTTTTTACTATGTCAGTTTTCCTAATAGTTTCTCATTATTCAATTGAAATAAAATACTCCTCAGTCAGAATTTTGTTCATGATTCTCAATGGAAATAAAAACTGAGGATTAACAAAAATGTGAAAAATAATCAATGTTTTAATAAATAGGCTTTTTATCATTAGAGCTAATTAGGAATTTCCCATTGACATTATTTTGACAGATAATACAACTGACATTTTTCCCAGGACATTTTTATTTTTCCCAAAGTACTTTTTTGATCTTGCACCAAGAAAAATGAAATAAAACATTTGATTGCTGGCATAACCCAAAATGTTTTAGTACTTCATGAATGTTGTTATAATTTGAGCATCTTATGCCCTCACTTTCTCTTCCTGGCTTGGCTCTCTACAAACTACATTTCGCATAATGCAGTGTGGTCTTTTCCTCTGACTGAAACATGTGAGGCAGTAGCAGAAATGTAGTCTGGCAAAAGAGCGAGGTGCACTGTAGAAAATAGACCAAAACTGCACTTTTCTGCTCTCATAGGAAATTGGAGTTTCATGTTAAACTGACTGAAAATGTTTTGTTTTGATTAAAATGATTAAATGAAACATTTCACCATTTCTGAATCAACTTTTTTCCCCTCAAACTTTCAGTTTGTGAAAAATATTGCTTTCAACTTTTCATCCTAATTTAGAATTTTTTTCTTTTTTAAAATGTTGAAATATCAGCATTTCCCTCAGGCTAGAAATTCAAATTCTTGCTCAGCTCTAATTATTAGTTATAATTAATAACTAATTATTAGTTGTAATAATTAATGTTCAGATATACATCCATATTCTCATAAGATTTTTTAAATTGAGAATTGCCATTCAGTAGAATTCATGAATGCCTTGGAATCATCAACATCGATGTGAAATCTATATTTTGTATTCAGTAAAATGACATTTCTTTTTTTACATGTTTTAATTGCAATAAATTTGGTGTGTTCTAGCCAGCCACATTTTTCATAAGTGGCACTCAAGTTAGAGATGTCAAAAGAGGTGCCAGGGACTTATCCTGAAAACATTTATATGCATTCTTAACTATATTATCAGGAGTAGGCATACTGAAATCACTGAGACCACTCAGAGATAGCACAGTTAAGCATGTCTGTAAGTATTTGCAGGCCCATGGCCCGAATAAAGAAAATAAATTATAATCTTATGGTTGCATCTCCTGATCAGAAATGAGGCATGTTAAAAAGGCAGTGGAAGGAAGTTCATTCTGCTATTGCACATCCTGAATATGTTAAATGAATACACACAGCTCAAAGCCTATCAATCTGAGATTTGTCACAAACATGACATGCAAACAAACAAACCAACCCCACTTGGACTGTAAGCTCTTTGGGTTAGGGACTGTCTTTTAGTTCTCTGTTCACATAGCACTAGCACAATGGAGTCTGGGACTGGAATTCCTAAGTGCTACAATAATACAAAGAATAAATAACAAGAATAGCAATATAGTGCGAGGACCTTTGTGCCTTATAATATACTTCACAGTGGTATTAAATGGTATCAATAAATACACCTGTATCTTTTTGCTTAAATTTGCATTTCAAAAATAAATGAAAAGTATTGAACTAAATGACTAAATTCCTTAGAAAAACCAACCTTTAAAGCTTCTTTCTGTGTGAATAGCACTTCTTTCATAGAAGAGTTTTTTGTCCACAGTGATGCTATTGCTTCATATGTTCGATGGCTTGCAGCATATACTTTTTTCCCTGATACCTATTTTTAATTAGTTAAAATGTATTATTTTAAGAAGAAGCTTCACAAATGGTAAGAGTCACAGAACACTTCAAATAAAGCAAATGTTCCCTTGTATTAAACTGTACATTAGCTGAAATATTGGAAGACAGAAAATCTGCATTTCATAAACATAATATATCTCAGACCTCCCCTCACTTCCATTCTTATATTATAAATTGTGTTTAAACTGGTATTGTAAATCATCCATTTACACAAAATTGATTTGAAATTTAATCAGAATGGTTTGAATAAATGAATGCACTAAAGGCTGGAACTGCAAGAAAAGTCAGACATATATGCCACAAACCTGAAAGAAATACGTGACTCATTTTAAGTGGAGTCTTGCTTTATGCCCAGTTAAAACAAATCCCATGGTGAGGAAAGATACAACCAGGAAATAAAAAGAGCTGACTGAAATTAGCGAATATTGCTGTTTTTCTGCACAAAGGTCTGAATTTGTACATTATTATTCAGCTTTTAATTACTCAGACTATTACTGCAACATATATGGAGAGGCTCTGTAGCCAGGGAGGATTCTACTTCCTCACCCACAGAGAGCTATGCACAAAGATCTGGTACTATGGGTATGTATGTACTGTCCTGCAGTTTGAACTACAACAGCATATAATAGCAGTGCACACCAAAATGCTATGCTGAAACACACCCTAGAGATGTGAAGGACTGGTTGACTCTTCAATAAGCAAATGCTAATCGGATAGTGGACAGGATAGAGGCAGCAAGAGGAGGGGGAGAACAAAGGGGGTACTTCAAAGCTGCAGTGCTGCATGGAGCTCAGGGTCAGCGGGAGAGTCCCCAGCTGAACGCGGGCTTCAGCACTTTCACTTTTGAAGTGTAAGAATAGCCCTAGGGCTGTTACACTTCAAAGGCGAAGTTGCCCTATTGACTAATCGAATAGTTGATGCAAAAATGCATCAACTATTCGATTAGTCAATTACCCAATACTTAACATCCTTACCTTCCTGCTCCCTCCTTTGTGGTCACTGCAGGCACAAATCAAAAGGTTCCTCATTCACATGCACATCATCTTGTCTAAAGACAGATACATTTATGCAAACTAGGAACCTTTTAATTTACACATATAGCAGCCACACAAGGGAGTCACAGTGTAGCTCACTGGTGCATGCTATGTGAACTGCAGGGCAATGTAATTAAGCCTGTAAGAGTTTGCATGGGATTCAATATTTGGCTAGGCCACAGAGTACTATCAGGCTACGTCTACACTGGCCCCTCTTCCGGAAGGGGCATGTAAATTTCACTAGTCGTCGTAGGGAAATCCGCGGGGGATTTAAATATCCCCCGCGGCATTTAAATAAAAATGTCCGCCGCTTTTTTCTGGCTTTTAAAAAAGCCGGAAAAGAGCGTCTAGACTGGCCCCGATCCTCCGGAAAAAGTGCCCTTTTCCGGAGGGTCTTATTCCTACTTCAAAGTAAGAATAAGAGCCTCCGGAAAAGGGCACTTTTTCCGGAGGATCGGGGCCAGTCTAGACGCTCTTTTCCGGCTTTTTTAAAAGCCGGAAAAAAGCGGCGGACATTTTTATTTAAATACCGCGGGGGATATTTAAATCCCCCGCGGATTTCCCTACGACGACTAGTGAAATTTACATGCCCCTTCCGGAAGAGGGGCCAGTGTAGACGTAGCCTCACTGTTTGCCTCCTATTAATATGTACTTATGTGAATCCTGAAATGGAATTTTTACAATCATGAAGCAGGTGTTTACTGAACAGAATTACATGGAAGTAGTCACTCATTTATATAGCACTAGAAGATTTACCTGGCATTGCTCCAGTCCTTAACTCAATCAATTTTTGTTTTTCTTCATTTAAATCATTGCTCTGGGATGGGGCTGGAGATGAAGGGTTCAGGATGCATGCTGCCCTAAGGAGAGAGGACTACCCCAGCCCTCTCTTCCCACAGCAGTTTGGAGCCAAGTGAGAAGCACCTCTCTATGGCTACTGCAGCTCCAGCAGACACAGCTGGGGGGAGGGAGGGTATATGTACGGGTTAATCTGCTCCCTGCACTACCCAACCAGGATGAGGAATGGAGCAAACTGTGCACATTCCCATCGCTCCCTGCCAAAGGGGAACAGCAATATTCCTGTTTGGGAAGGAGGGGGTGCTGCAGCCCCACTACCTTCCCTAATGTGCACCTGGAGGGTGGGAGGCTCAAGGCTGGGACAGATAGGGAAGTAGGGCACACCACAGTAAGCCCCTTTCACCCATCTGGTGATTCGGTCTCTGTTCTGTATGGTTTTATGTTTCCCTATACGTATGGGGGATGGGAGGAAGAGCCTCAACTTGCTCCCACACACAACAAAACCTTTATTTTGCTTTATACCATACAGAGGAAGCTGTATACCATATTTGATGGTCCTAGCTCTTACAGTTTAGAAGGAGTTCTTGAACAGATGGACAGACATATCATAGATAAATGCTACTCTAATGTGGTGACTTCTTTGGGCAAATATGCTAGTTAAAAACACAGCTGTAGATTTCCACCAGTCATCCAAATAATTATTACATACGTTATTGGTAGGCTAACAGTTGGAATCAACTTGAAAAGTTTCTGTTAATTACAAGTAGTTAAAGGGAGTTAAATCCCACGAGTTTCTAACAGAAGAGTCTGCCTCACTTTACAGCTCACAACCTCACTATAATCAGACATAAGGGCAATGTTCAGCTTGTTTCAAGATTTCTAAGTATCGTTTATCAAAAGGCTTCAGTAAAGCCATTCTTGATATCTAGATTCTACTTGATCACAGAGGTAGGAGCTCTTGTACCTCAAGAATTTTGCGAAGAAAGAAAGATTTGAGAGTCTAAATACAGAAAATCGCCCAAGCAGCAAGGGCATTATAAAACTTTTTTAAATAGGAAAAATATTTTGTAGTTCAAGAACAATGTTCTTGATAATAATATTCTTAACCCTCTCAATCTAATGGTAATACAAAATAATCAGATACAACCACATCATATATGCAAAAATCTAAATATAGCACAATACATTTTCTACATGAGTAGCAAAAAATATTGTGATCAGTATTCTAATTAGCTAGCCAACAAGCAAACTTCAAGATTATAGTCACAAGAAAACAGTGAGGGGGAATTCCCTGTTTCACATAAATCCAGCAATGGATGCACTATAAAAGAAAAGAGCTTCAGAAATATCAACTGTGTATCAATTGGGCAACTTCTTGTATCATGTTAATTTACTGAAATGAGTTGCTATTAAATGAAATTTTCTGTTGATTAAAAATTTAGTTATATAGTATATAAAAATGAAATTCTCCACTATCAAAATAAGAATTAAATACGGAAAACAGAACTAATTTGGTCAAATAAATTCAACCATTTTATTTATTTCTGATGAACACGTAATCAACATACACATTATATATAAGCGGACACAATTATATCTCTGGAAATTAAATACTGCATATGAGTTACAACGTTTCTGTCTCACTTAGCTTAAACATTGAAATACTGATACTGTCACACTATAAAAAAAATTAAAACACTTACCTTCGTAATTACTACTGACTGAGCTGGGTAACAAACGGATACTGCTAAAGTGGCAAGCCCAAGTGGATAAGCAATTTTCTTAAATCTAGAACCTGTATAAGCCACACAAATAATTTAAACAGGAACTAGATACGAATGAAACATAGTACTGGATAGCTATATAATTTTAACCTCTGACTCTAGGCAACTACATAGATCAAAATCTAATGCAGATATGACTGGCACAGAGTTAGTTTCTATATTCCAATGGGCCAATTGATGTTTCATTAAAATTTACTGAAGTAAAAAAACGAAGCTACACCTTCAATTATTAAATATTACTAACATCTTCTTTATAAGTAGTCCAGTGTCCACTGTTTCTTATTAAATATTACTAAAATCTTCCTTATAAGTAGTCCAAATTCCACTGTTTATTAATGTTTTGTCTGCCATCACATTGCCCAACTCCCTCACTTTCTCAGATCTTTATGAATACTCCTACCCTTGTATTCTTGACTATTTTACATAATTTTTCAATATCTGTTAATTTTGCCACTTTACTGTTTTCCCCACCTTTTCCAAATCACTAAAGAATATATTAAACATTTGTCCTATTACGTATCATTGAGCAATCTGTTGTTAACACTAATCTCTTACTCCTATTCTTGGTTTACAGTCTCTTAGGGTACGTCTACACAGCAGCACTATTTCGGAATAACATTACAAGCTTTTATTTAGAAATAATATCAAGATGAAGGACTTCTTACTCTGACTCCAGGAACCCTCATTTCACGAGGAGTAAAGGAAGACGAAGGAAGAGCAGTCTTTCTTCGACTTCTTATTGTGTAGACAGTGCCAAAAAGCCAAAGTAAGCTATTTTGACTTCAGATATGCAATTGATGTAGCTGAAGTTATGCAATTTAATTTGACTTTAGCCCCTCTGTGTAGATGTACCCTTAGTTTCCAATCTATAATAGTTCTTTCATACCAAGATGACTTAAGTTTAATAGCCTAGTGACACAATTCGGGAAAGTTTTTTTGAAAGTCCAAATAAATTATATCTATTTGTTCACTTTTACCCACTATGTCGTTGACACTTAAAATCTACTGACAACAGAAAAAGAACAACATTTTCTTGAATAAACTATGCTGGTTTTTCTGTATCGCCTACTGATTGATGTCATATAACTTTATGTAAGTACTGTTTCAAGCATTTTACCAGGTACTGAAATAAAAATCATTTGCAAATAACATACCCAAACATCTGTTGTAAAAATAAGTATTTGCTACCCTTCAGTGTATAGTACACTATATTAATCAGTTTGCATATTTTTGCTAATAGCTTTACCATTTCAATTCACCCTTGGATAAACACTATTCAGTCCTGGTGATTTGTTGCGCTTTGAGGACTTTTTCATGTGAACCAAGGTCTAATTTATTAACTGCTTCTTGCACTTTTTCTTGAGACCCTTCAAATGCTGACAGTGGCTCATTGTTATTACCTATTGATTGTCATCTATCATGTTTCAAAAAATGCCTATTTTTTCCAAAGTTGCCTTTGATTGCTTTTAACCCCTGCATATTTGATTGCACTTTGAAATCCTTTCCTTATGTCTAGGATGTCAGTTCCCCAATTAGTCCTGTGGTACCTAATGCATTTAAATCCCTCCTTTTTATTGTACTGCCACAGTATCATCCAAACAGTGGGCTATGACATAGATTTGGGGCTGTTTACAAATCCAAGGAAATAAAGATAATTTACAAATGTGATGTTCCAGTCCTGCCCAGGTTCAATGTGTTTGTGGCTTTACCTAAAAATCCTATTGCTGTAAATTTCCAAAATCTAAATCATTACTTTTCCTGACATTTATTCTTATGAACATTTCAGAAGGAAATACTTGTAAACTCTACAGCAATGCAATTAAATATAAAACCTACAAAATTATTTTATAATTTAACAAAAATTAAGTCTGGGGATCTTGAATGTATATTTCATAATTTTATGAAAATTAAATCAAATAATTTTGAATAGATCAGTTCTGTTGAGCACCTCTATTGCTGTCTCAGAGCATCAATTCCCCAATATCTTACACACCTCCATTTTAGCATTTCATGTCATAGCTACCATCATTCTGGCCTAGGAGCACTGAGAGAGACTCTTCAGTGTCCTTTACAAATACTTTTGGATTGGCCAGGAGTATATCAAAAGGTTTAAGATGCTCTAGTTTTCATTGTGAGGTTTAATGGCTATCTAGATTTATATACCTTTCTTATGAACGTAGAAGCAATGATTATGATTATTTATACTGTGTAGTAATTTAAACTAATTATCAAATAAAAAATTACCAAAGAAAATTAAGACATTTCTGATGGCACAATAGGGTCCTATATTGCTAATAATAATTTTAATTATAGAATTAAATATAAAATTGTTATTTTAAAAACAGTAAATTAAACAAAGCTATAAAAGAAAAATGTCTGCTAGCAGCCCTTCTACATAATCTGAAATCTTGTGGGGTTTTTTGGAAATGTAACTGTTCACAAGTATTAAAAAGGTTTTTACCCAAAACTTAAGTCAAAATTGCAGAAAGCATAAAACAAAGTATTATTAAAGATATGTCACACAATTACTAATCTGACAGTGTTTGAAAACAAAACAAAACCAACCAACTAAACAAAAAAAAAAAAAAAAAAAAACATACCTCTTCTTGCCAGAACTAAGCCAGTAAGGCCTGAAATTGTAATTACAGCAACTTTTGGAAGAAATTCTGTAGGTGGATTCTTCAGATAAACATATGTAGCTTTAAAAAAAATATCAAAACAGCTATGGTATAATAACTGAAGATTAATCAAATGTCTTTTTTCCCCTTCATTTTAAGACAGAACAGTAAAGTCAAATCTGAATTCTGGGGGAGGCCCAATCTTACAATTGGACCCGCTTTTACAGACACCTGCATCCATGTCCAGCTCCACTGACTTATTTTGCAGGCATACACATGGGAGTCAGAACTGCATATCAGGATTCTAATGTATCATTCACAAAATATACATTTCACAAAGTTCACAATCATGCTCCTAAGACACCTTTTGGTATTTAGTAAAATGCTTGCTCAAAGCAAATGACAGGGTTTTAATTTTTCATTGTTATGTCAAAAATGTACTTTAATATTGATGAGAGGAGATACCACAAGGCTGATATTTCTTGATTTTAAAATAACAATAATGCTCCTATATAGCCTTTTTCATCAGTAGAGCTCAAAGTCTTTCATGATCTTTAATGTATTTATTCTTACGATGCCACATTTTTACAGAACTGAAGCACAGAGAGACTCGCCCAAGGTCACATAGGATGTCTGCAGAGGAGAAGGGAATTGAACTGGGCACACCCAAATCCTAGGCTAGGACCATAACAACTCAACCATCCTTTCTTTCTGTATATTTTTGGCTGTTAATTTCAGAAATGCATCTTTAATACAAAGAGTATTTTTATCTTCAATACCTGAATTAAGATCAAACTGTGAATTATAAATGAAAACTAAACTAAGGAAGCAAGGGAAAGGAATTATTTTCTCCAGCATAGCAGTTTGGTATGGAACAGCTATGTAGCCTCCTCTCTGGTATGGATTGCAAATAGGATTTGGACTGCCTATGCACCTATGTGAAAATTTAAGAATGTGGATCACCCCCCAACACAAACCATGCTTTGTTCTGCTAAGAGAAAACACTAGGGAGAAAAGTTCTGCAGGAGGATCTAGAGACTTTGTATGAGGTTTCTTGCTACATTCCTGTTTTGTTCCACCTTGCAGTACTGTCATGAAAGTTCTTTGATATTTAGCAGCTTCTGAACCTAAAGAGGGACAGGGTAACATATGGCTTCAAACGTCATCTAATATTAAAATAAAAGGAATTACAAGTTAGCTGAGTCATAATTACAAAGACAGCAGGAACTTCCTTTTTGTTTTCAAATAAGAGACTATAGTAAGTAACCTGAAGCCAGTTTCTAGAGAAGACTTCAAATGGCCTTTTGTATTAATAGTGTTTGCTCTAGTACAATACAAATATTTTTGACAGAATTTGCTGTTCTCCGGTATAAACCAGCTTTGCAACTTTCATAGCCAAACAATAAGCAAGAGGAGACTAGTTTTAAATTTTGACAATATGACTCACCTACCTTTTCCAAACTGTATTGAATCCATTATCCCATTTTTAATAAGGACATAGGCATCCTACACAAAAGAAAATGTAGGTAAAGTGAACTTTATTTTAAATTGAAGTCTTCAATGCCACAGATACAAAACTGACACACACTGGAGTACATACTTTTCAACTTTTGTCCAAGAGAATTGAGTAATTACATAACAAGTAAAAGAAACAGATCAGTCAAAAAGCTTTTAAAATGAAAAATGCAAATACATTTCTACTTCACTCCCAGTGTATAAAATGTATATTTAAATTATATGTGGATGGGGTGACAGATATTACAAACTCATGGAATATCTTTAGGGACCACATTGCATTAAGCAACTGAATGGTTTATATATCATTGTGAGCCAGTGAAAGCATATAACTTCAAGGCTGAAGGGCTGCTACAGCTCTTCCAGGAACTAGGAACTGTGTGTGTAAAGGGGGCATAAAGGTGAATCACTCACTTTATAAACACCTACAGAGCAATATGATTCATTGGAACGCGTTCACATACGTGTTCAAACTGGGTTTTCCAGAGACCAACAGAGAGAGTTTTAGGGATAAAAAGGCAGCATTCATACAGCCTCGGGGCTTTCTTTCTGTTCTACAGAACATACTGTCCTGTAGGGGCCCCAAGTCTTGTGGTAAGATCAGAAATAATTTGTCTTACAAGGGCTCCATAAGACTAAGGGGCAAAAACTGGTGTATTTAGTGTGTGTTTAAATCTATTTATTGTTTATTATGCTTTTACCTTACGAATAGACTTACTTGCTTAGAAAGAGCTGTATGGTAACTTGTGACTGCTGGCAATACCAAATTCATAGACCTGAGAGAGAAAACAACACCGACTGCTATGGGCAGATTGGCTTGCTGGAGGTATTGCAGTGTAAGGCAGGGAGATAGGTATCTTAAAACTCCCCAGTCAGAAAGGACTGGGACAAGGGTCCTTGCCCAGAGACAGCTGGAGACTTGACTAGGCACTCTTAGGCTACGTCTTCATTGCCAGTTCTTCTGGCAGAAAATATGCTAATGAGGAACTCATTAGCATAAGTCACAATCTCATTAGCATATTTTCTGCCGTTTTTTTTCACAAAGGGTTTTTGCGCAAAAAGAAGCACTGTGGATTTTTTTTTTCAAACCCCTCATTTTGCACAAGATTCTTGTGCCTCTCTGGAACAGGCATAAGAATCTTCCACAAACATCCACATTGCTTCTTTTTGCGCAAATACCCCTTGCACAAAAAGAAACAGCAGAAAATATGCTAATAAGATTGCAACTTATGCTAATTAGTCCCTCATTAGCATATTTTCTGCTGGAAGAACTGGCAGTGAAGATGTAGCCTTAGAGTGGACTATAGAGGGGGATATGGGGCAGTTTCCCATAAATCATGAGAGATAGTACCTTTTAAAATTTCTCCTTCTCTCACACACACAATCACTCTTGTATGCACTGGAAGTTTTTCCAAATTTCAACATAACATTCCTTGAAAAAAATGGTATAGTAATTTAAAAGAAATAATCGTGGAAGAAAAAATAAGAGCATAGAACTGTAAAAAGTTGTTCTTCATTGTATCTGAAATAGGTGATGTAATATTATTTAATAGAATATGTAAGTTTGGGAACACCCACAACAGGCCTTTCAGTAACAAAAAAGGAATAGCCATCAATAGTCAGACGGTCTAATTGCTCATCAACAACCAATCTGCTATCCCAGAGGCTTCTCTGAGAAGACACATCCACAATGGAGACCACTTGACCAATGGGGATCATCTGACTCCCATATCCCAGTGAGAATCTTTCAAGCAACCAGAAGTATAAAAGAAAGACAGTGACATCATCATTTGGCCTCTCCCCCATCCCAATTCAACATCTGGAAGAATGTCTGGAGGACAAAGACTTTGGAGTGCGGAAATTTGGTCTAAGACTGAAGGAGCCCTAGCCTGTGCATTGAGGAACTGAAATCTGCTTCTTCTATCTGTCAGGGAGAGAAAAACTATTTCAATTTAGCCCTTCACTCAACTGGACGTTTAGGATTTAGATGTGTTTTTACATTTTATTTTCTTAAGGTAATTACATCTGACCTTTATGATTACCAATTATAATCACTTACATTCTTTTTATGTAGTTGTTAAACATATTTTAATGTTTTATCTTAACAGAGTTTGTTAAACTTCTTGGGAAATCTCAGCTCAGGTTACAAAGACTGGTGCACGTCCACTTTCCTATCAAAAAGTGGTGAACTAAGTAGTCATGCTTCTGACTAGTGCAAGACAGTATAATTCTCGGATGCAAGACTGGGCATCTGGAGGAAATTTGTTGGAGCCTCCTTATTGATGGTTCATGAGTAGCTGGGAGATCATGCATGTTACATTTTTGATGTTTATGGATGTTTGTGTGAGTGCAGTGCCTATCAGAGACTTGTAGTTTGACATAAGCATCACAATGTGAGAAAGAACCCAGGCTGGTGGGACAGAAGGCTCAGTGGTCCGACAACACAGGTTGCGCTCTGAGGGCTCATCACAGTGCACACTCCCACAACAAATGGAATGAGGGAACCAATATAAAGTGTTATTGGCTTTTTACATGTTGGCATATATTGTACACAACTTGAAGGTAAGGAATGCTGTGGTTTCCGCAATGTGCTCAGCAAAACACCCTAGAGGTATGTCTACAGGAAGATTAGAAATTATGAAGGATTACATGGATTCACTGTGAGTTAGATCTGGTGTACACTAGGAACTACTGCCAGTATACTGATGTGATTATTTTTACTACATTTTTTATGCTGGCAAACCTCCTGTTGGAGATGTAGTTTATACCAGCAGAAGAGTGCTTCTGATGATACAGTTTATCCTAGCTCCCTAAGTAAAATAAACTATGCCAGCAAAAGTGTATTTTTGCCAAAATAATGTGTTTACACAGAATTCCTGGTAGTACAGAAGTCGTCCCCTACCCCCCAAAAAAACAAAAACAAAATAAAAAACCCAAGCAATATTTCTATACCATCAAAACCTTAAATGTACAGCTGGCCTGTAGTTTAGATCCAACTGTGGCCAGTATTATTCAAAAGATATTAAAATTGTGACAGTTTTTCAGAATCGTTATCCAAGATCAATTGGTCGTTTCAGTCAGTTGCTAAAGGACCAAGGTGCACTTTAGAAAACTACTGTCACCTTTGTGGAGAAACACATAAGTTCACTGACAATGTCATTTCTAGAAGCAGTTTCAAGATAGCATAGGGAAACTCTTAGGTTTTGTCTTCACTGCAAGTTCTTCCGGTAGAAAATATGCTAGAGGGGCTCATTAGCATAAGTCGAGATCTCATTAGCATATTTTCTGCCGTTTATTTTTGTGCAAGGGGTTTTTGCACAAAAAGAAGCAGTGTGGACTTTTTTGTGTGTGCAAAACCCCATTTTGCGCACCTCCGCCCCCGCGTCCACACTGCTTCTTTTTGCACAAAAAGAAATGGCAGAAAATATGCTAATGAGATATCAACTTATGCTAATGAGTCCCTCATTGGCATATTTTCTGCTGGAAGAACCTGCAGTGAAGATGAAGCCATACTGAGGTACCTTCCATTCTATAATTGCTATATAGAATAAGAAGGGACTTTAATTTCTAAGACTATGAATCTGATGTATTTCACACACTACACTGATGTATTTGAAATGCTTGCAGGTCATTCTTTAGCTGACAGAGTTATATACAGGGCTTGCCAAGCAGCGCAGTATTGCGCATTTCTGCGCATGGGCAGATCACTCTGTGCCGGCTCTTCCGGGTTGTAATCTACTCGCCATGGGCGAGTAGATTACATTATTTGTCGAGCCCTGTTTATATATATGATGCTTTGCTGCACAAGTGATTATTCCTTTTTGATCTAGTCTAAACTAAGGATGTTAAGTATCAGATAATTGACCAATCAAATAGTCAATGCATTTTGCATTGACTATTCGATTAGTCAATAGGGCACCTCAGCCTTTGAAGTGTAGCAACAGCCATAGGGCTGTTGCTACACTTCAAAGGTGAAAGTGCCACGTGGTGCCTGGAGTCACAGTGTTTCAAAGTGGCAGCGCCACATGGTGCCCATGGTCAGTGGAGGAGTCCCCAGCTGATCCCAGGCTCCGTGCGGCACTGTTGCTTTGAAATGCTGCGAGGAGCCCTATGCTGAGCTCCCCGCAGCATTTCAAAGCGGTAGCAACACACGGAGCCCAGGGTCAGTGGGGGAGTCCCCAACTGATCCCGAGTTCCATGTGGTGCTGTCGCTTTGAAATGCCGCATGCAGCCAAGGGTCCCAGCTGGCCTCGAGTTGCACACAGTTTTTCAAAGTGGCAGTACCGCGTGGAGCCCAGGGTCTGGACCAGGCCTCAAGCAGCGCTTTAAAGTACTGCCTCTACTCCTCCCCCTTGCTGCCTCTATCTGACAGAGGTAGCGTGGGGTGGGAGGAAGTGACTAGTTGATTATCCTGTCGACTAGACTGTCACGTCACATCCCTAGTCTAAACAGTAGAAGCAAATCTCACATCTACATTAGGAAATTATTTTGAAATTACTAAATTTGAAATAACAACTTGAAATAACTAATTTGAAATAAGCTTATTCCCTGAGAAAAGCAAGAGTAAGATTTTGAAATAAACAGCCATTATTTTGAAATAACAGACTGGGTAATGTGAATGTTCCGCTCATTATTTTGAAATAACTCCCTAGTATAGACCAGGGCAAAGTGATTACAGAATGCCCTATTTTTAAGATAAAAGACAAGGCACACTGAACTTATATTAAAAGGAAGCATAGAAACATTTTGCTTTTACTTTACTTTTTTAAACATTCATAATAAGCACAATTAATAGATGATTAATAAAGGAAAATATGATGACGAATGTCAAAATAACAATGTTCGCCATTAAGAGTTATTATTTGTTAATAGTGATGATATAGTCAGAGCTGAGATACAACAATTTTGCTCTACACTTGAAATATTAAACATCTCTAATAACTGCATGGTATTTATTCCCAAATTACTACTTTGTTTTGGAAATCACTACATGTTTCAAGGATTCTAACAACATAACCTTTTCAGTCATTGTTTCTTAAATTACACAAAACAGTTCAATACTGACTGGCAGCCACAGAGAATTATTCAGGAGAGGTATGTGAAATCCAGTTGATCTTAAGTGTAAAGATGAGAATGACAAAGTGATAAATCAAATCAGAGTATCACCATTATAGTTTGTTATAATAACAAGCTATCTCCAGATTCCTTCCAAAAGAGTGAGGGGTTATTTTAGTACAAAAAAGCAATTTATAGTGACTGGTGACCCCTTCTCAAAAGGATACTCACCCTGAAATTTAGTCAATGTAAAATAAAAATAGTTTACATGTTATTTTCAGATACTACACTTTGCCTTAATAACTTCTACCATTTTTTGTATTTTATAAACAGGACTTCATTTTTGTAAATATTTTCTCTTCACTTTTGTTGTATGAAAGAGTCTCACAAACAAAAAGGAAAATTGACTATCTGGGGGATACTGTGAAGTTGGCTATACACAAAATATTTTCAAATTCATAAAGTAAAAAAACCCAAAAAGACACAGGAGATAGCCATGGTAGTCTGTATCTGCAAAAACAATAAGGAGTTCTGTGGCACCTTAGGGTACATCAACACAGCAGCGTTATTTTGGAATAACGGATATCATTTTAAAATAACAAAATGCATGGCTACGCAGCAAGCCATTATTTTGAAAAATGTTGCAATGGAGTACTTCTTACTTCAACTTCTATAACCCTCATTTCACAAGGAGTAAGGGAAATTGAAGGAAGAGCATTCTTCCTTTGACTTCCTGCTGTGTAGACAGTGCCAAAAGCCAAATTAAGCTATTTCGACTTCAGCTATGCAATTGATGTAGCTGAATTTGCATATTTTAATTTGACTTTTGTCTTGCAGTGTAGATATGCCGTAGAATTTGCAGATTTATTAGCACATAAGTTTTCATGGGTAAAACCCACTTCATCAGATAAATTGGAGTGGTGTTATTAGAATCATGGGTATATCTAAAAGGGCAACAAAAGAAAGAGAGTACTTGTGTCAACGAGGCTAATCAAATCAGTATTGAACCTTTTCCTTCTTAGGGAATATTGCATTTATACTTAGCATGAGGATAGAGTATGCATGAAAATGAAAGTCAAGGCAACCTTCTACATAAACTGTATGAATGTGCAAAAAAATTCTTAGTTGAAGAGGACAAGGCCAAAGATATGATAATAACACAGTCTTTAAACAGTGAGATTAACAAATGAACATATATGGAAAATTTGGTCCCATTTCTGTAAAGAATTATGCCTCAGTTAATATGTCTATTGAGCAAGGGTAGGATATCGACTTTATTTTTAAAAGTGATTTAGATTAAACAGACAAAAATTAAAATGCAACAGCACTGGAAAAGAACAGTATAGCTAACATATGTCACTCTTATTTTAATGAAGTTGTGATTTTGAATGCTTCCATTAGATCAGAAGGGGAACAATATATTTGGTGGGGGACCACTAAGATTTTGGGTAAGTGATCAAAGGCTGCACTTTTCTATGGAGGAGAAGTGGGATCTAGGATGGAGGCTGCGTACAGAAGGGCATATGGGGTAAGTGACTGGGGTGCAGGTGATGGTGTGGGGTCTGAGAGGATGTTTGGGTGAAGGAGCGGGGTGTGACCTGGGGAGGGGAATGGGGTGCAGCGTCTGGGAGGGTGCAGGAGAGGATTCTGGTCTGAGGGAGGGATGTAGAAGAAGTACAGGGTCTGGGAGGGAGCTGTGACCTTGGGAAGGGGGGTGCAAAGGGTGTGGATGGTAACCTGGGAGACAGCTTAGGGATGCCAGAAGCAAGCTCTGGCTGGGAGGCACTTATCTAAGCATCTCCCGGCCTGTTGCTCCCCCAAGGTAGGCTGAGGTCCCTGCAGCCCCAGACTGCTTGAAAATATAGGCTCCTCCCTCCACGTGACTCAACTCCAGGTGAGGGAAAAGGATTGCACTGCCCCCTGCTCCCAGGCCAATCTCTCAGCTCCAATTGTCTGGTTGTTTCCAACCAATTTGAGCTGAGAGATCGGCTGAAGTCAGTTTTTATTGGCCGGTTATTTCTGGCCAATAGGAGCTGAGGATTGAGCTAGGGGCAGGGAGATCACACAAAGTTTCCCTCCTGCATGAACAGCAGACAAACATAGGGACTGCTCTTTAAACTGGGGCAGCTGCATGCTTGGGCATGCCAGCAAGGTGGTCCATGGGCCAGATCCAGTGGCTTGGAGTTCCGCAAGTGGAGATCCAAGTGGAGTTCCACAAGGGTCTGTTTTGGGACCTGTACTGTTCAATATCTTCATCAATGATGTAGATACTGGGATAGAGAGTACGCTTATTAAGTTTGCAGATGATACCAAACTAGGTGGGGTTGCAACTTCTTTGGAGGATAGGGACATAATTCAAAATGACCGTAGCAAGTTAGAGAAATGGTCAGAGGTAAAAAGGATGAAGTTTAATAAAGAGAAATGCAAAGTGCTCCACTTAGAAAGGAACAATCAGTTCCAAACATACGAGATGGGAAGCGACTGTCTAGGAAGAAGCATGACGGAAAGGGATCTAGGGGTCATAGTGGACCACAAGTTGAATATGAGTCAACAGTGTGATGCTGTTGCAAAAAAAGCAAATATGATTCTAGGTTGTATCAACAGGTGTGTTGTAAGCAAAACTCGTGAAGTCATTCTGCCGCTCTACTCTGCACTAGTTAGGCCTCAGCTGGAGTACTGTGTCCAGTTCTGGGCGCCATATTTCAAGAAAGATGTGGAGAAATTGGAAAGGGTACAGAGAAGAGCGACAAGAATGATTAAAGGTCTAGAGAACATGACCTATGAAGCCAGGCTTCATGAACTGGGCTTGTTTAGTTTGGAAAAAAGAAGATTAAGGGGGGACATGATAGCAGTTTTCAAATATCTAAAAGGGTGTCACAAGGAGGAAGGAGAAAATTTGTTCCTTTTGGTTTCTGAGGACAGGACAAGGAGTAATGGGCTTAAAGTGCAGCAAGGGAGGTTTAGATTGGACATTAGGAAAAAATTCCTAACTGTCAGGGTGGTCGAATATTGGAATAAATTGCCAAGGGAGGTGGTGGAATCTCCCTCTCTGGAGATATTTAAGAACAGGTTAGATAGACATCTGTCAGGGATGGTGTAGACAGAGCTTGGTCCTGCTTTGAGGGCGGGGGGCTGGACCCGATGACTTCTCGAGGTCCCTTCCAGTCCTATGATTCTATGATTCTATAATTGAAATGCAGTGATAAATAAAAAGTGACCTGTTAAGCACACTGCTGTTTGGTTTGGACTGCAGAGAAACAGAAAAGATCATCTCCCTTTACACACACCTTTCTTGGCTCTCTACTAAGCTCAGGACAGGAGTACCATTCATACTTGTCCCTTATACACCATGGTTATTTTGATTCAATGAAGTGCCCAACAAACTGGATGGAATAAGTATATTATTAAAGTACAGCATAAGTATTAAGTCAAGAATTCAAACACATTCAAGCATCAAACTATATTTCTTACCTTGCATCGCTCAACGTAACGACTAGTTTTGTTTCTCAATGTAGAAAACCCCACCTGCAAATGACCAGGCTCTTCTTCAATGTATCTAGATTTCAGAGGCGGCACACAATAAATGGGGAGCTGAAAAGAAAAAGAACCTATTCTATTGAGGTAGTTTTAGAAACCTACAGAAGTCATTAGATGCAAATAGTAAATTTTAGAAACAACTTTAAAAAAAATAGCAAATGGTCTTTCTTCCCATAAGAAAACAAAGCCTCCATACCATGTTATATCTATAAATTTACTTTACAGAACTGGTGCTGATTAATTAAATTCTTGGTGAGGAGAAGCATTATGTAAGTATTAATAATTAGCATTATTATAGAATATGATATAGTCACACACACTCCTACTTTAGAAAATAAAATGAAGGCAAGAATTGGAAAACAAGTCTTTTTAATATTAAACTCTATATAAACATGTGATATTACTTAAAATTTAACTTTACAGAAATAGTAAAATGCAAGTCTCATTAAATACTGTTGTGCTGAATTGTGGCTAGGTGTGTGCCTGACTTCTGGTTGATAATGTGAAGTGTCAGTATGAAAAAAACAGTGTATGTAGATCCAATAAATCTCACAGGTCCTGTATATATTTTAGGTGAATGACAGTACTTAAACCACACAACGGTTATAGAGAAACACTACTGTATTCTTGCATGTTCAAAAGTTTCAGAGGGATAGCTGTGTTAATCGGTAAGGCTGTGTCCAGACTCAGGGGTTTTTTCGGGAAAAGTAGCCTTTTTCCGAAAAAACTTCACCTGCGTCTAGACTGCAGCTGCGTTCTTTCGAAATTAAATCGAAAGAACGCGGCTTTTCTTTCGACGGCGGTAAACCTCATTTCACGAGGAAGAAAGCCTTCTTTCGAAAGTGCTTCTTTCGAAAGAAGGCATTCTTGTATGTAAATAGGGCTTCTTCGAAAGAGAGCATCCAGACTCACTGGGTGCTTTCTTTCGAAAAAGCGGCTTGCTCTTTCGAAAGTTCCGCGTGCAGTCTAGACGCTCTCTTTCGAAAGAGGCTTGCAGTCTAGAGCCTCTTTCGAAAGAGGCTTGCAGTCTAGACATAGCCTAAGGGTGCATCTACACAGCACAGTTATTTTGAAATAACAGCCATTATTTTGAAATAACAATGCAAGTGTTTACATAGCAATTCCATGTTTTTGAAATAATGGACATCTTATTCTGAAATCTGTAAGTCTCATTCCACGAGGTATAACGCTTATTCCGAAATAGCTATTTCAGAATAGTAGTAGTGTGGACACTCTACTGTTGTTATTTTGAAATAGCGCCTCCTCAGGGCCATTCAAAGCAATTACTCCCCAGTGCCTCCTGGAGCTCTAATTCGAGGTAGCACATCCACATTAGAAAAGCCTGCATTGGACTAATTTTGAGGCTTCCCAGTAGTAGATGGTATCATGAGCTTTCATGAGCAAGTGGGATGTGCCTACGAAACCTCATAATATATTTGTTAGTCTCTAAGGGTATGTCTACAATAGCTCGTTAATTCGAGCTAGGTAGGCAAATCAGTCAACCGGAGTTGCAAAGGAAGCCCGGGATTTAAATATCCCGGGCTTTATTTGCATGTTCCTGTCCGGCCGCCATTTTTAAATCCCCCTTAGTCCAGACTAACTGCCCGCGGCTACACACGGCAGTTTAAAGTTAATCCGAACGAAGTCCTTAGTTCAGATTAACTGTTACTCCTCATTCCACGATTGACCAGTAGATTGCGAGGCATTTGGGCACCCCTGAGAAGCCCCACTACCTACCTCTAGTGTAGTGCAGGCTTCCTGCGGGGTGGATGGAAGTCCTGTCTGAAGCCCGGAAGATCCCGGGGATTCCGGAAGTGCATGGGCTGCTCCCCTCCCACAGCTCTGTTGCATGCTGGGGGAGGGGGCGTCAGCCCTGGAGGAGGAGTGCGGCAGTTTCCCTGCGCTGCCGGCGTGGGAGGGCTGAGTCGAGTGCAGGGCTTTCCCTGGGCTGCGGGAGCAGGGGGTTGGCTCCGGGGTTTGGCCTGGGGCAGGCACCCGCGGGGGTTTGGCCGCGCTGCGGGAGGGTGAGGGGGGGATTGGCTTGGCCGCGTCGGGCCAGGCTGGGCCAGGCTGCAGGAGAGGGGGGGGTTGATTCCAGGGCAGGCGCCCACAGGGGTTTGGCCCTGCCATGGGAGAGGCGGTTTGGCCCCGGGGTAGACGCCTGCGGGGGTTTGGCTGTGCTGTGAGAGGCACGCGCCGGCTTCCCTCAGGGGCGTGGGCGGGGAGAATCCTGGGAGGAGGCGATAGCAGGGGACTCTCTGCCCCCAGTCTCCCTTGTTACCTCCCCTCTCTCCCCAGCCCCCTGTTCCCTCTTCCCCAGCCTCAGAAACCTGTCCCTATTGGCACCCTGTCCAAACAGGTTCCCTGCCCTTCTCATAAATAAAGACAATGCAGAAACTTTTTGTGTTTGACATAGTATTTTATTTGAAAATGAAGCCTGGCCAAAAAACCCCAACTGGGGCCAAGCCCCCATCTGGCCACAGCATCATGACACTCCTGCACTCCCCTTTCCCCCAGATCCTACATCTCAGCCTCATACACTGGAACCCCCTGCTCTGAACCCGTCACATACCCCAACCCAAATTCCTGAACCCTACATCCAGAAGTCTGGCTTACTTAGTATCCTAACCCTACATCTGACCCCAACACTGCCCGGCCTGGAACTCCCTCCCCAAGCCAGTGTTCCCTTATCCACTTCCTCCTGCATCCAGATTTCCTCCCAGAGCACGCACCTTTCACCCCTTCCTGCACCCAAATCCCTCATTCCCACCCCGGAGCCTACACATCCTGTCTCAAGCCAGTGAGGATACGTCTAGACTGCAGGAGTTTTCAGGATTCCGGAGATATCCCAGAAAAACTCTTCTGCATCCAGGGATGTGTTTGTTCTTCCACTTCTTTTAGTGGAAGAGCAAACATGATCTTTCGGTCACCCCATAGTCCTCTTTCCACGAGGAATAAGGGGGCTTCCAAAAGAAGGGTTTTTTCTGACATTTGGTCAAGTCTAGACAGGCCAAATGTTGGAAAAACTTCTTCCTACAGAAGAATTGGGGGGGGGGGGGGAGCAGCAATGTAAGGGCTGGGGATAGCAAGTGATGGAGAGGAGGTGAACAGAGAGGGCGGGGCTTCAAGGAAGGGGTGGGGCAGTAGATCTTGGCTTGTTCTGTCATTTAAAAAGTGATCTTGGGTGTAAAAAGGTTGGAGACCACTGTGTTAGACTGTGCAAACTGCATGTGCGCATTAACTGCTTCACCCTCCTGATAATTCACCATTAAACAGAAGCTTCACATATTTTGGGTGGAGTTCTGCAACAGGACCTGTTTAAGTACAAAGAGTTTGAAAGAGCAGATATTGGTTTAAGGGGCCAAGCAGATGGACAATTTCCAGCTCTCTGTAAGGAGTGCCACTGGACAGTATAACTAAAGTTCCCAAGTTTGGAGCAGTGGCTGGACTCTATTCAGACTCCAGGGACTTAAACAGAAGTTAGGGACCTAAAAACACAAAGAGGCTTGGATTCCCTCTCAGCAATCCTAGTGAGTGGCCAAGTGGAGTCATTCGGTACGAACTGTGATAACTGTATTCCCTCCAGCATGGGCTACACCCATAAATCTATATTAATTATTATTGTTATTATTATACTTCACAAATATTTATTCTGTAACTATCTATATTTTGATAATTTATAATAGCATATAAAGTAATGCTATAGTATTCCAAATCTTCTTCTAAATATTATTCTTTGTTTTCTCTATGATACAGTTTACAGTAAAAACTGATAAATGCATGAGACAAGAATCATACCTGATTTGGCTTCACCAAATGGGCTTTTGATTCTTCTTCTGTTGCAGCATATACATTAATAGATACAAATGCCAGACCAGCTGGGATAGCTGTTAGTTTTGCCATCTGTGGGGAGAGAGGAATGAGAGGTATGAAAGAGAGAGAAACAAGAATAATTATTTGTTAATTGGGAAACTATGCTTTCTCCTCTTCACTAAAATCCAGAGGTCATTTCAATAACACTATTGCCTGTGTGACTGATCTAACAACAGAACAAGTATGTCAAACAACTTTAAATTAAGAATCACGTTAAGAAAGTACCCTTCAAAATCGAATTCTATCAAGGCAAAAACATCAGAAACCTTGTTGATACCACAAAAGTACAAGAGATTCAGTGCATGAAAAGTGCAGAACACTATATTGGTATTGCTCTACTACTCGTGTTTTCTTTAGCAATTTTTATTCATCAGAACTGTATCTGAGATTCTGTCTGAGACTACACTATTATATCAACTGTGAGTTTCAGAGAGCAGCCATTAACGTTGTTTCCCACTGTCCATACCATAATGCTGTGTCTGAGTTAGGGATGTAAGCGACTAGCTGAGTTACTACCCGACTAGTCACTTCTTCCTCTCACTCGTACTGCCTCTATCAGAGGCAGCAAAGGGAAGGAGCAAGAACTGGTGCTGGGGGGGCTCGCTTAAAAGATGTCTCAGCTCACACCTAGTCCCAGATGCTGTGCCTCTGCCTTTTAAATGCAGTAAGAGATGCCAGGTTAGCTCCCAGGGCTGGGAGGTAACCCCGCTGTAGTTCTGCTGTTTGCCCTCTTATCGATTAATCGACTAGTCAATGGAAATTCCATCGACTACTCGATTAACTGATTAAAGGCAATTTACATCCTTAGTTTGAGTACCTCTATTTTATTTAACGAAATACTGACAGAATGGTTGGGTCTAACAAAATAAATAATAATACATCAGAAAGAGTATGTTTTGCAGTAGAATCTAGGCTATCACTCATGCCTTATTTAACTAGACACTGTATAAATAAAGACGAGGTGATACCAAAGAATACGTATTTTCCTCACCACAAAGGTTTTCTATTAAAAATAGTTCATAGCAATGTATATCAATAAATTCTGCTTCTTAAATCTTGGATTTTACTCGTGTTATAATACACACATATTTATTTATTTTAGTATTTTATAGAGACGGTATGTTTTATCTTTGGGTTCTATCTCAGATTTTGCCAACTACTGGCTGTGTGACGAGGACATAGCACTTGGGCTGAAACATATACTTTAAGCTGATTTTCATAGGTGTTGAACATCTACATCTTCACTGTAAGTCAATTAGAACTACAAGTGGTTACCACTTCAGAAAATCAGGCTCAGTGTGTCCAAACTAGATATCCAAAAGTCATTGTATGCTTTTGAAAACGTATGTCTTAATCTCTAATAATAATATTAATACTTGCTTATCACAGTTATGTTGGATGGCTTAAAAGGTTTAGATACATTTTAAACACTGGCTTATGTAGATTATAGTGCAGGGGTGGCCAACCAGATAGTGACGAAGAGCCAGAATAGCTCTGCATAGAGTGCGAAGTGCCACGTATTATATATTTATTTTGATAGATAGATAGATAGATAGATAGATAGATAGATAGAAGTACACAAAATATAAAAATAAATATAATAAAAATAACATTACAGGACATTTTGGACAACAACTAATAAAAAAGTCTCTAGTCACTTAAAAAAATTCACAACCAGTCCATAGATTTTCAGAAAAAAAAGGATCCCCACCATGAATTTTAAATTTAACACTACTGCCCAATTATGTCCTGTGAGTTTTTTAAAATTAAACTGAACTGAGAAGTAAATTAGCACAATTTGAAGTACCTATTTCACTACAGCTTGTTGATCTCTCTGGTATGGTTTCCTTTTTTTTTTTTTTTTTTTTTTTAAACTTATGAAGATTATGGCTTTTTTATAATTCAGGTCTGTCCCAGACTGCAAATACAAGAGGTTCAAGAACAATAAGAGAGAGGCTCATATCTCAGAATAATTGCTTCAGCCTGGCAAATAATAGCCTTTGAATTTTCTTTAAAGAAACAGTGTAAACCAGGTACATGCTGATTCTTTTTTTGCCCTGGAATTTAAATATGACATCTGTGTTGGCTGCCTTATTCTGCATCCATGAAGACTTTGAATTTAAGGTGCTTCATCCCCCCCCTCCATACGCCACCGCTCTCCCAGAGCCAGGCACCCTCAGCTGCCCCGCCACTCGCTCTAACCCAATCTCCCTTCTTTCCCCCAAAACCAGGCACCCACAGCCCCCTGCTCTAACCCAATCTCCCTCCTCTCCCCCAGAGCCCAGCACCCCTAGCCACCCTTGCTCTAACCCAATGCCCTCGCTCTCCCCCACAGCCAGGCATCCCCAGCCCCTACCCCGCTCTAACCCAATGTCTGGGTCCCGGTGCCGCCGCCGCTACATGTTTCTCCCTTCAGGCACTGGGGCGCATGCGCAGAGTGGCCGGACATGAGCAGTCTGGGTGTGCACCTCAGAACTAGCAAGAGCCGCATTTCTTTAAGCAAAGAGCCACATACGGCTCGAGAGCTGCAAGTAGGCCACCCCTGTTATTAGGGTTGCCAGATGGTTTCAACAAAAATACCGGTCACACTTGACATTACATCACAATCTACATTACATCTTACTTAAAAAATACTGGGCATTTATATTTTCTCAATTTGTTTCCTGAACTGAAAGCTCAAATACTAGACAGTCTGGTTCAAAACCGGACACCTGGCAACCCTACCTGTTATAGTGGGTTGCTTGAATCTTCACTCCCAGCAGTCTGGTTGTGTTTAATGTAAAAGTAAAATATGGAAAGTGGCATAAGCAACTAGGTAAAATTTATTATTTTTGCAAATGTGGTTGAAATACAGTATCTTTTCATTTGAGCCTGGGAGCTAAAGATAAGGTGTTTACTGTTTTATAGTAAGAAAAAATGAATTACAAAAACGAATGTGCATATAGCATCTTGAGTACCTGTTCAAAAGTTTCAGAGGGGTAGTCTGTAACTGAAAAAAAAAACCTTTAAAAACAATTAATAGTCCTGCAGCGCCTTAGTGCAGCGTTTCTCAAGCTGTGGGGGTTGCAAGTAACTTAGAGGGGGGGTCGCAGCTGGATTCGGTTTTTCACTTGCGACCCCTTTCCCCCAGGCTGGATTCCAGGAGTGCGGCTCAGTTGCAGAAGGAGGCAAGGTGGCGGGAGAGTGATGCCGGCGCAGGAGCAGACGCGCGAGGGGCCAAGTGGGACACGGTTGCTGGGCAACCGAACACTTCCCGAGATGGGAGAGGGCGGGGTCCCTCAGGCAGCGGGCTGGGGGATTGGGTAGGGGCAGAGGACCTGGAGGTAAATAAAAGCACATGAAGGTCGGAGGAGGAAGCAGAGGAGAGGAGGGGGGGGAGGGAACCCCAAAGGGAATGAGGTATAAAGGAGAAAAGGATGGGGGGAAGGGCGCTGAGGTCTGCAAACGCCTTGAAGAAACCCCAGGAGGGCAAGGAGTCTGGTGAGAAGGGGGGAAGAAGCGACTCATGGCAGTGAGGGTGGTCACACAAATTCATTTAGCATTTTAGGGGGTCGTGGTATCACAAAGTTTGATAACCCCTGCCTTAGAGACTAACAAAAAATATAGATGGTATTATGAGCTATCATGAATATCTGTTTGCACACAATACCATTGGCTTAATTTATTTACTATCCTTTTCCATTTTTACTTTAGCATTTGTTTAATTTGATGTTCATCTTCACATGACTCTGTTGATATGTCTGGCTCAGTCAGCTTCTATACTTTGAAAAATCAGTACAAACAAGCAAGCAAGCAAATGCACGCAATCAATATACACACTCAAATATGAGTACAGTTCTACCAGTAGAAACCTACCTAATGCAAGAAATACTACACTGATCATAGTATAATGGACAGGAAAAAGTGTTCGGTATAAAAAAGTTTATATTGAACTTCTAGCTCAGCTGCTGGGGAGACTTCGCTTTATACTGCAGAGCTCATTACACTTATAACCTTGTAACCACTAGAATTTTTAGCGATTACATGGTTACCTTTTTTTTTTAAATCTACTTTTTACATCCCTAGTTTGGAGCTCAAGACCTCTGGGCATGGGGAGCTCAGTGAAGATGGCATATTCAGAGATATTAGCTGAAAGCCTCTACAAAGTATATGCAAACAAACATTATCAGCAGTTTATAACTTGGCCACATCTGGATACATTTCCGTGGGGATAGAAATAAGTGCCTCTTACACCAAGGATTGGTCATTGCCAATTTCAAGCTCCTATTTCAAATCACAAAGATGAAAAAGCTATTCATAGAAATGGTTTGAAAAAAATAATTTTAATATGAGCATAGTTAGATATTTCCCCAACCACATTTTCTGTAATGGCAATTTTTTTGGATGAAACATGAACAAATAAAAACATCCACCTCAGGCAGAAAGAAAAAGCACGGAAAATTTGAGGGCCATTGGTTAAAGTTTTGTAACATTATAAGCAAATGAGAATGGGTGCTTGCATAGTAAGATGAAGGCTCAGAACATAAGCCCATGTATCACTGTCCTGGTGTGAGGACTTTGGTAACAGACAGCAAAGCTAAGCTGTTCACAGAAGTTAGCAAGAACAGAGCTGATATTACAGAAACACTCATACCTAAGAGATAATAAGCACAAGCAGTAAGCACATTCCAGAGGAATCATAACAGTACCAAAATGTTTCTTCATGGGGTGTTCTAACACACTCCCCCACAGATAACAGACATATTGAACCTGGTTCAGGACAGGGTAAAAAATGACAGCATGATACAATGATAGATAGTGATCAACGCCCCCATGTACAAGGTATGTGGCAACCTGATACATCTAAAACAGGCCGGGGCAAAATATGGCCCGTGGGCCACATCTGGCCTGCCAAGCCACCATATCTGGCCCGCGTAGCCAGAGGGGTGCCCCAGGCAAGCTCCCCAGCTTGCTCGGCAGCCTTGTGCACCTGGCAGAAACGCAGCTGCAGGGCTGCATTTCTGTTTTAAAACTGAAGGGGAAGGAGGAAGTTTTAAGAGTCGCCCACCCCCCCCAGCACATTCCCATTGGCCGGTTTCTAGTAGAAACCGGACAATGAGAGCTGCCTGTTGAATTAACAGGCAGCTAAGAAGAATCATGCCCCCTGTCCTGGGCTCAGTTATTCATGATGCACATGGCCCAGCAAGCAGGCTGGCTGGAATGTTTTAAGCTCTGCAGGCAAGCAGGAAAGTTTGGCAGCTGGCAAGTAAGTCTCTTGGCCATAGCCTGCTTCTGGCACCCCAGTCCTTTCCTGCCCCAACTGTCTGTCCCCCCCTCCCCCGCCACAACATATCCAAACCCTCTGTCCCCCTCTTGTACCCATACCCCCTTTCAGATTTGGAACCCCAATCTCCTGCCCCAGATCACAATTCCCTCCTACCCTAGGTCACATCCCAAACCCCTGCACTCTAGTCCCCTGCCCTAGGTTAGAACCACCTGCTTCATCCCAACTCCCTCCCAGACTTGTCTCCCTCCTGCACCCCAGTCCCTTACTTCAAGCTCCATTCCAGACCCCGTATCTCCATTAATATCATGGAAGAGTACGGCCCTCGACCAATTTCCAAAATCTTGGCGTGGCCCCCTGTCAAAAATTATTGCCCACCTCTGATCTCAAGTGATGTGAAACTTGGCTGTACCTATGTATAAAAATGTATCCAAGAGAGCAATCTTTGTCTGACTTAGGAGGCAATGGTGGATGATAAAATAGTCCAATTTTTGAATAGTACTAACAGCTCTAAATTGGATGCCTATTAAAGACAATTGTATAATGATTGGGATGTTAGCGTATAGTTGTGTAAATGATTAGCTGATAAGCCTCGGCTTCTCAGTTAATCCAAATAACTACACACACTTGGCAGCAAGAGGGTAAGGAGGCGGAAACCTCCCACCTGCCATCCTCTGCTCCTGCTTCTGATATGGAGGGAGTAGCATGGAGTTTCAGGGGGCTTCTCCAGGAGTGGGTCTGGGAGCAAACTGGCTGCTGGTCCCGCCCCAGGGACCATTGAATAATTGTGCAACTGCTAAGATTTTGTGCAGTTATACGATTATTAAATTAAACGATAGCTAACATCACTACTAATGATTCATAAAATGCTGATCATCACTTTACTAATTTAGTAATTATTAAGAATAATTAACTCATGACAAAAGAAAGAGAAACATCACACTTATGATACATTTAAAAGACATTATCATATCCACTGCTTTTGTTTGTCCTGTCTTGAGTCTAATAGTTAGGTCAAACACAGTAAAATAAAATGTATTAAGAAATTTTAAAGCATAGTTCATTTAAACAAAGAAAAACACAATTAAGATGCAAATGAGCAAGATATGCAAATGAGCCCTAGAGCTTTCATATTGTAGTAAAATTTAGTAAAGACTATGTGTGCTTCTTCCCCCTTCCATAACTTAAGCTTGAAACAGCACATATCATTTAGCTAATTGCGCATGTTTTAGAAGCTGTAGTAAAAAGGGGAACTAGCCGTTTAGACCCATTTCTCAAGGACTGGATTACACGTATTACTTGAGTTAGGGAAATTTGCTAATTGCTATTGCTTAAGTAAGCTATACTGGTGGTTGTTACTAAATGGAATAGAGTTGAAATATGCTAACCAATAACGCTGCAACACGAAGCTAAGGTAACAAATCAAGATGTGCCAAGTTAGATAAGAAAGTTAAAGAAAGTATAAAAAGGATGCTTAGCCAACGCTCAGGGTCGGCTCTGCTTTGAACATTGAGTTCCTTAGCCGTACCTTGGTTGCAACCAATAAACTTGCGTTGGACCCAGCCTGAAAGTGTGACTCTCTTCTTGGGGTAAATCAGACTAGCCTCCAAGGGGACGAAACCAGCAATTTATGCAACAATATTAAATGGGTTAAGTCAAACATTTTGTAGTGTCTTCTTCTAGGCAATTATTAAAGGCAAAAAGAAAACTTGATCACAAAGTCTTAGCACTTGCAGATTTGCTGAAAACACTACAGAGGCAAAGAAGCTCAAGGCCATACAAATCAAATGGGAATTTTGTTATTAACCAGGAGAATGACTTCAGAAAAGCAGAAAAGTGTCTGTATCTTTTACATCTATCTTTTTCTATTTCAAAGAACTTTCAAGAAATGCATTTGAAACTTTATTTTTTATTTAAACATATCCGTTATAGAATCACATGAAATACTAGAGTAAGAATTCAGTTACTCAATACCTGCAATGCATTTTTGTGTGTGTGCGTGTTTACTACTAAGGATCTAATCCAACTCAATAAGTCAATGAAAATGTTACCACTGGCTTCAATGGACATCAAGTCAAGCTGTAAACGAAAAGCAGCAGCATCAGATATTGCTCATTAGAGACGTAAAATCCCATTTAATCAGTTAACCGCTTAAACGGGTTCTTGCAGGCAGGGGGCCCAGCTGTGCTGAAGCACCCTTAGCCCGTGGCATGGCACAGAGGGCTGCTCAGGGCTGCTCCAGCCTGTCCAGGCCTGCCACAGGGATGGGGGAGGAGAGCTGCTCAGGCCAGGCTCTCTGCACTGTTCAGTGGGTGGAGGGAGGCTCCAGCTGGGCCAGGCCCACTGCAGCACCCTGTGTAGGCAGGGAGCCCAGGCTGCTGGTTGACTGGTGACATCGCTATTGCTCACAACAAACAATTTTTAATAGTTCCTCAAGAGACACTGTATACACTATATTATGGAGATCAATCCACAATGAGTACGGATCCAAATTTCAGTAGAATTGTAGGTTATTCAAAGCCAGGGTTCCTGAGTTTCTTAGTGACTCTGGCATTCTGGACTGAAAGCTGGTCAATGAAAACAAAGTGTTTCTCTACAGTGTAGAATAGTGATAGAGATGTAGCCGTGTTAGTCTGGTGTAGCTGAAACAAAATACAGGACTATGTAGCACTTTAAAGACTAACAAGATGGTTTATTAGGTGATGAGCTTTCGTGGGCCAGACCCACTTCCTCAGATCAAATAGTGGAAGAAAGTAGTCACAACCGTATATACCAAAGGATACAATTAAAAAAATGAACAAATATGAAAAGGACAAATCACATTGCAGAATAGGAGGGGGTTGCGGGGGGGGGGGGGGGGGGGAGGAAGGAAGGTAAGTGTCTGTGAATTGATGATATTAGAGGTAGGGAGAGTGGGATGTTTGTGAGTTAATGGTATTAGAGGTGATAATTGGGGAAACTATCTTGGTAATGGGTGAGATAGTTCAAGTGTTTGTTGAGTCCTTTTTGGAAAGTGTCGAATTTTAACATGAATGACAGTTCAGAGGATTCCCTTTCAAGTGCAGATGTAAAAGGTCTTTGTAGCAGAAAGCAGGTGATTAAGTCATTGAGAGAGTGTCCTTTCTGGTTAAAATGGCAAGAAACTGTTTTTTCTTTGTGATCTTGTCTGATATCTGTTTTGTGGGCATTAATTCCTGCGCATCCAGAAATATAATCTATGCTATCATGTGCCGAAAGTGTCCATCTGCTATGTACATTGGACAAACGTCTCAGACACTTCGCCAAAGGATTAATGCCCACAAAACAGATATCAGACAAGATCACAAAGAAAAAACAGTTTCTTGCCATTTTAACCAGAAAGGACACTCTCTCAATGACTTAATCACCTGCTTTCTGCTACAAAGACCTTTTGCATCTGCACTTGAAAGGGAATCCTCTGAACTGTCATTCATGTTAAAATTCGACACTTTCCAAAAAGGACTCAACAAACACTTGAACTATCTCACCCATTACCAAGATAGTTTCCCCAATTATCACCTCTAATACCATTAACTCACAAACATCCCACTCTCCCTACCTCTAATATCATCAATTCACAGACACTTACCTTCCTTCCTTCCCCCCCCCCCCCCGCATCCCCCTCCTGTTCTGCAATGTGATTTGTCCTTTTCATATTTGTTCATTTTTTTAATTGTATCCTTTGGTATATACGGTTGTGACTACTTTCTTCCACTATTTGATCTGAGGAAGTGGGTCTGGCCCACGAAAGCTCATCACCTAATAAACCATCTTGTTAGTCTTTAAAGTGCTACATAGTCCTGTATTTTGTTTCTCTACAATGACACTCAACAAGTTGGCAAAATGAGACGTAACACTGTGCTTTCTTCCCTGGGGGCAGTGTGGATCCTTCATCTGGAGGCCTGTGGGAGGCCCTGGGAAAGGTATGTGGAGGGGAATCAGATCCTCCTCTTGGGGCGGAGTAGGTGATCCTGGGGAGGGTAATGCGTCCTGCCTATGGAGATGTGAGGTTCAGAGTTGGTGTGAGGTTGAGTCCTGCCCCCGATGCAATGGGAGGGAGAGATTAGGAGACAGGTCCTGTCTCTGGGCGGACTGGGGGGTGGAATTCCAGGGAATCAGGTCCCCATCCCAGGGGAGTCAGGGGAAGGCCATGGAGAGTAGATGGTTGTAGAGTGAGCTATCTGTACTCATTCCACAGCAATGGCTCCTGTTCCACACAGCGAGGCCTAGCCTCCTGCGCCAAGCATTGCAACCTGACACACAGGGTTGCAGCACTGCTCAACCTGTCTGGCCACTGCTTCCCACGGCTCCCGTTGGCTGGAGCCAGTAGGAGCTGCAAGGCTCCATGGCTGCTGAACCTGTAAATAAACGCACTAAAGCAGCCAGTTACCAGATTTCTCAAAGTGTTTTCATGGACCACATTGAGAAACACCGTTGTAATGTAGATCCTTCCAAAAAGCACCACTGAATAGTCACATAAGCAATAGGGATGTGACTGGGTAATCGGTTAACCAGTTACCTGGTAAGCATCACCAACAGCCTCCCACTTCCATCCAGTGCAAGGCTGCTGATTCCCAGCCCACAAGTCTGAGCAGGCTGGGAGCCGACAATCCTCTGCTCCTCTCCGCTCCTGCTATGCTTCCAGCCCCTGCCTCTGTCCTAGCCCCATCTAATCTGTTAACGGGTTAAACTCAACGTTTAACCGGTTAACTAAACAAACGGGATTTTACCTCCCTAGCACCTCAGATTCATATGCCAAATACTATCGACACAATACTACCCATCCCACACGGACTAACTATATTCAGGGCCTTTTTTGAAGAAAATGCACCTTCACTGAATTTTAGGTAACAAACCTGATTTTCAGCTCATTGACTCAACCTGTAAACACAGGCAAAAATAAGGGTGCAAGCAGGTGGGGAGTTGCACCAGGCCCCACCAGTTAAATCCCTAATAAGAGACTGATTTTTTTTAAATTTGAAAGTTAGTATGCAAGCTTTCATAGGGAACGCAATTATACTGATTTTCCCTAGTCATTTAATTAGCCTTTGGTTGAATGATGCAATATTAACTTAAAAAACAACAAATGGTCTGGTAGCACTTTATAGACTAACTAATGTAGATGGTATCATGAGCTTTCATGGGCACAGCCCACTTCTTCAGATGACGAAAACTCTGGTCATCTGAAGAAGTGGGCTGTGCCCACGAAAGCTCATAATACCATCTACATGTTTAATCTATAAAGTGCTACCAGATCATTTGTTGTTTTTTAAGTTTATCCTGTACAGACTAACGCGGCTGCCCCCTGAAGATTCCGATGCAATATAAAGTATGCTGAGTTTAGGGATGTCAATACACATTTATTTTGGTACACGTGCTACACCAGTTACATATCCACATGGGAGCAGGCTCCCTGCAAGCACCAGTTCCTGCCTGCCATACTCCCACCCACACTGCAGCCTCTGATGCATAGGCAGCTGCGTGGGGGAGTGAGACGGAAGCATGCGGCTCAGGGGAAACCAGCACTTTAAGCCAGTTCCCACCTATCCCTCTCCACCCTGTGCTGCTGCCTCTGTATCATCTGGATCCCACCTCCCCAACCTGCACTGCTGCCTCTGATTCAGCAAGGGAGCAGGGTGGTGTAACTGTGAAGTTTAACAGATGAACCGAGGCTCATTGGTTAACCATTTACACATATACACTATTACATCCCTAGTTGAGTTTCAATTTTTCCCCCTTGTGGCTATGATCGAATTATTTGAGATGAGTGTATCAACTGTTATTTTTAAAAGCTAACATTTAAAATTGGTGTGTATAAATGCTGTGTTAAATGTATTAACCAGAACATAAGGGAAGAGCCTCAATACCCTAGAGACATCAACATAAAGACACCTAGAAGCAGAGTCACGTTGTACATTATCAAGAAAAATGTGATTGAGCGACTCCAGAGACATAATCATGAATGAGCAGGACAAGTCTTCGACACGCCACGCCATACATCTGACAAGGTAACCGCAGCCTGCAGGGGCTGCAAGTGACACGAGGAGCGCGGACAGGGCCGATGAAGCGAGGCGACTGACTACAGTATCCCATGTCACACCGTCTGGCAGAGCCCCACCGGGTCCGGGCCACGCGCCACCGGCCGACAGACTGGGGCCCGCTCCGCAGCCCCGTAAGAAGGCGTGTCCGGCTCTCAGCAGGGAAGTGCTGGGCTCGCGGGGTCTCCGGGCTCTGAGGGGGAGCTGAGGGCAAACAGGAGGATTTCACGCGCGGCGTTTCCAGGCCTGGCGGGGGCGGGGCGATCTGTTCTCCCCCCGTAGCGCGTCCCGGGAGCAGAACCGCTCCCTCAGCAGCTGGAGAGGGGACGAGCACTCACCTTAGCCGCCATGTTAATGACCCCTCGTATCGCGGCGCTCAGCGGCCAGTCCTTACGGCAAGCGCGGAGGCCCAACCGGCGCCCTTCTTTCGCGGAGCCTCTAGCGCTGGCGCTCAGCTCCTCGGCGTCAGGCGCGGGGCGGGATTAGAGACGCCGCTCGTGAGAGCCTCCCGGCCCGTTTGCAAAGCGCGCGGGGCTGCCGGCCGCGTTTCTTCTCCACAGACTGTCAGGGGCTTTGGCCTGGCGGTAGCCGGTCCGCTTCCGGGAGCCAGAGCGCCCGGGGTGGTTTTGTTCAGCATGGTTATTAATGACCTGGGTGCGGGGCTGGATTGCACCCGCAGCAAGTTCTCAGGGGACACGGAGCAGGGCGGGAGGTAGCTACGCTGGAGGGCCGGGATGGGGTCCGGAGTGACCTGGACAGGTTGGAGGTTTTGGCCAAAAGAATCTGATGAGGTTCCACAAGGACAAGTGCAGGGTCGGGCCCTTGGGGCTGGGGACCAACTGGCTAAACAGCAGTTGGGCAGAAAAGACCCGGGGGACTGTTTTGGATGAGACGCTGGATATGAGTCAGCAGTGTGCCCTGGTAGCCAAGAAGGCTAATGGCATATTAGGGTGCATTAGGAGGAGCATTGCCAGGAGATCTAGAGAGGTGATTATTCCCCTTTATTTGGCTCTGGTGAGGCCACATCTGGAGTATTGTGTCCTGTTCTGAATACAGCACACCCATTACAGCAAGGATGTGGACGCATTGGAGAGGCTCCAGCAGAAGGCAACAACAACGATTAAGGGGCTGGAATAATAATTTTGGAAAGGGGGGCCACTTTACAAATTTCAGAAGTGGCAACGGGCAGACCTGGAAAGGGTGGGACCTTTGGCAAAAGGGGCGAGGTTGAGAACTAGGCTACTGGGGATGGTGACTTTATTTTCTGAACCAGAACTTCATTTTAAATAAAGTAAAATATTGTGTCCAACACAAAAGGTTTCAATGTTTTCTTTATTTATGGGAACCCTTTTTGGGTCTGCGGTCACTGACCCACAAAAAATCAGTTGGGGACCACACAAGTGAGAAGCAAAATAACTCCTCCAAAATCCCCCAACGCTCACTGATGTGGCCCCAACTGAGACACCTCACTCATCTGGTGCCCTAACCTCATGGGGTGAGGGGAAGGAAAGGAAGAAACAGGTTCAGGGCTTCCCATAGATCCGATTTACTTTTCTGGGGTTCTGGAGTTAGTGGATTTTATACACCTCCTTAGGCTCTGGGGTAAGGACAAAAATGAAGGGTACTGTGTGTGAGACAGGGCTGCCACAACTAAGATAAGGATGGGGTGCAGGCTCTGGGAGGAAACGGGTGCAGAAGCAGGCTTGGAGTAGGGCGTCTGGCTGGGTAGAGGGAGCAGGAACAAGAGAGGGTGCAGTGTGTAGCCAGGAGAGAGTGTGCAAGAACAAGGGAGAATGTCCGAGCAAACTGGGGATGCTGTGTCTTGGGGGGAAGGGAAGTGACGGGATTGGAGTGGGGGTTCTGCACATGAGGGGAAACCTTATCTGGCTTTGTGCTCCCTTCTAGCAATGGTGGCAGCCATGCTGTCCCGGCTGCCCTGGAAGGAGGCCCTGCGGCCATGGCCATGAAGTCCCAGAGGCCAGAGACACTGCTGCCATGGCCACGCAACCCAGCGCTGGCCCCGAGGCACCACAGCTACAGGCCACCCCAGAGGCAGGAGGTATGCAACAGCAGCCACATGACCACAAGGCATCACAGCCGGCTGCAAGGTACTGCAGCCACAGGCCACCCAGAGGCACCTCTGCCATGGCCACACGGCCTGGGTCCGGCCTCCAGGGCCAGCGGCCACAGGCTGCCCCAGAGATGCTGCGGTGCGGCTCCTTGCTCCCCTCCTCCTTGGGCCCTGTAATTAGGGGGCAGTGCCTATAATTGCCTCACAGGCCAGATCAAAGCCCAAGGCAGACCAGATCTAGCCCACTGAGAGGCTTTTGCCCACTCCTGCCTTATGAAGCTGAGGGATTTGGGTTTATTTAATCTATAGAAGAGAAGAGTGAGTGGAGTTTTGATGGCAACCTTTAACTACCCAAAATGATGTTCTAAAGAGGATGAGAGGCTGTTCTCAATAGTGACAGATGATGTAACAAGGAGCAATGGTCTCAAGTTACAGTGGGAGAGGTCTAGGTTGGATATTAGGAAAAACTATTTTACTAGGAGGGTGGTAAAGCACTGGTATAGGTTCCCTAGGGAGGTGGTAGAATCTCCATCCTTAGAGGTTTTTAAGTCCCAGCTTGACAAAGCCCTGGCTGGAATGACTTATTTGGGATTGGTCCTCCTTTGGGCAGGGGGTTGGATTTTGTGACCTCCTGAGGTCTCTTCCAGCCATATGATTCTATGATTGCACCATCTTAGTTCCAATGTTCAAGGGGTCTGTAGCACATCGTATGGTTACTCACAAAATGAGATTGCCAAGGTCAGGGTGGTGACACTTAAAAATAGAGGAGGCCAGGCTGCTGCAATACTTTCCATCTGAGGTAAAGAAGCTAATGGGAAAATGAGAACTTCTTACGACCAGAACACCAGGCATGGGAAAGAAAAGATTCTCCATTTACCAAACGTCTGTCCCCTCACCTGTGAAAGGGAAACATTTTTGAATAGCTTTACAAGTACATCCTGACCCTGAGACATGGCAGAATCTAGGTTTGGAAAGTGACAGGATTAATTAATATTGGTGTGTGTCTTCTCCCATTGAAATAGGAAACTTTAATCATTCATGTTTCTGGGAGCAACAGAGCTGGAAATATAATTCAACCTTCTGGGAAGGAATAGAGTAGAAAAAAACATTTCAGGCTTCTAAAAAGTGACGTGCTGCTATATTGTATCATTTCAAAGGAGGAGAGTTTTCTGAGGGATATTTAATGAACCAGAGAAAAAGAAAACTGGATCTTCCAGTCTGATCAATTTGCTTTTGTAGGGAGCCAGTCATATAAACCAACTAAGAAACCAACGGTGTATAATAACAACTGTGTATAAATCCTCAAATGGGGTAATATTGCTACAATGATTTGACTCCAATGTTCCCTCTAATTTTTTCCATACATGTGACAAATAACTTTTGTTACATGCACCAAAGCATGTGTGAATGTGCACCGCCAGTAGAAACACATACTGCTGGCTGTGGATGCTCATCAACTGGGTGGCATTTTACTCTTTTCTGGATGGCCACCTAGGTGCTCAGCTTACAGGGAACACTGCTTGACTCCTATGCCACTTGCTTTCCCAGCTGCTAGCATGAAGAGATTTAGGCAAAGCAATGCTTAGTGTTGCCACACCTAACTTTCAGGCCCCTTTAAAATCAATAATATTCACAAAGCCTGAGTTAGGGTTCCTACAGAATGAACAAAGGGAAATTATTACCCATGAATGGGATTCAGAAAAGCCCAAATGATAGGTCAGTTTGGGCAATCTGCAATTCGCAGGCTGCATGCAGTTCATCAGGATAAGCTGCTGGTGGGCCACCAGACAGGTTGTTTACCATGCGTCTTTAGGTATGGCCGCCTCAGCTCCCATTGGAAGCAATTTACCATTCCCAGCCAATGAAAGCTGCAGGAAGTGACCAGCAAGTCTCTGTGACCTGTGCTGCTTCCTGCAGCACCCATTGGCTGGGAATGATGAACAGTGACCAATGAAAGCTGCAGGTGGCTGTACTTGTGAATGCAATGTAAGCAACCTGTCTGGTTGCCTGCCAGTGGTGTGCCCTGATGAACTAAGTGTGACCTGCGGTTCACAGGTTGCTCACCATTGTGCTAGGGGGAGCCCTGCTTAAGATACACAATAGGAAATGCTAAGGGAAGAGTTTTGTTGTTGGCCCCACAGTCTCAGAGTGTTAGATCCCTCTGGCTGGGCTCGTCTACATTGGCCCCTTTTCCGGAAGGGGCATGTTAATTTCACGAGTCGTAATAGGGAAATCCGTGGGGGATTTAAATATCCCCCGCGGCATTTAAATAAAAATGTCCGCCGCTTTTTTCCGGCTTTTAGAAAAGCCGGAAAAGAGCGTCTACACTGGCCCTGATCCTCCGGAAAAAGCGCCCTTTTCCGGAGGATCTTATTCCTACTTCAAAGGGGGATATTTAAATCCCCCGCGGATTTCCCTATTACGACTTGTGAAATTAACATGCCCCTTCCGGAAAAGGGGCCAATGTAGACGTAGCCGCTATGTCTACACTACCAGGTTATTTCAAAATAAGTTATTTTGAAATAATAACTCATGAAATAACTATTGCAAAATAAGGTTATTCCTCTTCACAAGCAGGAGTTATTTCAAAATAGCAAGCCCGTTATTTCGAAATAACAGGCTTGGTAGTGTGGATGCTCTCCTTGTTGTTTTGAAATAACTCCCCTGTATAGACATGCCCTAATTCTGGGCTCAATGCATTGGCCAATCTCTATTTAGGATTCTCAGCTGTGAACCCAAAGTCAGGTGCCTAAGGTGTTTCTTGGAGTAAGCCATGGAGGAAGAAGACCTTTCTCATAACTTTTAGTCTGGTGGTTAGGGTACTTATCTGGGATGTGAAGACTTCTCACTTAATTTCCCTGCTCTGCCTCAGAGACAGAGAGAAAGAAGGGAGATGCTACATTTTGGGAGAGTACCATAACTACTGGGCTATGGGATGTTCTGACTCGGGGGAGACAGTGCCCTCAGTCTCTGCTGTGAAAACTATTCTGTTTTGGACAAATGAAGAATCATTGTAGTAGAGGGATGGGAACCTGGGTCATCCACCTGCTGGATGAGTGCTCTTAGCACAAGGCTACAGAGTATTTCTTATGCATCTGCCTTGTCAAACCTGTACTATACCATTCTAAACAGTATGCAGTAAACTTATAAAAATATTGTATGTAAATGAGAAAATGTTGAAATAATAGTTTTTTTATTAACTAATAAGAACAGATGATGAGGCTGATCATAAACTTGAAGCCAGGTGTGAGCATGTATGTAACTGTGAATACATTTTAGATACGTTTTATTTTTATTTTAACTTCTGTGCCAGAAAAGATAATGGAGCAAATAATTAAGGAATCTGTCTGCAAACATCTGAGAGATAATAAAGTGATAAGTAACAGCATGGATTTGTCAAGAACAAATCATGTCAAACCAACCTAATAGATTTCTTGTCTAGGATAACAAACCTTGTAGATAAGGGGAAGTGGTAAATGTGGAATATTTAGCCTTTATTAAAGAATAAACCCATGGTACACCAACATTTTTGAATACTTCATGCAGATGTGGTCATCTCATCTCAAAAAAGATATCTTGGCATTGGAAAAAGTTCATAAAAAGGCAACAAAAATTATTAGGGGCTTTGAACAGTTGTCATATGAAGACTTTTCAACTTAGAAAAGAGGAGACTAAAGGCGGATATGGTAGAGGTCTATAAAATCATGAGCAATGTGGAGAAAGTAAATAAGGAAAATATTTTTTCTCACTCCTGCAACACAATAATTAGCCATAATTAAATGATATTAATAGGTAGCAGATTTAAAACAAACAAAAGGAAGTATTTCTTCACTCAACACACAGTCAACCTGTGGAACTCCTTGCCAGAGGATGTTGTGAAGATTAGGACTTTATCAGGGTTCAAAAAGAACAAGATAAATTCATGGAGGTTAGGTCCCTCAGTAGCTATTAGCCAGGATGTGTAGGAATGGTGTCCCTAGCCTCTGTCAGAATCTGGGAATGGATGCCAGAGGAGACATCCCCTGATGAGTCCCTGTTCTGTTCACGGCTTCTGGAGCATCTGGCTTTGGCCACTGTTGGAAAACAGGACACGGAGCTAGATGAATCTTTGGTCTGACCCAGTATAGTAGTTCATATGTTCTTATGTACTTAATAACATGATCTTCTTATCAATGAATGAGGGAAAAACAATGTAGATGGGGCTACTATTAGGTGGGTGCATAATTGGAGGGAGTAGTTATCAATGGTTCACAGTTATGTTGGAAGGGCATAACAAGTAGGGTTTTTTTTTCAATTTTGAGACCTCTTCTGTTCAATACATTCATCAGTGATTTAGATCCTGGCATAGAGAATATGCTTATAAAGTTTGCAGATGATACCAAGCTGGGAGAGATTGCAAGTGCTTTGGAGGATAGGCTCATAATTCAACATGATCTGGACAAACTGGAGAAATAGTCTGAAGTGAATATGAGGAAGTTCAATAGAAACAAATGCAAAAACTACTCCATTTAGGGAAGAACAATCCGTTTCATACATACAAAATGGGAAGCGACTGTCTAGGAAGGAGTACTGCAGAAAGGGATCTAGGAGTCATAGTGCACCACAAGCTAAATATGAGTCAACAGTGTGATAATATTGCAAAAAATAAAACAAAACAAAAAAGCCCCCATCATTCTGGGATACATTAACAGGAGTGTTGTGAGCAAGATATAAGAAGAGGATGTTACTCATCTCAACAGTAACTGGCATTTTTCAAGATGAGTATTCCCATGGGTGCTCCATATTAGGTCGGTGCACTGCTGCTGAGCCATTGATTGGAGTTTTTAGAGCACTGTCCTTGTGACTGCGCATGCACGCATTTGCGGTAACACGCTCCTAAGTGGCAGGCATTGCATATGTGTGAGCCCCGCCCCCAGTTCCTTCTCACCCCAGAACAATGCCAGTGAGGAGTCCAGAATTCCAAAGTAGAAGGAGGAAGGGAGGGCAGTGGAGCACCCTCCTGTTGAAGGAGATTCTCATGAGAGTGGTCCCTGAAGAGGGATTGGGATGGGAAATAGAAAGAGGGTAGAGACATGAAGGGATAGCCTTTTTCAATTACCTGGAGTACCCATCCGTCAAAGGTTATATGCTGCCAGTTGTTAAAGAATAGTAGCAAATGGTGTGGAAAGAATTTGGCTTGCACAAGAAGCACAGGAATAGGTAAGAGACCCTCACAACCCTCAACCTGATGTTTAAATTTGCTTATTGGGTTGCTTTGACTGTTGAGAATTTGTAGAAGGAGGGTGTTGTCACTGGTGTCTGCCTCTGCCCCTGTCCTGTTGATGTTGGTCTTATCTGTTGTAATGTTGAGTATTCAGAAGGTATTGAGGACCAGAGTAGGGCTAATACCTGTATTGTTTCCTTCTAGGTGCCGGGTTGTGAATCCCTAGAGAGTGGAGTGTTGCGCTGGAGTCCTTCATTGAGTGAAGAATTGTATTGGTATTGGTTGCAAACAGTTTCTGGCCGTCAAATGGAAGGTTTTCCACTATAGCTTGGATTTCTCTAGGAAATGGAGTGGAGTTAAACCATGAAGCTCTTCTCATCGCTATTGCTGTTGCTGTAGATTGTGCAATTGTATCAGCAGCATCTAATGCAGCCTGCAAGGCTGTTCTGGCAATCGTGTGACCCTCTGTTATCAGGGCTTTGAACTGATATCTTTTTGCCTCAGGAATGTCTGCAATAAAATCATTGAGCTTGGTGTAATTTCTGTAGTCATATTTACTCAATAGAGCAGCATAATTGGAGATACAAAATTGTAAGGTAGAAGATGTGTAAATTTCGTGTCCAAATAAATCAAGTCTCTTGCCATCACAGTCCAATGAGGTGGATTGGAATTGTTGCTGCTTACTTTTCTGGTGTGCAGTTTCCACCACCAAAGACTTAGGTACTGGGTGAATAAAAAGAAACTCAAAGCCCTTGGGTGGAATGTAATACTTTTTGTCTGCTCTCTTAGCGGTAGGGGTTGTTGATGCAGGAGTTTGCCACACCATCTTTGCAAGTTCCATTATTGCTGGATTAATTGGCAATGCTATTTTAGAAAATGTTACTGAGTGCAATATGTCCATTCATTCATGTTGGTTTTCGACGATCTCCTGAAGGGGAATGGTGAGGTAGTTTCAGTGCTGGATGTTATTACAGCTGATGAGGCAGGCAGCTTAAAGCCTGATGCCTCAGAGTGGAGTTTTGAGCGTCCCGCTTTGCTAGCTGTGCTGGCAGCTCCAGAGATGCCCAGAGCATCATAGGTGTTTAAAAGTGGTGCTGCAGCAGCCCTTGGCACCAATCGTGAGGGAGACAGCTGTTGTGGTGCCAGCGTCTTCTGGGGTAAAGATGAGGCTCACTTTTTGGCCTTTTTTGCTTCCATGTTTGTATTCACTGGCTGTTGATCCAGGTCTCAGTGAGTTTTCGAGTAACATTAGCTTGAGGCGCAGATCTCTGGCTCATTGCACCCTCAATTTCAGTTTTGCACAATGCGGACATTTTTGAGAAACATGTGCCTCTCCGAAGCAGCAACATATTGTCTGTCAGAAACGGAGATAGGATTTTCGCAGGTGGAACAGTGCTAAAAACACGGCGAGCCAGGCAAGGTGCTGAATAACTGCCTAAGGTACAAATGCTTCAGAGGGGTAGCCGAGTTAGTCTGTAATATGAAAAACTTAAAAAACAACGAATATTCTAGTAGCACCTTAAAGACTAACAAAACATGTAGACAGTATCATGAGCTTTCGTTTCTTCAGATGACTGGAGTATTAGAAGTCCAGTCATCTGAAGAAGTGGGTTGTGCCCACGAAAGCTCATGATACTGTCTACATGTTTTGTTAGTCCTTAAGGTGCTACTCGGCTATTCGTTGTTTTTTAAGTTTTGCCTAACTACAGGAAGGGAAAAAAATTGACTCTAATGGAGAATTACTTATCTAAAACGTGAAATGAGTTAGGGAGCACTGCTGAGCTCTGACTCTGGCTGGTGGCAGCAGAGAAGGAATTGGGGGTGGGGAGACTTGCGCATGCACAATGCCTGCCACCTAGGACCGAACGACTGCAGACGCATGCTTGCGCAGCCCCACAGACACTTCTTTAAAATTTGTGATAAATGGCTTGGTGGTGGCACACTGACCTAATGTGAAGCACCCACAGGGACATCTCTCGCAAAGAAGTAATTCTTCCCCTTTACTCTGTGCTGATTAGGCCTCAATTGGAGTATTATGTCTGGTTCTGGGTATCACATTTCAAGAAAGATGTGGAGAAATTGGAGAAGTTCTAGAGAAGAGCAATAAAAATTATTAAAAGTCTAGAAAACATGATCTAGGAGGGAAGACTGAAAGAATTGGGCTTGTTTAGTTTAGAAAAGAGAACACGATAGCAGCCTTCATGTACTTAAAAGGGTGTTACAAGGAGGAGGGAGAGAATTATTCTTCTTAATGTTTGAAGATGGGACAAAAAGCAATGGGCTTAAACTGCAGCAAGGGTGGTTTAGGTTAGAACTTCCTAATTGTTAAGGTGGTTAAGCATTGGAATAAATTGTCTGGGGAGATTGTGGAATCTCTATCATTGGAGATATTTAAGAGCAGGTTAGACAGACATCTGTTCGGGATGATCTAGATGGTGCTTGATCCTGCTATGAGGGCAGGGGACTAGACTTGATAAGAACATAAGAAAGAACATAAGAATGGCCATACTGGGTCAGACCAAAGGTCCATCCAGCCCAGTACTCTGTCTGCCGTCAGTGGCCAAAACCAGGTGTCCCAGAGGGAGTGAACTGAACAGGTACTGATCAAGCGATTTCTCTCCTGCCATCCATCTCCACCCTCTGACAAACAGAAGCTAGGGACACCATTCCTTACCCATACTGGCTAGTAGCCATTAATGGAGTTAATCTCCGTGAAGTTATCTAGTTCTCTTTTAAACCCTGTTATAGTCCTAGCCTTCACAACCTCCTCAGGCAAGGAGTTCCACAGATTGACTATGCACTGTGTGAAGAAGAACTTCCTTTTATTTGCTTTAAACTTGCTGCCCATTAGTTTCATTTGGTGGCCCCTAGGACTTATATTATGGGAACAAGTAAATAACTTTTCCTTATTCACTTTCTCCACACCACTCATGATTTTATATACCTCTAAAATATCCTCTCTCATCTCCTCTTTTCCAAGCTGATAAGTCCCAGTCTCTTTAATCTCTCCTCATATGGGATCTGTTCCAAACCCCTAATCATTTTAGTTGGCCTTCTCTGAATCTTTTCTAATGCCAGTATATCTTTTTTGAGATGAAGAGACCACGTCTGTATGCAGTATTCAAGATATGGGCGTACCATGGATTTATATAAGGGCAACAAGATATTCTTCCTTATCTCTTTTTTAATGATTCCTAACATCCTTTTCGCTTTTTTGACTGACGCTGCATACTGCGTGGACGTCTTCAGAGAACTATCCACGATGCCTCCGAGATCTCTTTCCTGATTAGTTGTAGCTAAATTAGCCCCCATCATATTTTATGTATAGTTGGGGTTATTTTTTCCAATGTGCATTACTTTACATTTATCCGCATTAAATTTCATTTGCCATTTTGTTGCCCAGTCACTTAGTTTGGTGAGATCTTTTTGAAGTTCTTCACAGTCTGCTTTGGTCTTAACTACTTTGAGCAGTTTAGTGTCATCTGCAAACTTTGCCTCTCTAGTGTTTACCCCTTTCTCCAGATCATTTATGAATAAGTTGAATAGGATTGGTCCTAGGACTGACCCTTGGGGGACACCACTAGTTACCCGTCTCCATTCTGAAAATTTACCATTTATTCCTACCCTTTGTTTCCTGTCTTTTAACCAGTTCTCAGTCCATGAAAGGATCGTCCCTCTTATCCCATGACATCTTAATTTACATAAGAGCCTTTGGTGAGGGACCTTGTCAAAAGCTTTCTGGAAATCTAAGTACACTATATCTACTGGATCCCCCTTGTCCATATGTTTGTTGACCCCTTCAGAGTACTCTAAGGGTATGTCTACACTACAAAATTAATTTGAACTAACAGCTGTTAGTTTGAATTAACTTTAATAGCGTCTATACATACAAACCGCTATTTCAAATTTAATTTGAAATAGTGGAGTGCTTAATCCGAACTTGGTAAACCTCATTCTATGAGGAATAATGCCTAATTCGAAATAAGTCCTGTGTAGACACTTATTTCAAATTAGGGGGCCTCCAGCCCTTCCCAGTTCCCCCGGTGGTCACTCTGGGCCAAACCAGGAAACCTCCTCTCCTCTCCCCCAGCCCCAGGGCCCTTAAAGGGGTAGACTCTGGCTAGACGGCACTTGCCAGAGCCAGGCCTGCCAGCCGTCTCTGCCCCTGACCCAGTGGCCCCATGATGAGCCAGACAGCCAGTGACAGCCAGCCGTTCCCCTCCCAGTCCCCCAGCACCCAGGGGCCAGCAGGGGCTGTACACAGCATGCACCCTCCTGGACTAGTGCAGAGGTCATGGACCTCATTGAGGTTGGGGGTAGGCCCCCAATGTCCATAATCTCCGCACTAGGCGGAGGAACGCGGCTGTCTATGGCCACATAGCGGCCACCATGGCCCGAAAAGGACACAGGCACACCCAGAAGCAGGTGCGCCTGAAAGTCAAAGAACTGCGGCAGGCATACGCCAGGGCCATCAGGGGCGGTGCCACAGCAGGGGCGGCCACCTGCCCCTACTTCCCCACCCTTGACCAACTCCTGGGGGGGCGGGGTGGTCCATGCTAGCCCGGGAAGCAGCGAGCGGGGACCGGAGGGCCCTGACCCGGGTGCACCGGAGGGGCCACCTCCAGGTGTTCCAGCACCGGAGTTGGCAGCGTCGTCCAGGGAGACCATACTGGGTAAGTGCCAGCACTGTCCCCTGCCTGGGGGGGAGACAGGGAGGGAGACCAGGGACCGTGCGCATGGCCCATGCCTCCCACGGATCATGCAGGCACCTGTGCACATGCGAGCATGTGCCATGCCATCCTTGGGCAGGTGGCTCCAACTGCGTGACACCCAGGGGCTGTGGCCCAATAGGCACATGAGTGTGTGAAGAGACCTGGCACGCTCCCAACCCTGGGGTTGGACCCAGCAGGACGCTCTCCCTTCACACGCCCCCTCTACACAGAGGCAGGGGACATCTCCCCCCAGCCCCGGCCACACTATACACGGCACAGGGGCATTGGTGCAGTCTTGGAGCAGCTGCCAGTCCTGGGGAGAGCCAAACATCCTGACCATGGCCTCTGTGCAAGCACAGTGGCTCTGACGGTGCAGGGCATGGTCGCCCTCATGTCGCAGGGTGGGAGAGAGAGCTGGGCATCATCCACTGTGCCCCCAGGGAGAACTGACCACTTCTCTTCTTTCTCTACAGCTGCACCAGCTGCTTGTGCAGGGTGCACTACCCCGCCCAGGACATGGTCCCGCACCCACGGCCTGCTCCGGACCACCACTACGTGGCAGGAGTATTGGGACCAGCACCTGGGGGTCCTGCAAGCCCTGCACCGCACTGTCCAGGCCTGGATGCTGGAGGACCTGCAGCTCCACTGGGAGCAGCTTGCGGAGGACCGAACGAGGAACCGTCACCTGCAGGCCTGCAGGCCCTTCTGCAGATCATGGTGCCCTGTGCCAGTCCTGCGCCTACTTCCCCCCCAACTACTGTCCCTCCTCCCATTCCTGCCCCCCCTCCCACCTCCCACCTCTTCGTCCTCAACCTCCACACCCTCCTCCTCAATGTCCACACCCCCCACCTCAACCTCCGCACCCTCCTCCCCATCCCCCCCATCCCTCCTCGCTATGCTGGGAGGCAGTTGGCCCAGCGAAACCCTCACCCTGATCTCTGAGCTTCCCCTCTCCCTTCTTCTCCTTGCGTCCCCCGTCCAGCACCCTCCTCCCAGTTTTCCCCATCCCCTCTCCCACCCTCTCCCGCCTCCTTTCCCCTGTCTCCCCACAGTTTCATTCCCCCTCCCCAGTTGTGTTCAATAAAGAGAGTTGGTATTTTTGAAAATATGTGTATTTTATTTGACATCAGCAAGGGGGTGCTAAGGAAGGGTAAGTGGAAGGACGAGAGGGAGGAATTGGGCACAAGCCCCTGGTGGGGCAGACCGGGGAGACTGTTAGCGCTCCTCAGGGTGGAAGCTCTCCCACAGGGCCCCCTGGATCCTGACAGCCCCTCGATGGTCCTCCCAGATGGCAGCCTGCAGACAGAGCAGCCAGACTGCTGGCAACGTGTCCACGAGATGCAGCAGAGTCCCCGGGGGCAGGTCTGGTTCCATGTTGCAGAGTGCCGTGGTGCCCCGAGTGAGGGCAAGCAGAGCACTCCTAGACACAAATGCTTTGCTGTCTCTCAGTGAGGTAGACCAGCAATCAGAGAAACCTGAGAACTGTCTGTCCGAGATGGGGGGTCAGGTCCCTTAAAGCACAGACCTCGGCTAATCTGAGGCAGCAGCCCCACACACTAAATCCGATCCTGATGTCCAGCTGGCACTGGTTCCGGCCAGCCTTACCTTTGATTCAGGGTCCACTCAATGTGGACGCGCTATTTCGAATTAGAAAAACGCTATTTCGAATTAGTTTTTGTGTCTAGATGCATTATTTCGAATTAGCTTAATTCGAATTAACTAATTCGAAATAAGTTAATTCGAAATAACGCTGTAGTGTAGACATACCCTAATAGATTAGTAAGACATGATTTTCCTTTACAGAAACCATGTTGACTTTTGCCCAACAAATTATGTTCTTCTATGTGTCTGACAATTTTATTGTTTACTATTGGTTCGACTAATTTGCCCAGTACTGACGTTAGACTTACCGGACTTGATTACCTCTCCAGGTCCCTTTGATTTCTAGTGTTCTATGATTCTATGTATTATGACAACTAATCATGAGAAAAGTGCATTCAGTAGCTGTGGATATAACTAAAAACACTTGATGAAGTAAATTGCAGATTTGGGGCCACATTTTCCGCTCATTTATACCTGTGCCACCACACAGACTGTGCTACAGAGGCTTAACTTAAATTTGAGTCTGGTGTCTTGTGGAGACACAAGAATGTTGTACAGAATGTTGCATCAATACAAGTCTTCTCTAAGTCCTCTTCTTTTACTTCTTCCTCCACTTTCTCAAGTGCCTATGATTTTTCAGTGAAGTTTTTTGTACATAATTCTACCTTTGTAAGTTCAATTTTTACGATAAAGTGGTTTCACTATAGCATTTGTTTTATGTGAATTGAAAAATGCTATTTCTTTTGGTTTTTTTTCAGAGTAAATATTTGTAAGACTTTGAATTCTATGTTGTAATTAAAATCAATGTATTTGAAAATGTAAAAAAATTCAGAAAATATTTAAATGATACCTTATTTATTTGTGCAGTTACTCATAATTCATTTTTTGTAATGATGCTGTTAATCGTAATTCTTTTTTTCTGATAGTTTGACAGCTCTAATTGAGAAAGCAGCAAATTTCAGTGTTTTGTACTCTGCCAAATATACACGTAAGTCATGGTTTTTAAAGCTGTTATTGTGGTTTATGTACTCTGTTTTTCAGTGTGTTCCTTCTATCTAGTGAAATCTAGGCCCAATATAACTAAACAGAAGTTTTTGCCATTGACTTCAAAGGGGCCAGAATTTCACCCTTTATCTTTTATTAATGTTAATGGGTGCTAAGAAGTACTTCCTTTCCAATGGAGTTTATACTATTCCCTGCACTGCATTACAGGCAGCCCCTGATGCAGCTGACACCTCAGCAAGGGTATGTCTACACTGCATCCCTAGTTCGAACTAGGGATGCAAATGGAGACGACCGAAGTAGTTAATGAAGCGGGGATTTAAATATCCCGCGCTCCATTAACATGATCTCGCTGGCGCGCTAGTTCGAATCACGGCTGATTCGAACCAGGAAGTGCGCGCCGGGACACGTTAGTTCGGACTAAAGCCCTTAGTCTGAACTAATGTTACTCCTCAAAAACTTCGGTTGTCTCCATTTGCATCCCTAGTTCGAACTAGGGATGCAGTGTAGACGTACCCCAAGATCCATTGCAACTGCAATAGTATTGAAAGCCTGCTGGTTTACCTCTACTACATTTCCAAGAGAGATTCAGTCTCTCATGGATGATCTACCATTCATACAAATTATGATTTTTTTAGACTGTTCTTCATTTTAAGAACAGCATTCTGTGTCCCATTAGCCTTTGAGATCTTCTAATTCTCATTGTTCAATCAGTGGCACTGCTTTGGGAGATTACTTCCTTCTCTCCCATATAATTTTGATTTAAAGTAATGTATCTAAGGAGTCTGTCTTTCCTTCTGAACTGGGTATAACCAAAAATCACTCCAATATTGACTGGGGTAACATGCTGTTTCTGCAATACAAATAGAAAATAACAATAAATAAATAACTAATAATGTGCTAATTTATCTTGTTCATGAAAGGAATCTGGTGTCATATGCTAACCAGGCCCAAAGTTCACAAGAAAGTGATTAATGGGAGGTGCAATTTTGTGTAAAATTGAAAATATGCTTTAGTATTCCCATATGCTTTTTAAGGCAGCAGTCCTAACATGCTTTTATTGCCTCTTGCCCTCATCACTCATACTTAAAAATTCTCTTTTCTCTTTATCCTTTAACAGTTGCAAGGGTTGATCCTGCAAACAACTTATAGTCATGGGTAACTTTACTTACCAGAATGGTCCTATTGTACTTAGTGCACTATTTTTATTCATAAATGTTTGCAGGATTAGGCCCTTAGATAACACCACAGTAAACATTAAGGTGTATTTTTCACATTTCAATTTTTTCTCTTCTGTTTTGTATCAGAGGCTACAGCGGGAGAGGGGAAGACGTGGCTGGGTGGGAGCCAGCCTATGTGGGGAGCTGACTCAAAAGGTAGCTCTCTGAGTGCACCAGCTCCCGTGGAGCCACTTCCCTCCACATGTAAACGTGTAACTTCTGGCATTTTCAGCGGTTACACATTTCTCTGAATAAATCCATTTTAATGTCCCTATTTTCTTTTGAATTTTTGGGTGCTGGTTCAAACCTCGAGATTTACAAATTAAATAAGAGAGTAGTATCTCTCACTTGAAAAGAATGGAAAAGCTGATTAAATTGAAATTACTTTGAGCAAAAAGATTTTAACAACCTTAGGATCCATATTAGCCACACAAAATTTCAGATAATAAAATTAAGTGGAGGGTATTGCTAAAAGAAATTAGGCTCAGTGCTATATCTGAATTCTGTACAAATCCTGAGACTTAGGTTGAGTAGCCTATTTTAAATACACTATAGGACAGAAAGATAAAAGAAGAAAGAAGCAGAAAATTAAGTGCAGAGAATTCAGTTTATTGAAGTCCAAATTTACAACTGAAATTTACAACTTATTTCCCCCAAAACAAAAGCTACTTTTGAATTTAGGAGGAATAAATGTCCTTTTCACAATGTACAGACTATATCTTTTAAATAAGTTAATATCTTTGAAAAAAGAGCAATATGTTCCTTTTTTAATGTTGCAGTGCAACTTACAACTTACACGTCTGTGCAATGTACCATGAGGTATATGCGCAGTGAGCAACACACAGTGAAAGTTTCCATTCATAAATAAATTCTCATTGTAGACACACAAAAAGATAACCAGTGATAGAAAAAAATGCAGCCAATTACAATAATTCACACAGAACTAATTTGAAAAGAAAAAAGAAAAATAAACTAACATTTGAGCCTATATAAACTAGTGGATCACCTCCCAACATAGGACAAGTATAAAATGAAGTATATTGTTGTGAAACTGAAGAAGTACTGTATTATCCAGGGGTTGAAATTTAGTTTTACCTGTATGAGTCCAGAGCAAATTAACTTTTTATCTCTGTAGCATCAGTGAGCTGAAGGACTTTACTACAGAATCTAAATGGCATCTACTCATAAAAGGGACCTTCAGATATAAACACAATGGCAATTATTATATTGCAGTCTAAAAAATCCATATAAAAACTGTAATACAATCCAGGCTTCTTCCATGGGTCAGATAGACCTTTTATTATCACCTCTGTTTTACTTCACAGCTAATTATGAAAACATACAGTAGGTGGGGCTAAAACATCTGTAATGTGAATATACTGTATTTGAAGCTTTGAATCTTCAACCTTTTCAGGATGGCTCCTACTAAAATAAGTTTTTTCTCTTTCTGACAGAAAACATACATTTTCTTTTAGAAATAATCAACCACAACATAACTTTGTGATAAATAACAGTTCAGCCACTAATACGTATTTACATATTATCTGTAAACAAAGATGCCCACAAATCATGGAGTCTCCATGATTTTTATACAAGGCGTTATAGAATTTTTTGTTGTTGAAAACAGTCCTAGTGAAAGTTTGGTTTATAACCTCCTATTGCTACAGAAATAGTAAGAATGTTCATATTTACAAAAGAAAGACCATGGAGACTCCATAGAATTATTTGCTAATGATCCTAAGTTAGCAGGGTTTTCAAAATACACTTTGTGAGCTTGTTGAGATTTGATTAACAGTACAGGTTGAACACCAGCAGTATAATACTCTAGTGATTTGCTATTTCAACCCCTGAATATACAAACACATTATTACTACAGCCTACTTCACAGTTTATATGCAAGTAAAGTGCAAGCCATAGTACAAGGGTGTCATACATTTTCATACATTGAAGCATTATCTAAAAAGGCTCTCTATTTGTACAAGTCTTAATATCTACTTTAGTAAACTAGACAGAAGTCACCTATGGCCCAGCAATTAATGGTGTTACAAGGACTTTTTTTGTAGTTAATTCAGTGTCAGTGTCAAATGCAAAATGATCCTTAATATTAGTCTCCTCCTCTTATTGTCTCTCCTTTTCTCTTTCTAGTTCCATAGACTGAAATGCTTCAATTTCTTGGTAAAACAGAAGTCCTTACTGGATACTAAGCCTAATTTAGCATTTATAACTTGTCTTGCTGTTACTTTGACCAAAGAATAGGATTGATTGGTTAAGACATGTTTTGTAGTTGCTAGTGCCAAAATGCAAGAGAGAATCAAGATAATATGGAAGTTATTTACAAAATTCTGCCAGATTCATTTACAATAAGTAAAAACAGCTGTATTGAGACCCCACAAATGCCTGACACCAGATAATATTCTAGAAGTTTGGGGACAAAAGTTTATTGGTCATGTTCAGTCAAATAACATAGGCCTGGTCTACACTAAAGGGGAAAGTCAACTTAAGATAGGTGACTCCAGATACATTAATTATGTAGCTGGAGTCAAAGTATTTTAAATCGAGTTTTAGCACTGTCCAAACAGTGGGAAGCTGATGGGAGCACGTAATCCCCTCAACTTCCCTTACTCCTTGTGAGGAGCAGGACTATCAGTGCCAATGGGAACACCCTCTCAGTTCAAATTAGTGGGTCTTCACTAGACCCGCTAATTCAAAACCCAGAAGATCAACTGCATCAGCTTTGATCTTCTCTTTAGGGTAGACAAGCCCATAGTTTGCTACTATTTTATCTTTCATATAACATCAGCACTTAAATCAAGTACTGCATAAATAGTGGCTGTAATGTGCACTATACAGTACTCATCCATCACATTTAATGCATGCAGTGTGAGTACTATACATATTTTAATACAAATAAACAGTTCAATTTGTTTACTCTAGCCCTGGCCTATATTAAGAATCACTATATTTTTTTGAATATAGTAAATATGCCATCAGTATTTTTAATAAGGTGCATAGCATTTTCATTAACACCAGATTGCAATAGTTTATCCTTAGACCTTAGTCCATCCCGGGCTTTTCAGCACATTGGGCTACCCACATTTTCCATGCTTGCTTATCAGTTGCCAGGTGACCTATCAGGTATCTCAAAATCAAAAGGTAAAAATATTAATTTTAATCTTCCTTCCAAATATGGAAGTATGGCATAAATTGTAACATGTAGAAAATAAGTTTTCTTTTAAACAATGCTCCTTTAATCTGCTAGTTATATTAAGAATAGAGAATCAGATGCCTATATATTAATAAATAGAATTTATCATAATTAAAATACTTGTTCTGTTTAAAAGCAACTAAGGAAATAAAATCTTTTAAAAATCAAACATACAAATATTTCAGTTCAATAGCTGTTACGTAAATAGAATGAAATATAAAACAAATTTCTATTCACTAATAGATAACATGGCTGTGATTAGATTTAGACACTAAATGGTATGTATTATATCAACATCTTTGCAGGACCTAAGCTACAGTATATAAATTTATTTGGGTGGAAAAGGAGATAAAAGACAAAAGCAAAAAGAAATCTAGGACACCTATGAAAGCTTCTTTGCAACTGAGATTCAATGAGAAAAATCTGATAGACAGAAAAGCAAAAGCAGGCAGTTTAAAAAGATCTGTGTCAAAACTCCTCTCCCCACATAAAAGTAACAGTCCACAAAGAGTCTAAGGCCACAGCACAGCAATTAACCACAGCCTTAACTTGAAGCAAGTTCCATTATCTCCAGTGAGACTTTGTACGTGCTAAAAGTTAGGGTACATCTACACTGCAACACTATTTTGGAATACCAGAGTATCCCAAGATAGCTATCCCATGTCTTCACAGCAAGCCTGTTATTTCAGGCTCACTATTCCAACGTCCCTATAAACCTCATTCAACGACGAGTGAGGGACATTTCGGAATAGTACTTTATTTAGAAACAATGAAATAAGCTATTTCAAAATAGCATTGAAATAAGATACACAATTTACATAGCTCAAATTTTGGGTTATGGTGCAGTGTAGACCATACGGACCTGCTTAAATGTTTTGATTAGTCAGGACCAGAGTGCTCAACACTGTACATATTAGTCCTAGCTGAGTTAATATTGCCATGGCCATTATTGTCTAGTTTTGGCATTTCCCTCTTGTGGGTTCCCTGAACCCAGATGTCTACACTGCAGTTTTATAATCCTGTAGCCTGAGCCTCACAAGCCCAAGTAAGCTTACACATGCGAGCCACAGGTTTTTTTATTGCAGTATAGACATATCCCTTATGTCTTCCTTACAAATGCCTCGTTTCCATATTTTGAAAATTAAGCCAATTAAATGCCACTTTAGGAAGTTCTCCAATATTATGCTAACATTTGCATAGCATGAATTGTGTCCGGTTCTGGGGCCTCCTGGAATGAGGTTTAACAGATAATTTGAACTAGGGCTTTAATTCGAACTTCCGGGTACCTGCCGTGTGTAGACGCGGGCAGTTAGTCCGGACTTGTAAATTTCAAAAATGGCGATCGGCTGGGAAGATGCAAATCAAGAGCGGGATATTTAAATCCCAGGCTTGATTTGCAACTTCGAACTAGGGGGCTAGTGTAGACAGACCCTTAAAGTCCACAGTAAGACACCTATTGACTTCAGTGAAAGGTTGGTCAGAACTCAAAACTTCTGGAGAATAATTGGAGAACTTCCTAGGTAAAAGATATTCAAATAGTTCCTTTCCCCAAACTGCAATGCATAAGTGCATGCATACTTTGATCTAGAAAACTATAATTAAAGAGGAGAATTGGGCATAATTAAGTGTTTATCTAAAGTTCTCCAAAACTGAGACCTCCCTGCATCAATTGTATGGATGCTAAATCCTTGCCCGCTTCTGTTGTTATCCTCAAGTGCTCCTCTTTTTCTCTTATTATTTCTTTTTATTAAATAGAATGAGTTAAGGGACATTTTCATTTAAAAATGTGACAAAGAAAAAAATGTCTCTGGCCCTTTAGGACGTGCTCCTGAGATAGCTACCGAGTTACAGTAACTCCTCATTTAACATTATCTCAGTTAACGTTATTTTGTTGTTACATTGCTTATCTATTAGAGCTCATGGTCTTTTAAAGTTATACAATGCTCCCTTATAACATCATTTGGTTGCCAGCTTTGTCCACTGCTTATGGATTTTCTGGAAAAGCAGCCTGTCCTTGTAGGGGTTTGGAACCAGGATGGGCTAGCAGCCCCTCACCAGCTGCTTTAAGTTCTCTGTAAGGTATGTGGCTGGGCAGCTGCAGTTCCCTTCCCCTCACTGCCATGCTACTCCTTGGAACAGCCCCCAGGAGTCTCCTGCTTGCTAGGTGTGTAGGGGTGAAGAGGGAGAGGGATGCTGATGTCAGGATGTCTTCCCCTGCCTTCCCACTGAGATCTCCGCTCCATACCCCTTCTCCTCAAAGCTACATAACTACAGAGTCCTGTACCTGGACTTCCTGATCTACTTACAAGGATAATGCACTTGAAATGTGGTCAGAATGCTTGAAGGGGCAATGCATATTTCTGCCTCTCATTCTTACACACACACATAAGGGCAGAAAGAGCAGTCGTCTTGGGGCACAGCAATGCAAAATGGTTAGGCAGTCTCAGCCACCAGTACAGTGGTGTTCTCTAGCTAGCACTAAGGGCTGGTAGGAGTTGGGATGCACGGCATGCTGTAGGCAGCTTTGAAGGTTGACTGTCCTGAGTGCCTGGCAAAGCCAGAGTTCCCCCTCCTTACACACACACACACACACACACACACACACACACACACACACACATCCTTACACACACACACCTGTGCATCTCCGTCTTTCTCCTGGAGGAGAAATATTGGTAACAGTGAGGTTTTTTAGGGATATAGTTCAGAGTTCTAAGACTTCCACTTCTTCCTGTATTAGATTAAGGTGATAAATAACCTTACTGTGCACTTAAAGTATATGTCTACACAGCAGTGTTATTTCATAATAACTGACATTATTCCTGGAAGAGAAAGTAGTGCATTCTGGTGGGATAGTGCAGATTCATTGTCTTGTTCAGTTTCTGCAGGGAAGTGTTTGCAGCCACTGCCTTGCATTCTATTTTATTTCCTCCCTTCTGCCTTGTAAAGTGTGAGGCACATTAACAACATGTTAACGCCTGAGGATTCAGCTGAGTGCTAGTTCATCATTTATAGCATTCTCTGGGAAATATTCCATCCTCCGACTCCACCATCTCAGCCAAGCTTCACAATAATCATTGCTTTATATAGTATTAAATTGGTTTAAATTGTTTAAAACTTATACTGTATGGGTTAATCTAGACTGGCAAGATTTGCTTTTGGGCAAAAACTTGCCAGCTGTCTACACTGGCCGCGTGAATTTTTGCAAGAGCACTGACTTAGTAATGTACAAAATCAGTGCTTCTTGCACAAATACTTTCACGCTCCCACTCGGGAAAAAGCCCTCTTGCGCAAGAGGTCCAGTGTAGACAGGGAAGAATTGTTTTGCGCAAAAAAGCCCCGATGGCTAAAATGGTGATCGGGGCTTTCTTGCGCAAAATTGCTTCTAGATTGGCCACAGATGCTTTTGCACAAAAGCACTTTTTGCGCAAAAGCATCCGAGCCAATTTAGATGCACTTATGCGGAAATACTTTTAACGGAAAAACTTTTCCGTTAAAAGTATTTCCACAAAATCATGCCAGTATAGACGCAGCCTGCGTGTAAGTATTGCCTTTTCTTTGCCCTCAAAAAATGTCATTGGAATTGAACCCCACCTATTAACATTAATTATTATGGGGACACTGGATTCGCCTAACATTGTTTTGCTTAAAGTAGCATTTTTCAGGAACATAACCACAACATTAAGTGAGAAGTTACTATAGACATCGGGACAAAGAATTATATTTCAAGGAAAGGGAAGAATAACAATAATGAAAAAGAGGGTGACTGGTAAAAAGCATACAATCAGTTTCAAAAAGGACATCTAGCAACAAAAAAACATACTGAAGTTTGTGGAGTCACAGAAAAGCCATGCTGATTGACATCTTTAAAAATATTACTGGCAGAAAGTCTGAATAAAGGCTCAAAGTGTTTGGGTAACTTTGAAAGCATTTGAATCAATAAAATCCAAACACATTGTTCATGTGGTTGAAGATAATACGAACACAAAATTTATCTGAGTATTCAGGCAGGAATTCTGTTAAACTAATAAATATTATATATTGATTCCAGGCTTCATTTTTCTCCACCACTGGAGTCAAAGGAGAACTAATCCTGCCCTTACTCACGTGCAACCTTATTAATTTCAGCAGGACTGAATGGGATGTTAGAGCAAATTTGGACCAAGAAATTATGCCACTGATTTTAATGAAAAGCAATCTGGTCCACTGTTTATAAATAAAATCTTTGGATCACAACTTGCATTCCAATTGGCTTAAAGGACACAAAACCCAAAATAATTTGTGCTAATGCAGGTTTGTGCACCATTTGTATAACATATAACATCTACAACAGTATTTATAGCTAGATATTATATAATCTGGATTTATGTATGTATGTATATTTATTTGTTTGTTTGAGAAACACTATGGACTCCAATTTTGGGGCTGGCTAGGGACTGAGCCAACTATAAGCACAAGTTAGAACAGCCTCAGTGTGATTATACCACAGAGTCCATTGGAATGCTGTGTTCCATAGCTCTGCTTTTATGACACCATCACTGGGACCAAGATCTGGTGGAGAAGCTCTATCTACATTGTTTTCTTCCGAGATTCTGAGACTCTTCTATGCCAGGGTTGGGCAATCATTTTTGATAGGGTGCCCACTCCAATCATTAGGTAAGTAGTTGAGGTCTGCACCCTTCCCTGATATTAATGGAAGAGGTGCAAGGTCTGGAATGGAGGTTGGGTGCAGAAGGGAGCTTGGGGTAAGGGACTGGGATGCAGGAGGGGATGTGGGATCTGGGAGGGAGTTAGAGTGAAGTATAGGGCTATGTCCTGGGGAAGACAACTGGGGTGCAAGAGGGGATGCAGGAGTTTGGGTTGTGACCTAGGGCAGGAGGGGGTTGTGATGTGGCTGCAGGATCTGGGAGGGAATAAGGGTGCAGGGAGCTGTAGAGGGTTTGGGTTATGTGGGGTAGGTGGCGGGGGAGGGGGGAGGGGCAGAGGGTTGGGTGGAGGAAGTGGCTGCAGTGCTAGAGGCAGGTTCTGGCCAGGAGACTTACCTGGGCAACTCCCAGCCAGCAGCCCAGCAGGCTCCCAGCCTTCCATGTGCTTCTGTGAATAGCTGCGAGACTGAGGGGAAGTGGGGAGGAGTACTTCGCATGCTGCCTATTCTTCAAACAGGCAGCTCCGCCAATGGGAGCTGCAAGATTATGCTGCAAAATTATGCTGGAGTGGAGGCAATGTGCAAAGCTATTCAAAGACAAATAGGCCCTCCAGCCAGCTTTTCTAAGTGGTGTGTGTGTGTTGGGGGGGAGGGGGCAGAGCAGACAGGGAGTCTTCCTGAGGTTCCTGCTGCATCAGCAGGCTGGATTCAATGGCTTGGTGGGCTGTATTTTGCCCAGCTCTGTTCTACACCAAGATAAATCTCTAACAGCCTCTGTTAGTATAACCTTTTGGACTATCTTTCACTGCCTGAGAAGGCAAAATAGGCAGAAGCAAAGCCAAATATCTGACCTCATATGTTCAACAAGATTTCTGTATTGTCAGCCTAATAATTTATTTCATACAGTGGAAAAGATGGAAGCTATTTTTGAAATGTAAAATGGATAATTCACATTAAAAAACATGTTTTTGGTTCTAATTTAAAGACCTCCACATATAAATTTTCCTCAAAATGTTTTTGTAAACCTAAATACAGAAAGTCTTGCCTTATTTGGTTTAGAAAATTAAACTTGGCTTCTCCTGATATGAAACAGAAACTGTGAGTTACATATTGGTTGACAATTTATTAGCAAATCGGCCTTAACTGATTTTTTTTTATTGTACATAGTTCTGTATGCATGTTAAGTAAATATGTCAAAATTCTTCTGAAAATACTTTGTCTTTATTAACAGGTTAGTGATATTTGTAAAAGCTAAAAGAATAAAAATACTGTTTTAGACTTAGAACAGTTCGTCCTTGTTCTAGGAGCTAAACTTTGCTTTAAAAGTGTCTCCCAGTTTGTCTCAACCTAAGCTGTGGAAAACCTCTCTGAACTGTACAAAAAGGAAAAAAATAGTTTGTTTTTCTTGTTAACTCCTTTTTTTTTGTATCCTGAATAACCAAAACACATTTTAGCTTCTTTGATGGAGATGGCTCTCCAGGAACAAAATATAAACTAATATTATTGAGATCTTCAAAATGAAAGACTCATACAAAGGAAAGCATTTTAAGAAAACATGATCAAAAGAAGTTGTGATCTCTTAGCTATGGGAAGGATTAGCTTTATGGCCCAGACTAATCTCAGCCACTCATTATCATTCAGAAATACATTTGATTATTTTTTAAAATTATACTAAACTCTCTGAGAAATGAAAGTTGTGATCCAGTCTCTTTAGTTGTGGTCCAGTCTCACAGTTGTTTATTTTTAGAGGCATATATCCTCTGAGAAAAAATATTATTTTTTATTTTAGTTTTATCCAATTAATATTTGAGGAAAAAGTGTGTAAGTTCACTTTATACTGTTTGCTGAAGACTTCATTTAGAATATGCTCCAGTCAAGTGCATTTTCTGGTCTTTGGGTTGCGATACAATGAATTCCCTCTTGAGTATTGTTTTAAAATCTTATTAGTCTTTTTAGTGCAAAAGCACAGACTGTGGTTTGGTTTGAAACATGGGTTTGAAACACAATACAAATGTTTAAATCTCAGTAAGAACACCAAAAACACAATCCATTTAATTCTGTGACCATCTATAGCTTTTTGTTAATGCATATCCAGTATGCAATACAATTTCAAAGTGGCTTTTCCACCTTACATCATTGCTTGTTTCAATACATAATACTCCTCCCACACCATATGGAGGACAGTAATAAAAAAATAGTGAGCTATCTATATCTATACCTCTAATATTTATAGGACTGATATGAACAAATGCTATAAAGATAAGAACTCTGTTTTCATGCTCTTTCTATTCAGTGGTGCACTAATTAAAATGTTCACATAGTAAATACATTCAGAATTGTGTTTACTATTTGCATGAATATCACAACTCTGATTTTGGTGACTGTGATGGCAAATTTTTCTCTATTCCCTGCACATTAATTATTGCCCCCCAATTCAGCAAAGCACTTAGGCACAGGATTAACTTTAAGTGCATGCTATCACTATTCAGCAGAGCACTTAGGGTGCGTCTACACTGTAGGGCTTAACTCGAAATAAGCTACACAAACTGAGCAACATCAATTGCATAGCTTATTTTGAAATAGATTATTTCAAACTAGGGAGTGTCCACACAGCACTTAATTTGAAATAGAGCACTCTTCCTCTGACTTCCCTTACTCCTCGTACAATGAGGGTTACAGGAGTCGGAGTAAGAAGTCCTCCAGCTTGGCAGTATTTTGATACTATTTTGAAATAACTGCCTGCTGTGTAGATGCGGACTAAGTCATTTCGGAATAAAGCTAATTATTTTGAGATAAAGTTGCAGTGTTCATACCCTTAATTTTAATTTTGCTTCTCTGAAGTCAATGGGAATTTTGCAATTAACTTAAAACAGAAGCAGTATCATGCCTTCTTATCTCTATGCTTATAGGCCATTGGCCTCAACAGAACATAAAATGGACTTAATTGCTTTGTTGAATTAGAGATATGTATGTACTTATTTTGTATGTTCTATCCAAATGTAATTATAATTGTAGTGCAATGATTTCATGATTCAAGAGCTGGTGTGATGCAGAAAACTTAATCTAAATGTCAGTAATTCTCTTCTTATAATAATATAGCTATATCTTTGAATTATTTCAGGGTGAATTTTATTATCACTGTGTCCACTGTGGTTCAAATAAAAGCCAGTGTAATGGTGATAACAGAAAAATTAGTTTCAGGAGCATTCCTTTTTTTTAGGTACTGTATCATAAATTAATTAAACAAAAGGATGCTTTCTCACTTAATTCTTGTCTCTATAAAATACATAATTCATCTCCTTGAGCCATTGTTTACATTTCATATCACAAGGAATAATTTGAACTTTACAATTTGATTCCTTCTGTTACATTAGAACTGGGCAAATACTGCAAAACAATTTTTCAGCAAATATTTATTCAAATTTATATATGAAACTGCTTTGTTCTATTTGCTTTCTGAGAACAGTCTAATAAAGTGTTTACTAGCAGGAATGTTTGCAGAAATTTGAGTTTTAAGTGCACATTCAAGAATATTGATGGAAGCAGATTTTGTTTCCATAAATGCAAGTATTCATTCCAAAAACCTGATTCTTCAAGTTTCTAGGCAGGGAACAGAAATATACAATGTGATTTTAAGCAGCCAATCAAAACTAACTAATGCAGACTGAGTTTCAAATACTGAATTACATACTTGCAATTAATTTGTTCATGATCTATGGATGAAGAATAATATGGTGAATAATTTTGAACAATATAATTTTTTTACCCAGCACTCTATGACAGTCTGGTATACAAAAAATTGTTCAGTTCAAGATTATTTTACTTATTTTTCAGTCATGAAGCAGCAGATAAAAATATTTTAATAATTTTTGTGACGCACAGGTTTGTGGCACTAAACTCACAGTGGCATGATTATGAAAACTACAGTAGCTACCATCTTCAGACGCGTATTTTTTAACCATGAAATATTTCAAAGGTAGAAAAGTCAGTTCAAGTGACAGCATAAGTGAGCAACCAGCTTTATTCTACTTGTGTCTTAACCTCTTCTGTGCCACACTTGCATGCCTATGACCACTCCTTGTAAGCACATTCTTGTAAAAATAAGCACAACATCAAAGTGGCATAGACAGTATGCCCAGTGGGCCAAAGGAGAGTCTATTTGCTGGATATACACTATTTTAAGGCACACTAAAGTGGTTAAGTTTACTTTTTTATTACTCTGGTCTCCTCTAATTTCATAAAGATGGTAGCTATCACTGCTTGGAAAGGTTGGAAAAAATGTGCACCCCCAAAGATTTGCCAGTATATATATATATATATATATATATATATATATATATATATATATATATATATATATATATTTTCCTTCAAGAAGAACTCATGAAAAGGTGAATTTTAGGGTATTTTAAAAAATAAATATAAACTATCATGTTACCTTTTATATACATAGATATGTTTACATATAATATATATCTATATATATAAAATGGTTGTAAGAACTCATTACTATAAGCATAGCTTTAGTAGAGTCCTTAAATAAATATACTGGCATTTATTTCCGTTACACTTCTGCACTGCTCCTTTCTAATGCAGAATTTGACACGCATATCGGTCGATAATAGCAAATAAAATAATTCAGAACAGAATAATACTGTCTTATCATGCAATGTAGTAGGCATCCTGTGGCACTATTCTTTTACCCAAGTTATTTACAATACTGCTGAGTACGTTATTTACAAATATTACAGTGTTTGTCATATTGGATTTCTCACGGCACTCAGCAAGTGTTCATGATGCCGGTCCTGTCAGACATGTGTTTCAATGAATGAATGTGTGTGTGTCAGCAGTGGTGCTGGGGACGTAAGTTCAGAGGCTCCATTTTGAGGATTCAGAGCAGTGCTGTACTCACAAATGTCCAGAAAAAAATCATAGTTCTTTAGCTTCCACTCTTTGAACTTCTTTGATGTCAAGCTGGGATCATCCAGAAGATTGTTGATAGTTATCAGGTCCCCTTCCTTTGCCTGGCAAATAAAAACAAAACAAAAAACAAAACAAAACAAAAACCACAGCACATTTCAGAAATACAGTTTAAGAGACATTTTATACTTTGGCCTTTTACATGTCCTTGAGTGCTAACAAAAGGTGCTAGAGCAACTGCAGTGGACACTAAGGCCCTTTATCAATACACAGAACTGTTACAGCTCAGACAGTGCAATGCAATCTTCCCTATCTCCGTTGGCATGATTCCACAATGGCTTTCAGTGACAATCGCTAATTGTAAACGTGTCATAGATTAGATCTTTTTAACAATTCAGTCCTTGGCATCCTCCATGACACTGGTAACAACAGTGCTAAATACTGGCTGTGGTTGTGAGGTTCATAACTGTCTTCTTCTATATTCTGTTTCTCTCAGTACTGCCAAAGTTTTCTCACGACTTAATTCTCTATCTAAAATAGAAGTCCATAAACTGAAAATTTTAAGAAGCTACACTGTTAAAATTTCTTGTTCAATATAAACATTAATGGTAACAGCTTACTTTTAAAGTGCTCTTGAGAACTCTGATGTGATGAAGTTTTTCATTGATAACTGGATCATTGCACCTCTTTACAAAAGACTTCCGGAATTCTTGCTTGGTAGATGGACGCTGCTCTCCAAAGGCTGACAAGCTGGCTTGTTCCAAAGACTTGTATAACTCTTGTAGACCATCTGTACCTTCCCTGATTTCCTTTATGTTTTCTGAAAAAAATTACATTTTTTTTAACAACAATCCAGGCAACTTTGGTTGGAAGGATAATGAAAGATCCTGAAAAGTACAAGAATTCTGAAAGTTGCTTATGAAATAACCGCCAAATATCCTCTCCCAGTAAAAGAATTGATAAATCACAAAATTTTGTTCAACAATAAAGCTGAAATCAGAACATACATGAACGTTCTGAATCAAAATTATAGTGCGGTAACTAGTGCAATCTCCATATTTTCAGCTTTCTTGGAAATTATAATTCTGCCACTAATACACTCCTATAAAGCCTGATCATTCATCAGTGAGGTTAATATTAGAGCTCCTATTGAGGTCAATGGTGAATACTGGTACCAAAGTCCATTCAAAATCTTACCTTCTTCACAGAAACTATTTTGCTTTTCTATAAGAAGTTTCCCTTCAGGCTTCTCTTCTGATATGCCTGAAGACTTTACATGCCCTTTACTCCTGACATCTCTGTTTCGTGGAAGGCTTTGACTACGTTGCTTCTGAGGCCTATTATGAGAACTATATCCTCTTTGCCACTCCACCAAAGGGAAAGGTCCATCTCGTTCATGATTGTGACGTCTTTGGACTGGTAATGTTGCCTGTCTTCGCCTCTCTGGTGACATTCCAGGTCGGCCACTCACGTATTCTGGGTCAGGAGGAACTGTCTGAAGAAAATGGAGGCCAGAACTAGTTAAGGGGGTCTCTATCAGATCTTGCCATGAGCGCCTTTCTCGATATGGAGGTCTACATCCTGACGAGTGTGTACTTCCTGTGGCATCTTGTCGGGAATCCTCTGCAGAAGAATAGGAGTAAGTAGATTCACTTGAAAAGTGTCTACCATGTTTGGGTTCAGGGAATGGACTTGAAGAATTCACCTAAGAAGGAATGAAAATATCTGATTATAAAGACATAATTGTGACTATACATTGGCAAACAGTAAGAGATAGAGTTCAGTATATGATTAGTAAGCACAACATAGCTAACTTTATGTAATACTTTAATGTAAGCACTACATTTTTAACCACTCCCTATTCTTGTTTTGACACATTCTCTGCCCAAGAGCAACTCCTGCTGGAAAGGACAGGGTAGCACTGGTATAGGTTTTGCAAAGATGTACCCAGCTTACACACATTTCGGCAGTGTGTTGTGAGGAAGACATAGACGCCCCCAAAGGAAACCAGGAGTGGTTTTCCTTTCTTTTCAGAGGGCAGATATTCCAACCAAACAGGAAAAAAAAAGACATGTCAGCATCCAAGATGACATTTAAATTTTTGGGGACTGCTGAACTTATTCAAATTATTTTAAATTAAATTCTGCTTGGTTTTTGTATTCTTTTAATTTAAAAAAAGAGAAAGGCAAAAAAGTGGAAAAACAGAAAGGGAGGGGCTTAACCTGTATCCCGGTTGATAAAACAGCATCACATGGGTGAAAATCAGTCTGAACTTCACCCATGTGATGCTGTTGCCTCAGTCACTCTTTCTTTGGTTCTGGTTGTGTGAGGATCGTGTCATTCACGCTGAAGATAAATCTGAAAGAAAAATAGAGAACAGTCCTATCTGCACTTAGAAACAAAGGTCAGATATCACAGCCTACCCATGTACTGTATAGCAGCAATGCTTTTATCAGCTATCAGCGCCTGCCCATACACTGTACACAACTGTTATCAGCTATTTTTCTATTTGAAAACGCTTCTTAACACAAATACTACAAATGTATTTTACACAATGATATATTTTGAAAGAAGCTTGTATTTAAACATATGTTTCTTATATATAAAATATTTTTCTTCTGGATAATAGCTATTGTCTGAATACAATCTAAAAATCTTAATTTCCAGTAAATATCAAACACTGTAGACATAGTATAAACTCCCAGTTAATAGAGATGACCCAGGTATAATATATGTCTTCCTTTTGTACTGAATTTTTTTAAACAAGAAAAAAACATGGCTTGACGACACTAAACACAGCAGAGTAAGATGGCAGTAGCTTTTTCTTCCTTTGAGCATCCATTTTTTATTTTCAGAACATTCAGTCCTGCTCTTAACCATAGAAATGATAACATTCTCATAGTTTACAGCTGAGAATCACCTCCGTTCTACTCCTAGGCTGTGTCTAGACTGCATCCCTTTTACGGAAAAGGGATGCAAATTAGACACATCATCGCAATTGCAAATGAAGCGGGGATTTAAATCCCCCCCGCTTCATTTGCATTAACATGGCTGCCGCTTTTTCCGGCTCGGAGCTTTGCTGGAAAAAAGCGCCAGTCTAGACACGGATCTTTCGGAAAATAAAGTCTTTTCCGAAAGATCCCTTATACTTATTTTAAGAGGAATAAGGGATCTTTTGGAAAAGGCTTTATTTTCCGAAAGATCCGCGTCTAGGCTGGCGCTTTTTTCCGGCAAAGCTCCGAACCGAAAAAAGCGGCAGCCATGTTTATGCAAATGAAGTGGGGGGGATTTAAATCCCCGCTTCATTTGCAATTGAGATGTGTATAATTTGCATTCCTTTTACAGAAAAGGGATGCAGTCTAGACACAGCCCTAATGTTGTTAGATGCTGGAATGAAACAAACAAAATACCAATCAAAGCAGCATGGAAATGTATTTCTTGACCTTATGGAACATAAGAACGACCATACTGGGTCAGACCAACTGTCAGTCTAGCTCAGTATCCTGTCTGCTGACAGTGACCACCAATACCAGATGCCCCAGAGGGAGAGAACACAACAGGTAATCCTCATGTGATCCCTCCCTGTCACCCATTTCCAGACAAACAGGCTACAGACACCATTCCTACCATCCTAGCCAATAGCCATTGATGGACCTAATCTCTATGACTCTATCTAGCTCTTTTTTGAACCCTGTTAAAGTCCTAGTCTTCACTACATTCTCTGGCAAGGAGTTCCTGAGCATATAGAGCATATAATATTCATGACTTACTGAGAGTGTTCGGTGGTAGATATCACACAGTGTTGATGGGCCTTCTTGTTTCAGGGTTAGAGAGCCATCAATATCATCCTGGTCACTTTCACTCCAGTAATCTGGTAATAGAATGTTCTATGTTTCATTGAAATATTTGCTCATAAGATAGTATTGGCAATATTTTCAAAGCATGACTAACATACTTTTTCTCTAATATAGAGTGTCAAGTCCCATTCTGTGAAGTGTTTAAGGGCCAGATTTTCTAAAATAGTTAGGTGTCTTAAGACATGGACAGGTGCCCACTGGGAATTTCAAATAGCCTGAGCAGGTTATGCACCCAAGTTCCATTGATTTCACAGGGAGTTACATGTCAAATCCGCTCAGGCACTTTTAAAAATCCCAGGCTATGTCTAGACTGCACGCCTTTTTCAACAGAGGCTTTGTCAACAGATAGTGTCGACAAAGCCTCTGTCGAAAAAGAGCATCTAGACTATGATCAGTATTGTAAAAAAACAATCTGCTTTTTCAAAAGAGAGTCTAGAAGCTCTCTTTCGTAAAAGCACAGTTTCCATGCATTAGCGCCTTTTTTCGAAAGAGTACATTCAAAAAAAGGCATTATTCCTTGTAAAATGAGGTTTACTGCTGTCGACAAAACTGCTGCATTCTGTTGACTTACTGTTGACAGAGCGCAGCGGTAGTGTAGACGCAGGTATAATTTTGTCGACAAAAGCCAACTTTTGTCAACAAAACCCTGTAGTCTAGACACACCTTTACTAGGTACCAATTTGCATCTGCAAGCACCTACGTACCTTTGAAAAGCTGGTCCAAAGACACTTATGGTACATCTACACTGCAAAAAATCCCCTGTAGCAGTGAGTCACAGAGCCTAGGTCGCTTAACTTGGGTGCAGGGGTCTTGAACTACAGAGGTAAAAATAGCAGTGAAGGCATATGCACTTGGGGTGGAGCTGGGATCTGAGACACAACTGCTGTACCAGGTCTCAGAGCCCAAACTCCTGCATGAGCAGGAATGTCTATATTGTGAGATAGAGAAGCAAAAATTCCACAAGCCTGAGTCACTTGACCCTGGTCCTGAGACTTGTGGCCATGGGATTTCTTTTGCAGTGTAAGCATAACCTTAGGAACCTCAGATCCACTGACTTTCAGTGGGTATGTCTACACTACCCCGCTAGTTTGAACTAGCGGGGTAATGTAGGCATACCGCACTTGCAAATGAAGCCTGGGATTTGAATTTCCCGGGCTTCATTTGCATAAAATGGGCGCTGCCATTTTTAAATCCCTGCTCGTTCAAACCCCGTGCCGCGCGGCTACACGCGGCACGAACTAGGTAGTTCGGACTAGGCTTCCTAGTCCGAACTACCGTTACTCATCCATGGAATGAGGAGTAACGGTAGTTTGGACTAGGAAGCCTAGTCCGAACTACCTAGTTTGTGCTGCGTGTAGCCGCGCGGCACGGGGTTCGAACGAGCAGGGATTTAAAAATGGCGGCGTCCAGTTTATGCAAATGAAGCCCGGGAAATTCAAATCCCGGGCTTCATTTGCAAGTGCGGTATGCCTACATTACCCCGCTAGTTCGACCTAGCGGGGTAGTGTAGACATACCCAGTGAGACTTGGATCCTGAAGTGACTAGGTTACTTTTGAATATAGAACAGAGGCACTGAATCACATTTGAAATTTTTACCCCTAGACATATACACAAGCAAGTGTAAATGTTCCAAAAGTGTTTTTAAAAAGGCTGGCTTGAGTTTTTTTTTCTTTTAAAAAAGAAATGTATAATGAATGAGCCATATTTTGCACAGTTCAGTAGCTAGCTAGAGACATATTTCCTGGAGGGTTGAAAGTCACTTCGCTTTCAGCCCAGTGCCACAAAACTCACCCAAGGCACATACCAGTAGCTTATCAACTCTGACACTCTATATTTTATTTATAGTGGAATTCTCTTCTCTAATAGTAATAATCAGAAAGGAGTTCCATGTTTTTTCACACAAGACAAAAGCTCATTTGCAAACCACAAAATATTCAGGAAATCTAGACATTCTACTCTCCAGATGTTCTGGCCTGGGTATTTTATCATAGTCTGTAGGTGTAAAAAATTCTGTATCTGGACTGCATACTATTAAAAAAACAAGTACACCTTTTATCAGTTCACTTTTTACTGTACTATTTACTATTTTCTTTGTAAGTGAGTACATTCTCCTCATCCCCTCTGTGTGTGACCTGCTCTGCTGCATCATGGAGAAATGGGGGGCAGAGCTATTAACCCGTCTCTCTGTGGAGAACGAGGGAGTTAACTGTATTATTTTTTTGAACATCATATGCACTTGTGTCTCAGTTTATTCGCTTGATGTTATTGTGCCTAATTTTGGGGAGTTAACTCAAAGAAGGCTGTTGGGGGAGATGGGGGACAAACAGGACATGAAACAAAGGCAAAAATAAGGAATATCAGAGAGGTAAGATGCTGTCAGAGAGCAAGTTTTATTCTTCTTAGATCTAACGTGGGATCAAATAGTATACTAAGCCACTAAAGTTCCCAGCCTAGGAAAGAAGGGGGACGGAGGGGAGGTTAGGCAGTTGTAGTGACTAGAGGTGAACCTCTGACAGGGAGAGACACACAGAGAATACTGCAAAGGCTGTCACATTGCTAGGCGTAGGGATGGCTGAACAGAGTGGATTTTACCAAAAACTTGCTAAGAAAGAACAAAGTGATATAAGAATGAGACACAGAGGCCTTTTGTTGTTTTATTCTTTTTACCATATATCTTTGGATGAATAAAAATATGTTTATTTTGATAAAACTTTTTAAGTCTCGTTAATCAGTTGTTGGTCTTTTAGGGAGTGTCTAAACTGTAGCGCTAGCTCGAAGTAAGCTACACAAATTGCATAACTTCTTTTGAGCTTATTTCTAGATAGCCTATTTTGAAATTTGGTGCCATCTACACAGTGCCAAATTTTGAAATACACCGCTATTCCGACTAGGGATGTAATAGTAAAATTGATTAACTGATTAACCGATAAGCAAAAGCTTATCGGTTAATGATATAGACTACATGCATTTCCCCCTCCCTCTTGCCCTGCCAGTACATTTTTTAGCAGGCTATCTAGCAGACTGGCTCAGTCCTAGCTTGTGACGGGTCGGGGACCTACCCCACCTGCAGCTCTGCATTTAAAGTGTATTAGGAGCTCAGTCCTACCTTATGCTGGGTCCGGGACATATCCCCATTTCAGCTCTGCATTTCAAGTGTATTAAGAGCCAGGTGGGCAGACAGTCCAGTTCATTTTTGACTTGCACCTGGTCAGACCTATCCTAGACAGGGACTGCTGTCACCCTGTGCTGCTGCCTCTTTCTCAGAAGCAGCAGCACAGGGTGACAGACAGCCAGTCCATGAGGGGGGCTGGTTTTTAAATTGGCTTCCCTCGTGGACCAGCTCCCACCTCGCACCCTGTGCTGCTGCCTTTGATACACTGGCTGCCAGCCCTACCTGGGGACTATTTAATAGTCGACTAACCAATACAATTTCAGGAAGTTACTTGACTATTCAATTAACTGATATTTAACATCCCTAATTCCAACAAGTCCCTTAAAGCCAGGACTAGCTGCTGTCAGCAAACTTTACAGGATTGCAGGAAACTTTGCCACACCCAGGATGAGCTAACACCTGGCTAACTAAAATGCCGGACCATGGATGTTGCTGAACCAGAATGCTGGACTAGAGAGGTTCAACCCATAATTCTATTCATGCTTGTTTTCCTAAAGAGTACCTTAACAATGTTTTCTTTGCTTTTTCAAATTATCATTCTGAATTTCATTTCATCTTCAGTTTGCAAAGTTAAATATATGTTCTAAGGGTCACACATATCTATGAAAAACAGTTAAAATACTGCAAAAGCGGTGAGGAGTCCTGTGGCACCTTATAGACTAACTGAAGTGTAGGAGCATAAGCTTTCGTGGGCAAAGACCCACTTCATCAGATGCATGTAGTGGAAATTTCCAGAGGCAGGTATAAATATGCAGGCCAGAATCAGGCTGGAGATGACGAGGTGGATCCAATCAAGGAGGATGAGGCCCACTTCTAGTAGCTGATCTGGAGGTGTGAATTCCAAGAGAGGAGAAGCTGCTTTTGTAGTTAGCAAGCCATTCACAGTCCTTGTTTAATCCTGAGTTGATTGTGTCAAACTTGAAGATGAACTGTAGCTCAGCAGTTTCTCTTTGAAGTCTGGTCCTGAAGTTTTTTTGCTGCAGGATGGCTACCTTTAGATCTGCAATTGTGTGTCCAGGAAGATTGAAATGTTCCCCTACAGGTTTTTGTACGTTGCCATTCCTAATATCTGATTTGTGGCCATTGATTCTTTTACGTAGGGACTGTCCAGTTTGGCTGATGTATATAGCAGTGGGGCATTGTTGGCACATGATGGCATATATTACGTTAGTAGATGTGCAGGAGAATGAACCAGTGACAGTATGGCTGATCTGGTTAGGTCCTGTGATGGTGTTGTTGGTGTATATATGTGGGCAGAATTGACACCGAGGTTTGTTGTTGAAGATGAATTGTAGCTCAGCAGTTTCTCTTTGAAGTCTGGTCCTGAAGTTTTTTTTCTCCTCTCTTGAAATTCACACCTCCAGATCAGCTACTAGAAGTGGACCTCATCCTCCTTGATTGGATCCACCTCGTCATGTCCAGCTTTTTTCTGGCCTGCATATTTATACCTGTATCTGCGATTTATGTTCAAATCATGAGTTGAATCAGTTAACTAAAGCTTTCTTTTCTTTTCTTTTCTTTTCTTTTCTTTTCTTTTCTTTTCTTTTCTTTTCTTTTCTTTTCTTTTCTTTTCTTTTCTTTTCTTTTCTTTTCTTTTCTTCAGACCTCTCCAATTCAATTTTGATTAAAATCACAGAAGTCTTACCTTCATCTGGCCGAATATCCTTGTCATCAGGAGTATAACCAATGGCTGCAAGACCCAGACGGTTCATCCATCTAATAAAAGATTAGACAAGGAAGAAGAATATTTGAAGAACTTATAAATGGTAAATGCTGTGGCTTACATTCTCTTGCAATGCAGAAAAAAAGGAGGAAAGAGAAGTGGTAGTCTAAAAACAGAATAGTTTTCAATCTGTGAAAAACCTGACTCATACTTTCATTAGTGTTATGATGTTACATGGAGGAGGCAACCATGGTTGTACAGAGTCCGAGGAACCATGGAAAAATCTGATCTCAATCCACAGCTCAGGGGCATCCATGTGGAGAATCAAACTCTCTGTACTTCTCTCTAGAACTCACTCTGTAGCAGCATAGCATGGTTAAGAGCCAAGATGCTAATGGTCTTCCTATTATATCATGGAAGTGGAGCAGCAAACTTAAAGCATATCAGCTAAAACTGTAAATAGCAGAATTAATTAATCCTGACTTTTCTACACATATTTTCATCAGATACTTGGGGAGCATGCTGTATAGAGCGGAAGCTTTCTAAGTTTGGCCCCCTTCAAGTGCGTACAAATATCTATTGAATCACAGTTACACAGCTTCTGTAGACAGCTTCTGTAGGCACACATAAATCATGAAAGAAAATTCTGTACATGTAGAATTTAAAACTAAAAATGTAAATGTGAATGTAGTTTATGATTGATTTGCGAAGTATTAGTCTAGACCAGTGTTTCTCAAAGTGGTCCAAAGACCCATTCTGAGAAAGCTGCTATCAGGTCCCTCCGGTCTGTTTACTTACCAGCTCCTCAGCTCCGCAGTTCACCATTTGCAGCCAAGGGAAGCCGCAGGAAGCAGCAGCATGGGTCATGATGCTTCCTGCAGCTCCCATTGGCTGCAAACAGCGAACTGCAGCCAATGGGGGCCACGAGGCTCCATGGCTGCGGAGCTGGTAAGTAAACAAAACGGAGGGACCTGGTAGCAGCTTTCTCAGAATGGATCTGTGAACATACATACTACTAGAATCATGAAAGCAAATTTTCATCTCTGTTATCTTCTGTGATTATCCAGACAAAAATATACCCTGATAGCATCTACAGTAGTATAATCTATAAAGGCATATTTCCCTGACAGCATGCACATTTATTCTTTCATCCCTGAGCTGCTCCTTATTTGACAAGAGGATCTGGTATTTTCAAAACTAGACCATTAAATAATGTATATTTTGGTACTTATTCCCTATCTTCATAGAAAGACACTAATTTTGCATTATACAATGTATTTACTTGAACTGTACAAAAGGAAGAAAATGAACAACATTTGAGTGATACTTTATTGAAATAGAACTCTTCGGAAGGAAGTCTATCAAGAGTTATTCATTTCCTTTTGCCTGCATATAGAATGATCACGTTACATTGAATGAGTTAGCCAATTTTCAGCAACAATGAAACACAAAGATCACAATGGATAGAGAAAAAAGCCTTAATATGAACATCTGTTTTTTCTATGTCAAATTTCTCTTGAGAACTAAAAAGCATTCTCTCATTCACAAATATTAAAAATGTGTGTATAATAGAATTTGAGAGCAATCAAGCTGCAGCCTCAGATATTTCCTTAATAAACAATGACTTAACAGCTATCTAACAGATAGCAAATTCATTATACAGAGAGATTACATGCTTTTTGGAAGCAATTCTGCCCGTTTTAAAATGGTACAACTTGAACCTGATACAGTGAATCAATTCAGGTAAAAATTATTAGCTATGTGACAAGATCACATAAGAGACAAACATTCATAAACAACATGTGTTTTTTAATTATGTTGATTTTTTTTGCGAGATACATGAAAATAGTTTATTACACGTCTTTACTACTTGCATGAGAACAATATTCAACAGTAACTTTTTAACTAACTGAATTTGTGAGTATTCTGATAGTACAGAATATCAAAAGGGATATAAAATGAAGGAAAAGTCACTGCTACTATAAAAAAGAAAGCAATACAGAAGTGAAATAAAATGGCTAATGGTTTAAGCAGAGACTTGTGAGACAGAATGCTTTTGTTCTAATACTAGATCTGTTGCTGACTTACTATGAGGTCCCAGCAAGACACTTAAGTTAGCTGGATCAAAGCTTTCTCCAGTGCACAATGAAGACAATTACCAACTTGATTTTCAGGTTTATATAGTGTTGTATGAATTAATTTGTAGATCTGTGAAAAACTATTAAAATACTAAGTATTATTGTTACTAAATGAAAAAGTGGGCAATTTTGAATGACAAAACATACCATTTTTCACAAACATAAGGTTCCAATGTTAAAACAGACATCTATTATATGTGACTTGCCCTCCCAAATAACTGACTTCAGCAACATACAGGAAATCATTTTTAAATAACGAACAGTTCTTTAACGTTTTCTCCACTATAATACCCAGCAATGTAAGTTCATTTAAAAGAGCCATTTTATCATTTGTGTAATACTTGTTTTTTTTTGACAAAACGCATTGTCTGGCTGTTCTGAAAGAAGGACAGGAGACTTTTGATATGGGTTTAATCAGGCTGCAACTTTATTAGATGTTTGGCAGATAGCAGTGTACTATGCAGGTAGGGTTGCCAGGTATCTGGTTTTCTACCGGACAGTCCGGTATTTGCACCATCTGTCCAGTAGAAAAATTCAGAAAATAACGGACACGTGCAATGTCCGGTATTTTCTGAATTCCCGGCCAGGCACCTGACGGAAGCCTGGTGGGGGCGGGGGAGTGACTGGAAGGTGGGGCCACGATTGGCGCTGGGAGCCCTGTGGTTGCGCGCAAAAGCTGGCTGGGGTGGGGGCCGGGCCTGGCTTTTGCACACGACCAGAGGCTCCCAGCGCCAATCGCAGCCCCGCCTCCCAGCTGGGAGACTGGTTGCATGCAGAAGCCAGGCGGGGGGAGCAGTTCCTAGCCCCTCCGCCACCCCCGCCCAGCTTCTGCTCGCAATTAAAGGGAGTGCCTGCTGGGGACGCGGCCCAAAGGACTCCAGCTGTGGCCAGTAGCTGCAATTCCCCCCCCGCCAGCTCTGCTTCCCACCCCACCCACCTCCTGGCCAGCCCCGTCCCCCTCCCGGCTGGTTCTCCACCCCCGCCCCCATGATCAAGTGTGTCCGGTTTTTTGGCGGGGTCTACCTGGCAACCCTACATGCAGGTAACTCCATGTTTATTTTATAATTACCCAGGGAAGTTTTTACCAACTCCCCCTCATTTTGCCATCTAGGTTGCTCCAGCAAATTCTTTGCTAGGGCCTTACCATCCACCCCACACTTGTAAGAACATAGGAACGGCCATACTGGGTGACACCAAAGGTCCATCTAGCCCAGTATCCTGTCTTCCAACAGTGGCTAATGTCAGATGCCCCAGAGGGAGTGAATAGAACAGGGAATCATCAAGTGATCCCTCTTGTAGGAGGGTTAAGTTGGGCTATACGAATGGGGTTAGGAGTGGCTCCCTGCCATGCCAATCTTAGTAATCTCCAGTTGTCCTCTGTTTGTTCTTTTAATGAACACCTCTTTTAAAATCCGTTTCCAAGCCATTTATCTGGTCACTGTGTACCTTTTCTGTGAAGTACCTGCACTGTACATCTGTCACCAGGAGGCACCAGTAATTAGCTTGTCTGCCTCCTCCCCACAGCCAGCCTGGTTCCTAGCCATGTCCTAATGGCAAATTTTTAAGCCTTGGCCTGTGTAAAAAAGAAGGCTCAAGGCTCAACCCTTTAAAACACTGCATTTCCAGGTGATGAGTTAGTGACCATGCTGCCCCTTTTCGCACTAGTTTCCACCCCTCCCTGCAAATCCCCATTCACTTGACCAGCCAGCCAAATACTCCACCTCCTTCTCTGTTTAAAGATGCAGGGCAGTCATTATGTATTAAAGCACTCATTCTCTCACTGTTCTCCTGGCCCACTTCAGGAAAGTCACCAGCAGGCCCTCAACAGTTTGTTTACCTAAAGGCTCTGTAGCCACAGAGCCTCAGGGCTCCCATTCACACTGATTTGCTGTTTTCAGTCCAAGGGATCTGCAGAAAGCTGTGTGGCCCAGACCACCACTTCCAAGTGGAAATGGTGAACCAGAACTAATGGCAGCCACAAGGCCCCGTGACTAGGGCGTCTTTATGTAAACAAACTGGTGCAGAACCACTAGCAGCTTTCCCCAAACAGGCCCATGGGACAGTTTGAGAAGCACTGTATTAAAGTAACTGATATCACATTTCCCCTTATTCATAACTAATAATGTGTGTTTGTGATTTTAAAATTCAGTGTTCTTGAATCACCAAATTGCATATTATAATAGGAGACTGATTGTTAATATAAAGTTCTCACTTATATATGAGAAGTCTGTATGTTTCTTTTTACAAAAGTATTGGTATTATCCTTTAGAAAAAACAATATGATTTTTTGTCTTTAGTCACTTGGGGTATGTCTACACTACAAAGTTAGTTCAAACTAACGGACGTTAGTTCGAACTAACTTTCATAGGCGCTACACTAGCGCTCCGTTAGTTCAAATTTAATTCGAACTAACGGAGCGCTTAGTTCGAACTAGGTAATCCTCATTCCACGAGGATTAAGCCTAGTTCGAACTTACTAGTTCGAATTAAGGGCTGTGTAGACCCTTAATTCTAACTAGTGGGAGGCTAGCCCTCCCCAGGTTTCCCTGGTGGCCACTCTGGCCAACACCAGGGAAACTCGTATGTTCGAATTATCTTTGTAGTGTAGACATACCCTAATTTATTCCTTCCCCAGATGAACTGTCCAGGGCCACTCTGGCTATCTCCTGAAAAATACAGAGAGAAGCTTGTTGAATGTCTTCTGAGACTTGAAGATGGTGGGTTTCCAGCCTTTATATAATCTACGCAGGTGGTGTCAGAGAGAGGGCTTTGGATCTTTGACATGGGATGTAGTTCCAAGCACAAGGATTGTTAGGAAGAGAAGGGATCCACTTAACAAAGAGAGGGAAGATCATCTTCACAGGCAGGTTTGCAAACCTAGTGAGGAGGGCTTTAAATTAGGTTACTTGGGGGACAGTGACTTAAGCCCTGAGGTAAGTATACTAGGAAGAAACACAAGGAGGAAAGTGCAACAGAGAAGGACCTCCGATTTGTACTGGGAAAGAGGTTATGATAGAGGTCTATAAAATAATGACACGTGTGGAAAAAATGAATAAAGAAAAGTCATTTATTTATTCCCGCAATATAAGAACTAGGGGTCACCAAATGAAATTAATAGGAAGCAAGTTTAAAACAAACAAAAGGATGTTTTTTTTCACTCAGTGCATGGTCAACCTGTGGAACTCCTTGCCAGAGGATGTTTTGAAGACTTGGACTGTAATAGGGTTCAAAAAAGAGTTAGATAGATTATGGAAGTTAGGTCCATCAATGGCTATTAGCCAGGATGGGTAGGAATGGTGTCCCTAGCCTCTGTTTTTCTGGAAATGCATGACAGGAGAGGGATCACTTGATGATCCCAAAGTCTAAGACAGAGTCAGTAACATAGAGTCAATCACTGGCCCTTCAAGTTAGCGCCGGACAGCTCACCAGTCAGAGTCCGTAAATCACAGTCAAATGCTGGGCCATTAAGACAGAGCTGGATGGCCCAATGAGTGAAGTCACGGGCTAGGGCTGGAAGAGACCTCAGGAGGTCATCGAGTCTAGCCCCTACCAAAGCAGGACCAGTCCCAGCTAAATCATCCCAGCCAGGGCTTTGTCAATCTGGGTATGTCTACACTGCAATGTTAGTTCGAACTAATGGACGTTAGTTCGAACTAACATTCATAGCCACTACACTAGAGCTCCGCTAGTTCGAATTTGAATAGAACTAGCGGAGCGTTTAGTTCGAACTAGGAAAACCTCATTTTATGAGGATTAAGCCTAGTTCGAATTTACTAGTTCGAATTAAGGGGTGTGTAGCCCCTTAATTCGAACTAGTGGGAGGCTAGCCCTCCCCAGGTTTCCCTGGTGGCCACTCTGGCCAACACCAGGGAAACTCTATGCCCCCCTCCCGGCCCCGGAGCCCTTAAAGGGGCACGGGCTGGCTACGGTGCCCGTGCCAGGTGCAAGCCTGCCAGCACCCAGCCAGCAGACCCTGCACCTGGCACGGCACAGAGCCACCCACCCGATGTCCCCCAGCCCACCCCCTCTTCCCGGGACCAGGCTGGCGGCTCCCGGGAGCTTGCCCTGGACCGCAAGATGCGGGCACCTTCCTGGGCTAGTGCGGACATCGTGGACCTCGTCCACGATCTCCGCACTAGGCACAGGAAAGTGGCCAGCTAGGGCAGGAGAGCTGCCAGCCTGGCCACCCAGGAGCAGGTGTGCATGAAAATCAAGGGGGTCCACTGAGACCCCCGACCCTGAGCCCTGAGCTTACAATGGCCGTCCTGGGTCAGACCAAAGGTCCATCTAGCCCATTAGCCTGTCTGCCGACAGTGGCCAACCCTAGGGACCCTGGAGGGGATGGACCGAAGACAGTGACCAAGCCATTTGTCTCGTGCCATCCATCTCCAGCCTTCCACAAACTTTGGGCAGGGACACCATTTCTACCCCCTGACTAATACCACTCCATGGACCCAACCTCCATGACTAGATCTAACTTCTCTTTAAACTCTCTTCTAGTTCTAGCCTTCACAGCCTCCTGCAGAAAGGAGTTCCACAGGTTGACTCTTTGCTTTGTGAAGAACAACTTTCTCTTACTAGTTTGAAGCCTGCTACCCATTCCTTTCCTTTGGTGTCCTCTAGTCCTTCTTTATGGGAACTCATGAAGAACTTTTCTGAATGCACCCTCTCCACCCAACCCCTGCTTTTAGAGACCTCTATCCTGTCCCCGCTCCATCTCCTCTTTTCTAAGCTGAACAGTCCGAGTCTCTGTAGCCTCTCTTCATATGGGACCTGTTCCCAACCCCTGATCATGTTAGTTGCCCTCCCCTCTCCCAGCCTTTCTCTTCCCCTCTCCCACCTCCTTTTCCCAGTCTCCTCCAGTTTTGTTCAATAAAGACAGAGTCAATGTTGGAAGAAACATTATCTTTATTTTGTACATCAATAAGAAGGGGGGCTAGGGAAGGATAAGTGGAAGGGGGTGAGGGAGGAATGGGGTACGAGCCCCCGATGGGGAGGACTGGGCTGGCTCTGCGGGCTTCTGGGGGTGGAAGCTCTCCTGCAGCCCCCCGATTGCCCCCTCTCCCCAGATGGCAGCCTGCGGCAAGTGCAGCCGGGCTGATGGCCGAGTGGTGTGATGTGCCCAGTGTGGGCACTCAGGGCACTCCAAGCCGGGACTTCTTTGCAAGCGGGGCACCCCTGAGAACTGTCTGTCCGGGGTGGGGGTCGGGACCCTTTAAGCGCAGCCCTCGGCTAGCCTGAGACAGCATCTCCACTAAGTCCTCCTCTGATGCCCTGCCGGCACTGTTTCCGGCCATCCTTAAGCCCTGTTCAGGGTCCACTCAATGTGGACTTGCTAGTTCGAATTAGCAAAATGCTAATTCGAACTAGTTTTTAGTTCTAGATGCGTTAGTTCGAATTAGCTTAGTTCGAATTAACTAATTCGAACTAAGTTAGTTCGAATTAACGTTGTAGTGTAGACGTACCCTCTGAGACTTAAAAACCTCTAGGGATGGAGATTCTACCATCTTCCTAGGTAACCCATTCCAGTGCTTCACCACCCTCTTAGTGAAATAATTTTTCCTAATATCCAACCTAGATCTCCTGCACTGTAACTTGAGACTATTGCTCCTTGTTTTGCCATCCGTCACTACTGAGAACAGCCTCTCTCCATCCTCTCTGGAACAATCCCTCTAAAAAGTAACCAAAGTCAAAATGTCTTCTAGATACAGATTGCACCTTGCTAGACTGGGACTCTCTGGTCCGGCAACATCCATGGTATGGCTGGGCTGCCCAGGAGGATCCGGGGAGCCAGGCAGGTGGCTCAGCTGGGCTAGCCAGGGGACTGGGAAGCTCAGTGGGGTGGCAGGGTCAGGGAAGGAGACCAGAAATGACCTCCCTGGTTCCAACAGTGCCCAGACCAGGGAAGTTCAAACTGTATAATCCACACTGCTGGAGGTTCATCATCTCAAGTTCCAATCTGTCAACAAAATTTGACTGGATCCTGCACTTTTGGACACTGCACATTAACACTGACTTTGCTGTACATCTTCCCAGGATCACAGAAACATCTCTTGTAGATGAGGGAACCAGAGACAACAGAGCTATAAGAATTCACCTTGCCTGCCACATCTGGCTCTATTGGCTTTTTCAGCACAGAAAGACAAATCATGTAGAGGTGGTCAGTATAGCTGAGTGAGATGTAAAAAGGTTGCAGCGTATTTCTTCTGCTGTCTGGAGCACAAGAGATCCATTTTTTAAAATTTAAATTTGGTTTAGTTTTAATGGTGCCCCATGAAAGGAAATGCAGATAAAAGAAAAATAACAAAGTTGAAAAAGAAGAGCATAGTACGTATGATCCTTATGGCTCTCACATGCAGGGCCTTGAGAGTCCTTAAATCTTCTGGAGGAGACTGCTTGGCTCGATATAAGACCAGTGCTTTTGAGATACACTAATTCGGCAGCTGGTTATTCATTTTCTAAGTTAAGGGTCATAAAAAGACTGCAATGAATAGACTTGCTAACAAACAAAAGAAAATAATGAAGTAGAGATGAACAAAGGCATTTAATAAACAATTTATAGTAGGTCCACAATTATTCAGTCCTAAAGGAGATATTTGGATCAAGGGGAAATTGTACTGTATCATTTTGTAGCTTAAGGGAGAGTTCTGACAAAATCAATTAGTATAAGCTAGTTCTCTCTCTTGATTAAAAAAAAAAAGCTTAGTGATCTGAAGCTTTAATGTTGCTGGGATAAATCCTACCTTCAGGTTACAATGTAGTGTGAGAAAGTTGCTGACATACGGAGTTATCATTGCAAACTCATGGAGACAAACTAGCACAGACACTTTTAGAATAATCTTTTCTTCCTTTGGAGTTTGAACAAATCCCCTGACAACTATTAATTTGTCAACAGTGGACTGAATGACAAAAGTTATTGATGATGAAAAACAGTCCTCCATGTAGAAGTCAGTTCATATTTGGCTCCAGCTATACCAATAGCCATTGCCATCTGATAGCTGTTTTAGGCTACAGCTACACTGCACAGTTATTTCAGAATAAGCTATTCTAGAATAGTTATTCTGAAATAATTTATTTCGAAATAGCATGTCTACACTTCAGGGAAGCCTCAAAATTAGTCCAAGATAAGTTTCCCTAGCGTAGACATACTATCTCGATTTAGAGCCCCAGAAAGAATAACTTAGAATGGCTCTAGTGAGGGGCTATTTTGAAACAGTGGAATGTCTACACATGACTTATTTGGAAATAGCTATTTTGGAAAAGGCATTATTCTTCATGGAATGAAGTTTACAGAAGTCAGAATAAGCCATCCATTATTTCCAAATTATTTTGAAATAACGGAATTGCTGTGTAGATGCTTACATAGTTATTTTGGAATAATGGCCATTATTCTGAAATAATTTTGCTGTGTAGACACCACCCTTAGTGGCCCACAGTGAGTTAATAGTCTCAGTCCAGTTTAGATTTAGAGATAAAGGATCCATATATTCTGCACATATTACTTCAAGGGCACTCATGATGCTACATTAGTAATGTAAATCCATCCTCTCTGAATTTTATCATTTTCACTGGAGCATCAGATACAAGTTAAATGATCATAAAATAGAAAATTAAAAACCAAATAAAACATCAGAAAATTGTCATAAATATTACCATCGCCATTGTAACTAATTGTCAGTCAGACCTTTAGGCATTTTTTCAAGGGGTGCTAATAAACTCTTCACATAATTCCATTATTTGAAGTAATTTTTTTTATGTTTCATAGTCACTTTATAGTCATGGAAGATTGTGACAATTTCCTTAGGACTGGAAGGAATGATGAGTGTATTTGACAGTGAATGCTAATGGTGCACTGTAAATACTGGTTATTATGTTTTAAGTACTGGAAGAAGTGCACAGATTGTGAGATGAGCACCCCTAGTTAGGTATGTTTTAACAATGGAAATAAGTAACTCTTTCAAATGGCATACTATCTAATGAGAAACAAAACTAATTTCAAAGAATTACTATATAGGAAGAAGGTGCAGTGTGGGGTATTCCTAACTATAATAACCCGTTTGAAATTTCCAGTTAGTACTTTTTATTAGCCAAGTTTAAAATATAATGAAGCTCTATGAAATAAACTTTCTGGTTATTAAATTTCTGACTCTCCCTCTAGTTTACTCATTATAAAAAGATGCTTTTTAACAAAATAGGCATGGGCAGTTGGTGCAGCTGGGGTTAGGAGAGGCAGGATAACCCTTTCCTTTAATCTCTTTGTCTGTTATTGTAGCTTCAAATTCTGGAATCCCTTTTGAAACATAATCCCACATATCACAGATCTGGTGTGAGGACTGAGGCCTAGGAACAATGGTCAAGACTTTGCTAATATAAAGTAAAGTTAACCTGTGAACAAGAAGCAGCTTTGAAGTAAATTCCAGAGGGGTGGTAACAGAACACCCTGTGACAAAACATCTTGGTACTAATGCACTCCCTACAAATAACAGAAATACGGACACAGCTTCAGGACAGGGTCTAAACTGATAGCATGATAGTGATCAACTCCTCCCACCCATGTATACGGTAATCAGTGGTAACTAGATAACGTCAGAAGGTGGCAACTTGATATGTCAGAATTGACATATAACTTGTTTGTACCTTGAAAAAACAACAAATAGCCCTGTGGCACCTTAGAGATTAACAAAAATATATGGAATCTTGAGCTTTCCTGAGTAAAACTCACTTCATCAGATGAACTGGAGTGGAAATAACAGAAATCAATATATATATAAAACCCATAAAAGCTCATGATTCTACATATTTTTGTTAGTCTCTAAGGTGTAGCGGAGGACTACATGTTGTTTTTAAAGTTAGGGTATGTCTACACAGCAAAGTTATTTCGAAATAACTATCCTAGCAGCTACACAGCCATTCTGTTATTTTGAAATTAAATCAGAATAGCAGAGCATATATTTTGAAATTGGTAAACCTCATTCCATGAGGAATAATGCCAATTTCGAAATTGCTATTTCAAAATAAGTGCTGTGTAGACACTTATTTCAAAATAGGGGGCCTCCAGCCTTCCCAAGGTGTGCTGGTGGCCACTTTGGCCTCAACCAAGAACACTCCTCTTCCTCACACACACCCCTCCCCCGGAGCCCTTAAAGGCTGCACCTGACCCAGTGGCCCCAAAACATGAGCCAGCAAGCCACTGGCGGCCAGCCCTCCACTGCTCTCCAGGAGCAGTCTGCCAGCTCCCAAGAGCCTGCCAGGGCCCCGGAGAAGGCGGGCGCCTTCCTGGTCCAGGGTGAAGATCATGGACCTTATTCAGGTTTGGGGGGATACCCCCAAAGTCCTTGATCTCCTCACTAGATGGAGGAATGCAGCCGTCTATGACAGGATAGCTGCCAGCCTGTCCACCAAAGGCTACATGTGAACCCAGGAGCAGGTTTGCATGAAAATCAAGTTGGTCCAGCAAGACCCCCAACCTGAGCTCTGAGCTTCCCCTCCCCCTTCTTCCCCTTGCTTCCCCCTTCCAGCTCCCTCCTCCCAGGTTTCCCCTTCCCTAGTCTCACCAGAGTTTCATCCTCCCCCCCCCCCAGTTTTGTTAAATAAAGAGAATTTGTGTTCATGAAAATATGTATATTTTATTTGACATGAGGAAGGGGGGTTAGGGAGGAGTAAGTGGGAGGACGTGAGGGAGGAATGAGGTACAAGAAGCCCCCAGTGGGGCAGACCAGAGAGGCTCTTAGCGCTCCTCAGGGTGGAAGCTCTCCCGCAGGGCCTCCTGGATACTGACAGCCCCCCGATGGACCTCCCGGATGGCAGCCTGCAGAAAGTGCAGCCAGATTCACAGCAACATGTCCAAGAGAAGCACCAGAGTGCTGGCTCCATGTTGCAGAGTGTTGTGGTGTCCCGAGTGAGGGCAACCAGAGCACGCAGAGACAAAATGCTTTGCTGTCCCTCACTGAGGTAGGCAAGCAATCAGGGAAACCTGAGAACTGGCTGTCCGGCAGGGCGGGTGTAGGGGTCCCTTTAAGACCAGGTCTCATATAGTCTCAAGCAGCAGCCACACAAAGTAACTCCTGACCTGATGCCCTGCTGGACCTGGTTCTGGCTGGCCTTAAATGCGATTCAGCATCCAAAAAGCTATTTTGAAATGCATTTTGTGTGTAGATGTGTTATTTTGAAATAAGCTATTTCAGAATCACTATTTCAAAATAATCTATTTCGAAATAACGCTGTAGTGTAGACATACCCTTACAGAATAACATGCCTACTTCTCTGAGATTGGTTGTGCCTATATATAAAAATGTATCCAAAGGGAATGGTCTTTGTCCAGTCAAGAGGGCAGAGTCTGAGCTTCATCCATTGTTACGGGCATACATTCTTAGTATTCTCGTAGAACAGGGATGGGAACCTCTGGCCCATAGGTCAGATCTGGCCCTCTAAACAATTTAATCCAGCCCTCGGGAGTGTCCAGTAGCAGTGAAATGCCATGGGGAGTCCCAGGGACTGCTTTAAAAACTTCCCCCAGCCTCCCCTGCAGCCTGGGTGGACGCTTCCCATTCCTCTCCTACATGCAGGAGACCTGGCCAGAGGGGACAGCACCATGTGCTGGAACTCCTGAGTAAACAGGAACTTGGTGTTTCTGTGCTTGCTGCCCCACTCCCCACTAGGCAGCTGAAAAGAGGCTGGAACTGTTAAAGAGGCATGCAGGGACTGGGAAGGAAAGGGGAGGGAGAAATTCATTCTAGAGTGAGAGGGAAGGGAAACCCCCGAGTTCCCTTCCTTGCATGGGGGAGGCCACAGTGGAGCCAGCTTCTCTCCCCTCATTTCTTCACTGCATAGGGTGGCCACATGCTGCCAGCAGTGCCCCCTTAACAGTTAAGGAGGAATGAGAGTAAGGAGGAATCCTTTGCAGGAGTGGGAGGGAAGGGAAACCCCCTCTCCAGCCCCTTCCTTGGATGGGGTGCTTTTAGGGAAGAACGGGGTGACTACATCTGGGCCATCACACTAAAATTCTAAATAAAAAAATATATAAAAATATCACACTATATCAAGTGGTAGGGTTTTTTTGTTTGGTTGGTTTTTTTTGCTTCTCAGTTTTGTGCAGCCTCTGTCTGATATCTCTGTGGGTTAGCAGTCTCCAACCCAATCCTTGTATATGATTTTGTGGTCTTTTGGGTCTCTCTTGAAGAGAAACAACAAAAAAGTCCTACACTAACCTAAGTACTAAACAAACCAAAGGGAACAACTATTTACAAAAGTTTTTAAATTCACAAGTGCACAAGATTAGAAATATTGGCTATAGTTCTGTCTCATAGCCACAGATGGTAAGACGTAATAGGAGGATGTTGGCCCTACTCAACCCTTTATGCAGGTGAGAGGCATGAAGGCACTCAGCATGCAGGAGTGGTCCAGCAGACCCTGCTGACCAAAAGATTCTGCTCTTGATGCACGAGGCATATTAAAACCAAGAGTGGAATATACATAAACAATCACCTGTAGAAGAAACAAACATTTTCTGAGTACAAGAGATTCCTTCAACACCAATTACACAGTTGCTAAGAAAAGTAAGATGCTGGTTGTCTTCCTTCTTATTATAGAAATATATATTCCATATTATAAATTTCCTGGGAATCTCTCCTCCACTGCCTTAGAGAGACTTAAAGTGATAAGAGATTCTGCCCAGGTTCTCTTCTTTTTAAATGTTCATAGTAATGAAGGATAATTAGTCATCAAAGTATTATTTATACACCACAGTATAGGCGAGTAAAATGGTTTGTAGGCTGTATTCAACCCATTAGGTCATTATATTATGTAATATTGTAATCACCTGAAAAAATCAAATTGCATATAATCACAAAATGTAATTGTTTCACAAAGGAATATAACTAAAATAATTATAAAATACATCAAGGCTTTTTTCTGAAGCTTAGCTTATAGCCTATTATGTTGCTTTAGTGATTTCAAGACAACAATATAAATCAAGGAAATATTGCACTTTCTGCATATTTCTAAAGTGGCAGACAGTGAATCAGAATAAAGAGAATATCTGATCACCAGAAGGTTCTCAAAGCAACAGCAGCAACATACATACACAAGAAAGACAAAGATACATAATACCATTTAAAATAATTTATGTGATAGGAAATCTTACATGATGAATTTAACACAGTATATTTCTTATTTCAGTTTAATTAAAGATTCAAATTCTGCAACCCAAAGCTGTAAAATAATATGCGAGAATATATTGTAATAATATATGATTTGTAAAAAATGCACGTATGCTAGTAATTGTCAGATTTCTGAAACAGAAAGCCCCAGGCATCACACTAATTTTATAATTTCTTTTTTCATATACATATAGTGCACACAGATGATACCTTGTTTTCTAACATAACAGCAGCATCAGTCTTTCATTATAAATAATTACTTGCTAAACTCTATAAGGATAAAAAGTGGTACAAGCTTTATTTTTTCTATACTGTTTTAATAGATAAAAAGGCATATAGCTAACGCCTTCCCAGGCACTGATTTCTCATTTTGGCAGGGGGTACACAATTCACCTCCCCCCCCCCCGCTTTAGATCCCACTCTTCTACAGCCCTTCCCCAAACTCTGCCACACCTCTTCCCACCCCTGTGTCACCCCCAAGCACATCCTGTCTCTCTCTCTCTCCCAGAGCTTGAACTCACTCAAGAAGTACTGGGAGGGAGAGGGTGGAGTGCAGAGCTCACTGTGTAAGAGGTACGGCGGAAGGGAGCCAGAGCGGGAATCTTGGCACTGTTTTGTTTGTTTTAAATCTGCTGCCTATAAATTGAATTGCATCAGCTTCCTGTGTTATATTAGTGAAGGAATGAATAACATTTCCTTATTCTATTATTCTGTACTGTTCATGATTTTCTAGACCTCTAACATATCCCCCACCCTTTACTCATTTCTTTTCCAAGCTGAAAAATCCAAGTCTTGTTAATCTCTCCTCATATGGTGGCTGCTACTTACCCCTAATCATTTCTGTTGCCCTTTCTGTACCTTTTCCAAATCCAATATATTTTTAGATGGAGTGACCAGATCTGCATGCAGTATTCAAGATGTGGGCACACAATGACATTATTTAGAGGCAATATGGTATTTTGTCTTATCAGCTCTTCTTTTCCTAATGATTCCCAATATTCTGTTAGCTGTTTAGTTTTTAGACTGACACTGCACATTGAGCAGATGTTTTTAGGGAACTATCCATAAGGATTCCATGATTGGTAGGGGCTGTGATTGGCTGTGATTGGCAGGTGGAAACTGTTGGCTTCTAATTAAAGTTTGAATTCTAGAAGCCTCTGCTGATTGGCTGAGCCTTGGTAGGGGGAGGGGCTATCAGGCACTCCAGGGCTTTATAAGGCAGTGGGCAAGCCACCAAGGAGCTTGCGAACAGGTGAGTGCTAACGGGGCGTTTAGAGAGGAAGTTTGGAAGGGGAGAGGGAAGGGCGTGAGGTTGTCTTGCCTTTCTTTTTAAATCCCTTCTCCAGGACAGCAGCGATGGATGGTGATGGGTCTGCTGTTGTTGTTACCTGCACAGCGTGTGCCATGTTTGTCTTCCTCCCAGAAGAAAGAACGGATTTCATCTGCACGAAGTGCAAGCTGGTTGACATCTTGGAAGAAAAAATTAGAGGACTGGAGGCCCAAGTGTCGACCCTATGCTCCATCAGAGAGGATGGCAGCATTAATACTTCAAGCATGGCAGGCAGAGGAGCCAGAGAGGGCAGTACGTGACCAAGAAGAGAACTGGCAGCATGTAACTTCTAGAAGGGGAAAAAGGCCAGCACAGGAATCCGATGCTATAGAGGTAAGTAATCACTTTCAAGCTCTCTCCACAGGCTCTGCAGTGCTGAAAGCTCTGGAAGGGACCTCACAAGGAAGAAACCAGAAGGGAACACCATCTACTGGAAGGCATGGGATATGTAGTCCTAGGGATGGGTGTTCCATGGCCACTACCCCCCAAAGAAAATGATGGGTGGTGGTGGTCTGGGACTCCCTACTAAAAGGGACTGAGCCATCCCTCTGCCGTCCAGACCTGGAATCTCGAGAGGTGTGCTGCTTACCAGGAGCTCGCATTCAGGATGTCACTGCGAAGCTTACCAAGCTGATCAAACCTTCGGATCGCTACCCCTTCCTGCTTCTCCATGTGGGAACTAATGATACGGCCAAGAATGACTTTGAGCGTGTTACTGTGGATTATGTAGCGCTGGGAAGAAGGATCCAAGAATTCGGAGCGCAAGTGGTGTTCTTGTCCATCCTTCCTGTTGAAGGGAAAGGACTGGGCAGGGATCGTCGAATCGAGGACGTAAATGCGTGGTTGCGCAGGTGGTGTCGCAGAGAGGGCTTTGGTTTCTTCGACCATGGGACTCCGTTCCGGGCACAAGGATTGTTAGGAAGAGATGGGATCCACCTAACGAAGAGAGGAAGGAGCATCTTTGCGGACAGGCTTGCAAACCTAGTGAGGAGGGCTTTAAACTAGGTTTGTTGGGGGACGGTGACCAAAACCCTGAGGGGAGTGGGAAAGTCGGATACCGGGAAGAAATGCAGAGAGGAAGGAGCAAGAAAGGAGGACCCCTGTTTCGAATGGAGAAGATAGGGCGATCAACGGGTTACCTGGAGTGTTTGTACACTAATGCGAGAAGCCTGGGCAACAAACAGGAAGAACTGGAGGTCCTGGCCCAGTCCAAGAAATATGATTTAATTGGGATAACAGAGACTTGGTGGGTTGACTCGCATGACTGGAGCGCTGTCATGGAAGGGTATAGACTGTTCAAGAACAACAGGCAGGGGCGAAAAGGAGGAGGAGTTGCACTATATGTAAGAGAGCACTATGATTGCTCTGAACTCCAGTATAAAGATGGAGAAAAACCTGTTGAAAGTCTATGGGTTAAGTTTAAAGGAGCAAACAACAGCAGTGATGTTGTGGTTGGTGTCTGCTACAGGCCACCGAATCAGGTGGATGACGTTGATGAGGCTTTCTCTGGACAACTGAGCGAAGCTTCCAGATCGCAGGCCTTGGTTCTCGTGGAGGACTTTAATCACCCTGACATCTGTTGGGAAACCAATACGGCAGTACACAGGCAATCCAGGAAGTTTTTGGAGAATGTTGGGGATAACTTCTTGACACAAGTGCTGAAGGATCTGACTAGGGGCTGTGCGCAGCTTGACCTTCTGCTCAAAAACAGGGAGGAACTAAGGGTGTGTCTAGACTACATGCCTCCTTCGACGGAGGCATGTAGATTAGCCAGATCGGAAGAGGGAAATGAAGCCGCGATTAAAATAATCGCGGCTTCATTTAAATTTAAATGGCTGCCCCGATCTGCCGATCAGCTGTTTGTCGGCAGATCGGGGGAGTCTGGACGCGATGCCCCGACAAAGAAGCCTTTCTTCATCGACACAGGTAAGCCTCGTGAAACCAGGTTTACCTGTGTCGATGAAGAAAGGCTTCTTTGTCGGGGCATCGCGTCCAGACTCCCCCGATCTGCCGACAAACAGCTGATCGGCAGATCGGGGCAGCCATTTAAATTTAAATGAAGCTGCGATTATTTTAATCGCGGCTTCATTTCCCTCAACCGATCTGGCTAATCTACATGCCTCCGTCGAAGGAGGCATGTAGTCTAGACACACCCTAAGAGGGGAAGTTGAGGTGGGTGACAACCTGGGAAGCAGTGATCACGAGATGGTAGATTTCAGGATCCTGACCAAAGGAAGAAAAGAGAGTAGTAAAATACACACCTTGGACTTCAAAAAAGCAGATTCTGACTCCCTCAGAGATCTGATGGGCAGAATCCCCTGGGATGCTAACATGAAGGAGAAAGGAGTCCAGGACAGCTGGCAGTATTTTAAAGAATCCTTACTGAAGGCACAGAAAGAAACCATCCCGACACATAGCAAGAGAGGCAAACGTGGTAGGAGACCGGATTGGCTTACAGGGGAAATCCTTGGTGAACTTAAGCACAAAAAGGAAGCTTACAAAAAGTGGAAACTTGGACAAATGACCAGGGAGGAGTTTAAAGGTATAGCTCGAGAATGCCGGGGGGTTATCAGGAAGGCGAAAGCGCAAATGGAATTGCGACTGGTAAGGATGTGAAGGATAACAAGAAAGGTTTCTACAGGCATGTTAACAAGAAGAAGGTGATCAGAGAGGGTGTGCGGCCCCTAATGGATGAAGGAGGTAACCTAGTGACAGATGATGTAGGGAAAGCTGAAGTACTCAATGCTTTCTTTGCCTCTGTGTTCACGGACAAGGTCGGCTCCTGGACTTCTGCGCTAAGTGACGCAAGATGGGATGAAGATGGACAGACCATGGTGGGTAAAGAACAGGTTAGGAACTATATAGAAAAGTTAAACGTACATAAATCCATGGGTCCGGACTTAGTGCATCCGAGGGTACTGAGGGAGTTGGCAAATGTCATTGAGGAGCCTTTGGCTATTATCTTTGAAAAGTCGTGGAGATCAGGAGAAATCCCAGATGATTGGAAAAAGGCAAATGTAGTGCCCATCTTCAAAACAGGGAAGAAGGACGATCCAGGGAACTATAGGCCAGTCAGTCTTACCTCGGTTCCTGGAAAAATCATGGAAGGGATCCGTAAGGAATCCATGTTGAGGCACTTGGATGAGAGGAAAGTGATTAGGAATAGTCAGCATGGATTCACAAAGGGCAAGTCGTGCCTGACCAATCTGATTAACTTCTATGATGAGGTAACTGGCTCGGTGGACATGGGGAAGTCAGTGCATGTTATATACCTTGACTTTAGCAAGACTTTTGATACGGTCTCCCACAATATTCTTGCCAGCAAGTTAGGGGAATATGGATTGGATAAATAGACGGTAAGATGGATAGAAAGATGGCTAGAAGGCCGGGCCCAGCGGGTAGTGATCAACGGCTCAATGTCAGGATGGCGGTCGGTTTCTAGTGGAGTGCCCCAAGGTTCAGTTGTAGGACCGGTTTTGTTCAATATCTTTATTAATGGCCTGGATGAGGGGATGGATTCCACCCTCAGCAAGTTTGAGGATTACACTAAGCTGAGGGGAGAGGTAGATACGCTTAAGGGCAGAGAGAGGGTCCAGAGTGACTTAGACAAATTGGAGGATTGGGCCTAAAGAAATCTGATGAGGTTCAACAAGGACAAGTGTAGAGTCCTGCACTTGGGACGGAAGAATCCCAAGTATAGTTACAAGCTGGGGACCAACCAGTTAAGTAGTAGTTCTGCAGAAATGGACCTGGGGGTTACAGTGGATGAGAAGCTGGATATGAGTCAACAGTGTGCCCTTGTAGCCAAGAAGGCTAATGGCATATTAGGTTGTATTAAGAGGAGCATTGCCAGTAGATCCAGAGATGTCATTATTCCCCTTTATTCAGCTTTGGTGAGGCCACATCTGGAGTATTGTGTCCAGTTCTGGGCCCCCACTACAAAAAGGATGTGGACGCATTGGAGAGGGTCCAGCGGAGGGCAACCAAAATGATTAGGGGGCTGGAGCATATGACTTATGAGGAGAGGCTGAGGGACTTGGGGCTGTTTAGTCTGCAGAAGCGAAGAGTGAGGGGGGATTTGATAGCAGCCTTCAACTTCCTGAAAGAAGGTTCCAAAGAGGATGGAGAGAGGCTGTTCACAGTAGTGACAGATGGTAAAACAAGGAGCAATGGTCTCAAGTTGTGGTGGGAGAGGTCCAGGTTGGATATAAGGAGAAACTATTTCACTAGGAGGGTAGTGAAGCACTGGAATGGGTTACCTAGGGAAGTAGTGGAGTCTCCATCCCTAGAGGTGTTTAAGTCTCTGCTTGACAAAGCCCTGGCCAGGTTGATTTAGTGGAACTGGTCCTGCCTAGAGCAGGGGGCTGGACTTGATGGCCTTCTGAGGTCTCTTCCAGTTCTATGATTCTATGATTTCTTTCTTGAGTGGTAAAAAACTATTTTAAAGCCCGTCATTTTTGTATCTATAGTTAGGATTTTATTTTCCCATTTGCATTACTTTGCACTTATCAGTACTGAATTCCATTTGCCTTTGTGTTGCCCAGTCACCCAGTTTTATGAGATCCCTTTGTAGCTCTTTGCAGTCAGCTTTGGATTAGTCCCAGTTCACCCCTTTTTCAAGAACTTTTATGAGTTTAACAGCAACGATCCAAATGCAGATTTCTGCAGCACAACACTCATTCCTTCACTTTCCCCTCCCCCTCATAGTTTAAGTGGAGTACCAGGTAACGTTTTCATGATGGTCTAACAATCGTTCAATTACCTGAATAACCAGCCTTTTGTTATTTTTTATCACCCTGCCCCTTCCTCTTTTATAACACACTCCTTGCCCCAAGGACAAAGCTGTAAGCAGCCCAAACTGTTGCATTTAAATACTGCCTCAGGAGTCAGGGCATGGGCTTTAAGCAGACCTCAAGTATGAAATCTAGGGGTTGAGACTTGGCAGAGGGGCTACTGCCTCTCTAGCTCCCCATATATGGTGCCCTTGCTCTCCATGAGCAACTGGCTCCAGCCTGCCCCCCAACTGCTGCCTCTGATACAATGTGCGTGTGGGAGCATGTGGCTCTGTGGGAGCCGGTACGCACAGGGTGGTTGGCTTTTAAGCTGACCCCCCATGCGTACTGGTTCCCCATCCATATCGGCTCTTACCTGCTCCCCTGTGCTTCTGCTTCTGTATCAAAGGCAGCAATGCAGAGTGCCTGGGGGAGAGCCTGTTTAAAAGCCAGCTACCCGTGAGCACCAGCTCTCACCTCCCCCCCCCTACTGCTGCCTCTGATACAGGCTCATCGATTAACTGTTTAAATGTGTACACTAACACATCCCTAGTCTTCAACTATCTTCACTATTGGCATTTCAACATCTCCAATGTTAATTTTCTACTCTGGGAAGAAAGTTCCATCTTCCAGCTTTCTGAAGAGACAGGAATTCCTGAAGTACCTTTTTTGGTTTACATAATCTTTGGCAAGGTGGCCAGGTGACAATATAGGGATGTGCATTCCATATATTACCTCACTAGAGATAGGGAACCCCTTTGTAGGAAAGCCCTCCACTTTGTACTGCATGTTTCCCAGAGTTGCTACCCTTTGTAACAGTAGGGTATTGATTGCCTTGGCTGCTTGGATCATAGTAGATTTTCCCACTCCAAATGGATTTCCAACTGACTGGTAGCTGTCTGACATTTCAAGCTCCCACTGGGCTATTGCCACTCTCTTCTCAACTGTCAGAGTGGGTCTCATTCTGGTTTTGGTATGCTTCAGAGCTGGGTAAAGCAATTGGAAAACATCCATGAAAGTGGCCTAATGCATGTGAAAGATTTGCAGCCACTACTTATTGACCCATAGTTGCATAACTATAACATTCCCACAAGTCAGTGCTTGTTTCACAGCACCAGAACCGGCATTCCACTGTGTCAAGAGGATTGAATGTGGCCAGCATCTGTCAATTGTTCAACTCAAATGCTTTACACAAGAGTCTGTTCGTGGCCTCCTCGAATGTGTCCCCATTGCAGCAGGCCCAGGACAGGCTCTGAACATACTATAGTGTAAGGCATAAGATGTTTGCTATGATTGCCATAGCCCTTTGCTGATGAACAGGATCCATGCTTGCCATGCTATGGCCTCTGCACAGATATCCAAGGAAAAAAGGGGTGCAAAAAGATTGTTGCTGTTGCTTTCTAGCGGGGAGGGAAATGGAGGGGAGGGAAGAGATGGCATGTATCCAGAACCACCACTGCACTGTTTTGGTCTCAATGGACACTTTACATTCTGAGCCTAACCCAGAATGTAAAGGGGTGGCAGAAACTGTGGGATAGCTACCCAGAGTACATCACTATCAAAGTTGATGGTAGTCACCCTACTGGGAACGTATTATATCGCTTGAGCACAATGGGGACATGCACCTTTGACTTTACACAATTCGGTACTAAAAATCAACCTTAATAAATTTGACCTTATCTTGTAGGCTACGTCTACACTGGCCCCTTCTCCGGAAGAGGCATGCTAATTTCAAACTTTGGAATAGGGAAATCCGCGGGGGATTTAAATATCCCCCGCGGGATTTAAATAAACATGCCCGCCGCTTTTTTTCCAGCTTGGGGAAAAGCCGGAAAAAAGCGTCTAGACTGGCGCGATCCTCCGGAATAAAGCCCTTTTCCGGAGGATCTCTTATTCCTACCTGAAAGTAGAAGGGGAAGGGGCCAGTGTAGACGTAGACGTTGACGTTGTTTTTGTCCAGCCTAGGGGCCATGGGAAATTCCGCCACTGACTGAGCTGAGTCCATTGTCAGGGGTCACTCACATACTAATGGAACTGTAGATGTCTGATCCAGAGAGCTAGAGAGAGAGCTTCACTTGACAATCCCTTATTTGATTTTGTGGTCTTTGGGGGTTTTCTTAGAGTCTGCTGTACTGGCTATCTGTGCAGAACCAGCTGAACATACAAGAGGAGCACACGCATACAGCCAAACAGTTGTCATTAATGGACAGAATAAAATACTTGTCAGGACACCACACTGATGACTTCAGACCGCAAATATTACTAAATTAGCAACTGTGTAGCCAACAGCTTCTTATATTAGCACCTGCTAGATTGCTTTGCATTGTCTCACCCCAGCAACAAAATATCACAGAATTTCCAACAACTGTTACATATAACCTGAATTCCATTCTTTATCCAAGTGCAATATTATAACAAGTTTTCTTTACAGCAGCAATTTGTTAATATGTTTAAAGGCCAAAGACAATATAAATCAATTTGCTTAATTACAAACATTATTATAAAATGAGTCCTTTGAATTGACATTGAGGTGTATTGTATTTTATTTTAGGCAAATGTTCATCAAAAGGAGTAATATCCTCATGATTCAGGAATAAATGTGTGCCATTATAAAGGAGTTTTACAACTCAAAGGCAACATGGAATGAAACTACTGCTATGGCATTTATTAAGACTGTTAGGCTATGTCTAGATTGGCATGATTTTCCGCAAATGCTTTTAACGGAAAAGTTTTCTGTTAAAAGCATTTGCAGAAAAGAGCTAGATTGGCACGGACGCTTTTCCGCAAAAAAGCCCTGATCGCCATTTTCGCGATCGGGGCTTTTTTACACAAAACAAATCTGAGCTGTCTACACTGGCCCTTTTGTGTAAAAGCTTTGCGCAAAAGGACTTTTGCCTGAATGGGAGCAGCATAGTATTTCTGCAAAAAACACTGATTTCTTACAGTAGGAAGTCAGTGTTCTTGCGGAAATTCAAGCGGCCAGTGTAGACAGCTGGCAAGTTTTTCCGGAAAAGCGGCTGATTTTCCGGAAAAACTGGCCAGTCTAGATACAGCCATAATGTATAGAGCTGTCTGTGTCTACATAATATCCCAGACAACTTAGAGATCTTTTTAGACTCATTTTTTTCCTTCTGAAGAGCAAAGATGTTCTAGTTTTAACTTGGAAGTCCTTTTCACATCTAACTCTGATCTAGTTTAGATATTACCCTTTGTCAGGGTATGTAACAGAGATAGCAAGTGACTCAGATGAAATTAAAATGACAAGCGCTTGTTCTGATGGAAAAAATAAATTGCTTACTTTGGGGCTTTGATCACTTTCTAAATCATGCAGGGAAATGCTGTTAAATTTAATAGAGACTAGTGTGAGGTAATATCTTTTATTGGATGCATTTCTGTTGGTGAAAGAGACACGCTTTCAAGCTTTTACACAGAGCTCTTCTTCAGTTCTGCATAAGCTGGTTTCTCTAACAGAAGCTGGTCCAATAAAAGACATTATCTCACGCACCCTGTGTCTCTAATATCCAGAGACTAACATGGCTACAACAACACTGCATAAATTAAGGTTAATGGGAGTTACACAGATGCTCCAAGGGAACTATAAACCCATTGCCTTCCTAAGCATAAGCAAACTCACAGGAAAACTTCAACATGGGGTTTGAAAGACTGCTCATCTGGCAGAGCTCATATTGGCACGGAAGTGATTTCTGTTTAAGTTAATAGCATACATGTCAGTTATTTTATTGTTTTTTATGTTTTCTCTGCATTGCATTTATCTTAAGAACAAAATATGCTTAGAAAGAGCTGTGTGATAATTACATTACTCATCTCCAAAGAGAAGGCAAAACAAGGCTATACAGGCAGCCCATCTTTTCTGGGGATAGCACCAGAGTCAGATTAATTTTTCTGGGGTTTGGGGCTATTAGATTTTGTTGAACCCACTGGGCTCTGCAGTGAGGCCAAAACTTAGAGTGTCAGGGTATGTCTACACTACCCTGCTAGTTCGAACTAGGGTGGTAATGTAGGCATACCGCACTTGCAAATGAAGCCCGGGATTTGAATTTCCCGGGCTTCATTTGCATAAGCCGGCCGGCGCCATTTTTAAATGCCGGCTTGTTCGAACCCCGTGCCGCGCGGCTACATGCGGCACGGGCTAGATAGTTCGAACTAGCAAGCCATTCCGCACTATCTGTACGCCTCATGGAACGAGGCGTACAGATAGTGCGGAATGGCTTGCTAGTTCGAACTATCTAGCCCGTGCCGCATGTAGCCGCGCGGCACGGGGTTCGAACAAGCCGGCATTTAAAAATGGCGCCGGCCGGCTTATGCAAATGAAGCCCGGGAAATTCAAATCCCGGGCTTCATTTGCAAGTGTGGTATGCCTACATTACCACCCTAGTTCGAAGTAGCGGGGTAGTGTAGACATACCCTCAGTGTTTAGGAGACAGCTGGGCTGATACAGGACAGTGGGTGCAGTGCAGGATGGGGTGAAAGGAATATAAAAATAATCAGATTCAGAATAAAGTCAGGATATAATGATCTCATTGTTATTTTTATCTTTTGGTTTTGACAGCTGTGTAGGCTCCCCTCCTTACTGCAGTTTGAATTTGCCTGGAAACTTGGAAGCACAGAGGCTTGGTTTTTAAATTGTTAAATTGTAGACAAATGGCATATCATAAAAAGGCAGAGGGAATATATGTCAGAATTCAAATCTCGAGGGGATTGCTGGTGGTATGTCTAGTCAAGATCAGGAAATGCAATTATCTATGCTATACCTGTCAAGCAGCCACAATGAAAAACAAGGAGATGGTTTATTCCTCTTGTTTACATGGCTGCTTCTTCCACAGGGCCCAGAATTCTATGTGATCACAGGAAGAAGAGAAGGTTTTGACAGGTGTGCATTTGTCAAACATATACGTATGACTCTCAGGTCATGTCTTCACTAGACAAAAGATTGATGCTGCCATGATCCATCTTCCCAAGTTCGATTTAGTGAGTCTACTCTGTCTGCTAAATGAATGAGACTCTCCAAAGAGGATGCTGAATTTCTAAAACCTGCTTGGATTTCTTTATTCTTGGAGTGATGGGAAACTAAGCAAGCTTCATCAAGCTGCATCAAGCCTGACTGCAAAGGGGCATGCTGGAGCAGTCTTACTATGACAGATATACACAGAGGATAAAAACTAAATTACATCTTCCCTCTTCCCCTAGCTTTCCTCTCTGTCTATTTTCCTGAGACTTCTCCTGCCTCCTCATTTCCCCCCTTCACAGGGAAATACTCAGCTTCCTTTGCTTCCCCTCCCCACAAAATTCCCCTACCTTACCATGAGTTGGTTAAATACATATATATGGCTGTGTTCAAATAACTTTTGGAAAAATGGAAAATGTATATTGACCATATATTGTTAAATCATTACCAATATGTTGCTTAATATTGGTAATTCTGTATTGAAATATGTGCTTATATATGTCAAGACCAATGTAAGAGCAATTTTTTTTGTAAATTACCTAAACCAGCAATACATAACATCTTTCCCCCAAACAAACAGAAGCACGAGGCTCTTATATCCTATCTCCAATGAAGATGCATGCCTTGTTTAGCCAAGCTGTGAGCCCAGAAACCAATGAAACACTAAACATTCAAAAAACCGTTCTATGCAAGGAAAGGAGGGGGTGTCAATTGTCATGAGCTAGCCAAGAAGGCAGGCTGTAGAGGAAATTTAAGAACTTGGAACTTTCTCCTTCCAGATCCAGGGAACAGTAAACTTTAGGAAATGCCAGGCATGCAGATAGACTGGTTTATTGTTTTAAAGCAGTGGTCACCAACCAGTAAATCGGGATCTACTGGTAGATCTTGGAGCCTCTGACAGGTAATTCTGACTGGTTTGGCCAAGAGTCTATCAAACACAGCACTTCAGCTTCCCCTCCCCACACTGCTGCACATCTCCTGCCCTTTGCCTTGCAGCTGCCCCTCCCCCTGGGAGCCTCCTGCTTCTGGTAAAGAGCAGGGAAGGGAAAGGAGGGGGTGCTGTGGTCAGGATGCCCCCTCTCCCACCACGTATTCTATCTCCATAGAATGGAGAGGAGCACAACAGGGCCTGGGACATTTCCTGTCCACTTGTGAGAGTGGTGCAGGGCCAGGACAGGGGTGAACATGTCTTAGCCTGGGTGCCTTAGTGCACCACCACCCAGGAGCCACCTGTGTCCCGCTGGAGCCAGCTCCAATCCCCTGGCCCAGTCACAAATCCCCTCCTGCACCCCAAATCCCTGCCCCAGGTTCAGCTCAGAGCCCCTCTCACACTCCAAATCCCTTAGCCCAAGACCAGAGCCTGTGCCCCTGCTTGGTGAAAGGGAGGGAGAATGAGGGAAGGAGGGAGAGAGGATGGGAGAACAGAGTGAGCAGTTGCAGAGCCTCAGAGAAGGGGCATGAAGGAAGCAGGGCAAGGGTATTTTGGTTTGAGGTAGATCCTGTATTGCACTTAAATTAAAAAAAACTGATCCTGTGCTTAAAAAGATCGGAGATCCCTGTTTTAAAAGTTTGTTTTCTCTTATGTTTTTTGGATCTAAATAACACTTTATTTTAAGAAGGCTGTTTGGTTATTGGATTCCACTGCCATATCTCATAGAGGGAACAACCTCAGGGTCTGAACTAAGTTAGACCTGCTGAATTTATCATGATTAGTACCACAACACTGCAGCCAAGGCCTTGTTTGAGGGAATGGGAGAACTGTATGATTTCACTCAAAGACTAGTGATGGAGAGAGACCTAAGAGGTGCATTCAAAGAATTCAGGAGTGATCAGAAGTGCAGTTAGTTGTGACAATAATCCACGGGTCAGCAATCTATGGCACATGGCCATTCAGGGTAATCCGCTGGCAGGCAGTGAGACATTTTGTTTATGTTGACTGTCCATAGGCACCAGAGGATAGAGCACAAGTTTAAATTAATTTGCAGCGTATTTAGGTGTAAGAAGGGAAAAATGTTAGATTATCATCAAAATGAGGTAATAATTTTCACAGTGCACAAGTTCTACTCTGATGAAAATTTGTTAAATCCAATAAAAATAAATAAAAGCTTTTTTTTATTTAAACAAATTCAGTAAGCATTTAATTGATCTTTATTTGGCCAAAGTTCTTGTTTCTTGTTTCTCTAAGCAGAATGTTTTAAATCTGCAGACTCATCTTAAATCCCCACAATAAAGACAAGTGTCCAAAACTCTCAAATAAAAACCTACAGTTAGATTTTAAAATATCAATTTCTGTAGATACTTTAATAAACCAAGAAGCTTCCGGGGGCAGCCAAGTTAGTCTGTACAGGATAAACTTAAAAAACAACAAATAGTCTCGTAGCACTTTATAGATTAACAAAACATGTAGAAGGTATCATGAGCTTTCGTGGGCCCAGCCTACTTCTTCAGATGACCGGAGTTTTGAGTTTAGGATGTACAGACCGAAAAAGGCATGATTTCCCTTTACAAAATCCATGTTGACTATTCCCCAACAAATTATGTTCATCTGTATATCTGACAAGAATGGTCTTTGCTATAGTTTCAATCAGTTTGTACTGAACTCAGGCTAACTGGCCTGTAATTGCCAGGATTACCTCTGGATCCCTTTTTAAAAATTGGCTTTATGTTAAATATCTTCCACACATTTTGGGTGCATCTACACAGCAGGGCTTAACTTGAAATAAGCTACGCAAATTGTGCTATGTCAATTGCATAGTTCATTTTTAAGTAGCTTATTTCGAAATTAGGAGTGTCTACGCAGTACTTATTTTGAAATAGAGCACTCTTCCTCCAACTTTCCTTACTCCTTGTATAATGAGTGTAACAAGAGTCGGAGCAAGAAGTCCTCCAGCTTGACTTCTTTCTACAGAACTCCAGTATTTCTACATTATTTCAAAACTAGCCAATTAGCCTGTCATAAGATGGGATTTTCTCTCCGCCACGTCGGTCTTCTCTCCTGAGCCTCCGGTCTCTCAATCTCAGAATCTCCGGTCTCTCAATCTCAGAGCTCCAGAATAAAACAGGAGAAAAGCCTGTTGAGAGCGTTTTGGTTAAGTTTAGAGGTGGGAGTAACAGAGGTGGATGTCTGCTATAGATTACCACATCAGGTGGATGAAGTAGACAAGGCTTTCTTCAGACAACTAAAAGACACTTCCAGATCACAGACAAGGTTTCCTCTAAGCTGCATGCATCCCTGCAGCTGCTTAATAAGCCCCTCCCACACAGGAGCTCAGGGCACATGGAGCTAGCTGGCTGGTGGAGGGCCCATCTGCCTCTGCCACAGTAGCAGCTCCCTGCTGAGGACAGAGCAGTGAGGGTATGTCTACACTACCACCCTAGTTCGAACTAGGGTGGTTAATGTAGGCAACCGAAGTTGCAAATGAAGCTCGGGATTTAAATATCCCGGGCTTCATTTGCATCTTGCTGGGGGCCGCCATTTTTAAAGCCCCGGTAGTTCGGACTCCGTGGCCACGGCTACACGCGGCACGGAGTAGGTAGTTCGAATTAGGCTTTCTAATTCGAACTACCGTTACTCCTCTTGCCCAAAGCAAGACCGATCCCAACTAAATTATCCCAGCCAGGGCTTTGTCAAGCTGAGACTTAAAAACCTCTAGGGATGGAGATTCCACCCCCTCCCTAGGTAACCCATTCCAGTGCTTCACCACCCTCCTAGTAAAATAGTTTTTCCTAATATCCAACCTAGACCTCCCCCTTATTCAAGTGAATAAATGCAGAATCTAGAATAAGAATTTCAAATAAAATTGCCAGTGAGAGCCCATGCTGACTGCCATTGACTAAAAGGGATGTGTTCTCCATGTTTTGGATATAGAAATCCCATTTTCATGTTTTTCAAACTAAAGGATCTTGAAGCTTATGGTCTGTTTCCATGGAAAACCCAATGGGATCTTATAAGTACTGCAAGAGAGGGTAGTGAAATATCTCTAAGATATTACTTCCTCCTATGTCATGGAAACCCCTTTGTTGATGGTAAAGGAATAGAGCTGATGGGTTAGGTATTTTCTGTGCACTGTCCTCAGGCTAGACCCTACCCTGCTCAAGAATACCCTCTAAGTCTGAAGAGTATGGGGAAGCATAGACTCAACTAATCTAGTTTTTGTCCATAGCTGTAATTTCAAAACTTGCATAATGGGGATGGAGATAGGGGCTAGCATATGATTCAATAACTCTAAGATGCAGTGACTGGGCCATTCATGATAATGGAACATCAGCTCTGAAGGCAGCTAAGTGTCAGATGAGTTACAAGTCCACATAGTTATCTATTTGATCTTAACTCTGGCTTGTGCCCTGAAGAGGATGCTATGATCCGGGAGTGACGCAGGTCCCCACTGACAATGGAGTTATTGGAGAAGCAGTGACAGAGAGAGCCAAAAGAGGAGGGTGCCCTGCTGATGGACCCAGATAATTTTCAGAGTAACTAGCTAGAGGTGAGATGGTAGTGAAGTGCAAGCCAACTATATTGAGTTGCAGTCTCTAATAAAAGACTAATTTTACCTATTATTACCCATATAGTAGTATATCATATATAATTGTTTTCTGTAATGAGAAATAATTATGGTAGGTCACATCCTCTTGTATAAGTGTTGCCAAAACAATGCTTTTCAATTACAACTATTATTTTGCAAGAGATTTCCAAACACTCCACTTTTCCCTGTGTTAGCTGGTATGCACAAAGAAGAGCACAGGAATAAGAGGTACTTGATTTCATTGTCAAGAAAACAATACGAAAATTACAGCAGTCAAGGAAACAACAGAAATCCCGATCCAAGCCCATTGTAGCTAATGGAAAGTCTGTCCTTGGGTATGTCTAAATTAGATCATAATTACAAATGAAGCCAGAATTTGAATTTCCAGCACTTCATTTGCATAATGGCGGCCACGTGTTCTTTCGAAAACAGGTATTTCGAAAGCAAAACAGCTTTTTAGATACAATTCTTTTGAAAAAAAACAACCCTTTTTAGAAAGATCCCGTATGCCTCAAAAAATGAGGTTTACAAGATCAATCGAAAAAGGGTTTTTTTCTGAAAGAACCGCGTCTAGACAGCGGTTTCACGTTCGAAATACTCGTTTTCAAAAGAACGCGCGGCAACCATTATGCAAATGAAGCACGGGAAATTCAAATCCCGGCTTCATTTGCAATTTCTATGTCTAATTTACATCCGTCTTTCGAAAGAGGGATGTAGTCTAGACATAGCCCTTGAGTTCAGTTGAATTTGCCTTAGGCCCATAATGAGCACATTGTTTGGCCATACACTGTTAGCTCCCATTGCCCCCAGTTCTCACCCTCTTGACTGCACCTGGAGCCATGCTGCCTAGTATGCTTGGATCTTCTCTTCCCTCCCCACCTTGTTGGGTGCTGCTGCCTTGCCTACTGAGTGGAGAAAGGGCTTACAACATTTAGGGCTTGTACCTTTATAACCTTCCGCCCTTATGTGCCTGCCCACAAAGCTGGTTACTGCTTACCTTTGGCAGCAGTTTCTCACCTCCTTCTGCCCCCTCCCTCCCATAAAGCACTGCTGCCTTCTTTTAGCAAGCCTGGACAATGCTTCAGGTTCAGTGTGGTCATTGTAGCTAAGGGAAAGGCTGTCCTATTGGATCTGGATTAGACCGATAACACACACATTGTTTGGCCAAAAACGTTCTCCCTCTCCCTCTCTCCGATAAAATACAAACGATAAGTTGGAGGAATGCTGCTTCTGCTAGCATTCTCTGTACACTGTAACACAGTTACACTTAAAGTGAATAAGTACCATCAGTAGTCAACACAGAAAGTAAATAATTATCATCCTTCTCTTACCTTGAACACCTTTTAAAACTCCCAAGACAAAAAAGTCATGTATTTAATACAACCTGGACATACTGCAATAACTTACAGCACTCACTAGCTCCAATCTATCAACTGTAATATTCAAGTCCATTCTCACATTTCAAGATCAACGTGCAGACAGAGATTTTAACGTGTAGATACAATCACAAATAAATAAGACAGGAGATCTAATTAACACTTTAACTTAAATTATGTTAATTTCCTTCACAAAAAGTGCCATTTGACCTTTCAGATGGAGATTTTTATAGAAAATTAGAGTCAAACACACACACAATTTCAGTTGGATGACTTTGTTAAAAATTCATTAACAAAAGGAGATTTTGCAGAATGCTATTTATAAGAATGTGACCATTACAAAGGAAGTACAATGCCAGAAGATGTCACTATACTCTGAACATTTTCAGTGTGTGTAGAACATCAGGCAGGTCTCTGTAGGAGAGCACTCTTGTTAGTACTTGCCCATTGTAGACTATTAGCTATATGCGGGTGTAGTTTTATATTTATTTCATGTGATGTTTTAGCTTTGTAACTGACACACAATTTTGGCATGGGAGTGCTTTCATTTTTGTGGAAGCCAGACTCCTGGCTGGAGCTCACCTCTTTATTATCATTTTACAAGTCTTATGCTCTATTTACTAGTGTAAATAAAGGTTGCTGAATCTATAACACACACCATATATGGTAACACACACACACACACTCAATATTCAATAGGGACCCTGACTTGTGAAGCTTTCAAATATTTTAAATGTCTTGCTCACTGCACTTAAAAATGTCTTTCTGTATATTCTATAATGATAAATATCCACATTATTAAAACAAATTTTATAGTCAACTAACCTATTTTAAAAAAGTGAGATGTTTCAGCTAGTCACGCATTTCCATATTATATATTATATATGTGCATACACACAATAAAAATTAAAGTTATTAACTTGTAAAAGGAGTTCTTTGAGTTAAGCCTCTGCATATTCACACTTATGGGAATGCATCACTTGGTGTAACATGGACAATATGGTCTTACTGTCTTCTCCAAGCAGTGCTCCAATAGAGCACCTCTGTGTCATATTCTGAGGGTGAGGCTACAAAAAAGGGCACAGAGCCCTCTATCGCATGGGTGGACAAATACCAGCTCACAGCTGGATCCAGTCCATCTGGTGGGCCCCCACACCACCGTATTTACGTACACCTCTGCAGGTATGGAGGATCGCGTCCCCAGTGGCTGAAGATTGTTGTTCTGGACCAATGGAAGCCGCAATTGCCCATAACTGTGGAGGCACAGAAAAATATAGCAGCAGTGGCCCATCGGGGACAACCCATTTTATTGCCCTACCTTGCCCTACTGCCTCAGTTTCTTTTAATTGCAGCATCTTGCAGAAGAGATCCAATAGACACGGAGCTTCTTTCTTATCATAATAATTGTTAGTTCTTCAGTGTAATGTGTTGTTGTTAGAGTTAGCATTTACAGGTAAAGTTAGTATATGTTTAGTCTTTCAAAAAGGCGAATCTGAAGAAGTAGTAAACAGGTTTTGAAAGATTTTCTTCTTTTCTGGTAATTTCCCCTGCATTGGATGACTGGGTAAGATAGCCAAGCATGTGTCGGTGCAGGACATTATCCATCTAGATTGCAATATATTCTACATTTATGCCAAAAACATTCTAGGAGGAACTTTCAAGCACTATTACTTCAGGAGCCCCATAAGAACGGCCGTACTGGGTCAGACCAAAGGTCCATCAAGCCCAGTAGCCTGTCTGCCAACAGTGGCCAGCACCAGGTGCCCCAGAGAGGGTGGACCGAAGACAATGAGCAGCAATTTGTCTCCTGCCATCCTTCTCCAGCCTCTGACAAACAGAGGCCATGGACACCATTTCTATCTCCCGGCTAATAGCCTTTTATGGACCTAACCTCCATGAAATTATCTAGCTTCTCTTTAAACTCTGTTATAGTCCTAGCCTTCACAGCCTCCTCTGGCAAGGAGTTCCACAGGTTGACTACACGCTGTGTGAAGAACTTTCTTTTATTAGTTTTAAACCTGCTACCCATTAATTTCATTTGGTGTCCTCTAGTTCTTCTATTATGGGAACTAATAAATAACTTTTCTTTCTTTGCCCTCTCCACACCACTCATGATTTTATATAGCTCTATCATATCCCCCCTCAGCCTCCTCTTTTCTAAACTGAAAAGTCCCAGTCGCTTTAACCTCTTTTCATATGGGACCCGTTCCAAACCCCTAATAATTTTAGTTACCCTTTTTGAACCCTTTCCAAGGCCAAAATATCTTTTTTGAGGTGAGGAGACCACATCTGTACACAGTATTCAAGATGTGGGCGTACCATAGTTTCATACAGGGGCAGAAAGATATTCTGTGTCTTATTTTCTATCCCTTTCTTAATAATTCCTAGCATCCTATTTGCCTTTTTGACTGCCGCTGCACACTGTGTGGAAGTTTTCAGAGAACTATCCATGATAACTCCGAGATCTCTTTCCTGATTTGTCATAGCCAAATTAGCCCCCATCATACTGTATGTATAGTTGAGGTTATTTTTCCTGATGTGCATTACTTTATACATACCCACATTAAATTTTATTTGCCATTTTATTGCCCAATCACTCAGTTTGGTGAGATCTTTTTGGAGTCCCTCACAGTCTGCTTCTGTCTTGACTATCCTAAACAGTTTGGTATCATCCACAAACTTTACCACCTCACTGCTTATCCCTTTCTCCAGATCATTTATGAATAAGTTGAAAAGGATTGGTCCCAGGACTGACCCTTGGGGGACACCACTAGTTACCCCCTTTCCATTTTGTCAAAGGCTTTCTGAAAATCTAAGTATATTATATCTACTGGATCCCCCTTCAAAGAACTCTAAGGGTATGTCTACACTACCCTCCTAATTCGAATTAGGAGGGTAATGTAGGCATACCGCACTTGCAAATGAAGCCCGGGATTTGAATTTCTCGGGCTTCATTTGCATGAAGCCGGCCGGTGCCATTTTTAAATGCCGGCAGTTCAAACCCCGTGCCGCGTGTAGTGCTCCACTAAGGACTAAATCGAGAATTGACTTTCCAGATCTGAGAAGTTGGAGCACAAAGGGAAAAGAACTATCTTGGTTCTACCTTCAGCACCAAAGTGCTTAGGAAGACTGTTGAATTGGTACTGGATTTATCTTCATATATGTTCTCATGGTCAGAGGCCAGAATTAGATTTGTTTAAGGTTTCTAAAGTGCTTGGAGCTCTTTCTTCAAAGGTATTGAGCAAGAATATGGTTAAGCCTTTGGATCAGTCAGTTATGATTCTGAGTAAAAAGCCACTGTTACCAGGGCCTGAACTCAGGCAATTAATGAAATCCATCTGATTTGTTTCTATCTTTCTTCTTTTCCTCTTGGGGGAATTCTGCACCGCAGTATGTACATAAGTAATAAACCCCACATATTTTAAAATTATTTGTGCAGAAAAAGCTTCTGCTGGAACATTGCTGCAGTTCTGCCTTTTGTCCACCAGACACTCAGAGTAGCAGGTCTCAGCCAGCTATGTAGAAGACCGAGCCTGCCTCCTTCACAGTGCCTGTTGGGTCAGATTGGGAGAAAGGGGCTACTGGCAGATAGACGGCAAAGGGCTGCTGTCATGTTTGTTTATCACACATGGGGCTCATAAGGGCTAGTGGGGAAAAAACAGATTGGAGTAGGAGTTGAATGGGAGTGGGAGCATAGAGACACATGGGAACAGCAGGAGGGGATGCAGGGTTACATGGGACATGGGGAGAGAGAGAGTGTATGAATGGGGGTGGAAGAATATGTGGACAGGGGTGCAAGGAAATATGTGGAAGGGGCAGATGTACCTGACTGAATGGGAAAAGCTAGGAATCAGCCAGGTTCTGCATGGAGGGAGCTTCCTAATAATCCTCCGCTCCCAAAGCTGCACCACACTTTTCCTACATATACCCAACAACCCTCCAAGTTCACACCACGGCTCCTTCCCAGCAATTATTTCCCTCTCCCTCAGCTCCTCTGGTATGCAGGCTTTGAACTGCTTCTGAGAGGTGTGGGAAATACGATTCTGTTTTGTAGTTTAAGTGAATTATTACTCAGAGTCCTGTATTAACATGCCTATAATGAATCTATTTGTCAAAAAGCCATTTCCTGGATCTTTTTTTTTTGTCTGTATTGTTACTGATATACTTGCTGACAGGTTTATTGAAATAAATGACAAAAATAATTGAAACTGGTATGATTATATTGTTATTTTGATAAAAATATGTAGAGTTCTGTAGGATTTGAAAATACTGTGTGTAGAATTTTTAATTTTCAGCACAGCATTTTTAATTTTTTGATGCAGAATTCTGTCAAAGGATCCTCTCCATGACAGACATCAGGATTGGGTCCATGAAGCAACCCCACTCTTGGACATGATCTTAAGGAAAGGTAGAAGGGAGACCAGCACAATTGAGGTAATGGATTTCAGGAAGGCAGATTTTGATAAGCTCAGAGAACTTGTAGGTAAGGTCCCATGGGAAGCAAGACTGAAGGGAAAAACAACTGAGGAGAGTTGGAAGTATTTCAAAGGGACGTTGTTAAGGGCCCAAAAGCAAACAATTCCGCTGTGTAGGAAAGATAGAAAATATGGCAAAAGACCAGCTTGGCTTAACAAGGAGATCATTTTTGCATGATCTCAAAATAAAAAAGGAGTCATATAAAAAATGGAAACTAGGACAAATAACAAAGGATGAATATAGGCAAGCAACACGGGAATGCAGGGGCAAGATTAGAAAGGCAAAGGCACAAAATGAGATCAAACTAGCTACAGGCATAAAGGGAAACAAGAAGACCTTTTATAAATACATTAGAAGCAAGAGGAAGACCAAGGACAGGGTAGGCCCACTGCTCAGTGAGGAGGGAGAAGCAGTAACAGGAAACTTGGAAATGGCGGAGATGCTCAATGACTTCTTTGTTTCGGTCTTCACCGAGAAGTCTGGAGGTGTGCCTAACGTAGTGAATACAAGCAGAGAGAGGGTAAGTTTAGAAGATAGGATACACAAAGAACAAGTTAAAAATCACTTAGGAAAGTTAGATGTCAGCAAGTCACCAGGTCCTGATGAAATGCATCCCAGGATACTCAAGGAGCTGATAGAGGAGGTATCTGAGCCTTTAGCTATGATCTTTGAAAAATCATGGCAGACAGGGGAGATTCCAGAAGACTGGAAAAGGGCAAATATTGTGCCCATCTATAAAAAGGGGAATAAGAACAACCCAGGAAACTACAGACCAGTCAGTTAACGTCTGTCCCAGGGAAGATAATGGAGCAGGTAATTAAGGAAATCATATGCAAACACTTGGAAGGTAATAAAGTGATAGGTAATAGCCAGCATGGGTTTGTGAAGAACAAGTCATGCCAAACTTATCTGATAGCTTTCTTTGATAGGATAACGAGCCTTGTGGATAAGGGAGAAGCGGTGGATGTCATATACCTAGACTTTAGTAAGGCATTTGATACGGTCTCGCATGATATTCTTATTGATAAACTAGGCAAATATAACTTAGATAGGGCCACGATAAGGTGGGTGCATAATTGGCTGGATAACCGTATTCAGAGAGCTGTTGTTAACGGTGCTAAATCCTGCTGGAAAGGGATAACAAGTAGAGTTCCGCAAGGGTCTGTTTTGGGACCCGTACTGTTCAATATCTTCATCAATGATGTAGATATTGGGATAGAGAGTATGCTTATTAAGTTTGCAGATGATACCAAACTGGGTGGGGTTGCAACTTCTTTGGAGGATAGGGACATAATTCAAAATGACCTTAGCAAGTTAGAGAAATGGTCAGAGGTAAACAGGATGAGGTTTAATAAAGAGAAATGCAAAGTGCTCCACTTAGGAAGGAACAATCAGTTCCATACATACAAGATGGGAAGCGACTGTCTAGGAAGGAGCATGGCGGAAAGGGATCTAGGGGTCATAGTGGACGACAAGTTGAATATGAGTCAACAGTGTGATGCTGTTGCAAAAAAAGCAAATATGATTCTAGGTTGTATCAACAGGTGTGTTGTAAGCAAAACTCGTGAAGTCATTCTGCTGTTCTACTCTGCACTAGTTAGGCCTCAGCTGGAGTACTGTGTCCAGTTCTGGGCGCCACATTTCAAGAAAGATGTGGAGAAATTGGAAAGGGTACAGAGAAGAGCAACAAGAATGATTAAAGGTCTAGAGAACATGACCTATGAAGCCAGGCTTCATGAACTGGGCTTGTTTAGTTTGGAAAAAAGAAGATTAAGGGGGGACATGATAGCAGTTTTCAAATATCTAAAAGGGTGTCACAAGGAGGAAGGAGAGAGGTTCCAATAATGTGTCTCTCAACTTTGAATCTTTTCTCAATCTTTTACTCCTCTTTAGAGATGCGGGTTAGGGGACATTCTAGCGATGTCTACACTGCAGCGCTATTTCAGGATACCAGAGGTATCTTTTGAGCGTGCCCATTATTTCAAAACATAATGGGCTCACTATTCTGACTTCCCTGTAAACCTCATTCCACAAGGAGTAAGGTATATTTTGGAATAGCGATTCACTTTGAAATAAATGCTGTGTAGACAGTGCCAAATTACAAAATAAGCTATTTCAAAATAAGATCAAATAAGATATGCAATTTTGGTAGCTCAAATTGTGTATCGTATTTTGACCTACGGTGCAGTGTATATGCACCCGGGCAAATCTTTCTGTCATTGACTCACAGATGATTAGAGCTGGAAGAGACCTCTGGAGATCATCTAGTCCAGCCCCCTGCTCAAAGCAGGACCAACTTCAACTAAATCATCCCAGCCAGGGCTTTTTCAGCCTTGCCTTAAAAACCTGTAAGCATGGAGATTCCACCTCCATAGGTAACCCATTTCAGTGCGTCACCACCCTCCTAGTGAAACAGTTTTTCCTAATGTGCAACCTATCAATTCAAAGTTATCCATTTTCTGGTTTGGATGTTTTCTTCTATAAGCTCTGTTACCTCTCCAAGATTGGATCCGCAACAGAAGAGGATCAGGACAGGTCTGCTCAACCTAGACATCTTAGGTTCCAATTACCTAGGTCATGGTTTATGGACTATTTGAATTTCCTTATCACATTGGCATGTTTCCAAGAGGGGTTGTTTTGGTAAGAATGGCAGCCTTGTACTCAATGGCTGTAGTGCTTCCATCTAGGAAATGTATGGGATCTCCCCAAAAAGACTGATAAGGAGCGGTCCCATTGGTAAGAATGAGACCATATCGATGCCTCTGGATTCTGTAGCTCTAGATTTGTCAGTTTGCTCCTGTTGTAATAGGTGATATTTATTAAAAGAAGATAACAAACATCAAAAGTTTAAGATTGAGACTGAATCACATTTGTCCCCAAATGAAAATGGACAGAGCCATGCACAAATACAGAATTGGTATCTACGTCTGCAAAGATGATCTGAGGCTATTTGAATGTGGATGCAGATACCCATGGATATAAAGCAGATATGTGCAAATTTGCAACATTCTAGACACAAAGTTTGTATTCAGAAAAATGAGCCAGAGATATGTGGGTGCAGATACTGGTGGATCCAAAGCAGATATTCGTGTATTTATAGGGCTCTAAAAAAGGAGGCATAACCTCTGTTTTCTCCCTCACAAGCTGCTCTCAAATTGTGAAAGCTGGTCTACTTTCAATATTAAAGTGACCTTTTTGCTGCTGTGGAGGAAGCATCTTGTGTTCGATATTTTGGGAACTCCTTCAAAAATAGGTTCTCTGCCTAATTTGGGTGCTTTTAAAAAACAGCCCATGAAAGCTATTTGGGCCAATCTAGCTTCTTGTCTACCCCTTTCTAAGCAAACTGATAAATGTATTACCAACTTCATATAAGGGATAAGAGGGAGAAGGTTCTACCAACTAGGTTGCATCAGATGGCACACTCCTATGAATGGGAATATGCAGAGGCCACTCAAAAAAGAACCAGGGGGAACATTGCATCCATACTTTCAAGGCAGGTAAAGTTATACAGCATTATTGATCTTATCCCAGTCTATGGATTTCAATGGAAGAGTCGGTATCTGTAATGTCCATGGCCCTAGTTTTCAAAGATGTGAATGTCTAAGTGTCTACACCCAATCTGGGCATGTGAATCCTTACTATTTGCAAACAAGCAAGGATTACACATGCACCTCTCACCCACCAGAAAATGTGATAACAGCTGTTGTGCATGCACCAGGTATATATACATTAAGGTTTGCCCACACAGAAGGCAAACTCACCTTTGAGAGTTTTGGTCAAAATATGCTGTTCAACATTGTTAAGTGTCAGCTGTAAAGATTAGGGAGGATAAAAGTGACATTGAGAACAATTATAAAATAGAATTTGTTGGGAGAAGCAATCACATTTGTTGATAAGTGATCTGAAATGTGTGGCTTTTAGAGCACAGGACAATTTTTTTATGAAATATGGACCTGTTGTATTGCCAGGAAAGGAGGGCCATATCAGATCAAAAAAGAGTGTGGGAAGACAGGGACCAGTAAATGTAGAGCCAGGGCAGAAACTGAAGCACTGAAAAATACTTATAGTAGTAAAAAGCCTAGGATTTTGCAACTCATGACTATGGCAATGAGATGGCTTAAACAGCATGCCACACAAGTAGCCTCCCAATAGAACAGACTAGGGAAGTAAAAGAAGCAACACAAGCAGCAGAGCACTGGAAAGCTCAAGCCCTGCTGACAGGGAAACAGGCAATCCAAACACATGATCTGCTTGAACAAGTAAGGAAAATAAGAGATTGGAAAAGGCTGTAGAAACCCTGCGAAAGCGAGAAGTGCCGTCCCTTGCTGCAAAGCAACAGGCTTAGGAAATTTTCACATTGATTGGACTCTGTCTTGCATTTAAGTTGTGATTACCATGGATGGAGTGGTCACTAGGGCACCTGTGCTTTTTCCTGGAGGCCTCTTCTTAAAAAAAAAATTTTTTTTTAAAATTTCCCCATCCACACATGCCTTTTTCTAAAAGAAGTCTTTCGGAAAAAGGCTTCTTCCTCGTAGAAAGAGGTTTACCGCTGTTGGAAAAATCCCTCCGTTCTTTCGACTTTCTGTCGAAAGAACGCAATTGCAGTGTCGACGTAAGTGTAGCTTTTTCCGGAAAAACGACCATTTAACCTAAGTTGCTCCTCACTCCCTTCCCCTTTCCCCCACCTCTTCTCCCTTTGACTCTCTCTCTGTTAAAAGTTAGTTTTTACAGAAACTTTCAAAATATAAAGGAATTAAACCAAAACAAGGAAAAAAATAGGTTAAAAACTTTACTTTGAATAAAACTAGTAAATTGATTATTTTAACCCTTCAAGAATGCAACAGCTGGAATTTACTCCCAGCTTTCCTGAAGATAAGGTTGCTAAGCAACAAACATGCAGATTCTGCTTCTAATCCTAACCACTGGCTAGAATTTGAAACATTTTTTTTTATTTCTTATTTCTTTTCAATTCACCTGTAAAACAGAGTTTTAAAATAAAGCTTAATATATAGTAATGGACAATGCCATAAGTTACTAAATTAATACAACACATTTGACTAATATTAATAGAAACTTGTATAATTTTATTAAAAGTTTTAAATAAGGTAATAATTTGCTGATTTAAATGTTTAATCCTTTTTTTATTTTTCCATTTTTAAACATTTTTTTGTTTGTCTTATTTTGTTTAGTTATAAATGTAATTTTGGTGCCCTTTGTTTTTTAATTGTAAGTTATCCTATATGTCATATATGTTGTCTTTTGTTGTATGCTGTGAGCCACATAACTATTTGTTTTTATTATTTTTATTTTGTTGCAACAAAAGTCAATTTTTTACTTTTTTTTTAAATGTGGTACCACACTATTAACTATTATGTTTGGGGTATAATCATGTTATGAATACCATTTCTTGCAAAGTTCAAAAATATTTTAATTATTACAAATATGTTTATATATATTTCTGCCACAATAAATAACACAATTTCCAACAACCCTTGCCCTGGTTTTCTTTTATTAATCAATTTTTAATTTTTAATTTTCTTAAAATTAATAAAGTAAGGGCAACCTCAACATTAAGGTTAAGGCAATATTAAAAAATGTCAGTTTTTGTATGGATTTTTATAAACTTGTTTTTACTTTTAAAGAATGGCATAGCAATACTGCATAAAGCACGACAAGGGCTACAGGGAAGTGGACCAAGGAATAAAGGAAGACAGAAGGAGGCTGCGCTAGAAGGTCTTTAGGTCAGGACCTAGAGTAGTGAGTGGACCTGACCCCCCTCTTTCTCCTGGCATTGTACTTTTCTACAAAGATCCAGAGGCTGGAGACAGGAGAACAGAGTGATGACAGGTAAGACACTGACCAGAAGGCTGTGCACACTGTGCTCTGAGCTAATTCCTAGCATGACCAGCAGGAGGCACTGTGGTAGTGAGTCTAACCTGCTACAAAGCTGGCATATTTTCTTTATATTGTGCTATTCCATATCCCAATAAAATTATTACAGTACTCCTATGAAGAATATAAGTAACTTACCTATTCATTTCTTCAAGGCAGTCGGTTGCAAAGTAAAAGCTCTTAATTTTGGGGTGGCATGCTTTGAAGGCACTGTAAAACAAATGAAGGAGAAAAATGTAGTTTTCCCTTCAAATAGTTTGGCTATAAAGATGTTATTCTCCTTTATTCATAAATGTACATGATGAAGTTGAAAAGTGCTCCTCATACTTGCTTGCTCTGAGATTCTTCAGCACTTTATAGAGCTACACATACACCTAAAATTTTCAATGTGAATTCAATGACAAAACACCATATTGTCTACAGCTGAAAACTTTTCAAATTGACCACTACTTAACTGACCTTTCAAGTCCTCATCTTCAAACAAAACTTGCACATTTTCAAAAGTTGAACCCGGGAGCTTAAATTCATAATTCTGGTAGACATTAAAACCCATGGACTTGAGAAAGACACTGGATTTGTGGCTTATTATAACAATCTGTAACACAGCAGTCACCCATATTTTCCTCTATGACTGCAAAGGTGTAATTGGCCACCTCACTGTGAATGGTCTTCTACAATATGCATTACTACTACTGATGAGTCCTGTGTGTGGAACTAAACAGCCTGTTCCACCTTCTATTGATCTGTGACACTGAGTACCCTTCCCAGACCTGAAAAATTGCTCTGTGTAAACTCGGATGTTTGTCTCTTTCACAAAAATAAGTTGGTTCAATAAAATACATTACCTCACCTATATTGTATAATACCGAGACCAATGTTGCTACAACAATACTGCAAAGAAGACCCTATAGCACCCAGAATAAATTTACCAATTCACTTCTGTTTTTAATCAGGGATTTTTCATTTACATTGAACTTGATGGTAACAACCGTATGGCTGTGTTTAGACTGCATCGCTTTTCCGTAAAAGGGATGCAAATTAGACACATCGCAATTGCAAATGAAGCGGGGATTTAAATCCCACCCGCTTCATTTGCATAAACATGGCTGCCGCTTTTTTCCGGCTCGCAGCTTTACTGGAAAAAAGCGCCAGTCTAGGCGCGTATCTTTCGGAAAATAAAGCCTTTTACGAAAGATCCCTTATTCCTTTTTTTAAGAGGAATAAGGGATCTTTCGGAAAAGGCTTTATTTTCCGAAAGATTCGCGTCTAGACTGGCGCTTTTTTCCGGCAAAGCTCCAAGCCGAAAAAAAGCAGCAGCCATTTTTATGCTAATGAAGTGGGGGAGATTTAAATCCCTGCTTAATTAGCAATTGCGATACGTCTAATTTGCATCCCTTTTATGAAAAACGGATGCAATCTAGACGTAGCATATTAGTCTTTGGGGATATAAGAAATAGAATTGCTTGGCTGACAAATGAACAAATACAAGGGAGCTCTCATTCACAGGATGCCACCCATTCCTTAGTTCAGAAACACCTTCTGAGAGTGAAACTAAAACCTGCCAAATCTCATGTGGTTTTGGCATTGGTAATTTGTTAGCTTTTGGTATATTTTGGTTTTTTTTTCTTGTAGTCACAACAGGTCCATGAATCCTTGGTGTAACTTCAAGAAAATCAGTGGAGTAACCTCAAGTGTGAATTTTATTTGATTTTTGGAGCTAGCATCAACTCTGTGGTCAAGGTGTTATCTTTCATGCACAACTTTTTCTCAGGTGAGTTTTCTTGTTGTGGTTATTGTATAGATAATTTATCATTACCTCAGTTTTGGAAGCAGCCTCTGGCTTGTGGCTCAGAATATGTATATATCTTTGCATCTATTGTGGCATTATTCCCTTAACTCCTGGAAAGACAGTCAGCCAACATTTTTCTGTTCTTTTACTAAAGAATTTATCTCAGGCCACTGCAGAACTACTGATAATATCCTGTAATGTGTAATCCTTCATTTCCTGAAAGGCTGTCATGTCAGAGCAGATATCTGCTATTCATGAATGAAATACCTTACTCTGTAGTTTTCGCTGGTAAAATTAATAAGATGAAGAGTTGTCCCCTGGAAAAAAAACCTGGAAGTGTACAAAAGGTGAAGATTCTCCAGGTGAGACTATGACTACAGAGAGAAAACTGTACTTTGCATGTTATCTATATGTTTGAGTTTACATACTTTGCCGGTAGGTTATGTATTTGCACATGGGATTTGAGAACAATTCGTCTTAGGGTATGTCTACACAGCAGGGGCTTAACTTGAAATAAGTTATGCAAATTGAACTATGTCAATTGCATAGCTTATTTTGAAATAGGGAGCATCTACACAGCACTTTATTTTGAAATAAAGCACTCTTCCTCCAACTTCCCTTATTCCTCATACAATGAGGGTTACAGGAGTCGGAGTAAGAAGTCCTCCAGCTTGACAGTATTTTGACACCCTTCTGAAATAACTGCCTGCTGTGTGGATGCGGACTAAGTTATTTTGGAATAGTGCTAGTTATTTTGAAATAGTATTGCAGTGTAGACGTACCCTATGGCACCATTATGGAAAGCACTGATTTTGAATTCAGTTAATGAGGACTCTTGTGAATCTTGTTTTGGAGTTCATATGCAATAAACTGAAAACAACATTTTGTTCAGGATAGCTATATAAGTTTCAGTGTGTTTTTCTTAACAATACTGCACCATATGTTACTCCATAAATTCCCCTTAAAATGCATGCCTCTCCATACACAAAAAAAGCATTTGGAGAGAAACTGTTACTTACTTCTCGCAACTGTTGTTCTTCAAGATGCATTGCTCATGTTCATTCCATGTACCAGGGTGGTCATTCCATGTGCACAGATCGTCAGAAGATTTTTCCCTCAGCAGTACCCATTGGGCCAGCAGGGGAGCCCCTTGGAGTGGTGCTATACACTCCTGCTGGCCATCCACCCCTTCTTGCTGGTCTTCTCCGATGAAGGGAAAGTGGATGGGATTTGCAATGGACATGAGGTATGTTTAAAAAACAACAGTTACGAGAGGTAAGTAACAGTTTTCAATTCTTCAAGTGATTGTTCATATCCATTCCATGTAAGTGACTTCCAGAACCCTTGGAGATGGGGTCAGAGGTTTAACCTTCTACAGAATGGAGTACTGCCCTGCCAAGGACTGCATCATCCCTGGTTTGGTGCACTAAGGCATAATAATTAACAAAGGTGTGCACCGAGGACCAAGTGGCTACCCTACAGATGTCCTGGATAGGCACCTGAGCAACACAAGTGGTGGAAGTGGCCTGGGCCCTAGTAGAATGAGCCATCAAAGGCAGGACTAGTATCTCAGCTAGGTCATAACAAGCCTTAATGGAGGAGATGGTTCATGATGAGATACTGGGCTGAAACAGGGAAGCCTTTCACCCCGTCAGCTATTGCTATTAAGAGTGGAGGGGATTTGCAGAAGGTCTTTGTTCTATCTAAATAAAAATCTAAGGCACTCCTAACATCTAGAGTGTGTAGAGCTTGTTCCTTACTGGAAGCATGCGGTTTAGGGTAGCACACAGGCAGAAAAATGTCCTGAGAAACATGGAACTGGGACACCACCTTGAGCAAGAAAGCCGGGTGTGGGTAAAGCCTGACTTTATCTTTAAAAAAGATAGCATAAGACTTTATCGTTAAAGAAGATAGCATAAAGAAGATAGCGTCACCCTGCATATGGAAAATGAGAAGGGTGACGTTAGCTCTTAGGGACCATTCATGACCCAAAAAGGACCTGCTGAACTGGTCTTCCAGGGTGTTCTGGATCCCCTGAGAGGTATGAAACCGCCAGGTGGATACCCTGTTCTATGCAAAACTCCCAGAGAAGGAGGGCTTCCTGACACAGGGGAAGGAGGTGAGCACCACCCGGTTTGTTGATGTAAAACACTGTTGCCATATTGTCTGACAGGACCAGGACACCCCATTCCTCAACTGGAGAAGGAATGCCTAACATGAAAAGAATTGCCCTCAACTCTCTGACGTTTATATGAAGAGAGTCTGGGACCACATATCTTGTGTCCTTAGGCCCACTGTCGGATGCAACTGTCACTAGTTGGAGCAACAGTAGAGGTTGGCAGGATGGGATCCTGGCACAGATCACATTCTCCTGGAGCCATCAATGAAGGGAAGTTAGGACATCTGTTGGCACTGTCACTGCCATGTCCAGCAGATGGAAGGCCAGATGGTGAATCCGATCTAGTCACACCTTTGGAGAGTGGATGTACGTGTATTCTGCCATGAACTCAAAAAATTTCATACCATTTCTGGCTGTGGTCATCCAGGAGGCCTGCAGGCACAGGATGGATTCCTAGATGGCTAGGAACCAAGTTCTGGGCAGAAAGGCAGTGGCAACAGTAGAATCCAGCAGGGTGCCTTCAAACTCTATTGTCAGGGTGAGGACCAGGATGGATTTGGCCTCATGCAGGGGAAGATCCAGATCTAAGAAGACTGCCTGGATGAGGGATATATGCTCTAGTACCTGGATGGAAGAGGGTCCCCAAATCAGCCAATCATCCAGGAAGGGATAGACCTGAACTCTGTGCTTCTGGAGAAAAGAAGCTACCACCACCATGCATTTGGTGAAACCTGGGGTATCCATTTTTCACAATGATCCATTGTTATGGTCGACCAGGCCATGCCTTGACAGAAACCTGCCCCTGCTGGGTCTCTGCTTCTTCTGAGGCACAGGAGGCTGAGAGTGGTGCTGTGCTGCAGGGCACCACCGCACTGGAGATGAGTACGAATGTCCCAGACCCTCCTGTACCAAGGCCGGTGTGCTCTGGGTGGCTGGTGCTGCTTCAGTGGCCAGCACTGGGCAGAGAGCCACCTTCATTAGGAGGATCTTCAGCCAAGAGTGTCTCTCTCTTCCTTAGTACAGGGCTCGAAACTCCGGAAATTGTCCATAAGGTTGGCTTCTTCAAGACATTTTGGGAAGGCTTTGTGGGGGTCTCTACAGGTCATTGGCTTCAGGCTCTTGGCACAGGGCTTGAAGCCTTGGAGCCCGGGCATGTTCTGCATGAAGCATATGGGGACACAATCTCAAATGCCTAACTACACCACAAACTACTACTAACAACAACTAAGTAACACTAAAACTGAACGAGAACTGCTAAGGTGCACTTGCTAAGCAAGCGAGACATGTTCTAATGACCATCATGGGTGATAAGGAGGAACTGAGGGGGAGAGGGCCAACAGGGGTATATATGTGCTGGTACAGTGGTGCCACTCCAGAGGGCTTCCCTGCTGGCCCAATGGATACTGCTGAGGGAAAAATCTTCTGACGATCTGTGAATACGGCGTGTGCACACCTACATGGAATGAACATGAGTAATCACTTAAAGAAGCATCAGAGACTACAACTACTAGCTTAGAAACAGAAAAAGTTGATATTTTCTTTTAAAAACATTATCTTAGTTCTATTTTAATGGAAACTCAACTTTATATGGTGCTTGTGAAAGAAACAAGACTGACGGTGTTACAGACTGACACATTATGTACAGAACAGGAAAGCTGCTTGCATGCATCACTACAAATATGTCTTATATCTTGTCTGAAGGACCATAAAAACAGAATACTAAAACTGAAAGGGACCTCAAGAGGTCATCAAATCCAGTACCCTGCCCTCACAGCAGAACCAAGCACCTTCTAGATCACCTCTGAGAGATGTCTATCTAACTTGCTCTTAAATATCTCCAAAGATGCAGATTCCACAACCTCCCTAAGCAATTTATTCCAGTCTTTAACCACCCGGACAGGAAGCATTTCCTAAGGTATGTCTAGACTACATGGCTCCATCGACCGTGGATTATTTAAATCACCGCTTCATTTTCCTATGTCTAGTAAACTCATCTACATGGCTCCGTCAATGGAGCCATGTAGTCTAGACATACACCTAATGTCCAATCTAAACATCCCTTGTTGCAATAGAAGCCCATTGCTTCTTGTTCTATCATCAGAGGTCAAGGAGAACAATTTTTCTCCCTCCTCCTTGTAACACCCTTTCAGGTACTTGAAAGTTGCTATCATGTCCCCTCACAGTTTTCTCTTTTCCAAGCTAACCAAACCCAGTTCTTTTAGTCTCCCCTCATAGCTCATGTTTTCTAAACTTTTAATAATTTTTGTTGCTCTTCTCTGGACCCTCTCCAATTTCTCCACACCTTTCTTCAAATGTGATGCCCAGAACTGGACACAATACTCCAGTTGGGGCCTAATCAGTGCAGAGTACAGCAAAAGAATGACTTCTCGTGTCTTGCCCACAACACTCTGGCTAATGCATCCCAGAATCATGTTCACTGTTTTTGCAACAGCGCGCGTAAAATGGATTGTTCCTTTCTAAGTTGAGTACTTTGTATTTGTCCTTATTAAATGCTATCCTATTAACCTCGGACCATTTCTCCTGTTTGTCCAGATCATTTCTGATTATGACTCTATCCTCCAAAGTACTTGCAACCCCTTCCAGCTTAATATCGTCTGCAAACTTTATAAGTGTACTCTCTATGCCATTATCTAAATCATTGATGAAGTTATTGAAGAAAAGCAGTCCCAAAACTGACCCCTAAGGAGCTCCACTTGTTATACCCTTCCAGCATGACTGTGAACCATTAATAACTACATTCTAACAACTGTTATCCAGCCAGTTATGCACCCACCTTATAGTAGCCTCATCTAGATTGCAGTTCCCTAATTTATTGATAAGAAGGTCGTGTAATATCACATCAAATGCTTTACTAGGTTTACCGTGCCCACTTCTTCCCCCTATCCACAAGGAGGATCCTATCAAAAAAAGTCCATGTTGGCTGTTACCTATCACCTTATTATCTTCCAGATATTTGTAGATGATTTCCTTAATTAACTGCTACATTATCTTTCCTGGCACAGAAGTTAAATCTCTTGAAGTGGGCTAGTAGTTCAGTATTCTTGAAGCAGCAGGCTAATCAGAGCACTAGCAGCCTATTAAGGCTTGCTGGGGCTTGTTCATAAGGCCTCGGGAGGGCAGTAGCCCAACATCTGAGAGTGAGAAGGTGCAGTGTGTGTGAGCTGAGGACTATGAGCAAGGCAGAGTGTCATGAAAGAGCAGGATTGATTTGCTTGGGAACCAGAGGAAAGGTACTGGGAGGAATTGTTTGAGGAAGCAGCCCAGTGAAGAAGCTGTCAGACTGGGAGTAAAAGAAACCTTTTCTGTTACTGCTGCTTTAGGGGTTCTTGGGCCAGAATCTGGAGTTGTAGGCAGGCCAGGGTCACCCCCCCCCCTCCCCAGCCCTCCTGATGCTACTAAAGAGTCTGCTCCTGAAAGGGGAGACCAGGACTACAGAGGGTTTTTCACTCCAAACTATGGACTAGCCTATGATGAGTATGGCTCAATAGGATGTGACCCTTGTTTCTAGAAAAAGGAAGAGGCAGTGTAGAAAGTCACAGTGAGGCTATGTCTAGACTGCAGGCTTTTTTCGGAAGAAGCTTTTCCAAAAGAGATCTTCCAAAAAAACTTCTTCCGAAAGAGAGTGTCTACACAGCAAAAGCACATCAAAAAAGTGATTTGCTTTTTTGAAAGATAGTGTCCATAATGAATAGATGCTATCTCACATGTAAACTGTGATTACTATGGAGGGGGGCCACCAGAGCACCTGTGCTTTTTCCTCTTTCCTCTTCTTTCGAAAGAACTCCATCTTCCCCATCCACACACACCTTTTCTCTGAAAGAGCTCTTTCAGAAAAAGGCTTCTTCCTCATAGAATGAGGATTACCAATGGTGGAAAACCCCCTCTATTCTTTCATTTTTTTTGAAAGAATGCGATTGCAGTGTCGACATAAGTGAAGTTTTTCAGAAAAATGACCATTTTTCCAAAAAACCTCTTCAGTGTAGGCATGCAGCCTCTGAAGCAAACACTGTCCATGTGCCAAGCATAGTCAGAGCATTGCCACCTAATGTGCAGGAAAAGGCATGTGAAATTAATCAAGCTTAGCTGTGTTCTATACATTAAAAAATCCAGTAGTACAGCATATATGGTGAGACGTTTGAAACAAACAAAACCCCCAAGGGGATGAATTCATTTTATCATTGAAATAAACCAAGTTACACCAAAGAATAACTTGGCCCATTAGCATGAATGTATTTTGTACTATTAACTGACTACAAATGTTAACAAAAGCAAGGTAATCTGAATATACTTTAACAAAGAGGAAATCTCCTTCCCTTCTGTCCTATTCATAATCTGATTTTATAATATACAGTTTGAACCTCTATAGTCCAGAACTTTCTAGTCCAGAAATATCTGTTATCCAGAATGATTTTAGTTAGCCATATGTCTACTTTTCATGGGTGTGGCTAAGTTTCCTGGGGTCCCATAAAGATTTTTTATAGCCTTCAGTCCTGATTCTCAGTGTTCTGTGCTGTTATTTAGCTTAATTTACTCCTAAATGTCCTCTAACAGCCCAGTAAGTAATGGAATCATTGGTAATGCTGCTCGACAATATTGACCTCCCATGGTCTGGAAAATTCTCTGGTTTGGAACTGGTCAGGTCCTGACTAGGTGCTGGACTAGAGAGGTTCAACCTGTAATTAGATACCATATTTGTCATCTTCAAATATCTCCAATGTTATTTAATTGACAACAGGGAGGGGAAGATGCAGTAATACCATTTATGACAAATGTTGATGGTTCTAGATATATTTAGCCTCTTTTTAACATTTTCCCAGTATCAGTGTGGAAGTTGTTTGCACACGTGTACATTTTGCTGCAGCTATATTTATGTGGTGTTATCTTATTGGCAAATACATGTACTCAGTGCTTTTCTTGTAAAAAAAAAAAGGTGTCGATACTAGGGAAAAATAAAAAAAAGCACTGGGGGAAGGACGGGGGGAAGGGGAAGGAGGAAGGGGCGAAAGCTCAGGGACAAAATGCAGTCGTGGCCTCTTTAATTGCCATGTGTCCAGAGCAGGTTTCCATCTGGCATGTTGCGAGTGCTCCCAAGGCCGGCTAGGGGTTGTGCTGGAGAAAAAAAAGGGTGATGGTACCATCACAAAAAAAGCACTGCATGTACTCATTGTTGAACTTGTACTGTGGCTCATCATGTGTACTGTAGTGTATCTAGAAAAAGTTCCTTTAATAAATAGGATAAAAAGCCAAGCAACAATTACTACTGTTTACTATTACTTTCATAGGACGTTAGGTGTGGAAGAGACCTCAGGTCATCTAGCCCAGCCCGCTGCCCAAAGCAAAGGCAATCCCAACTAAATCAACCCAGCCAAGGCTTTTTCAAGCCGAGGCTTAAAAACCTCTAGGGATGGAGATTCCACCACCTCCCTAGGTAACACATTCCAGTACTTCACCACCCTCCTGGTGAAATAGTTTTTCCTAATATCCAACCTAGACCTTCCCAATTGCCACTTGAGACCATTGCTCCTCATTCTGTCATCTGCCACTACTGAGAACAGCCTGTCTCCATACTCTTTGCTGCTTGAACTCCATTGATTTAAATGGAATAACGCCTGCATAACTCTCATTAGGTTATAATTGGGCTGAATGGGAATTGTGAACATTGAGCACATTGTAAGACTGAGCCAATATAGTATACATAGATATACATCTTTTAAAAGAAGAACATAAGAATGACCATACTGGGTCAGACCAAAAGTCCATCTAGCCCAGCATCCTGCCTTCCAACAGTGACCAATGCCAGACGCCCCCGAGGGAGTGAACAGAACAGGTAATCATCATATGATCCCTTTCTGTCATCCATTTCCAGTCTCTGACCAACAGAGGCTACGGACACCATTCCCCAGTCCCACTGCCACTGCTCCTGGCCCCAATCGCTGGCCGCTCACAATGGCCCTGGCCACTGTCCGCACTTCCCAACCCTGTCACTGGCCACCGAACTCCTGGCTGGCCCTCGCTCCTCCTCTGGTCCAGCAAACTCCATGGTCCTGTCAGACCATAGAGGTTGCCGGACCAGAGTGTCCTGGACCAGAGAGGTCCTATCTGTACCAGTTGGGGAAATGATGGAAAAGTTAAAGCAAATAAGCAAAAAGGATACATTCTGTTGATATTGTAATCATTATAAATATTTGCAGTGTATTGAATTAACAGGAAAAATTCTGTTTAGCAAATGTAAACAGTAAATTACAAGCAACCCCTTGAAATGAATGGAATGTTCTTATGGTGTCCACTAGATGGCGGACATTAACAAATTATATGTATGTTAAAAATAAAGTTCCAGTGCAATGGCTTTTTGGTTGCCCTTTTTACTGGTAAGAAATTATACGTGGCCTGTGATCCTTCTGTTGGCTGCTTCAGTTTTTAATTTAATATTTTTAGTGGCAGGGGGCTTACCATCTACTGCTAGTGTGTGATTTATTAATCATTGGTTACACTTTTCACTTTCTTCCATGCCAAATGACTACCAGAATTCCTATACACCTTTGGCCAGATAGATGGGACTTGTGCGCCTCTCTATGGAGTCCTGATACCAAATGGATTTGTTTATATATATGTATATATATATAGTGGTGCACCAAAATCTACAATCAATGGTTCATTAAAATGAGGATAAAGCCACCACTTCACAGGGATGATATGGAGAAAAATTAATGTTTGCATTACCGGAAGAGGTAATATCTTGTATTGGACCAAGTATTGTTGTTATGAGAAAAGCTTTTGAGTTTCCAGTTAATTTGTCGAACCAGAGGATGTTGCCAGAGGAGATGATGAAGTCCAAGACTATAACAAGGGTCAAAAAAGAGCTAGATAAATTCATGGAGGATAGATCCATCAATGGCTATTAAACAGGATGAGAAGGAATGGTGTCCCTAGCCTCTGTTTGACAGAAGCTGGGAATGGGCAACAGGAAATGGATCAGTTCAGTTCTGTTCTGTTCATTCCCTCTGGGGCATCTGACACTGGCCACTACTGGAAGACAGGATACAGGGCTATATGGACCTTTAGTCTGACACAGTATGGCTGTTCTTATGTTCTTACACAGAGCTCTTCTTCAGGTTTGTGAAGCACTCAGATCAATGCCAGATTTATGCACAAGCTAAATAAGCTATAGTTTTTTAGCTATAATTATGAAGCACCTAATTTTTTTAAAAAAAATACTAGTTTTTAGTTGCATCCTCACCTATCTACCAGCATATATACAAATATAAAACTTTATAATTTCTATTTTCATTGTCCTTTCTGTTAGAATAATATCAATTTTTGGTCATACAATTGGGCCTCTTAAACTTGAAATAGTTTAGGCCCTCAGCATGTCTTAATCTAGGCCTGACTCAGATACCCTAGTAGCGAGCACCGTAGAGAAGCACACCAGGAAGTTAACTGTGTTCAGAGCAGGGGTTGAATAATTCAGAAGGGTATTTTTCATTCTGCGGCTTCAGGTTAGTGCAGCGCCAGAAGTCAGTATCTGGTAGTATCATGTTAAAACTCTCTTGGTATTAAAAGCCATTGGTGTGGCATCAAAGGTGTATATTTTTACTTATACAGGTGAATTTGAAATAGCATTTTTACTGTACTGTTTCATTTTGAGATGTCAAGAATAGTCTGTCAATGAACTCCCATTACAAAAATAAATAAATAAATAACAATTGCCCAAACATGCAATTTTTGTGTACTCAAAATGCATATTGACTTGAACGGGCTGTTGGGTGCACAGGGAATATAAGATTAAGACCTATAATGTTTTAGCATTATTCTAATCAATAGTCATTCTTTACAGATGGATCCCCACTAATCCCAGCTCTTTCAAATAGTTTTATCAAAGTAGCAAAGTAGCAGTAGTACTTACCATGACGTAGCAGAATATTTAGATTTTTAAGGAATATTTAGAAACTTATACAGATTGAACCTTTCTAGTCTGAAATCCTCAGGACCTGACCAGTTCCAAATGAGAGAATTTTCTGGACCGGGGAGGTCAATATTGTCTAGCAGAATTACCAACACTTCCACTGCTTACTAGACTGTTAGAGGACATTTAGGGGTAAATGAGAGCAAAATAACAGCAGAGAACAATGAGAGCCAGGACTGGTGGCTATAAGCAAACTTTATGGGACTGTGGGAAACTTGGCCACAGCCATGAAAAGTGGACATCTGGCTAACCAAAATCACTCCAGATGACAGATGCTTTTGGATGGCAGACTCTGGATTAGAGAGGTTCAACCTGTAATTGAGTAACTGCTGATACTAACCTGACTATACCCAATGGCAAACTCCATGTTGTTTGTGAACATAGAAATATTTTTTTTATTAAACTGGGTGCAAAATGTGCAAAACAAATCTAATGTGCTTATATTTGGAAAAGAAACATGAATATATGAATGATACATACTGGACAAAGTAAATGGCTAATATATTAGCAACATACTATGTTTAAAATTAAATGTTAAATATTTACAGCTTACTTCTACCACCATTGAAGGCAATGGTCTTATTGATTTTGAGGGAAGCAGGCAGCCTTATGCATTTACCATTACATCATAAGTCCAGAATTGACAATGTCTTTGAAAAAAGAGCATTAAGCAAGTGATATTTGTGCTACCTCATATGAAGATTTAAACTACTTTGGTTTCTATTTGTATTTTGATATGTCTTCTTAATTTTTTTTTTAATATTACGATGGGAATACTGCCTAAAATCAATGGAACAAATTGCAGCTCTGTTTTTGCTTCTGAGGCATTAATGAAACTATGAGATAAGTGACCAAGAAAAATGTGATCCTGATCCATATTCCTTGTCCTAATGAATACTACCATCAGTTTATTATGTGTCTGATCGTAGTAGTACAAAGTATTCCTCTAAGAGATTGTCATCATTTGAAGAGGCGTGACAAACAATGCAGGACACTAAATTATAGCTAGGGAAGCAATGAGCTCTCATCAACTCCCAAAGACAGAGAATTTTCAATATATTACAGAGTGCGGGGAAAAAAGTGATGGGACTAAATCAGGACTGCTTATGGATGTGTTAGTCTCAAACCACTAGAACTGTTGTGTTAATCCTGTTGTACTCAGCAGCTGTTAGTGGTTCCAATTACAGCACTGCTGTCCAGGTAGAATTTTCAAGTTCTGTCAATAAGTATTTAGCATTAATTATGCTACAAGGATGGATGCATTTATCATATGCCTCGTGCTTGCAGCACAAGCCTCTATTAGCTTCAGCCCATTAACCTTTGGAACATAAATACTAGAACAGCTGGGAATATCTTGCTCCCCTAAAATAGGGTGAAAAATAACCACTTTATTAGTGCTCTCTCTAAGTTAACAGGCGTAGTAAAAGCTATGAGTCTGCTCTGTCACACTAAGCACCACAAAAGGTAGTCCTGTCTTTAAAGACTAAACTGAATGTGAGTGTAGTGGGTCATTCTAACAGCTAGTAAGTAGTCAGGCACTGGCTCCACAGTACTTTCTGTGTTGGACAGTCTAGATGGGGTCCCATTCAGGTCATGTGCAAGGGGGGGGGGGGCTCTCAATTCCTCCTGAGTGTTCCTTCCCCTCCTCCTAGGGTTCTGTTATGGGGACCCTGGTCCATCCACTTCACAAAAATTCAACCCAGGGCCCTAGAGAGGCCTTACAGTGTATGGACCACTTAATGATACACCCCAAGTGATACTATCCCCGGGGTTGCTTCCTGTAGGGCCATCTCCTTTGTTTGGGGCATGATTGCAGACTTAGAAATATCCACTTAATCTGCCAATGGATACATCTTATGCCAACAAGATCGATTTTAGGGTTTTCTGTATATCTTCCTTTTCCAGAGCTTTTTGCACTCTTACTACAAATTGCAGGTAAAGATAATCTGTCTGCTTTCACAAGTGCTCTACTTCACACAGAATCCTTACAAAGGAGGTCCTTTCAATTGTAGACTGGTTTTACTCATACTCACTGTTTCCTTCTGCATTCGATAGCTCTATCTATTCTGAACTCAGGTAAACTGATGAATCCTTCTGCTTTTTCATCCTATCACAAGAAAAGAAGAAGTGCAGGTTAAGATGAGTGAATTATTAACTCTATAGAGGTTTTGGGGGGTCTGTTTTACAGCTTAAGGCTACGTCTACACTGGCATGATTTTCCGAAAATGCTTTTAACAGAAAAGTTTTCCGTTAAAAGCATTTTCGGAAAAGCACGTCTAGATTGGCAGGATGCTTTTCTGCAAAAGCACTTTTTGCGGAAAAGCGTCCGTGGCCAATCTAGACGCGCTTTTCTGCAAAAAAGCCCCGATGACCATTTTCGGGGCTTTTTTGCGGAAAACAGTACTGGGCTGTCTACACTGGCCCTTTTGCGCAAAAGTCTTTCGGAAAAAGACTTTTGCCCGAACGGGAGTAGCATAGTATTTCCAGAAAAACACTGACGATGTTACATGAGATCGTCAGTGCTTTTCCGGAAATTCAAGCGGCCAGTGTAGACAGCTGGCAAGTTTTTCCGCAAAAGCAGATGATTTTGCGGAAAAACTTGCCAGTCTAGACACAGCCTAACAATAATTATATTGTGGATACCTTCCTTCCTATTCATAATCGTATGGACCACTTGCCTTCCTAATGATGATCAAAAACTTTACTGTAGCAATTGTTCAATTCAACAATTGTTTAGATTGAAAAGTAATATTTGGAAAGTTATTAATGTAATTTTCATTTAGTTAAATGTGATTTAACAGTGGAAGAAGACCAGCACAAGATCGGCCAGTTTTCTGTAGACCACCCTTAAGCTCTGTGAAGATCACTGATGTTTCATGTACCACATAGGCAGGGACATCAACATGCACATATACACACAACACAAGCAAACGCTCCAACTGTTTTCTTGTTATCCCAAACATAATCTAAGAAGACCCAATATTAAGCAGAACGAGAGGAACTGAAACAGGGGATAACTAATGCTGCTTATAAAATTGTCAGCATTAAAATATCAGAAATCAAATCAGGCCATGTAGAATAAAACAGGTGTTAGTTTAAGAAATGGAAGAAAAAACATGCATTTTGCTTATTTTTTTGTAAATTATTACACAACATTTCTGTTCCTATTAATGTAGCTTTACATGTTGGCATTGTGGCACTTCAGGAGGAATATGAAATGAAATTAAACACCATCATGAATGATGATTTGAAAATGACATATTGGCAGTCTCCATATTAATATCATAACAACTGAACCTCTGTATTTTTTAAAAAAAAGTCTTCATGCCTCAAATCAGCTGCTCTCCTGAGTCAGGATTTCACATCCGATTTAATTTTTAGAATATAGGGAGGAACTCATTCCAGGTGTAATAACTGACATTCATGGTTGATTTTCCCCACATTGTTGCTAGTAGGGCAAGATGACAGCAAAGATCTTCTGTTAATCTAATTAATAGCAAACGTGGAAAAGTACTGTTAATTTCTGACAACTGTAGTTCTTGAAGTATGCCATGTTGTTTTTGTGCTATTTTATTGTGTTAGACACATATGGATAGAAAACTTGAACAGAATCATTGCAGCTGAATTTTTTTCTAGCCAAACCCAAATATCACAGACTCACATCCAATCACATTCAAAATCCAAAAAACTCTGCCTCATTAACTATTAATTGGCAGCCTTAGCTTCCTTTATTTAAAAGATTGAAAAATTTAATTTTGGTTATTTTCTTTCAAGTATACTTACATTCTGATTTGTGTACCAGTACAGTGAAGAATCCTTCAGAATAAACCAATATTTTTTCCATTTCTGTGTAAAGTATCCTTTGGCATCTTTTTTCTTCCACAACCAGCCTTCACAATCTCCATGGCCCAAGTCTTTGCAGGAAATCCGCCTTCTGCTCCCACTAGTCAGAGAGCTCCCTGTAAATGGGAAGATAATATGAAAGACTGAGGGGTCTTTTAGCTATAAAAACAAATATAATAACTTACTTTTTAAAGCAAAATGCAGGACAATGTAGCACTTTAAAGACTAACAAGATGGTTTATTAGATGATGAGCTTTCGTGGGCCAGACCCACTTCCTCAGATCAAATAGTGGAAGAAAATAGTCACAACCATATACAACAAAGGATACAATTAAAATAAATGAACACATATGAAAAGGACAAATCACATTTCAGAACAGGAGGAGGATGCGGGGGGGGGGGGAAGAAGGAAGGTAAGTGTCTGTGAATTGATGATATTAGAGGTGGGGAGAGTGGGATGTTTGTGAGTTAATGGTATTAGAGGTGATAATTGGGGAAGCTATCTTGGTAATGGGTAAAATAGCTTGAGTGTTTGTTCATTCCTTTTTGGAGAGTGTCGAATTTTAACATGAATGACAGTTCAGAGGATTCCCTTTCAAGTGCAGATGTAAAAGGTCTTTGTAGCAGAATGCAGGTGAAGTCAAGTCATTGAGAGAGTGTCCTTTCTGGTTAAAATGGCAAGAAACTGTTTTTTCTTTGTGATCTTGTCCTTTGGCGAAGTGTCTGAGATGTTTGTCCAATGTACATAGCAGACGGACACTTTTGGCACATGATAGCATAGATTATATTTCTGGATGCGCAGGAATTAATGCCCACAAAACAGATATCAGACAAGATTACACGGCTACATTTTTATCACTATTTTACTTTTTAAAGTTAGTGATAATCCAAAACAGGAATCTCTCTAAATTGAAATCCTTCATATTTCAGATGTCAGCGTGGTTCAAACCCTGAACTCCTGAATCCGGACCCATCCTATGATTTTGATTTCCAGCTGTATGCAAAGATAGAAGAGGCCTGGTTTTCAATTCAGATTTGGATTGAATACAATCTTATTAGATTTTTTAATACCAAAGGAGTACTGCCACACGGGCAGGGGCGGATATAGGGCAGGGCGAACGGGGCGGCCGCCCTGGGCCCCGCGCTTAAAAAAGCCCAGCGCATGTGCCGTGGCGCCACTGCGTGGCAAAGGGGGGGCCTCGCGGAATTATGCTGCCCAGGCCCCGCAAAACGGTCATCTGCCCCTGCACACGGGGTCAAATCTCATAAGAAAAGTTTGTGATATTTTGGCATCATCAATTCCAAACCAAAAATCTTGTCTTGATTTGGCATTTAAATGTCATAAAGTTAAATCTTGATCCAAATCTAAACAACACTTTTTCAATCAATTTTTATCTCTTAATTTAGGAGCCCTAAAATAGAACATAAGAGTGGCCGTACTGGGTCAGACCAAAGGTCCATCTAGCCCAGTAGCCTGTCTGCCGACAGTGGCCAGCACCAGGTACCCCAGAGGGGGTGGACCGAAGACAATGATCAAGCGACTTGTCTCGTGCCTTCCATCTCCAACCTCTGACAAACAGAGGCCAGGGACACCATTGATGTCCTCTAGTTCTTCTATTATGGGAAGTAAACAACTTTTCTTTATTCACCCTTTCCACACCACTCATGATTTTATATACCTCTATCATATCCCCTCTTAGTCTCCTCTTTTCTAAACTGAAAAGTCTCAGTCGCTTTAGCCTCTCTTCATATGGGACATGTTCCAAACCCCTAAGTCAATAAGTCAAATAAGTCAAATTTTGGTAAGAAAGCTTATTTTCTAGAAAAAGGGAATTTCATTATTCTGTAAGAATATCTACAATATTTGAACTCTAAATTTAATTAATATTTTAGCTTCGCTGATCTCAGTTGAAATGCACTGTAACATTTTCATTACTTCAACATATCCTGGTTGATAATCCTGAAATGTCACTTTGTCTTCCAGATATCACTACCAAACAGAATTTTTTCTTAATATTGTATATTTTTTCTTTAAAAGTCTATGAAAAGTTAATTCAAATATTAGATGGTTTACTGTGAAAAATCAAGTTTACACTAAATTGTATTTGTCTGACTGCTGTGAAGGAGAGCCAGAAGTTTAGATCATATTAAATTACAACTCTTTTCTTGATCGTATTCCATTGATCTTAACATTTTGTTATTTACAAAATAAGATATTGTATCTTAATCAGATTGAGAATACTATTAGTGTTTTGATTGAATAAAGGTGAAGTCTTCAGGCAGTGAGTTAAAACTGCAAACAGAATAAAAATGCCAGTTTGTATGTACTGTATATAAATTATACCAGATTATTTTAATTCCCCAAATATATTATAGAATAACAAAAGAAGTGCCTTTTAAGGCTGTTTTTTTTTGCGGAAGAGGATATTCAAATCGCATGCTCATTTGCATATCTTCTTCTGATTGTTTTTGTGGAAGAGGTTTTGCCGATAAAAAGCCCCGTGTAGATGGGGCCATTTGTTGGAAAACCTCTCTTTTTGCAAGATCCCATATTCCTCAAAAATCGAAGTTTACAGAATCTTGCGAAAAAAGGGGTTTTTCCGACAAATGACCCAGTCTTCACGGGGCTTTTTAACAGAAAAACCTCTTCCGCAAAAAGAGTTGGAAGAAGATATGTAAATGAGTACGCAATTTGCATATCCTCTTCTGAAAAAAACCCTCAATGTAGACATAGCCTAATTTATAACTTTTTATTAAACTGTTGTTTCCTTGATATTCTCAAATAGGTTTTATTGAAGAAGTAAGAAATGGCATAATATATGGCTTTTTTCCACTGAAGTAAAAAGAAATGTTCAAACTTCTTCAATGGGAGAACAGGTCCACAATACGGTTCACCTGAGTATTTACTAGCAAAAGATAGATGAAGGTATATGATATCTGGAAATACATGAATTAGGTGTGATCCTGATTTTGGACCTGTGCACATGGCCCATATACCTCACTTTGACATAATGAGGCCTTCATTTTCCAAATTCTGTATTTATTAATTCAAATGGCTTACCTTTGGACCATTTTTTGGTTTTTACCCTCAGAGAGGCGTAGTGGAAGGACTATAAGGAGAGAAAAAAATATGGATAAGCATGAGTACATACAATATTAAATCATGTTATCATGTTGATATACAGTAATTTCTTCATTAACTATTGTTTGTGCCTGTAATCTTTCTATCTCTGCCATTTCAAGTACGAAAAAATCTCAATTTTTAATAATCATGTTATAAAATATGGTCACAAAAAGTAATACAAATTGCAGTTATTAGGCAGCAGTAAAGTGATAGTAATTGGAGAAACTGAGTAATCACTGTAATCTCCTTTGGTGCTTTGTTTTATAATAATAGGAGTCTAAAAACAAACACTAAACAAGCTGAGCAATGCAATGCTAAATTAATTAACTAACACCTTTATTTTCACAGAGCTATCTGGGGTATTTAGTCACATACCTCCCCATCAAGTCAACGGAAGGTCTGTGGCTGAATCCTTGTTCAGTAGTGATGAGGCAATTTTATAGGGTTTTCCACAGACATTACATAATAACAAAATCACATTTGTTCATTTTAAGAATAAATTAAATTGCTATACACAATCAATTCAAAGACAAATTTCTATCCCAAATCTTATACAGTTAATATGCAATTTCAGCTTTTGTGTAATGCCATATTAGTGGGCACTCATATACAAGTCCTTATATCCATGATTTGTAGTAGCAATAAAGTGATATCCAAAATTTAGTGATAGAGCATCATTTTATTCTTAGGGCAGGAATAACTACTACTCTTTTGTGACTGCAGAATATACCACTAATTCTGAAAACAATGGAATTTTAAGTCATTTCTATACCTTCAAAAATGTAAGAATGATTTAACTGAGTGGGAAAGTTTTTTATGTATGAGAACGTCATGGGAGAAAGTGCACGCCAGCTTGAGAGAGAACCAGACTGCTGGTGATTGAAACTGTAATCACTGGCAGGCTACAGGCAAGAAGCCTGTGGCATCACAGGGCAGAGTATAGTAGAGTCATGTGATGAATGAAAGGCTGCCTTTTTCATCCATTTTGTCCTATCTGACACATGGCTTGTCAGCTCTCTGTCAGGGCCTGTTGCCTTTGCTATTTGCCTGTAAAGTGCCTAGCATATTAATGATATAATGTCTACAGCCAACACAAAGATGTACACAGTATTTCAGGTGTTTTAACACATTAAACATATCTAATGCTCCAGTAACTAGAAGAAGTTATTGTGATTAAGCAGCATCTTTTTTAAATAAGGAAATAGATCATAACCATAAGCAATAGATGCAATAATCTAAGCAAATCAGAGTGCAAGAAACTGTTTAGTTATTGAAACAACTGTACAGTGATCGTTTCCCCTTTTTGTACAATTCTCTGTGCTCTAATTGCCTCAAAGAGGTTGTTTTGTCTCATTCAGGCTATTTCTCAATAACAGTAATATGAGAACCAATACAGGGCGATACCCCTTCATGTTAATTGTGCAAGGATTTGCATAATCCCTCTGTGGTTATTTCTCAGTAACCACATTGCACTACTCTTTGTGCTGATTTGCTTCTATAATCTCTCTCTGCTCCTGTTCTCAGGACTTTAAGGTTCTTACCAACAAAATGACACTTTTTTAGCTTCTTATTTCCTTCACATAAAGCAGAAAAACATCACTACATCTATGAAAAAGAGAAACAAAGAAATCCACCCCTTTTAAAACAAAGAACACCTCAAATGAAAAGAGAATGGGGCAGAAAAGATGTTTTCTAAACACTTTAAAATACCAAACCACCAAATCCTTTTGAATCATTACCCTACCTCAGGCTATGTTCTGCTCCCACTGAACTCAATGGGAATTTAGCTACTGAGTTCAGTGGGAATAGTTTTGAGTCTATTATCTTATTTCTATTCCCATATCACCCTTTAGGCCAGCAGGGCTCCTCTGATAGGTTTAGTTTGGTTTTGGAGCAAAGCATACTGCAATCTGAAGGCAACCAGCTTTGCTTGATAGGATACAATAAAAGAAAGTGAGGACCTAAAAATTAAAAACCAACCAAACAAAAAACTAATGAAGGCCGAAGGATGAGAAAAGAGATGGTAGAAAGAAGGACCCAGATATTAAGATGATCACAATATGCACGTCTACTCATGAATAATATTATAGTCGATACAGTAGCTCAGCCCTATTTATTTTAATAATAAATTCATTTAATGTCTCCACATTTTCATTTATAACATGTCTGTAGATATTTGAACTGATAATGCCTTATTTAATCTTTGAAATTGTTACAGTGCTAGATGACATTTTTGTAAATGTCCTCAAAAAATGAGGAGTAACATTAATTCGGACTAAGGGCTTTAGTCCGAACTAACGCATCCCGGCGCGCACTTCCTGGTTTGAATCAGATGTGATTCGAACTAGCGCGCCGGCGAGATCATGTTAATGGAGCGCGGGATATTTAAATCCCCGCTTCATTAACTACTTCGATTGTCTCCATTTGCATCCCTAGTTCGAACTAGGGATGCAGTGTAGACATACCCTCAGACAGAGAACATTTAAAATTCACGTTTAGAGCCCATATTCATAACCTTACATATAAAAATCCTACAAGTATATGAATAGCGTACATAGAATCAGCAGGGCATAAGCTTTCATTAGATACCTCACTTGGCTCACTTTGCACAGAATTTGGGGCAACACACCACAGCGGGTGCAACAATGATCTTCCTGTTCACTTTAAAATCCTAAAACGTGACACAAGTAGAATACACAATGCAGATATTATCTAAGAACTACTAAATGCCTATATACATATGCAAACAGGCATCAGATTATACTCCATTCTTGTTTTCAATGTTGTCATCACAACCAATATGGGCTAAAAAAAGCTTTGTAGTCATAAACTGCAGAAAACATGAATCCCTAAATATTAGATCATAACAACAAACACATGTAGGATGGCAATTTAATTTAGAATAACTGCTTATCATTTTGTATGTGCTAGATCACAGTGAAAAGCTTAAAATAATGCTCTAAATTGGCCATCTTATATTTTCATTTCCATACATCCAATTTAATTGAGTATTCTTAAATTTGTTGTAAAAATATTGGTTTTGGGTTGAAATTTTCATTGCTGAATTTTAGTTTTCATCAAATTTTTACTGTTCAATTATTTCTTCCTGAAAATTTACATTACATGAAAACTGACAGAACTCCAAATATAGGGATTGCCATTTCTTCTGTATTATCAAAATAGTATAAATGAGACATAGGAAGGGAGGACATTCTGCAAAAGTAGCATTTTTCTTGATAAACAGACCCTATAAAAGACCAGCAAATACCACAATAAATAAATCCCTATACTCTTCTTTTCATCAAAGATTCCCTTGACAGCCTAGCATGAAATGAAACAAAAATAGCAGAAAAGTTACTCAATAGTGCAAGACTGTGTGCAGATACATCAAATATTCTGAGTTAGCTCAGCACAAAGAAAAGATTAAATAGTAAATCCCAACAAGAATTGGCATTATTAGACTTTGGGCCACGAAGGGAAGCTGTAAATACAAATAGTTCTTTGTAGATATGAAATAACAATGAGAACCTGAAAAAATTGTGCCATTATGGAGTTACAAATAAGTGCAACTATTTTTACTACTTTCAAAATGTATCATTTTCTTAGTTATCCAGGGGCTTGGGGACAAGGGCAATTGCAAGTTAGTGGTTAGTGCAGACGACTGGGCATAAGAGACCTTTTCTATATGTCTCAATTTATCCATCTGTAAAATCAGAATAATGCCTACTTGCTTTTGTACAGAGCTTTGAGCTTCTATGACAGAGCATGCTATAATAAGTGCATAAGCTAATTATTATTCATTGAAGAACATCTTTTTATGAGAAAGAGTTAAATGGTAAGTACAGATTATATAATTTACAATAATTCATTTTAAAGTATAACCCTTGTTAAATATGTTTAAACACTGCACAAGTATACCATATTATAGCAGCATCTGAAGACAGGATTCTGAATGCTAGAGAGCCTTAAGCAAGGCATAATTTTAAATGGCAGTGGTGAATGGAAGAGACTGTCTCAGGATCACCTTGGGCCAGCTGTTCAGGCCATTCTCCCAGCTAACAAGAGTACAATGTTTGACATGCTGAAGACAGAAAGAGTTGAGCTCTGAGACTGATAAGCCCCACAAATGTAATGAGTTTGAGGTCCCGCAAAGACTTAGTAAATTCTTGCCATTTTCTAGATGGGAGAACTCGAAAAGTATGTGGAGTGGTGTGGAAGATTGAAGAGAGAAAGGCCAGAAGTGTGTTACTGTGTTTTAAGATAACTATTGTTACAGGAGCAGGGAATTGGATGTTAAATCAGGAAAAGTGGCAAAGAATTAAACAATGTATTGTGGCCTATATGCCTTTATTTAAAGAGAGCAGTGACTTAGTGGTGCTGTGCAAAGGCACACTCTCTGGTGATGCTTTTTTTTTTGAATGGGGATGGATCAGGATGGAACAGGTTTTTCCCTCTACTGTCCCTCCTCTGTGGGCCATTGCAGGTGACTATCCCATGGCCTTTGCTCCTCTCTATCCCATTGTCAGGATCCAGAGCTAGGAGCACAAGGACTGCTGTTTATAGAAGCCTTTCACAACCTGTGACACAAGGTCCCTGGGTGGGTCAGAGATTGCAAGGAACAAATCTGTAATCTCAGCATCTGTAAATATGAGCTTTTACTGCATCAGTTAAAATATCTACATCTGTTATTTCAAAGTCTGAAGCAGAAACATAAATGTATAAGTGGCCTCGTCACTAGCAGAGTAGGCTGGGGGAGGGGAAGGGGGCGGGGAGAGGTGGGAGGCGGGGATTAGAGAGCCACACTTTGTAGGCATAGATTACACAGTTTTGGCCAAAATGTACATTGATAAGACATGACATCTACAATAAATAAATGATATCCTTGGAACATTTTTAGAAATAGCTTGACTGCTTACAATTCCTTAAAAATTTAACCAGAACAGGTTGAGAAGCAGAGTAGTAGTTCCTTACAATAAGCTGGAGAATGCCTATAGAAAATTATTCATTATGCAAAATCTCTAGATCTGATTCAACAGAAAATATGATGAAAATGCAAGCAAAACAGATCAGAGGAAACAGAAGGGACTTGCAGTTTTAAAATATGAGTCAATCGGCCTCATTTTCCTTCTTCTGAGTACTGAACAGCATGTAAAATCACATTGGTCAAAAGAACACATAAAAAAGGGCATAAGCATAAATGCTCAGCAATGCATGCTTTGCTAATTTGCAAAACTCTAGATTCAAATTTTAAGATGCAAAGGAACCAAATAATCCCTTTTATACTACACAGAATAAGTAAACATTTAAAACTTGCAACTTCAAAATGACTCAGAGTGGCTATGAGAACCAGCTGGAAGATGAGAGAATGTACCGTGGTTGTCAGAATGTAGGGCCTCTTCTCTAACCACAGCATGAAATGTGGCATTAAAAGAGCAACACAAAACATGCACTGACAACAGTCTGCATTTGTGAAGATCCGCTAGCGAGACAAACCTCAGCATAACCACAGAGAAGAACATAATATTTAGCTGACACAAAAATGCCAAACTTAAGAGTTGCATCTATGTTTAAATAATATGACAGTGATCAGTGATTTAGACTAGCTAAAAATATTTAAGGAAACAAATACATTGAAGAAAATTTGATTGTATGCACCTTACCTCTACTCAGCCTCAAGAGTTTTTACCTTAATTCAATAACTGAAAGCATTGAAAACAGATCAGTTGGTGCTCCCACCTGCAGTGCACCTTTAGAGGAAGCCATATGTGCATTATAGTGCCATATTCCTGGGGAACAACAGTAGAAGTGTTTGTCGGCTGTGATGATATTTAAACTGAGGATGGAGTGAGGAAGAAGGAGGTGCAATGAGTTCTTTGTAGACTCTATAGAAGATACTGATGCACCCTCAAGAGAAGCTCTTTTCAGCATTACCTACCTTCCTTAGTTTGACTGGGGAGATAGAAAGCAGGTGGAAGTGACAACAGGAACGATCTGTCAATAATATAGGCTCATGCCTTAAGTGAGCAGAGGTTCTGTGATCTAATTTCCTCAGTGCGGTAAGTAGTGGCAAGAATGGGCCTCTGGGCCAAGAAGATAGAATGAGAAAAAAAAGAGACCGTGCAAAGGGTCAACCCATCATTCCCACCCATCTCAAACAAATTCCACATGCAATAGTTTTTCTTCTAAGAACATGTACTTCAAAGATAGGCCTATAAATCACAGCGATTAGCTCTCATCCCATATTTGTGTGCTATCTCATTTACCGGAATGGATGTTTCATTACATGTACTAATAGCTTGTGCACAGCTATCACTACAGAAGGGAGTCTAGATTGCTACTATAGTAACAATAGCACAGCTGCCTGCTGTAAGTGGGGACAGATCAAGACCGGTAAGTAGTGCTCCAGCAACCATCAGAGACCAGGCATATGACGCTGAGAGAGCTCCATATGGAGGAAGTTCAAGTGGCCTACCAGGTCTAGGAATCACAGCAACTACCTCACATCACATGTTTATCTACCATCTCAGATTAGAGGTTTCATGAAAGTGTTTGCTTCACATGTAAATTGAAGTGTTAATGTTCATTATGATGGTCACTATGGAACTCATCCTTACTATAGCCAAAAGAGAAAAATGATTTTTTGGTGTAGAGTATGATTTTTGTGCTATGGATGCAGGCCGTCCCTATGATTTATGGGGCCTATGCAATACTATTAAACCAATGCCTCTATGCTAATGGCAGCCCTAGGGAAATGAAGATTTTTTAGAGAGGCGATTTTATAATCTTCAACAAAGATACTAATGAAATGTGTTGGAGGGGTTTAAGCTGGGGCTGTAGAGGATGACCAGTGGTGTTCTGTTATTTTCCTTTTTGGGCCTGTCTTGAAGAAGCAGATTCCTGGGTATTCGTCTGGCTCTGTTAATCTGTTTCTTCACTTCCCCAGGTTGGTATTTAAGTTTTAAGAATGCCTGATAGAGATCTTATAGATATTTGTCTCTGTCTGTGGGACTGGAGCAAATCCGGTTGAATTTTAGGGCCTGGCTATAAATATTTGATCATGTGATGTGTCCTGGATGGAAGCAAGAGGCATGTAGGTAAGAATAATGGTCAGAAGATTTCCAGTATTGGGTGGTGTTTATGTGGCCATCATTTAGTTGTACTGTAGTATCTAGGAAGTGGATCTCTTGTGTGGACTGATCCAGGCTAAGGTTGATGGTGGGGTGGAAATTGCTGAAATCCCCATGGAATTCTTCAAGGTTCTCCTTCTCTTGAGTCCATATGATGGAGATGTCATCAATGTAGCATAAGTAGAGGAAGGATGTTAGGGGATGAGAGCTGAGGAAATGTTGTTTGAAGTCAGCCATAAAAATGTTGGCCATAAAAATCTTGTGGGGCCATGCAGGTGCTCATAGCAGTGCCGCTGAATTGAAGATATAAATTGCTCCCAAATTGGAAATAGATGAGACAAAGTCACAGAGCTCAGCCACCAAGTGTGATGTGGCATCATTATGGATAGTGTATCTGATAGCTAATAATCCATTGTCATGTGGAATGTTGGTATAAAGAGCTTCTACATCCATGATGGCCAGCATAGTGTTTTCAGGAAGCAGTACACATTACATGATTTTAATCTTTCCTCAGAAGTCAGTCCCTCCAGCCACTTAATAATATTAGTTGTATGTCTCTGAATTTCTTTGTTTGTTGCCATCTTTCAAGTACTGAAAGTGCCTAAGGCTGTTTCTCATATTTTAAATATAAGTCTGATAATTATCCTTTAAATCTCCTTCACCCATATCATAGGTGGGTTTTTTTTGTGGGGGGGAGGGCATTTTTTCTTAATCAATAGTAGGCCAGGGCCTATATACTTCACTATTAAAATCATATTGGTAATTAAGCCTTTTCTGAGACTTGTTTTATGAAAAATTAGGTGTGCTTAGTTTTGGTTTGCCACAATATTTCAATAGCAAAAACAGGCAACAAGAATCACACCTGTTACTACTGTTCAGCCCTCAGTTAAGTCCTGTCCTTCAGAATAAAGGCCACATTCTGTATCTCAGGGTTTTAGCCAATGTTTCTATGTAATTAACTCTGACCTTTCAAAAGAGGCTAATGAGAGCACAAGGAAACAGAATATGCTAAATAATCAGCCACCAGCAAAGGCAGAGATGTAAGTAGGAGCTAGAGGAAGACTGTTACAGGTAGGATATTTGTAACAAGGAATGGAGGCTGCACCCATTCAAGAAGTTATTGCAGTTATTCATATGAAATGTGACCCACAAAGGAATTCAATGGGCATATAATTAGGTAGGACATAATTTAGAGTTAGATCAGAAATGGCAAGGATGTAGTGATATAATTCATTTTTGGGGTATGTCTAAACTGCACCCCTCTGCTGGCAGAGGGATGCAGATTAGGCTGGGCGAAATTAAATATCCCATGCTTCATTAGCATAAAAATGTCTGCTGCTTTTTTTCGGCATGGAGCTTTGTCGGGGAAAAGCGGCAGTCTAGATGCTGATCTATTGCTAATGAAAGCCATTCCCAATAGATCCCTTATGCCTTGTAAAACGATATTTAAATCCTCGCTTAATTAGGAATTTCGCCCAGCCTAATCTGCATCCCTCTGCCGGCAGAGGGGTGCAGTCTAGACATACCCCCTATATTCACTTGTCTCCCAGACATTCAGTATGTTTTACATTTAGTGCACTTAAATGCTCAGAAATCCATAAAAATGTGTGCTTAATACTTTGGTATTGCCACATTTCATATGCCCACAAACATTTATTCTGGCTGAATACTTTTATATATTCTAACACAAATAGAAAGAGAAAATATTTTTAACAGTATTGACAGAAACGTTTTCATTAAATCTAATTGTCCAACTGAAGGAAAAGTAAACAAATAGGTGATTGAAATGAGATTTTAATAACTTAGGGTATGTCTACACTAGCCCCCTAGTTCGAACTAGGGAGGCTAATGTAGGCATTCTAAGTTGCAAATGAAGCCCGGGATATTTAAATATCCCGGGCTTCATTTGCATCTTCCCGGGCGCCGCCATTTTAAAATGTCCCTTAGTCCAAACTCCGTGCCCGCGGCTACACACAGCACGGAGTAGGTAGTTCGAATTAGAATCTCTAATTCGAACTACCAGTACACGGGGTTCCACATGTGAACCCCCTTCCTCCATCCAAACTCCCTTGCAGGATCCCACACCCTCTCCTGAATCCCAGTCTCCTACCCCGAGCTTCCTTCTGTATCCAAACTCCACCCCAGACTCAGCACCCCTTCCATAGAAAAGTAAGGCCCTTCACCACTTACCAAATCCTTGGAGTGGCCTCTCATAAAAAATTATTGCCTACTCCCGGTTTACACTAACAGAGGACCTGGCTGCAAAAGTCTGATTCTCTACTCCATGGCACCTATGTAGTTAATTACACTGCACAGTGGAAGACACATTATTATTTCAGAATTGTAATTTTTTTACTCACTAAGGTATTCATTCTTCATTAATGTACATTACTATATAAGACCTGAGGCCATGCAGAATCAGGCCCATCATAGTATAGATACTCCCCATCTTGGTTGTCTATATTGTTTACAGGATAAGAAAAATAATGTTGAACTGAAGATTAAACTCTAGAGTTCATTTTGTATGCAAGGAACTTAGAAGCGCGTTTAAAAACAGTGTAGCTCCCCTTTAGAAGATAGCTATAACAAACAATCAGCATTAGAGATGAAGGCCAATTCTAAGAATGTACATCAGGTCTCTTTATGCAATTATTCTTACTGTCATCTCAAAGCATCCAAGTAGTAACTACAATTATAGCTGTTTGACTTATTCCCTTTCTATTCTTACTGATCCTTATCCATTAAAAGGTATTTGTAAACCAAGTTATATTGTTCAAGAATGCCTTCCTGTTTCTCTATTAAATTATTTAGCCTAAAACTACCAAACAGTAGATCCATTTGGGAGTATGACCATGTAGAAAGATTTTTTTAAAGAGTGGTGTGCAGGCTTGCCGACAGAGGAAGACAAAGGAGGCTGTTGCCTTGGGGCTTGGCAATTCAAGGGGGATCAGTGTTCCTGGGCACCATTGCTGGTACAGGCTTTAACTACACTAAGATTTAAAAGGTGTGATGTCACATCAGCTTTAACCTGACCAGTTGACCTTGTCTTCACTTGAGCTTCAGAGGAGCTAGACGGAACTAGATCAAGTTACCTAATGTAATCTAACACCACATAGTTAAACCCTATCCTAGTCAAACTACAATTGATTATACCAGCTGAAAATGTATACAGGAAGCCCTCCACATTCTCGGGGGATAAGTTATGGAGTCAGTTGTGAATTCTGAAATCCGCAATTACGGGCACACGTGGGGTGGTGTTCACGATAAAAAAAACCCCAAACCTACATTGTTTGAAATGAGCACTTTAACTTCAAATCAGTAGACTTCCAAATAATTTCGAACACTATGATAATACTGTATAGTCTATAAATGACTTCAACTTGAAAACTGATCACTCAAAACATTTCTTTGAACTTGCTTCCTGCAAATCTTACTGCTTCTCTGGGACGTGGGGGATTACTTAGATGGGTTTGCAAAGGAATATTGTGATGGGAAGCTGTTTAGTCTTACTCTTTAACTCCTTTAAAATTTCCCAATATGGCATGAGTGCAGCTTTAACTTTCAGGCTCTGTTCCATTGAGGCACAATACTCAAAGGGCTCGTTTACACTGGCCCCTTTTCCGGAAGGGGCATGTAAATTTCATGAGTCGTAGTAGGGAAATGCGCGGGGGATTTAAATATCCCCCGCGGCATTTAAATAAAAATGTCCGCCGCTTTTTTCCGGCTTTTAAAAAAGCCGGAAAAGAGCGTCTACACTGGCCCCGATCCTCCGGAAAAAGTGCCCTTTTCTGGAGGATCTTATTCCTACTTTAACCTGCTTACTTATACCCCCTTCTAGTGCCTAATCCACCACCTTTTAAGTTCATTTGAATTCACTTTCAATGCTTTGAGCTTTAAAGCATAGACTGGACAACTCTTTTATTAAAATATAGTATTGCCCTTAATTTCCTTAATACTTCAGAAACCTTGACTTCTCAAGTCTTTCATCAGGACAGACAGAAACTCAAAGTCTATAAGACACGAGTATCCTTTACATCAAAATATGCCAGTGGAATTTAGATTGTAAGCTCTTTAGGGCAGAGACTTTGTTCGGCGTCTGTACAGTGCCTAGCACAAAGGGGTCGTGGACCATGACTGGGACTCTTAAACATTTTCATAATACAAATCAATAAATAATACATAATAATAATGAAATAGGATTGGTTGGAATATTTTTGTTTTTATTTTATTTACCTTCCTCATGGATGTGCTCCCTTGACGGTCACTGGCAGAACTAGCGTACCTGTGAGAGAAATAAAGAAGATATTATAGAAGAAAACAAATAGAAGCCAAATATAAATGACACATTTAGGCATTCCTAGCAATGATAAATGTATATCATGTAGCTACATTCCTGTTCAGCACTTTGAAAATACACCTAATATGTGCAGTTTATACAACTGTAGTATTCAAAATGAATCCTGATCCTTCTTCAACAGTCTGATTTACAAATGGACAAATTTGGTGTAAGAAAGTTTAATACCTTTGCAAGCCTTTGTCCTATCAATCTTCAAAGTTAATTAACTGAGGTCTAACTGATACTAATATTGACAAGACATATTTTTTAAATTATTTGAAAAGTGACTCTTTTCTCTGTGTTTTTAGTGAGCCTTGTATGTTCTAGGTGGGTAAATTCTTTGTGTTATGCATCACCTTGATATCTGTATCATGTACAAATGAGACTTTATATGGCTAGAAGAGGGCCACACCAACTTCTGTAACCTTCAAGCTGAAAGAGGGCATCAGAAGATACAGTTGTTGGGCTGGTATGTAGGTAGAGTGATGCTGGAAGATGAGTTCATGCCAAGGCCCTAGGCTTGACTGAATACTTGCAAATACATAGCTGGAAACCTGTCTTGCTTACCTGTGTGTTAGCATTATCAAAATAGATATTAGATATTACATTGATAAGAATGTGTTTAGTGCTTAGATTTGATAAAATGCTTGTCTTAATCTCATTTAACACCTTTATAGTCCATGGTATAAAGTTTTATTGAGTATTTGCATTGTAAACCTCTCTTACTATGTAACTGACCAAACAGGAAAAATCATTAATTAATTATCACCCTGTATACAAGATGATCTGTTCAAGGTAAATGAGGTAATAGTGTAGCACCAAAAATTCCTGTTGACTGCATTCCTAATTACATCCAAAAAAGACAGACATTACATGTGAACTGATCCCATCAGTTTGGTCTCTGGAGTGGACAGGATAAAAATCCGAGACAAGAAAAAACTTAATCTTTTTCATGCTGTCTGAACTGTAAGGGGAAAAGATTCTTAGACAAAAGCAAAAAGAGATTCCTGTGCTGCTTAACATGGGTTAGTCCTGAAAGACATTTTGAACTGACAGATTGCTGTAACCATCATCTTTTGAATCACAGACAAGCCCATTGTGTATATATCCTGGCTCATTTTAATGTACACATCATTCTTTTCACTAGTTAATAATCTTTTAGTTAGCGTACCACAGGATTGGCTACAAGCATTGTCTTTGGTGTGAGATCTAAAATACAAATTGATCTGGGGTTGCTGATCTTTGGGACTGAGAGCAACATGAGCATTTTATGGTCTTTGGTGTAAGTGATCATTTATCACATAGTCCAGTTTACTGGGCTGGTAAGATAGCCTGTAATGTCAAAAGGAGACTGTGACTCCATTATAAAGATATTGTAGTACCTTGGGGGTTCATATTTGTTATGGGGATGGTGAAATCTAATTCTAGAACAAGCCGTCTGTTAAAGGTGTCTGTCCTACATTTTGACAGTTAGCCCTGAGGTTGGCACTCTGCATTATGAACTACTCCAGACAGCATGACAGGTAGATAGACCAAGGAACTTGTGAACAGGTGAGTGCTAACAGGGAGTTTAGAGAGGGAGTTCTCCAGGTAAAGAAGAAGCAGATACAGGTCTCTTGAGGGAAGTGTATGTTATTATTGGGGCTTTCTTACTGTGTGCTGAGCTTGTGTTTGTTCGTGTGTGGTGGTGGGTTTTTGTTGTTGTTTGTTTTTGTTTTTTTCTCTGTTTTTGAGTGAGGCTTTAGAGAGGGAGATCTCCAGGTGGAGGAGAAGCAGATACAGGGCTCTTGAGGGAAGTGTGTGTTGTGTTTGGGGCTTTCTTGCTGTGTGCTGAGTTTGTGCTTGTGAGTGAGGGTTGGTGTGTGTTCTTTTTTTGTTTTTGTTTGTTTTTTTCCCCCTGTGTTTGTGAGTGAGGCTTTTTTTTCCCCCACTTCCCCTTTGCCCTCCCCCTCCCCTTGATGGAGTTTGTGCTGTGATTGGCTGTGATTGGTAGGTGCTGTCATTGGCTGTGATTGGCAGGTGGAAACTGTTGACTTCTAATTAAAGTTTGAATTCTAGAAGTCTCTGCTGATTGGCTGAGCCTTGGTAGGGGGAGGGACTTTCAGGCACTCCAGGGCTTTATAAGGCAGTGGGCAAGCGACCAAGGAGCTTGTGAACAGGCGAGTGCTAACAGGGAGTTTAGAGAGGGAGTTCTGAAGGGAAAAGGGACGGGCGTGAGGTTCTCTTGCCTTTCTTTTTAAATCCCTTCTCCAGGACAGCAGCGATGGATGGTAATGGGTCTGCTGCTGTTACCTGCACAGTGTGTGCCATGTTTGTCTTCCTCCCAGAAGAAAGAACGGATTTCATCTGCACAAAGTGCAAGCTGGTCGACATTTTGGAAGAAAAAAATAGAGGACTGGAGGCCCAAGTGTCGACCCTACGATCGATCAGAGAGGATGAAGACTTCCTCGATAGAAGGCAGCATTTAATCCTTCAAGCACGGCAGGCAGAGGAGCCAGAGAGGGCAGTACTGGTGTGTCTAGACTACAGGGTTTTGTCGACAAAAGTGGACTTTTGTCGACAAAACTATACCTGCGTCCACACTACCTCTGAGTTCTGTCGACATAACGTCGACAGAACTCAGCAGTTTTGTCGACGCTGGTAAACCTCATTTTACGAGGCATAACGCCTTCTGTCGACAGAGTTCTGTCGGCAGAAGGTGTTATTGCATGTAAACTGTCCTTTGCATCTACACTGCCATGTCGACAAAGCAGCTTGCTTTGTCGACAGAACTGAATGTAGTGTAGACGCTCTTTGTTGACAGAAGCTTTGTTGACAGTATCTGTCGACAAAACTTCTGTCGACAAAACCCTGTAGTCTAGACGTACCCTACGTGACCAAGAAGAGAACTGGCAGCATGTAACTTCTAGAAGGAGAAAAAGGCCAACACGGGAATTCCCCAATGCTATAGAGGTAAGTAATCACTTTCAAGCTCTCTCCACAGGCTCTGCAGTGCTGAAAGCTTTGAAAGGGACCTCATAAGGAAGAAACCAGAAGGGAACACCATCTACTGGAAGGCATGGGATGCGTAGTCCTAGGGATGGGGGTTCCATGGCCACCACCCCCAAAAGAAAACGACGGGTTATGGCGGTCAGGGACTCCCTCCTAAGAGGGACTGAGCCATCCCTCTGCCGTCCAGATCTGGAATCTCGAGAGGTGTGCTGCTTACTGGGAGCTCGCTTTCAGGATGTCACTGAGAGGCTTACCAAGTTGCTCAAACCTTCAGATCGCTACCCCTTCCTGCTTCTCCACGTGGGAACTAATGATACGGCCAAGAATGACTTTGAGCGGGTTACTGCGGATTATGTAGCGCTGGGAAGAAGGATCCAAGAATTCAGAGTGCAAGTGGTATTCTCGTCCATCCTCCCTGTTGAAGGGAAAGGACTGGGCAGGGATCATCGAATGGAGGACGTAAATGCGTGGTTGTGCAGGTGGTATCGCAGAGAGGGCTTTGGTTTCTTCGACCATAGGACTCTGTTCCGAGCACAAGGATTGTTAGGAAGAGATGGGATCCACCTAACGAAGAGAGGAAGGAGCATCTTCGCGGGCAGGCTTGCAAACCTAGTGAGGAGGGCTTTAAACTAGGTTTGTCGGGGGACGGTGACCAAAACCCTGAGGGGAGTGGGAAAGTCGGAAACCGGGAAGAAATGCAGAGAGGAAGGAGCAAGAAAGGAGAACCCCTGCTTCGAATGGAGAAGATAGGGCGATCAACTGGTTACCTGGAGTGTTTGTACACTAATGCGAGAAGCCTGGGCAACAAACAGGAAGAACTGGAGGCCCTGGCCCAGTCCAAGAAATATGATTTAATTGGGATAACAGAGACTTGGTGGGATGACTCGCATGACTGGAGCGCTGTCATGGAAGGGTATAGACTGTTCAGGAACAACAGGCAGGGGAGAAAAGGAGGAGGAGTTGCACTATATGTAAGAGAGCACTATGATTGCTCTGAACTCCAGTATAAAGAGGGAGAAAAACCTGTTGAAAGTCTATGGGTTAAGTTTAAAGGAGCAAACAACAGCAGTGATGTTGTGGTTGGTGTCTGCTACAGGCCACCGAATCAGGTGGATGACGTTGATGAGGCTTTCTTCGGACAACTGAGCGAAGCTTCCAGATCGCAGGCCCTGGTTCTAGTGGGGGACTTTAATCACCCTGACATTTGTTGGGAAACCAATATGGCAGTATACAGGCAATCCAGGAAGTTTTGGAGAATATTGGGGATAACTTCTTGACACAAGTGCTGAAGGATCCGACCAGGGGCCGTGCGCAGCTTGACCTTCTGCTCACAAACAGGGAGGAACTAACAGGGAAAGTGGAGGTGGGTGACAACCTGGGAAGCAGTGATCACGAGATGGTAGAATTCAGGATCCTGACCAAAGGAAGAAAAGAGAGTAGTAAAATACACACCTTGGACTTCAAAAAAGCAGATTCTGACTCCCTCAGAGATCTGATGGGCAGAATCCCCTGGGATGCTAACATGAAGGGGAAAGGAGTCCAGGACAGCTGGCAGTATTTTAAAGAAGCCTTATTGAAGGCACAGAAAGAAACCATCCCGACGCATAGCAAGAGAGGCAAACATGGTAGGAGACTGGACTGGCTTAAAGGGGAAATTCTTGGTGAACTTAAGCACAAAAAGGAAGCTTACAAAAAGTGGAAACTTGGACAAATGACCAGGGAGGAGTTTAAATGTATAGCTCAAGAATGCCGGGGGGATATCAGGAAGGTGAAAGCGCAAATGGAATTGTGACTGGCTAAGGATGTGAAGGATAACAAGAAAGGTTTCTACAGGCATGTTAACAAGAAGAAGGTGATCAGAGAGGGTGTACGGCCCCTAATGGATGAAGGAGGAAACCTAGTGACAGATGTGAGGAAAGCTGAAGTACTCAATGCTTTCTTTGCCTCTGTAGTCACAGACAAGGTCGACTCCTGGACTTCTGCGCTAAGTGACGCAAGATGGGATGAAGCTGGACAGCCCTTGGTGGGTAAAGAACAGGTTAGGAACTATTTAGAAAAGCTAAATGTACACAAATCCATGGGTCTGGACTTAATGCATCCAAGGATACTGAAGGAGTTGGCAAATGTCATTGAGGAGTCTTTGGCTATTATCTTTGAAAAGTCGTGGAGATTGGGAGAAATCCCGGATGATTGGAAAAAGGCAAATGTAGTGCCCATCTTCAAAACAGGGAAGAAGGACGATCCAGGGAACTATAAGCCGGTCAGTCTTACCTCGGTTCCTGGAAAAATCATGGAAGGGATCTTTAAGGAATCCATTTTGAGGCACTTGGATGAGAGGAAAGTGATTTGGAATAGTCAGCATGGATTCACAAAGGGCAAGTCATGCCTGACCAATCTGATTAGCTTCTATGATGAGGTAACTGGCTCGGTGGACATGGGAACGTCAGTGGATGTGGTATACCTTGACTTTAGCAAGGCTTTTGATACGGTCTCCCACAATATTCTTGCCAGCAAGTTAAGGGAATGTAGATTGGAAAAATGGACTGTAAGATGGATAGAAAGGTGGCTAGAAGGCCGGGCCCAGCGGGTAGTGATCAACGGCTCGATGTCAGGATGGCGGTCAGTTTCTAGCGGAGTGACCCAAGGTTCAGTTCTAGGACCGGTTTTGTTCAATATCTTTATTAATGACCTGGATGAGGGGATGGATTGCACCCTCAGCAAGTTTGTGGATGACACTAAGCTGGGGGGAGAGGTAGATATGCTTAAGGGCAGCGATAGGGTCCAGAGTGACTTAGACAAATTGGAGGATTGGGCCACAAGAAATCAGGTGAGGTTCAACAAGGACAAGTGTAGAGTCCTGCACTTGGGACAGAAGTATGCCAAGCATAGTTAAAAGCTGGGGACCAACCAGTTAAGTAGTAGTTCTGCAGAAAAGGACCTCGGTGTTACAGTGTATGAGAAGCTGGATATGAATCAACAGTGTGCCCTTGTAGCCAAGAAGGCTATTGGCATATTAGGTTGCATTAAGAGGAGCATTGCCAGCAGAGCCAGAGATGTCATTATTCCCCTTTATTCAGCTTTGGTGAGGCCGCATCTGGAGTATGGTGTCCAGTTCTGGGCCCCCCACTACAAAAAGTATTTGGACGCATTGGAGAGGGTCCAGCAGAGGGTAACCAAAATGATTAGGGGATTAGGGGCTTAGCATATGACTTATGAGGAGAGGCTGAGGGACTTGGGTCTGTTTAGTCCTCAGAAGCAAAGAGTGAGGGGGTATTTGATAGCAGCCTTCAACTTCCTAAAGGGAGGTTCCAAAGAAGATGGAGAGAGGCTGTTCTGAGTAGTGACAGATGGCAGAACAAGGAGCAATGGTCTCAAGTTGGGGTGGGAGAGGTCCAGGTTGGATATTAGGAAAAACTATTTCACTAGGAGGGTGGTGAAGCACTGGAATGGGTTACCTAGGGAAGTAGTGGCGTCTCCATCCCTAGAGGTTTTTAAGTCTCGGTTTGACAAAGCCCTGGCCAGGTTGAATTAGTTGGAATTGGTCCTGCCTAGAGCAGGGGGCTGGACTTGATGACTTTCTGAGGTCTCTTCCAGTGCTATGGTTCTATTATTCTATGAACATTTTTATTCACATAAAGCAGTATGTTCTCAGCCTTTTCAGGAAAAATACAGTATTAGCCATTGAAATTGTACGTTTTAATTTAAACATCATCTATGCATTATGGTGTGTTAGTCTGAAGATGTGTATTTGAATTGTGACTTGTATAAGTAATTTATTCAACACACTAAATTGTGTAAACTTGTCATTTTCTCCTGAATAATTATACAGCCACAAGAGGGATAATATGTGTTATTCCTTGTGCCTTTGTTTTAGCAATATGTAAGGACACTTACATATACACTTCTACAAGTGACTGTTATGCCAAAACACTAATTTGGTTGGACTGGTAGGTTCCACTTTTTTCACTGAGAGGAGATCCTAAAGCTTTTCTCTCATTTTTATCATCTGTGTCAGACTTTGGAACACTGTTTCATGAGCCCTCACAATCTGTTGGACAGTTGATACTTCCCTAATGTGACATTCAGCAACTCTTCCCTCACATTACAGCTGCTAAAACACTGCTTAGTAGCACATATAATGACACAGATGGTGACTTTTCTGACCTTTTCTCTCTCAATCTTTCAGTCTGAGCTTTCCAGAGAATCATATTATCACACCAAGACCTGTAAAAAGCATTGATACATACCTAAAAAAGCATTGGGCATGCCTCTCACATTCCTGATAGAGAAATTGGCAATAATATGCAACAAACATCCCAGAGAGAGCAGAATAAGGAAGTCCATAGAGGGATGAACAATCTATAGATTCAGAAAATCCCAAATGTAGTCTCCCACTGATGTCTTAGCATTATATTTTTGGCTTGCAAACGTGGTATGCAATTGTTACATTTGCCCTCAGAAAACAGTGATCATGGCAAATTCTTCCAGACCCAGAAGCAACCTATGATAGGGAAACTGGGCACTCACTTTTAGATAGAAAATGAAAACTGAATTAACTACTGCAGCATAATCTTTATTTAGGGCCTGATTCCTGTTAATATTGAATTCACTGAGATTTTTGCTATTGCCTTTATTTTTCACAGGCTCTGTAGTACTATTTGCAGACAGCCTTTTGTAGAGTGCACCTTGGAGCCACACTACACTGGGGAAGCATCATGAGACTTTGCCTCTCAGGGGGCAGAATCTCTCTGGGGCTAGTGCACACACTGTACCATCCATTAATATGGCATCAGTTTGGGCATGTCTAGACTACATCCCTCGTCGGCAGAGGGATGCAGATTAGGCAGGCTGACATTGCAAATGAAGCGGGGATTTAATTTGCATTAAAATGGCCACCGTTTTTGCCGACTCAACACTTTGTCGGCAAAAAGAGGCAGTCTAGAGGGGGATCTGTCGAGAAAGAAAGCCATTTTCGACAGATCCCTTATGTCTCCTGCAAGGAGGTTTACAGGATCTGTTGAAAAAGACTTTCTTTCTCAACAGATCCCCTTCTAGACTGCTGCTTTTTGCCGACAAAGTGCTGACTTGGCAAAAATGGTGGCCATTTTATGCAAATTAAGTGTGGGATATTTAAATCCCCGCTTCATTTCCAATGTTGACCTGCCTAATCTGCATTCCTCTGCTGACAAAGGGATGCAGTCTAGATATACCCTTAGGGCTCGTCTACACTGGCCCCTTTTCCGAAAGGGGCATGCTAATTTCACAGGTCGTAATAGGGAAATCCGCGGGGGATTTAAATATCCCCCGCGGCATTTAAATAAAAATGTCCGCCGCTTTTTTCCGGCTTTTAGAAAAGCCGGAAAAGAGCGTCTACACTGGCCCCGATCCTCCGGAAAAAAGCCCTTTTCCGGAGGATCTCTTATTCCTACTTCAAAATAAGAGATCCTCCGGAAAAGGGCTTTTTTCCGGAGGATCGGGGCCAGTGTAGACGCTCTTTTCCGGCTTTTCTAAAAGCCGGAAAAAAGCGGCGGACATTTTTATTTAAATGCCGCGGGGGATATTTAAATCCCCCGCGGATTTCCCTATTACGACCTGTGAAATTAGCATGCCCCTTTCGGAAAAGGGGCCAGTGTAGACGTAGCCTTAGTGTCCTGGTGCAGTGATATTTTTTGACAAGTCAGTGAAGACAGAGAGGAAGATCCCTGCTCACTGGGATTACTATTGCACTTGGCCCTGGTTCAAAAAAAGGTAGATTTCTTTCCAAACTCTCTCTGACATCTTGCATCTGCCCTCACACATGGGCACATCCAATCAGGCCCTATATATTCTTAGAAAACAGTTTGTCTTCCTGACCCCTTTAATATGTCACAAGAGTGTTTGCTGAGGGCAGGCACTCTTAACTATTTTCCTCCCTTTTTAAAATTATTCTTCCCTTACACCAAGAGGCAGCTGGCACAATGAAAAAAGAAACAGAAATCTAGCAAGCCCATTATTACAGACCATAAAGGCTCTGATTTTGTGGTCCCTCTTTACTAACCAAAACTTTTAAAACTTTTTGTACATGCTTAATTCCTTTTCATAGAATCATGATATCATAGAACCATAGAGCTGGAAGAGACCTCAGAAGGTCATCAAGTCCAGCCCCCTGCTCTAGACAGGACCAATCCCAACTAAATCAACCCAGCCAGGGCTTTGTCAAGCCGAGACTTAAACACCTCTAGGGATGGAGACTCCACTACTTCTCTAGGTAACCCATTCCAGTGCTTCACCACCTTCCTAGTGAAATAGTTTTTCCTAATATCCAACCTGGACCTCTCCCACCCCAACTTGAGACCATTGCTCCTTGTTCTGCCATCTGTCACTACTCAGAACAGCCTCTCTCCATCTTCTTTGGAACCTCCCTTTAGGAAGTTGAAGGCTGCTATCAAATCCCCCCTCACTCTTCGCTTCTGCAGACTAAACAGACCCAAGTCCCTCAGCCTCTCCTCATAAGTCATATGCTCCAGCCCCCTAATCATTTTGGTTGCCCTCCACTGGACCCTCTCCAATGCGTCCACATCCTTTTTGTAGTGGGAGGCCCAGAACTGGACACAATACTCCAGATGTGGCCTCACCAAAGCCGAATAAAGGGGAATAATGACATCTCTGGCTCTGCTGGCAATGCTCCTCTTAATGCAACCTAATATCCCATTAGCCTTCTTGGCTACAAGGCTAAACTGTTGACTCATATCCAGCTTCTCATCCACTGTAACCCCCAGGTCCTTTTCTGCAGAACTACAGTAAAACTCCGATGGTCCGGCATCTGATGGTCTGGCACTCCTGATGGTTAGGCACCATCAGGAACCCGGCAGTGCTCCGGGCAGCCGGACTATTGGAGCTGCCCTGCCCCCGGCTTCTCTGATTCAGCCGCTGCTAAAATTGACTAGCGGCTGAATCAGGGAAGCTGGGGGCAGAGCAGCTGGAGTGCTGCTGGGTAGGTCCCGTAGCGCTGCCCCTCAGGGCTGCGGGACCAACCCGGCAGCACCCCAGCTGTCCCCGATTCAGCCGCTGCTGAAACTGACCAGCGGCTGACTCCAGGAAGCCCGAGGCAGAGCTATTCTGCCCTGGCTTCCTGGAATCAGCTCCTGATAAGTTTTAGCACCGGCTGACTTGGGGACACCTGGGACAGAGCAGCTGGGGTGCTGCCGGGTTGGTCTCGCAGCGCCAAGGGTTGGTGCTACCAGACCAATCCGGCTGCGCCCCAGCTTCTCTGTCCCAGGCATCTGGATTCAGCCGCTGTTGAAACTGACCAGCAGCTGACTCCAGGAAGCCCAGGGCAGAGCAACTCTGCCTCGGGCTTCCTGGAGTCAGCCGCTGATCAGTTTCAGCAGCGGCTGACTTGGGGACACCTGGGGTAGAGCAGCTGGGGTGCTGCCGTGTTGGTCCAGTAGCACCGAGGAGCGGCGCTGCGGGACCAACCCAGCAGCACCCCAGCTGCTCTGCCCCAGGCGTCCCCAAGAGCAGCTGGGGTGCTGCCGGGTTGGTCTCGCTGCGCCAAGGGTCGGCGCTACCGGACCAACTGGGCAGCAGTCCAGCTGCTCTGCTGCAGGTGTTCCCGATTCAGCTGCTGCTGAAACTGACCACCAGCGGCTGAATCAGGGACTCCTGGGGCAGAGCCGGACTATCGGAAGGGGGGGCTATGAGGGGTCTGGGGTGGCAGACAAGCAGCAGCAGGTTGGAATCCTTCTATATTACAAATTATTGTTAATTTTAACAGAAGTTGTAACTTGGGATGGATGAGACTAGGTGAAAGCATTGGTGGCTTCTGTACATTGTGTGATAGCCACAATTAGCTGTATAAATTCAGTTTTGCTCCCCATCAAGTTGACAAAGACTGTTATTTTCATTAAAAATAAATGAAATGAAATAATATACAAATGGTAAAAAAAGTACTACAAAAATTGCAAAATGTTCTCTATTGTTTTCCTCTGGAAACAAATCTTGCAACAATTTAAATCAAATTCCCTAGAAATAACAACAAAAATTGCACTGCACTGAAAACACTAATGCCACTTGTCAATGCAAATGAAAATAGCTGAATTATAAATTTTGTATAGACCCATAGTCTTACAACAAAAACATTTACAAATTCTTGACTGTAGCACTGTTGCTGAGCATTGCTATATTATAGATAGCGTATGTGACTAAAGCAATGCAAGCTACTGCATAAGGTACCTTATGTGAACAATTTGGTGTGCAACGTTGACATTACCTTATTTAGAAACAATGAAAAGGACTAATTGGTATTCACTATTAGTTAGAATCCTGACAAGAAGTTAGCCACAACAAACAAGCCAAATCATTGACAGAATTAGGATTTAAGCATGCTGTCAGTCACACATGCTTTACTGCTGGGGAGAGCATTGAATAGGAAACTGTCTGCCATTAAAATATGCAATATTTAGTTGTCTGTGCCCTCAAATATTTATATATTCATCGGCATTTTAAATGGTCATGTTTTCATGCCTTTTTCAGAAACAGTAGTTTCAGCTAGGTAATTATAGTTCCAGCCAAAGAACATTTAAATGCTTTTTCCCTAAGAATCCCTATCAGCAGCAGTATTTTAATGAAGCGCATAATCATAGAAGCTTATGGCAGATGGTATAAGTAGTTTTCTGATTTGATTAATTTAGCTGTTATGAGAAGACACATTTATCAGTTAGAACAAAATTATTTAAATATCCCCCGCTTTTTTGAAAGAGAGCACCCAGGCAGTCTGGATGATCTCTTTCGAAAAAGCACAGTTTGCATTACATAGCGCCTTTTTTCGAAAGAGCACTTTTGAAAAAAGGCGTTATTCCTCATGAAATGAGGAGTACCACCGTCGAAAAGAAAGCTGCGTTCTTTCGATTTAATTTCGAAAGAACACGGCTGTAGTCTAGACGCAGGTGAAGTTTTTTCGAAAAAAGGCTACTTTTTTCGAAAAAAACTTGCAGTTTAGACACAGCCTAATAGAAATAGCTAGGCAGTAGTCAAAAGTGACATAGATGCAAATTCTGCTCCTGCCTAATGCTTGCAGTTTGGAGGAACACTACAAATTTTATGTGATATCAGACCTTTGGGCACTGCCTAACCACCATAAATTGGAGCCCACATAATTTTCTATTCCTAGCTCTTTCACTGATTAAAAATAATTTCTTTTCACAATCAGTGACAAAGAGGCATTCATTTTAACAACCATGATGAACACTTTCAAAAAGATATGTAGCAAGAATTCTACAAAAGTCCTGAAAATTTACCCAGGGACAAATATGTAGGTGAAGTTTCAAATTGTTTTTTTCTTTTCTTTTGGCAACTGTTCCTTAGTCACAAAACTACTTATAGTGAATACAGCACTATCTTCTCTCAAGTCAGATTATTATGAGGCTTGAAAGTAGTTGGTAACTAAGAAGAGTCAACATCAAAGAGTAGAGATCCCTTTAAGAAAATCATACATTTTGGAAAGCAAACTGAAAGCATATCTATGTGTGGTTGAGGTACATAGAAATGGCAGAAGCTTGGCTACATAGGACATACATGTAGCTTACAAAGAAATCACATCTAAGTCAAATTGCAGAGACAACTTTCATACTAGGTAAAATTCACATGTTCTCAAGCAAAATATCCATAGATAAGCTGGAAAAAAATAGAAAACCAGAGCAAAGGTAAAAGGAAAATTATTTCTGATATTTAAACTTGATAAATTAACATGATTTTGACCCGTACTTGTATTAAAAGCAGCTGGGAATAGACAGTAGCAGAGAACAATCTTTAGTAGAAAGTCATATAGTAAAATTACATCCAGTTACACAGTATTACTTTTGAAGTAAATAGTTTAGAAAATAATTGTATAACTTTAAACAAAATGCCCTAAATTAATTTTCTACAAAATTAATCTTTTATTTTTACAGCAGTGAAATCCTGCATGTATTCACTATACTTAATAAAACTTTGGGAGGAGCAATTAAAGCTTCCCATATTATAGCTCACTAAAGTGCCTAATTTCTGCTTTGTAGAGATTGTTGTTCTGTCTACTACAAACTGGACAAAAACCACAGACTCATTTCTCCTAATCCTCCAAAAGCTCAGGCAATGGTGGTATCTTACAGTACAAGTTGCTATTTGAGCTTGAAATGTTTTCAATGTTCAGTACAGAAAGCCCCATAAAATATGGATCTGAAGCTATTCATAAAGAAAACCCCACTAATTCATTATATTTATTATAGTGCATTGCTACCAATTTATAGACAACACCAGTATCATCAATGATGGCAAGAGAGTTCTAGGAACAGTGTTTTTGTGGAATTCAAAAATAGCATTATGGGAGCACAGGCAAAGAAGAAGGATGGGGGAAGGAAGAGGTTAAATTTGAAGGGCAAGATAAGAGGTCACACAAATAATTATGTCAAAAACAAGAGATAATGTAAAAAGTAAGTCTATAAGATATAAATATATTACTAGATAGGTCTTGTAAAATTGTGGTGCTTATTAGAATGATACACCCAAAACATTTGAATGTCACCAATTGCTAATAAATATATTGATACACCCAAAATCCAGGAGCTATCTTGCTGTCTTTAGATACACACATTTTCATTTAAATTGAATTATATGTGGCTCTTCTACAAAAGAAGTGTGTAAACAGCTTCTATAAATACATAAGACACAAAGCTACTTAACTTCAGTTTTAGTTTTGCCTGAACTAAAGTGCACAATTGGATCAGCAGATTTTAATGCTGATTCTTTCAAAACTATTCTATCAAACACATCCTCTTTAATCCATGATATTGAACCAGTCAGTTCTATTGCTTTGTGAGCCAAAAGTTAGCACATCCCTGAGGCAGGTTAATGAAGGCTGCAGTAAACAGTCAGAAATACTTACGTATGTTGCTAACAGGATTAGCTCAAATTATTCCAGCTATCTGAGCTTTCACCTGTAAAACATCACCTACAGCTCAATTAGTAGTAGTTGGGATTTTTCAGATTTCTACAATATTGCAATATTTAATAGAAGAAAGATAAAATTCATGCTGAGTTGACCCAAATTGGTTTGTCATTTTCTCTTAATCATAAACAGCCAGGTGAATCTCTACAAACTTTTCACTTTCTAGTAGTGCCTTTCTAGCCATGTATCACTGGCACTTTTCCTTCATCTCAGAAAGAAGGAATATAGTTGAGGCCCATCAATGCTGTTACTTAATCAGCCAAAGAGATGTGATGCTGCAACCTCTGGAAATAAGTGCATTGCCTTGCAGTACACTGAATATGTAGGGAGTGAAATGATGCAGTATCTCTTAAAGTGGGCATGGGCTTGCTGTGGAAAACCGGTAGTGTACATGCACTGCTTTGTTTACCTAAAGGAGATGGCCTGGGCCGCCATTTCCCGTGGCTCCCATTGGCTGGAAATGGTGAATCGGAGCCAATGGGTGCCATAAGACCCCATGGCTATGGACCCTTTAGGTAAACAAAGTGGCACAGACTCCCTCTCCCCCCCCCCGTCCCCAGTGGCTTTCCCAAAGCAGGTCTGCATCCCACTTTGAGAAATACTGAAATGATGTATCAGAAAATCATAAAGGAGTCTCATAAAGGAGGTAGTGCAGGGTTGTGCAGGAAATCCACAAAATTTTGTCCACTTGATAAGCTGAATTTGATTGTATAGCTGGAATAATCCAAAGGATAAGAATTAGAATTTACAGTTAATTTAAAAAAATATTCCCAGTTGTTGTGCTACATAGAAAACTCTGCAACTATCACACTTACTCAACCTTATTTGCACACCTTAAAAGATTCAAAAGACATGGAAGTACACCTGTGCTGATGAAAATTGTCCATTTGTCATAAGTGGCTGATACAAATGCATCTCCAAAAATTCCAGACCTCTTTGATAGACCTGCAAACACCCAAGCTCCCTCGATGTCAAAGACAAGTATATCCATTGTTATGTTGACTAACCCACATTTTCTATCTATTCAAAAAAGAAATCCTGCTTATAACAATTCCTTTAATAAGTTGAAATAATTTGTTAGTTCTGCATGTTCTAGATATCATGAAATGAATGCAACTGCCAATACAGAACCACCACATAACAGCTACATGAAGAGACATTTTATATTTGGTGCCATTCACAAAAATTCATACTCCACTCTGATTCTCCTTTGAGAACACAATTTCATTTTTCAACAGAGAAAAAATATATTTAAAAAAACACTGCCCCATAAATTATATTGTGGGCCAGCTCTTCATCTGGCATAATTAACTCATACATCACTCAGTTGAAATCCAAGGACTTACACTGACACAGCTGAGGACGTGTCCAAATAAAATAAATATTCCTTGGTTGTGATTAATCTCTGAAGAAGTGGAACCTCACAGCTGATGTTCATATACACTAGGGAACAAATTTTAGTTCACCTAACATTTGTATTATCCTATTTCTCTGTGTATCATCTGTTCAAAGTAATAAAATCCATCATTAAGGAAAAATCACAATTGTGCCAGTGCAATCTAGCTCTCTTTCTAACTCCTAGTAAATCTGCTCTAATTTTGGCTTACTTATAGTGGATAGGCTGCGGTTAACAGATCTTGAAATAATGGCCATGAATTTGATCTAGAGGATAAGAACATTGCCTTGAGTATTGTGACATCACATCATTTCACAGGTATCTGTTTGACTAATTAAATAACAGAATTTGATGGGCCTCAGTCGTGTTCCATTTTTTTCTGAGATGAAGGTATAATCAGTGACACAAAGACATAAAGAGACTAATAAAAAGGAAAAAGTTTGAGAATCCTCTGGAATGTCGGTGATTAAAAGAAAATGACATTCTACTCAGCCTGATTTTAGCTTTCTTCTACTATTCTCCGTATATTACTGAAGTCTGAAAAAACATCTCTACAAATAATTTAGTTTTACCCCTTTATTTAGTATTTACTATATAGTTTGGGTGATAGTGGCAATGTAGCTTGTTGACATATATATTTGTATACCCTTTGGCTAGCTACTGCCTATTCCACTGGTAATGGATAGAAGTTTAAATGATTATTAGTTATAATTATTCTCAATGGTAATACAATTTTTCTGCATTGCATTGCACACAGACAAGATCTGTTTTCCATTAACTCTGGGCTCTTACTGGAGACTAATCCTTTCTTTTATTTTTTTAAATTATTTGACCAATGACCAAGATACAGAAGTATTTGCTGAAAGCTCCAGTTTGTAGTTTCTCTTATGAAAGTCACAAGCAGGAAAAAAGAAGATTTTGCATTTGTCAGAAGCTGATACTGAGGGAGGTGACTAAATGCTATGTTGTTAGTTTTTTTAAGAGAGTGTTTTTTCAATGGTGATACTATAGTACGGGGGCAACTGTTGGGAGAGAGAGAATGGAAAATTAGCACTCAAAATTGAAATGATTTTAAGGACAATGTTGGTGAACAACTAAACTCGGCTACACAATTATTTGTTCTTAATGACAGATGCAATATATCTGGGTGTTATTGCAATAATTTCATATAGAAGCTGACAAGGTCCTAAATGAATTTAGGAAACTCAACACTTTTTAAAAATTTAGTCAGTGACCATTTTAAACATTTTCCAGACTGGGCAGTGTTTAAGGCGTTCAAGTACTCATGCATAACTGGGCAATCATTTCACACCAGTCTCTGATAATAGAATTGGCTTTATAAAAAAATTAGTTTCATAAGAAGAGTCATAGCGTAATAGTAAGACATGGATGATTCAGAAAAAGACATGGATATTATTAGTTGACTGTAGTAAGGTTTTCATCTGAAAGAATTTGCATTTTTTGGCCACCACTGCTGCCTGGACATTTAAAGAATGAAAACATGATTGGAAAACTTCCTCAAATAACGGAGGTAAAATAAGACCGCAAAGTTTATCGTGGTCTAACCCAGGTTGTCTCTCAACCAAATGACCCTTCCCCTGCACTAAAACATTCTTCAGCACTCGTGTCTCACTTCCTGAGCTGCCAAGTGTAGTTTGGTCCCAGCTCAGGATTAAGATCCTTATACACTTGAACCTCCTTAATCCAGCATCCTTGGGAAATAAGTATGGAGGATTATGGAATTTTCCACACCATGGGTGTTCATATGTACTTTTTGTTTTAAAGGTGAAAATAAAAAACATTTTGCAAAGTACTGAATTTTTATTTGACATGTAACATAGAGGCTGCGTCTAGACTGGCATGATTTTGCAGAAATACTTTTAACAGAAAAGTTTTTCTGTTAAAAGTATTTCTGCAAAAGAGCATCTAGATTGTCACAGATGCTTTTGCACAAAAAGTGCTTTTGCACAAAAGCATCCATGCCCAGTATAGATGTGCTTTTTTGCAAGAAAGCTCCGATGGCCATTTTAGCCATCAGGCTTTCTTGCGCAAAAAATTAAGGTGCCTGTCTACACTGGCCCTCTTGCGCAAGTATTCTTGTGCAAGAGGGCTTATCCCTGAGCGGGAGCATCAAAGTATTTGCGCAAGAAGCACTGAATTCTTACATTAGAACGTCAGTGCTCTTGCGCAAATTCAAGTGGCCAGTGTAGACAGCTGGCAAGTTTTTTCGCAAAAGCAACTGCTTTTGCGCAAAATCTTGCCAGTCTAGATGCACCCACACAGTAATATATACAAGGTCTGGGAAGGAAGGAGGGAGAGTGGGTGAGAAGCGCACTGGGGGTGGGAGTACGGGGTCAAGGAGGGTGCTTACCTCATGAGTTTATCTCATGCCCCGCTCCAGAGGCACACGTGATTCTGTGCCCTCTCCTGCTCTCAGGCACTGCCCTCACCATTATGGGAGTCAGGGGGAGGGGAGGAATGCCTCTGGAGAAGAACTTTACTACACTGCCGTTCCCCAAGCTGCAGATGGGGAGAGGTGGCCGCAGCACACAGAGCTGCTTCCTCCTCTCCCTGCCAGGGTTTGAACCATAGATGTTACCGTATTAGGGACACATGTATTGTGGAGGCTCAAGTGTATTTACATTAATGAGAGAGGTTCAAATAGGTTATTAAGCACTTTGAGTTTTTCATTTCTCATGTAAACTTTGCTCTATTCATATGTGAAAATGACAAGGGATCTAATAGAAAGAGAAACCTAATATTAAAAGGTTAATTTATTTGGGCTAGAAGTCACAAACAGGACTGGATTTAGAAGCAGGCGTCCCAGACAACTGCACTTGACTTGGGTGCTGTTTTTGTTTGCAACAAAAGAGAAAAGAGATTTTTTGAACTAAAATGTTTCAGGTATTCTGTAGGCGGATTAATTTTTCCTATCCTCCTAAAATGTTTTAGATCGGGGTGGGCAAATTCTGGCCCACAGGCCGGATCTGGTCTGTATGTGTTAGCCCTTAGAGGGCCCCCACACTGACATATTTACCTGTGCCCCTGCAGATACAGGGGATCACAGCTCCCATTGGACATGGATTGCCATTCCCGACCAATGGGAGCTGCGATTGTTAATACCTGCAGAGGTGCAGGTAAATATAATGGCAGAAGCCCACCAGGGCTAACTCTGATGAACCTCTGCCATTTTATTGTATAGAATCTTGTGGAAATTTGCAGACTTTTAGAACTACATTTTCCTCAAGCCATCTAGAATGTTGTCAGCCATGCCTTCATGGTTATTTAAGGGACAGGGCATTGGCACTCAGTCAGTGAGACATGAGAACTAAGTGAAGTGAGAATCCAGCTGAGATACTGTGAACCTGAGAAAGTGTAATTGTATTGTATTCTATGACAGAAATAGATCATGAGTGCCAATCATACATCAAAATAATAAAATGGGGTACAAATGCAACAAAAATAAGATATTGAAAAATGTAACAAATGGAAGGGGAGGTAAAGATACTCCTCAACTGGTGAGTCATTTGGTCTTAGGCTGTGGTCAAAAGCACACCCTTAAATCATTTAAAACTGCTAAAAACATCTGAAAATGCACAGAAAATCAACACATTAATTTAAAACCTTCATTGCAGCTTATATTGCAGGTTTTCAACTTTTGACATTGAGCAAAATTGGTAGCAAGTTGCCTACAGCACTTGATATCAAATGTTTTTTTCTGCCTTACTGCCATCTATGATTGACTGCACCACTCATTCAAAAATGGTCAAGTGAAACCCATTACAGTATAGACAAAAGGGACCAAATTCACCACTGCTGTGACTCCGTTCATTTCAAATTCTATGATAAAAATAAATGTTTGTAATGAGAACATTTATAAAATTTTTAAAATAACGAGTAGTCCTGTGGCACCTTAGAGAGTTACAAAAATATATAGTATACTGAGCTTTCATGGGCAAAATCTGAAAAAAAAAATCTCAGTCTCTAAGGTGCCACAGGAGTACTTGTTGTTTTTAAAGTTACAGACTAACATTGCTACCCCTCCGAAATGTATGGAAGTTTACTTCTTGCTCAGAGGAATATAAAACAGTGTGAAGAAACCGAGGAGAATGATGGTGGGGAGGGAGGGTTGAATCTCATAGTCTCTATGATCCAAATGAAAAAATGAATCATAAGTAACTTGCCACTATACTCTGCACAGAGCAGCGAAATGTTGCAGAAAAGCCCTAGCTAGGGAGCTAGGTGAAATGGTAGATCTGTGAGTAAGAAGGGATTTTTAGTGAGAAATCCCAATAGTTTTTATTGGTCTACGTAGAAATAACTGTTCCTCTGTGCCTACTATAATCCTACCAGGGTGATGTGGTTAGACAGGTAGTATGGCTTTACAGGACTCTTTGCCTACACTCTTTATAGGGATAGCATGGCTCTATGGACACATTGCTCACAGATCTCTAGGATCCACTGACACTGAAGATTTCCAATCCTATCTTCTCAATGGACATGCACATTTCTCCATCTTGAAAGAATTAGCCAGGAATTCCATTTTTATCCTCCCGTAGATTTTCTCCAGGGAGATTATTTTGTGGCTTCATATCTGCATCAGACTACTTGGCAGACAATTTCTATCAACAATCAGAGCTAGAAAAAAAAGAGCATTCCAGGATGAACCACATGGAACTGCAACCCTCTTCCTTAGGCCTCAGCTTTTAATATACACATAATCAGTTTCAAAATTACACAAAATTTCAACAAAAGAGTCTGAGTACTTTTCCAGACCCATCTTGCCATGGGAAATCAGCAATTAAGGCTCACTTGACACTCTATTTACTTGAAGTTGTTTTCTTTAATGGATATATAGTGCACTATATTGTATATTGCACATAACAGGAGTATTTTTCAATATATTTGGGAACAGATTTTTTAATTTGCACCTACTCTGTTATATGTTAAGGTATAAATAATTTGTTTTAAAGGCCAGAATTCTGCTAAGAGAACTCCGTGGTCAGATCTCTATGACTGTTTAAAGCCCAAGTAAAGTCAACAGTGCTTTTGCAAAGAGCATAGATCTTATCATGCAGCCATCTTTGGAAGAATTGACCCATAATATATATAGCAGCTGGGAAGGTAGTTCTGAATATATTTAGGCTTGGACATGTCATCCGTAATAATTATAACTCAAGTTGGGAGTCAGTAAAGTTCCATGTCATCGAGGGTTTATTTTGTTTTAAAAACAATTGCTTTAACAACTATGTTAACAAAATGTAAGAGTGCCAAGACAAGCACTGAAAAGTTAGGAAATACTATTATAAAGGTTGCCTATGCAACCTTAAGTTGGCCACTTTGTGTGGATGCATTATAATACAGTATTTAATTACATGATCATACATGTTTTTTTTATCACAACTCCTGTTTCATTCAGTGAACAGTGCTCTGGAATGAATCAGGATTATGTAGTGAATAAGATTCATCACTGTCCCATTTGTTGCAGAAATTGGAAGACAATGAGGCAGAGGACTGCATGAGAGAAAGGACAGTGTCCAAATTAAGGAAGCTGAATGCCACCTTCAAGAACTGGAGTTTATCCTTGCCATAGAACTCCTATTTGATGCAAGCTTAACCATTAAGCCAAACAATTACACCACTTTAGACCTTAGTCCATCCCATGCTTTTCAGCACATTGAGCTACCCACATTCTCCATGCTTGCTAATCAACTGCCATGTAACCTAAGTCCTTCCATTTCAAATTAATTTTTTCTATGTTGTTGATAATTGTATGCTTCCAAGTTATTGTAGCTCTGCCCCTTTTTCTTGTTGGATTTTCTGGCTTCCAAATGAGAGCCATAATCTGTAGTCAGTTACGATCCATTCATAACATATGCCCTTGCCATTGGTGTCTTCTCTAACAAATTATTTGTGATAAAGAACTCACTGTTGCCATTTTTTCTGACTTCATTATTTCCCTAATAGCTTACTCCTAATTTTTACCAGAAGCACTTATGATTAAATTAATCTAATTTCTGAGCATCTGTTTTCTTAAATTGCCAGGTTGTCAGGTTGCAATGTCTATAACGATGGCTGAGTAGACGCTCAGTTTTATATGTAAGGATATGGTATTAAGGTTTCAAATGTTCTTAAGTTTATTGAAGGCTGTGTTCACTTTGCCAATCTTTATTTTTAATTCCTCAGCACATGTACAATCTTGGCTTATTGCGCTTCCAAGGTATTTGAATTGATCTCCCCTCTCTAGCTCTTCATCATCAATTTTGATGTTTAAATCCATGTTTCCAGTTACTATGGGTTTACATTTCTTTACATTGAATTGCAGTCCTATCTTCTCTATCATTTCTTTAACTCCATTTGTACATACTTGAAGTCCCTCAGAATTTTCATGTAGAAGAGTGATGTCATCAGCAAAATCTAGACTGAATAATCTCAAGTGATTTTAAAACATATTAATTATTTTTATATCGATTATTTTTGGTTCTTTCTTTTATGAATGCCTAATGTGAGACAGGTGAGGCCAGCCTTGCAGAAGTGCTAAGTGCTCAAAACTGCACTCAAAGTTGACTTATAAGTGTGCTCTGAGCTTACAGAATGCTATAAAAAAACAGGCCCTAGGTGTCACTGGGTAGAAACTTAAAATTAGTGTATACTTTTGGCATTAATATTTCTGAGCCTCAGTGCTAAAGCTTGAAAACAAGAACAAGAATAGCACCAGATCTCACATGAGTGTTGTGAAAATAAATTCTTCAGTGTTTATTAATGAAACATTTGGATACTATTGTGAAAGCACCATTGAAACACACACAAGAAAATTAATTTTCACACAAAGAATGAGACGAATAAAAAGAAATGCTGAATAATAATAGGCTGAGTGAGGCATTGTTTCTATGGAAAAATAGGATATGATCATGTTATTAAAGAGGTATCATAATGTATACGCAGAAGGGGTCCTCCATTAATGTTGCACGAACTACTTTAACTCTGGCATTTCCTAATGTTCATATATTTGACTTTGCAAACTTAATGTTCTTTTATGTAGTTTATTGGATGTAACCTGTTATATGTTTTGTGCATAGCCAGTCTAACTGTAAATGAATAAAAGATAGTGTCACTATTATTTGTATTTCTCAGTATTCTATTTGACCAAATACAAACACTAAAAAACAATCTGAACAGTAATTGTTCACCCCTAGTATTTATTAAATGATACTAAGAAATGTTAGTTTACATATGTCTGCATAAATGGCTAGAATTTTAAAAATGTTGATGGAACAAAAATATTCAAGGAGGACTATTTTGCTGTTGATTTCCAAAAATAGTACTACTAAACATTTATGTCACACTTTTTATTTTCAAAGTACTTTTGAAACATTATTCCTTCTAATAAGAAATGAAAAAAGTAAAGAAAGGGGAAGACATTTTCTCTTTAAACTTTGTATTACAGGTTTAATTTATTTTCATTTATATCTGATACTATTTTAATTTTTAAAAGTTCAAGAAATCTTTGCAGTCTAACATCTATATTCATACTTGCAGCTATCAGTTGAGGAAGCTGATATACTCACTGAGATCAATGTTTTTTCTCACTATAATCAGGAAATTACTTGAGTCTCTCAGAAAAATAAAACAAAACAATAAATGCAAGATGACAAAAAAGAAATTACCTTTCAGAATCTCCACCAATTGTCTCCCCTGCTCTCTGTAGAGAAGAACAAATAAAAGTATTTAGTATCTAGTTAAAAAAAAACTTCCTTGTGAGAGCAAAACCACCCTGTAGGAAAATGAGGTCACAGAAATAAACTGTAACAGCAGCTCAGTGACATTAACAGAAAGGAAACTGAAAACTTTAGTTACATTTCAACTGAAAGTGATTTCATAACAGAGATATAATGTTAAAAATCTGCATTTATAAAATAAATCTCATCTGATGATGTTATTGTAATGAAAGACAGTGTGCTTCAGGATTGAGAATTTATATTTTCTTCAGAATAGGGCATATACTATAATATTTGCATTTCAAATTAACTGAGTAAGTATTTTAAGGAAAAAGAGGAAACTCAATTTAACCTACTTTGCTGCACAGAAATTATCCAATATGAAGGTTTACATAAACATTTATATGCCCGAAGTAAGTGATCCAAGGATAAAAAAATAAAATCTTCTGCAAAATGTTTTGTTTATGAAGAACTTACACCAAGCTTTCTGAGGCGGAAATAGGGAGAAGTTTTCTCACCCATTAAGAAAGCAATAAAATAATTTATTCTCATGAAATCAACCAAGCAGCTTGAAACCACAAATATGTAAGTTCTAAAATTTTCATACAATTTATGTTTTTGGAAACACAAATAAATGTGTGTGGTTTTTTTTTAAATGAACTCTGAAAACATTTACAATTTACTAAAAGTAATAAATAATATTCCATTTAAGAGTCTAGGCATATGAAAATTTTCTTCCTCTGGTTTTCAAATGTAGTAAGATATGTATGTATCTTAACACAGGTGTATCTTAGATATAAAGTTATTTCTTTATGTCTGCTCTGGGTTCTATAGCCATAGCTGGCCCAATTCTGAACACCTGCTGTGGCTACTTTATGTGGCTCTGGAAACCCTGCTTTACCCATGCAGAAAGGGAACCCTCTACAAATGCATTGCAGGCATAGTGGCTGTCTTTGTCCCTGGCATATGGCAATTGCCTGACTCCAGGTCTTCTCAGCTAATGGAATGGCGTTTGGAGACAGAGGCAGACAGGCATGTATTAAAGAGTCTTCAGATTGCTGTAATCTAATATATAAAGGAGAATGTTTGTATGTTTGTGCTCTAATAACTTGTACACTATAAGACCTACTTCAACCAAACTTTCCATGGGATAACCTTTCTTCCAGGAGAAGGTTTTAAGGTACTTTTGGACCCAATTGGGCCTGATCTCAAACTGTAAAAATAAAAAATAACCAATCACACTACGCTTGGGGCAGCCCCGCCCACCCTAGGTCACTTGCCCGCTGCCTGTGGCCCCAAAGCGCCGTCCGGGACTCACCCCACCCTGACGCGCACAATGGCTTGGGCATCCATCCTGCCCCCCGTGGCTATGGTTACCAGGTAGTCTAAACCCCCCCCTCCGGGCACACTTGATTGGGGGAGTGGAAGAGGAGGAACCAGCTGGGAGGGGAGTGGAACTGGCCAGGAGGAAGGGGGGAGGGGTGGGAAGCAGGGCTGTTCGGGCGGGGAGCATTGGGGGCAGCGGGGCTGGCTGGGGGAGATCAGGGGAGGGACGGCCTGCAGGAGGCAGAGCTGGTCAGGGGAGGGAGGTCTGGGGCAGCGGGGCTGGCCTGGCGAGATTGAGAGAGGGGTGGCCGGTAGGAAGCAGAGCTGGTCGGGATGGGGGGGAGATGTCGGGGGCAGCAGGGTTGGCCAGGGGAGATTGGGGGAGGGGAGCGGTCTGTGGGAGCGGGGCAGGCTGGAGGAGATTGGGAGGAGCAGGACCGGCCATCAGGAAGCAGAGTTAGTGTGGGGGAGGAAGCGAATCGGCTGGCAGGGAGCAGGACCAAGCAATGCCTGGTAACTCCAGCTAGTTTATCCTATAGACTAGGCTAATTCCATCAGCCATGGAATCTGGGGTCTACAAAAGTGACATTCAGCCAACTTTTCCCTACCACTCTGCGCTGTGCTGAGCACACTTTGGAGGCATCTTATAATCTGGGCCAATGCCTACTGAGCCTTCTATAAGAAGAGTGCTTTTGACATAGGAACCAGTGGTCATCCAATGAAATTACTAGGCAACAGGTTTAAAACAAACAAAAAGAAGTATTTTTTCATAGCAAACAGACAATCTTGGAACTCACCAGGGCTATTGTGAAGTGCAAAACAATAACTGGCACCAAAAAAGAATCAGGTAAGTTCCTGGGGAGTGGATCCATCAATGGCTATTATTTAAAATGGTCATGGATGCAATTCCATGGCATAGGCCTCCTTGAGCCTATGACTACCAGATTCTGCGACTGCATACTGAGGGTGGATCACTTTAATTACTGCCCACTTCTCTTCATTCCTTTGAACCTGGCATTGGTTCCTGCCAGAAGGCAAGATATTAGGCTGGATAGAGCAGTGTTATGACCCAGTATGGCCATTCTTATGCTTCCCTCCAAATCTCCTGCTGTGCAGGACAGCCAGATTATGACTTAATATAGCAAGAAGAGCCCCGTTCTGACCTCGGTTAAATTGGTGGGACACATGATAAAACTAGGCTCTTACATCTTTATTAACATCGTTGGGTCCAGCGTGACAGAGTGCTGGGAGCTAACAGGTGACCCAGCACTTTGATCCTAGAGAAGGTTGATTGGGGATACCCATCTAATTAGCTGATTAGGTCAGGAGGACTGATAAATCAATTAACCATCAGCTGGGGGTGAGGGGAGAATTGTGGGGCCCTAGGGCCAGGTGAGAGGGTGGCTTCCTACTCCTGGAAGGGTTGGGGCCTCAAGTGGGAGGAGAGGGGCAAGGACTAGTCTTGCCCCCTGCCAGACCTTTAATGCTGCCTGAAATGCGCTGAGGGGTTCTGGCGGCAATTTAAAGGACCTGAGGTTCTTGCTGCCGCTGCATGGGGCATGTTTCTGATGTCACTTACACAGTTTAAGTCAAATGGAATAATGTGAGTGTGACTGACGCAGAGACAGCTCTATATGATCATAATTCCTAATGATCTGCTTACATTCAAAAGTAGGCGAATGATTGGTATTGCCATGATTGGGATTGCCATTTGAGTTCCTGTGTCAATTTGATATTTAAAAATGGGATTTTAAAAATGGTCTTGTCTCTTCTACAAAGTTTTTGTACTGCTAAAATACATTTAATAGATTTATGGAAATAAATGATACCAGGTAAAATCTCCTTATCCAGGTGTTACTGGATTCACGCTGGGGGAGGGTGGGAGGGGGAAAAGGGGGGGATTGCACCAATTTAATTTTGTTTGTATCTTTAAACTGGTATAAAAAGTGAGTGTAAACCAGCCCAAAGAGAAATTATTTTTCTTGATGAGATCCATAATTACCCATTTAATTACATTAAGGCATTCCTTAGGTCTGATTCTCCAACTAATCTGCTGCTGCTTTGAATATGGAAGGATCCTACTAGGATTAATGGATTTAGTAAAAAAAATAAAAGAAATATGAAGTTAAACAAATGTGTCTAATTTATTTTTAATTTATCTGAACTAATAAAATATAACATAATTAAGATTACAATTGAAATTAAATTAAAAAATGAATGGTTCAATTAATCTGCCTTGTCAATTACTACACTCAATTAAATCAAGGAATAAGATGAACACAAGAATTACATTAACACTTTACTGGGAAGTTAAGGAAGAAGAGGAGTTTTCTAAAGACATAATGTGTCCTTTGACCTTATTTTAAGGAAGTCCAACTCTTAAAATTATTGTTATAGAATCTGGCTTTAGTGTCCACTTTAAACATACTGCCTATATTAGAATATTTAATTAGCTTATTTCTCTTCCCACCTTAATATGTCTGTAATTTTCTGAACTTACACAGATGCAGAAGTGACTGGGCAAACAGTACCATACAAAAACTCTTTCATCTTTTTTAGGCTTGATCTATACTTCAAAATTAGAGCAACCTGGCTGCATTGTTCAGGACAATGCAAATTTCATGCCCTATGCACTGGAGTTAAGTCAATTTAAGGAAGAAGGAAGAAAAGACTTAATATACTTGGATTACAGAGCAATAAAGCAATAGCTCTTTCAAATCCAGTGGTCTACGTTATTTTAATACTTCATTTGTTTGTTCCTATACAACATTACAGACAGTTTGTACTAAAACAAAATTTTTATGGTGAGTGCAAAACGTAGGAATAAAAAAATCCATTAACTGTAGTCATAAGATTTAATCATTCTAAAGTTTAAACAGTATTGAAGGCAGCACATACTAGCTAAGTTTAGAAATATCAATTACCCTCCTTGTGATTTAAATAATCTAAATTGATTAAGGCCAGATTCTCTACACCTTATTTAACTTGAGCAGTACTTACACACATGAGCGGTCCAAATGAATTAAATTAGACTACTCATGTTAGTACTTCTCAGTGTGGATAATAAATCATCATCATCATGATGATTTGTGACATTACATAATGTTACAATTTTAACTGACTAATGAAACACAGTATTTCAAATAACCTAACAGTAAATTTGCAATTCATATACTAACAGGTTTATGTTCAAGGGTCTATATACCTGCTAGACACACACAGCAAAATACCTTATTAGAGTTTCAACAAGTTGGAAATGAAAAGTGATGGAACTGTTGGAGTTGGACCAAGGCAGTGGGTAGGAATCTGTACAGTGAGGGTGCTAACATCCATTGACTCAAACTGTAAACTCTGTATAGTGCTGGGAAACCACTTCAATCCAGGAGGTGCTGCTGTACCCCCAGCATTTCTACTCCAGTACCTATGTTAGTGGGAACCCCCAACCTGGCACTCTGTGATAATAATGGAATTTATAACAATCGTCTAGGTTACAATCTTACTGCCAAGGGGGGGGGGGAGTGGGAATTTTTAAAGTAAAGATACAATATAATTTGAACCTCTGTGGTCTGTGAGTCTGTGCCCTGGCAACATCCATGGTCCAGAAGGATCACAGACGTTGCTGGGCCAGAGAGCTCCAGTCACAGAGATTGCCAGTGGCTGGGACCTCAGCCAGTCTGGCAGCAGGCAGCCGGCATGGGCAGTGGCCTGGGCGCAGGGAGCCCAGGCAGTGGGTTGGCCAGCCAGAGCAGGGGTGGGAGATGAGTCCCACTGGCCAGGGACAGGGAGCCTCTGCAGCTGGGGGTTCAGAGCTGTTGTTGGCTGAGGGCAGAGAGTAAAGTTCTGCCAGTCAGAGGACTGGGAGACCTGATGGCTGAGAGCAGGGCTGTGGCCCAAAGTGGAGCCCCAGTGGGGCAGGGCATTGGATAGGCCAGCAACCAGGAGGGGAGCCTTGGAAGATCCTGAGGCCTGATATTCCATGGCAAATTCCTTCTTCAAGTCTCAAGGTGCCAGACCAGAGATGTCCAAATGGTAGAGGTAAAATTAGAGCTCCTTGACCTGACTTCGTACCTGCTCCTGGGTCCGGATATGGCCCTGGATGGCCAGGCTATTGGTCATCTGGTCGTAGATGTTGGTGCTGTGCCATCTGGAGGGGAGCTCCTCAATGAGCATCTGGATCTCCACCCCAGACCAGGACAGTGCATGCCTCTTGCGGCGCCTGACAGTTTTCTGTTCCCTGGGATGGACAGAGGGCTCTCTGGGGGCTTGAAGGTCTGCCATGATGGCCAGACAACATGTAGTGTCAGCTGTAGTGTGGCTGCAGGCTCTGAGGGCTAGATTTCTGCCACAAGCCCTTTCCTCTGTGTTTGCAGCTGTAAGAGCTGCAGGGAAAGAGGAACTATAGAATCCTGAGGAGTGTGGATGGAGTGAGCAGCAGGGAGGCCCCTTATTTAGAAAAAACTCCCTGTGCTGCGTCCACACATGCCCTCTTCTGAAATAGCTATTTTGGAAGAGGCGTTATTCCTCATGCAATGAGGTTTAAAAAATGTCAGAAAAAGTTATCCGCTATTTCAATTTTCTTTCAAAATAATGCAATTGCTGTGCAGACGCTAGCATTGTTTTTCCAGAAAAATGGCTGTTATTTCAGAATAACGGTGCAGTGTAGACACCCCAAGAAGGTTGGTGCTGAATGGATGTATACAATAAAGAATGCTGGAGAAAATTAGGTTGGTTCAGGATTTAAAAATTGCAAAAGAACACGTTAAAATTATTTAGAAAAGTTAGATGTCTTCAAGTCACCAGGGTCAGATGACACGCATCCTAGAATACTCGAGGAGCTGATAGAGGAGGCGTCTGAGCTATTAGCCATCATTTCTGAAAAGTCAAGGAAGATAGGAGAGATTCTAGATGACCTGGGGATTACAGTGGATGATCTGGGGATTACAGCTGGATATGAGTCAACAGTGTGCCCTTGTAGCTAAGAAGGCGAATGGACTATTAGGTTGCAATAATAGGAGCATTGCCAGCAGATCTATAGAAGTGATTATTCCCCTTTATTTGGCTCTGGTGAGGCCACATCTGGAGTATTGCATCCAGTTCTAGGCCCCCCACTATAGAAAGGATGTGGACGCATTGGAGAGGGTCCAGCAGACGACAACCAAAATGATTAGGGGGCTGGGATTTGGGTTTGTTTAGTCTGCAGAAGAGAAGAGTGAGGGGGGATTTGATAGCAGCCTTCAACTTCCTGAAGGGAGGTTCCAAAGAGGATGGAGAGAGACTGTTTTCAGTAGTGACGGATGGCAGAACAAGGAACAATGGTCTCAAGTTACAGTGAAAGAAGTCTAGGTTGGATATTAGGAAAAACTATTTCACTAGGAGGGTGATGAAGTACTGGAATGGGTTACCTAGAGAGGTGTTGGAATCTCCATCTCTAGAGGTTTTTAAGTCTTAGCTTGACAAAGCTCTGGCGGGGATGATTTAGTTGGGATTGGTCCTGCTTTGGGCAAGGGGCTGGACTTGATGTCCTCCTGAGGTCTCTTCAGCCCTATGATTCTATGATTCTATGACTAGAAAAGGGCAAATATAGTGCCCACCTCAAAATAAGGGAAATAAGGACAATCTAGGAGACCACAGACCAGACAGCTTAATTTTTGGGCCAGGAAAGATAACTTACAATTAAGGAATTCATCTGCAAACATCTGAAAGATAATAAAATGACAGGGCAGAGTTAAGAACAAATCATGTCAAACCAAGCTAATATCTGTCTTTGATAGGATAACAAACTTTGTGGATAAAGGGAAAGTGGTAGACGTGGTACACCTAGACTTTAGGAAAGCATTTGATATAGTCTCTCATTATCTTCTTATGGATAAACTTGGGAAATATAACTAGAGGGGGCAACTATAAGGTGAGTGAATAACTGGTTGGATACCCATTATCAGAGGGTAGTTATCAATGGTTCACAGTCATGCTAGAAGGGCATAACAAGTGGGATTCAACAGGGATCTATTTTAGGATTGGTTCTGTTCAATATCTTCATCAATGATTTAGATAATGGCATAAGGAGTACACTTATAAAGTTTGAGGTTGACATCAGGCTGGGAGGGTGGCAAGTGCTTTGAAGGCTACTTCTATAATTCAAAATGATCTGGACAAACTGGAGAAATGATCTTAGGTAAATAGGATGAAATTCAATAAGCATAAATGCAAAGTACTCTACTTAGGAAAGAACAATCAGTTTCACATATAGAAAATGGGAAATAACCATCAACAAAAGGGATCTAGAGGTCACAGTGGACCACAAGCTAAATATGAATCAACAGTGTAACACTGTTCCAAAAAAGGAAACATCATTCTGGGATGCATTAACAGGAGTGTGATGAGCAAGATATAAAAAGTAATTCTTCTGCTTTACTCTGCACTGATTAGGCCTCACCTGGAGTACTGTGTCCAGTTTGGGTCAACACATTTCAAGAAAGATGTGAAGAAATTGGAGAATTCCAGAAAAGAGCAATAAAAATGATTAAAAGTCTAGAAAACATGAGTTATGCGGGAAGACAAAGAATTGGGTTTGCTAAGTTTGGAAAAGAGGAGACTGAGAGGGGGCATGATAGCCACTTCCAAGTACCTAAAAGGGTGTGTGACGGGGTATATCAACCCCACACTGAAGCTGATGGAGTTCAATTGGCCCAGCTGGCAGAGAGAGCCCCACAGACTTGCTGGGTATATGCTAACTGGAGAATGACTATAAAAGACTTTGGAGCAGCTCAGTTAGGGCTGACTGCTGAAGGGGAAAGAGGTGCTGAGGGAGCCTCAGAGGAGGAAGCACAGCCAAACCAAGGAGTGGCAGCCAGGCCAAGAGTGGCGACCAGAAAAGCTGCAAATTGAGAGTGAGCATACAGAGAAGTTATCTACCAGGCATGGGTAGGAAGTAGCCTAGGGCAGGGAATTGCGGCAGGATTCCTCACTGAATGAGCAGTGGACTGTGCCACGTCTAATAGGGCCCTGGGCTGGGACCTGGTGGAGAAGGAGAGCCCGGGTCCCCCTATCCCGTCTCTACATACCCCCGCACTGGGGGGAAGCTTTATCAATGCTTTGTTAACTAAGGCTGAAGGGCTGGATTACCCTGATTAGAGGGACTAAGTTATGGATTTAGGTTACAGGGCTGTAATACACTGACTAAAGGAGTTTATACATAGACTGAGGCCATTGGTACGTATTACCCTGAAAAGAGGGGACTCGTGTAGGTGGACTGAGGGCACTGGGCTGTATTTTAGACAAAGTTTTTCCAGACAAGGAACTTTCTTTTATTATTTATCTGTAAAATATCATGTTTATCTATGTAAGAAATAGATGATAAATAATATACTGTAAGCTTGTACTTCCTCCCTGTATGATCTTGTTTTAAATGTTGATGAAACATTAAGAAATGGAAATAAAAAATGAAATATTCTTGAGCCTGAGTTAGGAATGTGTTAATATTATGTCAAGAATCAAATATAGGTCCAGGCTACAGAGCTGTAAAAGTATATTTAAAAAAAAAAGGACCTCCAAAGTTCAAATATATCTTATGTATACACTTTCATGAAAGGTCATTCATTCTAGAGATGTCCAGGTAGGTTTTAAATATTCCAGACATATACTGCAAGCAGGGGTGGCCCATGATTACGTCACAGACATTGACGGCCGTGCAGGTGGGGGCACCGATCATGCCTTCCACCTTCGGTGCCAACTACAGCAGCCGGCCTCAGGCCGCTCCTGATTGCACTCTGCCACTCTCTAGAATGATATCAATTTTATACTATCCCAATGGGTATATCTAGACTGCATTGCTTCTGTCGACAAAGAGCATCTAGACTGCATCCAATGCTGCATCCAAGGCATATGTCCACTTTTTCAAAAACCCATAAATCTCGTTCTACAAAGCAGAAGGGATGTGTAGAAAGAGCAATTTTTCCCAAAATTTGGTGTCGGGAAGATGCTCCAAATTTTGGAAATGCCTCTTTTGAAAGTAAATCAGAAAAAGATATGCAAATTGCGTATCGCAATTTCTTATCTTTTTCTGAGTTAACTCTGCAGTCCAGACATATCCGATGTTACCCTGATATAAGAATTTGTATACTATATCTATTAGAATTGGGTGACAGTCAGATTCATAAATCTTCTTTCCTGCCTGTTTACCTTAGTAACATTTGAAAGATTTATCTTGGGAGATATTTGAATTAAGGATGTTAAATAACAATTAATTTACTAGTTGAGTAGTCAATGAAATTTCCATCGACTAATCAACTAGTCATAGACACTTCTGCATTCCTCCTTTGAAATGTATAAGATCCCCCGCTGGGGTGCATTTAAAAGTTGGAACTCTGCGAGCAGCCCAGGGCTAGTGGGAAGTCCCGCTGACTTCGGGCTCCATGCAGATGCTTCTGCTTTGCAGTGCACAGGATCTGAGGGTTCTTGTGCATTTCAAAGTTGAAGTGCCCGTGTGGAGCCTGGAGTCAACGGGACTTCCCACTGTCTCCAGGCTGCACGCAGGTGACAGCTCTGAAATATACAAGAGTCCCCAGTGGGGGCTGTTGTGCATATCAAAGGGGATGTGCCTGCATGAAGCCTGGGGCTCCATGTGGCACTACCACTTTGAAATGCTGACCCTGGGCTCTGTGCAGCATTTCTGTGGAACCCGGGATCAGCTGGGGACTCCTCTGCTGAACCCAGGCTTCGTGTGCTTTGAAATGCTACGGTGGCATTTCCAAGGGGCAGCGTCACATTGAACCTGGGGTCAGCTCTGTGAGTTGCTGCTGCTTTGAAACACTGAGGTGGAATTTCAAAAGAGTAGTGCTGCACAGTGCCCGGGATCAGCTGTGCGGCGCTTCCCCTTTGAAACGCAGCTGAGGCATTTCAAAACAGCAGCACACATGGATCCCAGTTCCATGCAATGCTGTCGCTTTGAAGTACCTTGTCTCCCCCCGACCTTTGCTACCTCTATCTGATAGAGGCAGCAAGAGGGTGGTGGTGAAATCAACTAGTTGACTAGTCCTTGAGGGTATGTCTACATTAGTTCGTTAGTTCGAGCTAGGTAGGAAAATGAGGGCAAGCGGAGTTGTAAATGAAGCCCGGGATTTAAATATCCCAGGCTTCATTTGCATGTTCCCGGGCACTGCCATTTTTAAATCCCCCTTAGTCCGAACTAACTGCCCGCGGCTAGACGCGGCAGTTAAACGTTAATTTGAACTAACTCCTTAGTTTGAATTAACTGCTACTCCTCATTCCATGAAGAGTAACAGTTAATTCGAACTAAGGAGCACCTCTGAAAAAAGAGAGACATGATTACCTACAAGTACACAGTTTTAAATTTTCAGCCCTGAAGTCTGGCTTTTGGTTTCTCCACTTATAAAGTGAGGCCAAAAAAACTTAAAACAGTTATTAAAAATTGTTATTAAACTCTATTAATGTTTGTAGATTGGAGATTGTGCTTGGAGATTCTCAGATGAAAAATAAAGCAAGAGCAACAATGTTGCTAAATCCTCCAAAGAAGCAAAGTCATACGTAAATGTCTCTAGAAATTGCATGAGAAAAAAAAAGAAATGCTTTAATCCTCTTGCACATCTATTTTCATTGATTGACACAAACACCTTTGAGAGAACAAGTGGGACAATTGCAATCAGTGAGTGTTACTGATACTCTTTCAACTGCACATTTTGCTTCAGATGTGATGGACTGACATTCAAAATATACTGTAGTGACAAATGTATCTGCATATTTTGCCAAGATGTTTCAAATATGCTGTTGCTATTCTGTGTAATTAATATACATCAGTTTGCATATTTGATTCATTGAATGTCTTTTTGATTTAAATGTTGCTATGGTAAATATGTATTTTTAATCAAACCAGAGTACATGCCAGTATTAAAACATCTGTGGTGCCATATAAATGACAAGCCAGTAAGCAACATTTTCATTTTATATCCTTTTGCCCCTCTTAACTGCCTAGCTATTTTACATTACATATTGTTCAGAGGGAAGGGTCTGTTTCACGTAGTTGCTCCATACAAAGCCAGTAATGCTGAAATCAAGGGCAGTCCCCTTTAAATAATATTTTATAGCAGATGAAAAGTACTTCTGTGATAACAACGTTGCACCTTTGGCCCAAGAATGAGGGAACTTTATTTTCTGAAATTAATGCATTCAGGCTTAGTAAAAGTGCATGAGCCACCCCTCAGCAAAAAATGCTATTATAAGTTTTTCATTTTAAAAAGTTGAATACCTTAAGTGACTTTCTCCCCCGATAAAGAACATTAAGGGCCATAGGCTGAAGTGCTACTAAAGAAAACTTATCTTAGAGGAATCTGTAGGAAGAGTAAAGCATTCATCTAAATTTTCCTGAAATATAATGTGCAAGATCATTCAGCAGCACAGTATCAGTTAAAAAGGTCACAATAAAATCCTCAAGAATAAATATCAGAATTTCTAGTTCAGTTAAAGTGTTATTAAAATATAAATGAACCAAACTGATGACCCTAGACTCACACTGGACAGCTAAAGCAATTTAGTAAAGAACTTTTAGAGACAGCCACATCATCATTCCAAACATGCTACTGCCAACTATGTATGATTTATTCAGATTAAAAGATTAAACCATGTTTTTCTCACATGCCTCTTCATTCTGGAGTTATTAATTTAAGACACTGAAAATTAAAAACTCATTCAGTCCATTTAACTGTTTCTTATGCGACATGATAACCAATGAAGCATTTTATCCCTGTAAGTGTTCCCAATGTACACAACACTGGATTTAGAAATAATGATAAAAAATTAAGAATGATAAAAAATAATGATAAAAAAAATAATGATAAAAAATTCAGCCTTGGTGAAACAAATCCCCCTGAAACAAACCATCTCTAATAATCAACTGCTATTTGAAGAGTGCTACTATCATAGCTACAGTGGAACACTTGGCTGTATGAAAGCAACATTTCCCTACCTGCAATATGTACAAATTTCTTATTTGTTTCAGTATTCATTTTACTTCTACTGCAATGAGGAGCTGATCACTCACTGACATTGATGACAACGCTTCCACTGATGCCAGTAGCTACAGAATCAACACCTAAATATGAAATATACATCAAGCTTACAACATAAGCATCATTATGAAGTCTCTCTTTATATTGAGATAAGAATGTATTGTCATTTTGGTGAAGCACTGCTTTAAACTGTCAGGGTACCTCTAACACAGCAGAGGTAAAGTCAGAATAAGCTATGCAACTTGAACTATGTCATTTGTTTAGCTTAAGTCGAAATAGCTTATTTCAGCTTTTGGCACTGTCTACACAGCAGGAAGATGAAGTCCTTCAGCTTCCCTTACTCCTTGTGAAATGAGGGTTACAGGAGTAGGAGTAAGAAGTCCTCCATCTCAACATTATTTTGACATAAAGACTGGCAGTGTTTATGAGCACTATATTATTTCGGAATAATGTGAGTTATTCCAAAATAACCCTGCAGTGTAGACATAGCCTAAATGAGCAATCCATCTCAGTGCACACAAAATGATGGCACAATGAAGTGCTAGCCACACTGACCACCACAAAAAAACAAACATACAAATGGGTCCAAACTAGAACTCCTTAGAACTTTTGGAAAATTGAATCTGCATTGGAGTTTTGCATCTCAGGCTAAACTTTCAGAAATTCCTATACTCTTGATCACACTGGACTTTTAAGTAGAGGGGGCATATTTTAGGGGAGAGGAAATAGCTATTTACAGGTGGCGTGTGTGTGTGTGTGTGCGAGCAAAGCTTACAAGCTGCACCTTCTCTATCAGCTTCATGTAGCATGGACACTCAAATTTCTTTTCCCTTTTTTTCCCTGCTTTTCCCTTCTCTCCTTCTCCCCCATCTGTATTTATTTAGATACTGGACCTTTAATAACTCCATTCATCTGAAGAAGTGGGTTGTGCCCACAAAAGCGCATGATACCATCTACATGTTTTGTTAGTCTTTAAAGTGCTACCAGACTATTTGTTGTTTTTAGCAGAGTTGGGGATAGTCTCTCTCTCAAACTGTATGGAGATGGATCAGATGCCCAGGAGCATCTAGGTAAAACAGGGCTGGGCAGGGTAGTAGAGGCTGGGGGAGCAGTAGCCTGAGCTGACCCTAACTCTCCCCCTCTCCCCCCGCACCACCTTGCTAGTGGTAAGAGTGGCCAAATCAGACTGCAGAATGCCCCTGGAGCAACTGACTGACCACTGCAGTGCACCACTGAGGCAAGTGATTAGGCTGAGGCCTGCCAGGCCCAGGAGGGCAGGTGAGCAGCATCTAAGTATCAGGAAGCCACGCCAGGGGGCACAGGATCTGGAAAAGGGCTAATTCCTAAACCACCAGCAGGAGGCACCAACGGGGTGAGTACCTGCCATGTTACACAATAAAACAGATTTTTTTCATGAAATCATATTGATTTTTATGAAAACTTCCCAGAAAATAATTTCTAAATAAAGAATGTATCCACTGGCCCAGATATGGTGGTAGTTGGTATGGCCAATGTTGTCCATACCAATGGGGTGAAGGAAGTATGTGAGTTGGCATGGCAGAATGCATTTCCTCTGACTAGGCAAGGAATGTTGGGAGGAAAATCTGCTGTCCTGCAGCCCTGTATCAGGATCACTATAGGAAACGGATGGTGCCGGGGACCCTGGAAAATGGATAGAGCAAATGTTTGAAATTGAAATTGGCGAATACAGCACCGAATGTACTTCAGAGTCAGTATGTTGGGTGGCAAGTATCAGAGGGGTAGCCGTGTTAGTCTGAATCTGCAAAAGCGACGAGGAGTCCTGTGGCACCTTATAGACTAACTGAAGTGTAGGAGCATAAGCTTTCGTGGGCAAAGACCCACTTCGTAGGATGCATAAAATTTCCACTACATGCATCTGACGAAGTGGGTCTTTGCCCACGAAAGCTTATGCTCCTACACTTCAGTTAGTCTATAAGGTGCTACAGGACTCCTCATCGCTTATGTTGGGTGGGTTGTCCCTGTGCCAAGGCTTGTTTGGACTCTTACGTGGTGACAGCTTGCTTGGTGCCAATGGTGGGGCTGTCAGTGTTGAGGGTTGCATCAGAGTCTGTGCCTCTAGTGGTGGCATATTGGCATGGGGTGGTCTCAGTGCAGTCTTCGGTGCCATATCAGGCAGTGGTGCAGTCCGTGCCAGTGCCAAGGCTTTATGCATCGGTTCCATGGGAACGTTCATGTGCTGTTGGTTCCCATGCCAGAGCAGAGCCAGAGGTACTGGGTTTGTCAGCTGTGATGACTCTAGCCGAGCTCAGCACAGGAGGCAGAGATCCGGCTTGGGATATTCTTGCCTTTGCTTCTGCCAAGGAGGAGGCACGATTCTTGGTGGAGGCAGACAATTCCTGTCTAGCACCTTCCACCCAAAACATATATTGATGATAGCAGTTTAACAGAAGATACTCTGTGAAGAAGGTATTCCAAATGTAAATGTCAAGAAATTGAGAGATTTTCAGGAAGGCTATGGCAAAGCCAAGTAAAGAATTCTCTTTTCTTCAACTGTTGTGTCTTCCCCATAACATTTATCTTTCTTCCATTAGAATGGACTATGAAAGGGACTTTGTTTGACCACTAATTAAACAAACAAGCCAGTTACCTCATCATAGAAGCTAATCAGATTGGTTAGGCACGACTTGCTCTTCATGAATCCATGCTGACTATTCCTGATCACCTTCCCCTCTTCCAAGTGCTTCAAAATGGATTCCTGGAGGATCTCCTCCATGATTTTTCAAGGGACTGAGGTAAGACTGACCAGCCAATAGTTCCCTGGAACATCCTTCTTACCTTTCTTAAAGATGGGCACTATGTTTGCCTTTTTCCAATCATCTGGGATCTCTCCCTATCTCCACGACTTTTCAAAGATAATGGCCAAAGGCTCCTCAATGGCAGTTGCCAACTCCCTCAGTGTCCTCAGATATATTAAGTCCAGACCCATGGATTTATGTAAATTTAGCTTTTTAAAATAGTTCCTAACCTGTTCCTTCCCCACCAAGGGCTGTCCCCCTTCGTCTCATATTATGTCACTTAGCGTATTAGTTTGGGAACTGACCTTGTCCGTGAAAACAGAGGCAAAGAAAGCATTTAGTACTTCAGCTTTCCCCACATCATCTGTCACTAGGTTACAGCCCTCATTTAGTAGAGGCCCCAAGCCCTCTCTGGTCACCTTCTTCTTGTTAACATGCCTGTAGAAACCTTTCTTGTTATCCTTCACATCCCTTGGGAGTTGCAATTCCAATTGCGCGTTCGCCTTCCTGATAACTCCCCTGCTTTCTTGAGCTAAATGTTTATACCACTCTCTAGTCATCTGTCCAAGTTTCCACTTTTTATAAGCTCCCTCTTTGTGCTTAACTTCATGAAGGATTTCCCCAGTAAGCCAATACGGTCTCCTACCATATTTGCTTCTCTTGCTACGCATTGGAATGGTTTCATTCTGTGCCTTCAATAAGGCTTCTTTAAAATACTGCCAGCTCTCCTGGGCTCCTTTTCCCTTCATATTAGCATTCCAGGGGATTCTGCCTATCAGGTCTCTGAGGGAGTGGAAGTCTGCTTTTCTGAAGTCCAAGGTGTGTATTTTACTACTCTCTTTTCTTCCTTTGGTCAGGATCCTGAAATCTACCATCTCATGATCACTGCTTCCCAGGTTGTCACCCACCTCTACTTCCCCTATTAGTTCCTCCCTGTTTGTGAGCAGCAGGTCAAGCTGTGCATGGCCCCTAGTTGGATCCTTCAGCACTTGTACCAAGAATGTATCCCTAACATTCTCCAAAAATTTCCTGGATTGTTTGTGTACTGCCGTATTGGTCTCACATCAGATGACAGGGTGATTAAAGTCCCCCATGAGAACCAGGGCCTGCAATCTGGAAACTTCTCTCAGTTGTCCAAAGAAAGCCTCATTTACCTCAACCATCTGATTCGGTGGCCTGTAGCAGACACCAACCACAACATCACTGCTGTTGCTTATAACTCTAAACTTGACCCATAGACTCTCAATAGGCTTTTATCTTTCTATATACTGGAGTTCCGAGCAATCATAATGCTCTCTTACATACAGTGCAACTCTTCCTTCTTTTCGCCCCTTCTTGTTCTTCCTGAACAATTTATACCCTTTCATGACCGTACTCCAGTCATGCGAGTCATCCCACCACGTCTCTGCTATCCCAATCAAATCATAGTTCTTGGACTTGGCCAGGTTCTTCAATTCTTCCTGTTTGTTACCCAGGCTTCTCGCATTGGTGTACAAACACCATAGATAACCAGTTGATAGCTCTAACCTCTCCATTCGAATCAGGGGTCATCCTTTGTTGCTCGTTCTTCTTTGCATTTCTTCCCGGTATCCAACTTCCTCACTCCCCTCAATGTTTTGGTCACCGTCCCTCAATAAACCTAGTTTAAAGCCCTTCTTACTAGGTTTGCAAGACTGCCCATGAAGAAGCTCCTTCCTCTGTTTGTTAGGTGGATTCTATCTCTTCTTAACAATCCTTGTGCCCGGAACAGAGTCCCATGGGCAAAGAAACCAAAGCCCTCTCTGCGACACCACCTGCGCAACCACTCATTTCCTTCCACAATTCAACAATCCCTACCCAGTCCTTTCCCTTCAACAGGAAGGATGGACAAGAACACCACTTGCATGCCGAATTCTGTGATCCTTCTTCCCAACTCATTAGTTCCCACGTGGAGAAGGAGGAAGGGGTAGCGAAGGTTTGATCAGTTTTGTAAGACTCTCAGTCACATCCTGAATTCGAGTGCCCAGTAAGCAGCACACCTCTTGAGATTCCAGGTCCGGATGGCAGATGGATGGCTTAGACCCTCTTAGGAGGGAGTCCCTGATCACCACCACTCACCTTCTTCTTTTGGGTGGTGGTTGTGGAACCCCCATCCCCAGGACTATGCATCCCATGCCTTCCAGTAGAAGTGGTTCCCTTCCGATTACTTCCTTGTGAGGTCCCTTCCACCATTTTAGAGCCTGTGGAGAGAGCCTGAAAGTGATTACTTACCTCTGTAGGAATGGGGGATTCCTCTGCTGGCTTTTTTTTCCTTCTAGAAGTTACATGCTGCCAGTTCTTTTCCTCATCCTGTACTGCCCTCTCTGGCTGCCTTCTATCGAGGAAGTCTTCATCCTCTCTGATTGAGAGGAAGGTTGATACTAGGGCCTCCAGTCCTCTAATTTTTTCCTCCAAAATGGTGACCAGCTTGCACTTAGTACAGATGAAATTCTTTCTTTCTTCCGGGAGGAAGACAAACATGGCACATGATGTACAGGTAACAACAGCAGACCTATCACTATCCATACCTGCTGTCCTAAAAAAGGGTTTAAAGGAAAGGCAAGAGTTCCTCACATCCTTCCCATCTCTCTCTCTAAACTCCCTGCTTGCAATCACCTGTTCGCAAGCTCACTGGTTGCTGACTCACTACTTTATAAAGCCCTGGACTGTCTGATAATCCCTCCTCCTACCTAGGCTCAGCGAATCAGCAGAGAATTCTAGATTTCAAACTTTAATTAGAAGCCAACAGTTTCCAACTGACACTCACAGCACACACTCCATACGGTAGCGGGGGGAGGTGGGCAGGGGGAAAAAAAACCCACACTCACAAACACAAACTCAGCACACAGCAAGAAAGCCCCAAACACAACACAAACACTAGAAGTCTAAAAAATAAAATGAGTGAGCTAGAGTGCCTCATATTAAAGAAGGATATTAATATAATAGGCATCACAGAAACTTGGTGGAACAAGGACAATCAATGGGACACAGTCATACCAGAGTACAAAATATACCAGAAGGACAGAACAGGTCATGCTGCTGGGGGAGTGACACAATTAGTGAAAGAAAATGTAGAATTAAATTAAGTAAGAATCTTAAATGAGTTTAAATGTTCCATAGAATCTCTATGGATAGTAATTCCATGCTCTAATAATAAGAATATAGCAGTAGAGATATATTATTGACCATCTGACCAGGACAGTGATAGTTACTATGAAATGCTATCAAAATAAAAAACTCAATAATAGTAGAGGACTTCAATTATCCCCATATCCCTCCTGCAATGAGGTGTAACAGTTAATCCGAACTAAGGATTTAGTTCGGATTAACTTCTGACTACCGCGTGTAGCCGCAGGCAGTCAGTTCTAACTAAGGGGATTTAAAAATGGCACCCGCCTGGTAACATGCAAATGAAGCCCGGGATACTTAATCCTGGGCTTCATTTGCAAGTTCGAATGCCTATATTAGGCACCCTAGTTCGAACTAGGGGGCTAGTGTAGACATACCCTCACATTTGTTCTCTTTCCTTCTCCCCAAAAATTAATTATGTGGGATTTGTTTGGGGTTTTATTTCATTTAAATTTAAATTTTTCTTCAGTTACAATTTAAGATATTATGTGTACCATTTAATATTCGTTTATATTAGCAAAAGCAAAGTCCAGGAGGTGCACCCTACACTTTGAGCAAAAGATGATGAGGTTTGTGATGATCCTTATTTCCATTGTGAGTTTGTTCTATAATCTTGGACCAGCCCCAGAAAAACTCTGTGTCCTGCACAAGTAAAATTTGTCCTTGTGATAGACAAATTGTGGTGGGGTGAGTGTGTGTGTGTGTTTATGTGGTGGGGAAATGTGCCCGTGGAGCACAGCTGCCATCTTTGGACAAGGATATTATGGAGCTTTACTAATGAGGTAACCTCAATGCAGACTGCTGTATGCATGGAAGATAAGACAGAACACCTTGAATTTGACCATAAAATGTAAGACTGTGTTAAAAGAAGAGGACAGATATGATGTGCTCATGGTACGCTGAGTTATTAAGGAACTAGGCTTCCATGTTCTATAAAGGCATACATTTTTAACAGTGAGGGTAAATAATCATTGGTACAATTTACTAAGCATCACAGTGAATTCTCAATCACTGCCAATTCTTAAATAAAAAATGTTTTTCTATAAGTTCTGCTTTAGGAATTAATTTGGTGACATTCTATGTCTGGTGTTTCATATGAGACTAGACCAGATGACCACAATGGTCCATTCTGGCTTTGAAATGTAGTAGTTGGAATTTTCTGAGGACAAATGGCTTCATGAGTAGGTAAATAGCATTGCTATAGTCCAGATGAGAGTGGATATACACTGAAGTTAGGTCATCTACATCTGCCAGGATGGAATTCAGTCTCCTGGCCTGCTGTAGATGGACAGAATACATTACTTGCAGATGCACATCAGTGAAGAATGCAGCATTGAGGACTGGCGGGTGGGGTGGGGGAAGAGCAAGGATGGAGCATTCTCAGGGACAGTGGTAGAGTAGTGGCAGGAAAAAACAGGATGATGATGAGGAGGGACAGGAAAAAACAGGAGAGGGGTGGGGCTTTAGGGGAATGGGTAGAGTATGGATAGGGTCCAGGGCAGACCCAGAGACTGAGCATCCTCACTGGCACGTTTCAGCATGGATATATGTGGTTTAGACTCAGAGCTTTGATCAAATCCTCGTTAGATGCCCAATCCATTGTGGAGAGAATGAACTAAAATCAAGAAGTGAATGTAGGCATTTGGATTCACATGTCATGCAAAATCTCCCTAAACATGGGTGAGTAAAGTAGAATGTTAGTAAAGTAGAATGAGAGTTTTTACAGTGCTTAGATTCAAAAAGACAAATTTTTGCAATTATCATTTGAGAAATATTACGGCACTAAAATTTTTTGACAGTGAATCAAGGTTAGAAATGTTGGCATTTAAAAGAGTAATGTAATGGTCTGATTCTCTCTCTCTGAACAGAGTGGCATTAAGTCTTTTGCTTCAATGAGAGCAGAATTGAACCTTAATTGTTTAAAATGTATTTCAAGGTCATTCTTGCCTTAGAAAAGAATTCCACAAAAAAGCAAATTGCTATTTGTTTTATGGATGTACACAATTAAGCTTTAAATTCCTGAGTTTCTAACTGGCAGCTGAGTGAACCCATGATGTGTCCAATTTAAAAAAAATAATCCAGTTCCAAATAGGGTGATGAGATGTTCGTATTTCAACCGGAACACTCAGTCAAAAAGGGACCCTGATTACTTCAGTGAGCACCATTGACTAGGCTATTAAAAGTCTGGTTATTGACATTGTCAGGCTAAGGTAGGCTATTCTCCACCTGTATTGGCACTGTGCTGCACCATGAAAGTGACCATTAGGTCTGGCTCCTAGGCTGGGGGAAGTGGGGACCAGGAATCTCCATGCTGTGCCCCTGCTTCAAGCAGCAGCTCTGTACACCCATTGACAAGGAACTTGGATGGGAGCTGGGGGGATGGTGCCTGTGGGTGAGAGAAGAACATAGACCCTCCTATGCACCCCATGCCTAGAAGTCATACCTGCTGGTCACTTCCAGGGCAAAGCACAGAGCTACCCAAGACAGGCAGGGAGCTTGCCTTAGCTTTGTTGTTCTGCTAGCAAGGAGCCACATGAGGGTAAGCCCATGCACCAAACCCCTGCCTTGGTCCTGAGCTCCCATACCTCAAACCCCTCATAGTCAGCCCCACCCCAGAACCCACATCCCCAGCCACACCCTTCTTGTCCCCATTCCCTGAACTCTTTTACCCTTGGCCCCACTCATATCCTACACCAGTGTTTAAAAATTAAATTAATGGAGATTGCCTATCTCCTAGAACTGGAAAGGACTTTGAAAGGTCATGGAGTCCAGTCCCCTGCCTTCACAGCAGGACCAAGTACCATCCCTGATGAATTTTTGCCCCAAATAGCCACTGCAAGGATTGAGCTCTCAATGTTGGGTTTAGTAGGCCAATGCTCAAACCACTGAGCTATCCCTCCCCCTTTTGCAACCTTTTTTTTTTTTATAAAGAATCCCCTTTAAAAAATTATAAGTACCCCCAGTACCTACAGTTTTCAGACACATACTTTTTTTCTACCATTGCAACACATTTGTTTAAACAACTTAATTATAGCCAGGTGGGCGATGGCATTTTTGGGTGTAAAAAGTACAAAAATAATCAAGCACTGTAAAACTTAAAACAAAAATTCAGTTTTCTCCAAATTTCAGTTGTGTTGATGTACCCCTCCGCCACCCCTTCTCTCGAGTATCGCTAAGGGTACTCATACCACTGGTTGAGAAACACTGGTCTACACAAGTGCCATCACCCCCCTGCTACTCCCCAGCTCCCTGTGAAAGTGCATAAGGATGGGGGAGAGCAAGCCACCAAGGGAGTGGGAATATAGCGGAGTTCTCAGGGAATGGGTGGGGAAGGCTGGGGGTATGGTGTTTGGTTTTGTGCAATTAGAAAGTTGTCAACCCTAGTTCTAAATAATGAGTCAGATTCTGAGTTCAATTACATTAGTGTAAATCAAGAGTAACACTTCTGACTAAGTGTTGTACTTAGGGTTGCACTTATGTAGCTGAGATCTAAATTTCAAGGAACTACATCAGGGGTGAGGAACCTGTTTTGGTTGGGGGGTCATTGACCCACAGAAAAATCATTCAGGGGAGTGCTTCTCATTCAGTGCTTCTCACAAGTGAGAAGCAGAAAAAAAAAGTCACTGTGGCTTCTAATTGAGAAGCAGGAAGACTCTCCCCTCATTCCCCTCACACACCAGAGCCTGGGGGTCACAGGGCTGTAGCACCAGCGTGGGCTTCCCAATGCTGCGGGGGGCCCTGAGCCTCAGGGTCCAGATCCAGGCAAGCCAAAGGCTGCATTCAGTCCCCAGGCCTGAGGTTCCCCATCCCTGGACTACAAGATGATACTTCATAATTTTTTGTTCTGCCAACATGAGGGGTGTGTCTAGACTACAGGGTTTTGTCAACAAAAGTGGACTTTTGTCGACAAAACTATACCTGCGTCTACACTACCGCTGAGTTCTGTCGACATAATGTCGACATAATGTCGACGGCGGTAAACCTCTTTCTACGAGGAATAACGCCTTTTTTCAACAGAGTTCTGTCGACAGTAGGCGTCATTGCATCTACACTGTCCTTTGGGTCTACACTCTCATGTCAACAAAGCGGCTTGCTTTGTCGACAGAACTGGATGCAGTCTAGACGCTCTTTGTCGACAGAGGCTTTGTTGACAGTATCTGTCGACAAAGCCTTTGTCGACAAAAGCCTGTAGTCTAGACGTACCCTAGGATAATTCCAACACTGGCATAATTCTTGTCCACGTTTTAATTACAAATACAAATCTACACATGTATTTGAAAATAGAATAAGGAGCTCAACTCTTATTTGAAGAGACTGGTCCAGAATCTGGAAAGATGATCAAGAAAGTGAGTTTGGAAGTGCAATTATTTCACTGTCTATTGCAAAGTGCATTCAGATATCTTGCATGCTAAATTTAGTCAAATGTACCTAATGAATTGCTGATAGGCCTGTAAATGTGTATATGTCATCCTCGTACCAAGTTCAGGTAAGATTAGAAAGTGGATAAAGATTTTCTTGGTAGGATAACAGCAGAAGAGAGTTCTACTATTTGGAATAAAGGGCTCACTGCTCAGCTAATTCATGGAACTAGAAACACTCTATTCTAGAAGTCCAAGATAGAGACTCGACCTGGGCTCTGATCCTGCTTCCACTAAAAGCAATCACAAAAATCCCATTGAGTTCAATGGTACAAAGTCTGCCCTTTGGAAAAACTAATAGCCATTCTTCAAAGAAAATAAGAAAACCATGATCTTCAGTGGTCAGACTATGGATTAAAGTAAATCACAAACATAGTCTTTCCTGTAGAAGGGCTTACTACATCTATCTTAGATAATTGCCTCTTGTACTTCATTGGTGCTTGATGTAATTTTATATATTTTGGATGCTGAATCAGGACTTATTCCCTTTGGTTTTGTTTGCTCAGCTTGTTTCCTCTGCTTTATTGAAAGTTAGTTTTATTTTTAAACATAACCAAGTAACTATGAAATCTTGTTGTTTGTCCTGCAAATATTGTCTCACACATAAAATAAAATGTGTAGTTTATTGTAATCCCAATTTTTTGCATCTCTAATTGAAGCCACTTTCCTGTATTATAATGGGCAGGGGCAGAAATCACTTCAATTGTTGTAACTTACGTTTTTGTTCTTAAGAGAGATCCTGATTTTTCTAAAAGATTGTTTTTAACATTGATGGTATAATCTAAATTATATCCGGTCACTTGAATTCTATCATATAAAAGATGTTACATATGGATGTTACATATGATGATTGTGACTATCATAAGTATACCCTTGAATTTGTGTTATTTTTATAACTTTTTCTACCTTTTTTTAATTGGCTTCTAAATCTCTATCATTATATTTTTTGTGTAGTTTCAGAGAATTCTGAAATTATATTTCAATACCTGAATAGAGTATTCTGATTCAGTTGCTAAACATATAACAAAGGCCTCTGATTATGCATATGCACACACACACCCTAACATGTATGTATACAACTGTGCACTTAATTTTCAGGTACAATTATAGCAACAGCATACACAAATTTGATATTTTCACATCCTAATGACCAGTTAGAAATCTGGCTGCAGTCTTAGTAATTGTATGTCCAAATTATGTGAGCAACTGAACACATTTTTATTTGTGATCCTATATTTTGATATTTTGAAAATAAAAAATAAGTTCCTCTAGTGCTCCCTGTAGTATGAACTTGACCTATCTTTCCAAAGAGACCAGTCTGGGGTTCAGTGGCCACCAGGAAGCCTGTGACAGTACAGTTGCTTCATAAATCATGAGGATTCCAAACCATCTAAACTAATAGGAGTTTTGCTATTGACATTAAAGGTTATGGGACAAGTCTCTTGGTTGGTAGAGAGGCAGTAAGATTTTAATTATTAAAAGTTCTGCAAAACTCATAACTCATTAGATCACAATAAATGAACTGTTTCCTATTCTACATGTCCTGTTATTAACAACAGTCATTTACATCATGGAGTCTCACATAGCCCAGAGTCAAGAATCCCATCATATTGAATGCTGTATAAACACTATGCCCACAAAAGCTCATGATACCATCTACATGTTTTGTTAATCTATAAAGTGCTACCAGACCATTTGTTGTTTTTTAAGTTTAACTTGTAAAAAAGACATCCCGCTCTGTGCTCTGACAACCTATGATTTAAAGCCTCATGACTGGTACAGCAGCTTGAGGCCTGATCTTCTCCTCACATCAAATTCACATCAGTGTCACTTTACTGACTTAAATGGATTTACTTCTGATTTACATTATTATAAGTAAGAGAAGATTAAGGCTTTACATTTTCTCTTTGAAAGCCTAGCAACTAGAGTTGCTTGTGCTCTAGTCAAAGCCTGTGAGAGTTCTAATCTGCCTAGTATAAGTGTAAATTATTAACATTCCTTACATTCAAGGGAAATCACAAGGATTTTTATGAAAAAATAAATGTCCATGCTAAGAAATAAAAAGTAACCCCACCATAAAATAAAGAGCTGAACCTTGGAGACGGCATGCAATATTTCATGGCCCATTCCCTGCTCACAAAGACTACAATTCTATGGAAATTAGAATTGTGCAAGCAAAACACACCTTTATATGCCATAATGACAATCTAGATATGTCATTGGTTTTAGATGCAGATGTAGATTTGCTACATGTTTATTTTAGTCACTATTCTGTTACACTTGGAGAATTCATACTCTACAAAAATACTTTTTTATTGCTTTGAAACCTATTTATTCTTTATCCTAAGCATTTTCTACACTAGACTTATCCTAAAGTGAAGCAGCAGCCTTGGTCCCAGAGGCTTTACATATCTCTCTAGTTCAGTAAGCTGATGCTTATCCCATCAAAGATACAACACTTGCACATTTTTTATGCTCAGCTAAAAATAAAAGCTGCCTTTGAGGTTTTTCTTCTACTCGCTCATGCAGAGGGAAAGGGGTGGAGACAGGAAGATACTTTCCCGCAAGCTGCATATATCTACAGTTCAAAGAGGCACTTAATTTCTATGCTAAAAAACAGAAATGTAGCAAAGAGCTAAGAACAGAAAAGGATAATTTCAAAATTCCTAACTGTAAGATACTTTATACATATTATGTTAGTGTACAGTACGTAACAGACTCACCAGACAGAAGCATCAAAAAAGAAATTTAATTTCTTTTGATTTTTAAAATGCACTCCATCCAGTTTTTGGAGTAAATGTACACTTACAGCATAGCAGTAATTTAGGATCAAAGACAAGCAAGCTAATCATTCTCAAACCCCCTACCTCCGTCACCAATCCCCACTCCAATTTTTTCTACTCAATCCACTAGCTCAGCCTTATTCCCCTACCTCTCAGGAAAAGCATGAAAGAACACATGGGATTCATGGTGTCATCATCATAATAAAATATAGCTTTCTTGAACCAAAGAAGGAAATACATTGCACAGCTATGGATCCCTCGCTGAGAAAACGCAGCTTCCAACTTGATCACACTTAAACTAGATATTATTTTGCCCAGATAATGACAATCATCACTGTCTCTCACAGGGATATAGATGGGATCAGAAGAAATCAGCACTCAACTCATTAAAAAAAAACTAAAGACATTTTGCTCTAATGGAGCAAATAAAATATCTCATACATCTGGTTTTGATTATATTATATTACTCATCAGAATTCCCACAAAATAATAAATGATTTTCTGGGCTAGAAAATTCTTGAAAATTTCCACATCTTTTCCATGTTTAAAATAATGTATTATTACCCTGCTTTAAGATGAACCAGGAGATTCCAAGTATCTGCTTTGTGGCTTGACATGGCATCTCTTACTTCTGGCAAAATATGCCCTCAAAAAGATTTCTAATCATCATTGTGAAAGACATGGTATGCATTGAGAACTTATACCATCTCGGTCTGGAAGGTCATTGCTAGACTTACATTGTCTTTTATCTCAGTTCACTGATTCTAATGTGCAAAGCCGTTGTGTTCAACATAACACTCTTTACACATGTAGGTCTTCCCATAGCAGTTTTTGTGTTCTGCAACATCACATAATGTTACATGTTGCTATCTGCTATATTTTTTCATTGTTAGGAAAAGTTTGTATAGTATGTTGGCAACAAATAGATATCTCAAATAAATATGGATATGAAAAATGAAACAATCATTTAAAAAGCATTAAAGAAGTGAAAACCTATGCCTAACTAAATTGGTAGACTATATAATGAAAAATGCCTAAAACAACACAGAGAAAACAAGCAGGGTACTTCACAGAAAAGGTTAAATTTCATTTTACATTGAGTAAAAGCCTAGTTCAAACACTGATAATCAGAAACATTATTTTAAACAGATTTATGTGCATCTGAGGTCTGGAAACATGAGATTTTGCCTACCTTCTTCAGGGATCAATGATAAAGAATACATTCCCAAATAACAGATATGGCAGGCTGTGTGGTTGTGGGAAGTGGGAACTGGCAAAATAACTTGCCACATGAATCACAGATCTCAGTTCTGTTCTTTAACATAATTGGAACAGATGAGAGACATGGTAGTATTAAAGCAAATTTAACAATGTGCCAGTGTTTTGTGGAATCCAGTCTATCAATAGAGTAAGTTATCAAAATAAATCCCTGCAAAGATTGAGGAAGAAAGGGAAAATAAAGTTTATTCACCCCTGCTGAAAACCATTATGTTTATGTTTAATTGAAAATCTAACATAAATTATCTGATTCTATGGAAGCCTAAAGACACTTTTATACTCATCATTTGAAATACCCTCTAGTATTTAGAGAATAGTCTGCATATTATTTCAATTTATAGTCCATAGAACCAAGCTATATGCTTTAGATATCTGGATGAGCCTAACATCATTGCCATATCAAAAAGGAACGGAGACAGCAGACACCATTGCCTTGTACCCTGGGGTTACATTGTTGGTTGTGACATGAGAGATTGAATGATAAAATAACCAAAACACTTGGGTTTGGACCCAGATCCAACTTTCTGTAAGATATAAAACATATCTCACCCCACACTATCAAAAGACTTTTCTGCGTCTAAGGCAGTGGTTTTCAACTCGTTTCAGTCCATGGACCACCAGGCCAATCAAAAAATTTTCATGGACTATCTCCAGCACATGTAGCACAGGACAAATGACACAGCTACTGCTTAGTACGACGGCGGCAGCTACGCTGATGCTCAGAGCCTCAGACAGAAGTTACTGGCAACACAAGGAGGTTGCATCCTAGGTGACGTTATGGATGACACTCCATGTGCTTGTGAACATGGCATAAAACAGTCTAATGGTGGCGCCTGCTCATGCCGTGTGACTTTGGACAATGTTCCTGGAGACCACCAAAAAATTCACCAGGGACCACCAGTGGTTAATGGACCACCAGTTGACAACCACAGATCCAAGGCTATTGTGACTTGTGATTTGGGCTACATATTTCAATTCTAAATCAACAAGTTACTGAAGAATTTTAAAACCAGGGCATCCGCTGACAAACTTGACTTCATTTGGGAGTATGACAGAATCTCAAAACCTTTCCAGTCTCATCATCAGAACTTTTGCCAATATTGTAATAGTTGATAGTGCTACTAACAAATGAACTTGGTCTGTAATTGGAATGTCATACATCTCTACCTGATAGGAATAACCAAAACTAGGACTTCACTCAGTGTAGGGGGAAGGGTGCTCTTTAGGAGTAACTCATTAAACACTGTGTCAGACAGGAAGTAAGTGTCTATGGAATTTGTCAGAATTATGCTCAGGGCTTTTCCCACTTTCATGTCTTAGCCACCACATTTAATTTATCCTCCACTGGAGATGCATCAAGATTTTGATACTTCACTGCAATAATTTGTAATTCCCAGGTATCACAATGGGGATATGGGGTTCTCCATATAATTTAATAAGACACCTCTGCACAGTTTCAGGGTCATCAAGTTTAGGTCTATACATATTCACAATGCTTAGTTAAGATCCATTTATAGTGACTTTAAGGATTAAAGATCTACCCTGATCATTTGTAATTGACTCAGAGGCTTATCATCAATATTTTATGGAAGAGGATGGCAACCCCTCTGGATGTGGATGAGAAGCAGCAAGACATTGCTATTTCGCACCCAGTCACATTCTAATTTAGCAGCCTTCTCTGAGGTCAAGTGTGTCTCCTGAAAAAGCTCTAACTCCCACTTTTGCTTTCTTTCAAAGATTTTAGAATAATTAAATGTCCTGAAGATGAAATAAGACAGTAAAATTAATGAAAATATGGTATGAGTTTGGATCAAGTCAGATTCACGTTTGCTTTGTTGCAATGCATTTCCCAGGTTAACAATGCCTGATAAACAAGGGATATGCTCCTACAGGACTGAAAATAAGGAAAAATAAATAACCTCTGTTATTGTAGTAAACTGGCCAAAGCAGGTGACCTTCCATATGGGTGGTGGATGAAGCATCTGCTTCGGAGGCAGTAGCTTCCCCGCCTGCCTCTTTTGCCTGTGGCCACATCTATGCCTCATCTCTTCTCTAGTGTCTCCCTTCTCTCTTCCTGCTCCCTCCCCCCCCCACTCCTAGTCACCACATGTGTATCTCCTTCCAGCCAAATCCCTGAACTCAAGCAAATGATATTTATGGTGAATAAGAAGAAAACCTCCAATCTTCTGAGGTTTCTTTCTAAAGAAAATGGAGCATGTTTTCCACTGTATGCCAGATTATGTTTGTGAAGTCTGGACATACAGAAGGTGCCTAATTAAAAGCACAGAATTTGGGAAGAAAACATGGAGGTCAGACAACTTCCTGGAAATCTCAGATGGGGGAGAGAGGCGTACCTCTTCCCTGAAATTTTACTTTCCCTTTCTCTTATCTATAAAAGTAATGAGTCATTTTGAAGGGACGCTTAAGTGATCACAGGAAAAGGAGAGGAGCAGAAACAGCCGAGGAGGAGGGAGCAGGTGCATGGCACGAGGGGGTAGGGACAGGAAACCCACCAGACACTAGCAAGTGGGGAGGAGGCTACAAACTGACCAGGGAGGGGACTGTTATAAGAGTGTGGGGAGAGAGAGCAAGAAGTGGAGAGTACCCAGCAGCTATCTCTGCAGGGCTGGTTGGGCTAGGCAAATCCCTCCCCACCACTCCACTAGCATGGAGAAGGAGGACTATGGGGAAAGACCATGGGGAGAGAACAAAGGGAGGAAAGAAAAACCCAGCAGTGGGCTCAGCAGGAACTGAGTTGGGAAAATGAAACCAAACCCACCACCACTCTACACATTACCAAGGTGGGGGAGGCTGAGCAGGGAGAAGGCAAGTGGAGCACTCAGAAGAGCGAGCAGCAGTTGGACTGGGGCAGTAAGGATGGGGGGAGAGGAGGAAACTTCACACAGATCAAACAGGGGAGTCTGAGCAGAGACAGGGCAAGGCAGGGAATTCTCTGTCTGGGGCCAACTGAGCAGGGCGAGGGCAAAGGAGGAGGGCTATAGATCAGTGGGCTATAGATCAGTCCCCTAACCACTTTCTAGAATACATGGGATATGGTGATTAGATAGACTTTAATATTCTAGCAACTAAGGAAAGTGATATTGCCCATGTTACAGAAAGTTTAACTATGGCACAGAAAGGATAAGTGGTTACCCGAGGCCATAAAGCAAGTCCTCAATTAAACTGGAAATAAAACTCAGAAGTGACTTTCAGTCCCATGCTTTGACAATGAGAGAGTTCTCTATTCTTTTGAAAAACAGGAAGTAAGAAATGAAGAGCCAGCACTTTTCCAATCATATGGAGCTGAACATATGACTATGTGAGTTCCTTGGCCCATCTTATTATTACAACACACATTATTAGAAGATTTACCCTCATTGCTCCAGTCCCTAACTCAAATAAGTTTTGTTTTTCTTCATTTAAATCATTATTCTAGAAAGGATGAAGGGTTCAATATGAGGAGAAGAAAGGACTATCCCAGCTCATTCTCATTCTAGCAACTTGGGACTAGGCGAGAAATGCCTGTCCGTGACTGCTGCAGCTGCAATGGGCACAGATGAGGGAGCGGTGCATATTCCCCAGCTGGGGGACAGACAGACACACAAACAGTCAAACTCTTTGAAATAAATAGTAGATTACTGTACCTTTCTCCACCTCTGTGCCCTACTGGCTTAAAGGGGCTATAGCAGATACGGTCCCCATCTCTGGTCCCTCGCTGCCCACTCCTGTGATCACTCTATAATATAACTCCTCCAAAATCTAACCTCTTTCCATTTTATGAGAAACTGTACCTCCTGCTCACTTTGGTTGCCAACCTCCCTCTCTCCGGGCGTAGGCAGCCCCAGGTCTCCCCATGGGCACTGGGGAGGGCCAGGCCAAGGTGTGGCAGCTCTGGTCTCCCCCTTCCTGCCCCCCAGCCACCGGGTAAGGTTGAGGCTGCACCAGTGCTGGTTCTCCCCCACCTGGCTAGCCCCTGCTCTTCTCCCCTCCCTAGTAGAGGCCAGCCCTGACTCTACCTCCCCAAATCCCTCGGCTGTGCCAGCCCTGGCTCTCCTCCACCCCCCAGCCACTGGGAAGGGCTGAGGCCGCACCAGCCCTGGCTCTACTCGCTCCTTCTCAGCCTCAGTGGCCCTGGGAGGAAGGTGCAGCACTTCAGGCCTGGCTCTTTCCCTCTAGCCACCACCTTGCCATGCCTGTCTCTCTCTCCCCAGCCACTGGGGGGTTAGGCCAAGGCTGCAGCAGGTCTGGCTCTCTCCCACCAGATGCTGGGGGGGGGGGGGGTGTTATGCTGGGTTGAGAGTGCGGCAGGCCCAGCTCTTTACCCCATGGTTGCCAGGGGATTTGGCCGAGCCGAGGCCTTGCCAGGCCCAGTTCTCTCTCCCTAGGTGCTGGGGTGTTGTGCTGAGCTGAGACTGCTGCAGGCCCAGCTTGCCACCCCCTGGCTGTGAGGGAGTGGTGTGAGTTGAAGCCTCACCAGGCCCAGCTCTCTCTCCCTGGCTGCTGGGGGTTTGGGCTGGGCCAAGGCTAGGGTGTTGCAAGCCTGGCTTTCTCCTGCCGGCCGCCACCTCGCCATGCCCAGCTTTCCCCATGGCCACTGGAGGGTTGGGCTGGGCTGAGGCTGCAGCAGGCCTGGCTCTCTCACCCCGGCTACTTGGGGGCTGGGCCAAGACAAGGCTTTACCAGGCCCATCTCTCTCCCCACAGGCGCTGGGGGTTGGGCTAAGCTGAGGCCTTGAAAGGCCTCTCTCTCTCTCTTTCTCTTTCTGGCAACTGGGTGGTTGGACTGGGTTGAGGCCGCAGTGCAGCAGGCCCAGCTCTTTCTGCCTGTTGGTGTGTTTGGCAGGGCTGAAGCCTCGCCATGTCTGGTTCTCTCCCTTTAGCCACCAGGAGGTTGGGCCAGGCTGAGGTTGTGGTGTGACAAGCCTGGTTTCCCCCAAAGCACCAGCAAAGTGGGAGGACAGAGGCTGTGTGGCACCGCCCCCCTCCCAAGCACCATGGAGGTGGGAGGGAGGGAAGAAGAAGGCAGGATTCAGAGTGACGTGGTGATGTCACTGTTGTCCCACAGGAAAAGTTTTTTTTATATAGAGTGACAATCAAATTCCAGGCACGTCTCATTGAATTGTCACAACCAAACCTTTACATTGCTTTAAGTTATGATAAGAGGAAGCCGCATACCAAATGTGGTGGCCCTAGCTCTTATAATTTAGGAGGAGCTCTTGAACAAATGGACTCACAGATGGACAGACAGACAGACGCAAATTTTTAAAATATATAGTAAGAAGAAAGAAGAGACTATAAAATTCAGGATTCCCATTACACAAACAAGTTGTTTGGTGCAGCTGGGACATCCTAAATTGCATATGTAAAGACAAGAGTTAATTGCATATGTTTTTAGCTCTCACCATGTGTCATTAAAATGTACCATTTGTCAAACTGACTTTGGCAACTCCAGAAATAGTTTCACAGCTTTTAGTCCCTTCATCTATAAAAGCTCTGTGCTAATGGGCTCATATTAACTGATCTGCTCGGTCAGCAGACAGAAAACAAATTGGAAGTTAAGCAACCAGTGAAACAACGATAAGCCCTAAACTATTTAAATATTGTGATTGATTTAAAAATAACAAAGGTATCTCTGATGTACTGTTTACAGTGACTCTTGCTGAAAGGGAAGGTTACTCACCAGTGCAGTAGCAGTAACTGGAGTTCTTCGAGATGGTTGTCCCTGTGGGTGCTCCACCTTTACGTGAGTTCTCCACATTTAGGTGTGTCAGCACCATTGCACCTTTGATCAGAGATTTGTGATAGCAGTGCCCATGGCTGGCCATATGCGTGGAGTGCTGGCATTCATTTTGAAGAGGCTACTATGCATGTGCAGCTGGCCACCTCCTCAGTTCCTTTTCTGACCTGGATGTGCTCGAGTCTGAAGCAGAGAGGAGGAGGGTGGCTGGTGGAACACCCACAGGGACAACCATTTTGAAGAACTCCAGTTACTGCAAGGGTGAGTAACCTTCCCTTCTTCTTTGAGGAGTGTCCCCGTGGGTGCTCTATCTTTAGGTGATTATGAAGCAGTATTCGTAATAGGAGATGGGAGCTTCAGCAAGTGAGAGTCTGTGACCGAAAGTATTGTGAGGCTTTGGGAGGACCAGAAACAATTCATTTGCATATTCATCATTTGCTTAATGAATATGCAAATATGCAAATGCCTGTTACCAGTCCTCCAAAATCTCATGAATAGATTTACTGGTTCCCGTGTCAAAAAGTTTGGGAACCCCTGATGTAGATAGTATCATGAGCTTTTGTGGTAGGTGGTGGAAACCACTGTGAAGGCTGCCATTGTTGCATTTGTTGTTGAGGCGTAGGAGAGGATTGTTGCTTGATTGGACAGCATGTCCTCATCATCACTATACATTGGGGAAGCTGAAGTGGCTGGAGTAGATGAGAAAGTATACCTTGAGGTGTTTGGGGTACTGTTGGTGCCGAATAGAGGAGTCCCCGGTACCAAGTTTACAGAGAGCTTCACTGCCATTGTAAAGTGTGGTATCAGCAGGGGAGGGGGTAGTACTGCAGGCTGCGAGGTGTTAATTAGAATGCTGCTGCTTTGTGTGTGAGGTTGACACTGAGTGTTTTGGCAGTGCTAATGCTGCCACCTCAGGCAAAGCACTCGTGCTCGGTGTCGTTTGCTGGCAGTGTATATTCCTCACTGTGGTTGCTGCCAAGGATGTTTTAGCCGGTGTCAACGAGGAGGCTTTGCACTTCTCCTCTGTTGGTGCCTTAGCTGAGGTGTGTTCTCTGTGCTTGGGGACACAGTTCCTTCAATTGCTGGTCCTGCTTGTAGGTTGCTTGTCTGACCCCTTTTGTTCTTGGGGTGGGATTGCAGTGTTTTTATGGAGAAGACAGTTCCTTAGGAGAGAGTCAGTCCCAGAGGAATAATAGGACCTTTTCTTTGGGTGAGTATTATCCTGGTCCTTTGGACTCAATCCGATGGCATCTCTTCAACCCCATACCAGGTGATTTCTGTCTGGGAGGGGTAGATTGCTCAGGGTCAGAACCCAAAAGAGCCTTTTTCTCCAGCTGGAGCATTTTTAGTTGTAATTCTCTTGATCTTCTGGAGCAGGCTATCAACTTCTGACAATGAGGACAGTGTTCTGTGGGGTGCTCTTCCCCCAGACAGTGGACTCACTGTTTGTGTCCATCAGACTTAAATGGATAGCCTGCAGCCTGTACATTTTTGAATCTGGGTGAACCAGGTATTTCCCAGACTCCAGTCCAGTTTGCATGGAACTGCTATGTCCACATAACTTCTTCTCTAAAAAAAACTAATTATGCTAAGGCTTATCTACAGAAGCTCTTTTTTTAAACTATCGCTAAAATCTAAGAGAAAGTTTAATGCGTATCAACTAGGAAAAGATTTCTGAGGTAATATCTATCTAAAACAACTGGCTAATTATATAACTTGTCAATGAGGTAAAGGGTGACAGCTGAGCCGGCGCAGTAGCCTCTTCACCAAAGCCGGCGCAGTAGCCTCTTCACAATGCATGGTGGACTGTCACAAATCTCCGATCAGAGGCACAGCGGCGCTGATGCATCTAAAGATGGAGCACCCACGTAAAGGTGGAGCATCCATAGGAACACTCCTCAAAGAATCTCTCAATTTCATTGTGTAGAATACAGTAGAGAAAATATCTGTCATAAAATTTTCAAATAGTAATAGAGAGGTAGCCGTGTTAGTCTGATCTTGCTAAAACAAAAGGAAAAACTATGTAGCACTTTAAAGACTAACATGATGGTTTAATAGGTAATGAACTTTCGTGGGCCAGACCCACTTCCTCAGATCATATTCTGGAAGAGAATTGGCATGACCATATATACCAAAGGAATACAGTGAAAAAAGTGACCACATTATTAAACTGACAAATCAGATTTAGTAAATACTGAGGCTATGTCTAGATTACATCCCTTTTTCGGAAAAGGGATGTAAATTAGACATATCGCAATTGCTAATGAAGTGGGGATTTAAATCCCCGCTTTTTTTTGGCACAGAGCTTTGTTGGAGAAAAGCCAGTCTAGACGCTGATCTTTTGAAAAATAAAACCTTTTCCGAAAGATCATTTATCCCTTATTTCAAGAGAACACAACAGAAGGTAATCAACAAAGATGCAGACAGCATTTACCTCTGAAAGTTGTAAACTTCTGTCTCTAGAAGGCAGAACATCAGGGAGAAAGTTACACTGATATAACATTGATTTACACTGCTGTATCAATCCTAGAACGTTTTTTCCCTTCCAGACATTTTCTTCAATAATTACCTCACATTCTGACAAGTTCTGTATATTGATATTACTGTTGATTCTTATGAGTAGACCTGAGCGCTATATCTAGTATGATTGACTCCCATGCTATTGTTTGTCTATAATTTCCTCAATTTCTTCCAGCCAATTCTACCTGACAGTTGACAAATTTTATCTTATCATATTATTAAAATTGTTGTAGCATTGAAGAACAAAGCACAGGCTACCATTTTTGATGCAGTCCTCATATCTGTTTTAAATGATTAAATATGTTTTCTGTTCAAAAGATATGCGAGCTTTGGAAATGTCAGATATGCTTTAAAATGCAAATCAAGATTTGTAAAGCTATAAACACCTTAAAAGGACTCTACCTTAGGTGGAATGAAACCAAAATGTAAGTCACAGCAAAATAATTTTGTTACCATTCTAAAAGTAAAAAAAAACTGTGAAAAAACAACCTTGCAGCCATGCCGCTGTAGCACTACACTACCTATGCTGATGGAAGAGGGTCTCTTTTAAGTGTAAATATTTTACTTCCCTGAGAGGTACTAGCTAACTGAATGGAAGAATTATTCCACCAACTTCTTGCTGTCTACCTTGGGGATTAGATCAGCTTAAGTATGTTACTCAGGGATGTCGGTTTTTTACACCTCTGCGCAATGTAGCTGGATTGCCATAGCAGAAATGAGGCTGCAGGGACCAAGCCCCAGGAATTCTTAGTTCTGCATGTCATAATATGACAGTGACTCAAACAGTAGAGTCTTGCCCACATGCTCAGGGTTTAGCTGATCGCCATATTTGGGGTCGGGAAGGAATTTTCCTCCAGGGTAGATTGGCAGAGGCTCTGGAGGTTTTTCGCCTTCCTCTGTAGCATGGGGCACAGATCACAGCTGGAGGATTCTCTTCATCTTGGGGTCTTCAAAGTATATGAAGGCTTCAATATCTGAGATATAGATGAGAGGATTATTCTAGGAGGGGGTGGGTGAGATTCTGTGGCCTGCATTGTGCAGGAGGTCAGACTAGATGATCATAATGGTCCCTTCTGACCTTAAAGTCTATGAGTCTATGAGTAGAAATATTATGATACTGAAAATGGACATTTTATTGTACTTAGAACAATCATTGTTTCAGGCCTTATAAGAATATACCTTGTAACCATCTAACAATATAGCTTGCTATATAGCGTTACAGGCCATTAATAATAATTTTATAAAGAGTGGATGTGTTTCCTTTCATCACAGTAATTGGTAAGATTATGTATGAAATACAGTTTATGTGACAGTGTGGCAGGATTATAAAATGATGTAGTCTCTTCAGATGTTATTTGTACCTGGTTTCAAGCAGTATCAATCACAGTCTTATACTGGGAAAAGTAAATTTATTCTCAGATTTCTATATCCATTGTTAAAGTGCCTTTTTATTATTTTAACCTGTGTAATTTAGGAAACCATGGCTTCCAACTGCAGTGCACAGTTGCTTCTAACCAACTGCTGAAAACATATTTCCTCAGTGTATTTTCTTATAGTATTGCCCTGCTTTGGTTTACTACAGAATATTTCTTACTATGGATGTAATGAAAATATGAATTTACAAAAGACCAAACTGTAAAGAGGCCAAAAAAGGAATAAAAGAAGCTCAGCTGGAATATGAAGACTTCCTAGTGGGCAGTAACTTCTAGTCAATCATTTAAAATGACTTGCTGTTAAGTGACAGCTTTTCTTTTCTTACATTATACGAGACCTGGAAGGTTTTATTAGCCTGCGTATGACTTTTTCCAATACATGCCTACTGAGATATTAAATAATAAAAATATATGTTCAAATAATAGGAGTCTAATATTAATCCCATAATGTGGTTGTCACTTTCCTAAACACTATGACTACGTCTAGACTGGCATGATTTTCCGCAAATGTTTTTAACGGAAAAGTTTTCCGTTAAAAGCATTTGCGGAAAAGAGCATCTAGATTGGCATGGACGCTTTTCTGCAAAAGCACTTTTTGCGGAAAAGCGTCCGTACCAATCTAGACGTGGTTTTGTGCAAGAAAGCTCTGATCGCCATTTTCGCCATCGGGGCTTTTTTGCGCAAAACAGTTTTTAGCTGACTACACTGGCCCTCTTGCACAAAAACATTTCCGGAAAAGGGCTTTTGCCCGAACGGGAATGTCAAAGCATTTGCGCAAGAAGCACTGATTTCGGACAGTAGAACGTCAGTGCTTTTGCACAAAATCAAGCGGCCAGTGTAGACAGCTGGCAAGTTTTTCCTCAAAAGCAAATGCTTTTGCGGAAAAACTTGCAAGTCTAGTCGCAGCCTATGAAAACAAGGAACTTCCTGGAATGAAATTCAGAACTCCTCCCTGCTCCAAAAAAATGACTTCTAATGTGACAAGCTTTTAGCTATAATTATGATTGGGCTGGTATTATGATAGATACATGGTTCTGATACCTCTGAGCAGATCACAGTAGTACAAATCCAAGCCTGCTAATACAAGACATTATATAAGATAGTTCTCTGTTTGAAAATATCTGGAATTTGTATCTAAGAATAAATGATTTAAGAACACAACATATTTCAAGGGTCCTTACTGATTTAGCCTGGGTTGCTTTTTAAAGATTTCTATGGATTGCCAACCTTTCAAATAAGTCATCACTAATTAATGTTTTCCCTAGAAGTCAGGCACTACTGTAAATATTTTCCCTACTGTACTAAAGAGCAATACTGCTTACAGTACCAACCAGCTCCATGTCAGGGGTCTGGCAGGAAGAGAGAGACAAGAGCCATGTAATTTAAAGATTGTCAAAGACTGTGAAAAGAAGACTACATCGAATTACCACCACTACAGTAAGGCAGACGGACCACTACAGCATTGATTATAACAAGCCAAGTTTCTGAGCCATTCAATCTGAATTTAAAACTCCAAAAAAGTATCAAATTGTTTCTGGGATTCTGCTTTGGCCCATTATGTATACATCTGGGTAACTTGGATTTAATGTTATGTGCATGGTTTGGGTAAATAACTGGTAAATTAATACACTCAATTTACATGAAAGACCAAAATTACTTTAGAAAGGAAACTGGGGAGTCCTTATAAAAACAAAAAACAGGACTATGTAGCACTTTAAAGACTAACAAGATGGTTTATTAGGTGATGAGATTTCGTGGGCCAGACCCACTTCCTCAGATCAAATAGTGGAAGAAAATTGTCACAACCATATATACCAAAGGATACAATTAAAAAAATGAACACATATGAAAAGGACAAATCTAATTTCAGAAAAGAAGGGGGACGGGTGGGGGGGGGGAGTAAATGTCTGTGAGCTAATGATATTAGAGGTGATAATTGGAGAAGCTATCTTTGTAATGGGTAAGATAATTAGAGTCTTTATTCAAACTTAAGTGTAAAGTGTCGAATTTAAGCATGAATGACAGTTCAGAGGTTTCTCTTTCAAGTGTAGTCTTAAAAGGCCTTTGAAGCAGGATGCAGGCAATCAAGTCATTGAGACAATGTCCTTGCTGGTTGAAATGGCAGGAAACTGTTTTTTCTTTGTGATCCTGTCTAATATCTGTTTTGTGGGCATTGATCCTTTGACTAAGTGTCTGAGATGTTTGTCCAATGTACATAGCAGACGGATGCTTTCGGTACATGATAGCATAAAGAAACACTCAAGAAAAGTTCAAAGGTGGGGGGGGGGGTGACATAAATTTAAAGGAAGAAATTACTCACCTTGTGCAGTAACAATGTTTTTTTGAAATGTGTGTTCCTGAGGGTGCTCCACTCAGGTGTTGGTGAATCCTTGCACCAGTGAACAGAGATTTTTATCCCATCAGTACTTTCTTGTGCTGCACATGTGCAGCAGCTGTCTTGCACTGTTTTTGTCTGTTAGCTGTGTGTGCGGTGCAAGTCTCCCTCCATTTCTTTTCTACCAGAAATATTATAATTGACTCCAGAGTAGAGGGGAGGAAGGGAGGGTAGTGGAGCACCCACAGGGGCACACATCTCGAAGAACCATTGTTACTGCACAAGGTGAGCAACTTCTTCTTCTCCTTTGAGTATTGTCCCTGTAGGCGCTCCACTCAGGTGACTGAAAAGCAGTAGCCACAGTGGTGGCGGTGGGCCATTGGAGTCATCTGCTAGAAGAAGCAAGGATGGTGTCACCCACAGATGTGGTAAGAACTGGTCCTTGCTGAAGTGCATAATGTTGTGTGAAAGTATGTGAGGAAGAGCATGTAGCTGGCCTGCAGATGTTGGCTAGTGGTACGTTGCATAAAAAGGCAATTGATGCAGCCATCACTTTGGTAGAATGGGCAGTGACTAGTTGCAGTGGCTCTGTTTCGAAGTCTGTAGCAAGTATTTATGCAACTTGATATCCATCTGGATATGTGTTGTGTGGAGACAGCTGTTTCCTTAGTAGGACTGGATGTGAATATAAAAAGTCTATTAGATTTTCTGAAAGACTTAGTCCTTCTTGTATTGAGGGTGTGTAATGTCACCTCCCTCGGGGAGTCATGTGGTTTGGGATGGTAAATGGGCTTGTTGATATGGAAGTCAGAAACTACCTAAAAACTGAGGTCTGAGGATAATCTTGTTCTTGATGAAAAGTGTATAGGGTGGACTTGACATGAGGGCTACAGTCTCACCTACCTATTGTGCAGATATGATAGTGACAATGAAGGATGCCTTCATGGCCATGTGTTGCATTGAGGCCATCGCTAAAAGTTCAAAAGGTGGTCTTGTCAATGAGTCCAACACAAGGTTTAGATCCCATGATAGGACCAGTGGGCTTATGTGTGGACATGCTTTTGATAGGCTGGCTAAGAACCGCATGGTGATCAGGTGAGCGAACACCGAGACATCATTTACCAGGTCATAGAAGACCACGATAGCAGAGAGATGGACTCTTATGGAGCTGATGAAGAGCCCTGCATTGCTGAGGTCCATTAAATATTTGAATATGGTAAGTATTGAGGAGGTATGTGCTCATAGATGGCGCTGACTGCAACTTTCCTGAAACCTTTTCCATTTATTTTGATAGGTGTACCTCACAGAAGTGTGATGACTGCTGAGGAGGATCTGTTTCACTCTCTGGGAGCAGGTAAGTTTGTCATTCTGGAACCACAGAGAAACCAGGCTGTGAGCTACGGAGTCTGAGGGTTCAGATGGTATGTTTGTCCATTGGGTTGAGTTAGCAATGGGAAGTGATAGGAAGGGGAATGGGCTTGGTAATTGACATAAGGAAACTAATGCTGTCTCAACCAATATGGCACTATTAGGATGATCTTCGCTCAGTCTGTCTGGATCTTGTGGATTACCCTGGAGATCAGGGGAATTGGGGTGAATGGAGCTCTCCATTGTATAGTAAAAGCATCTCCTGGGGAATATTTGCCCTGGCCTGCTCAGAAGCAGAAGTGGGGACATTTTTGGTGAAGAGGTCTATGCCTGGAAACCTCCACTGTTGAAAAATAGGATGATTTTGAGGCTGAACTCCCACTTATGCTGTTGAGAAATTTTCTGATCAGTTTATCTGCTCTAGTATTCTGTTGACCTGGTATGTACATTGCAGTTGGTGTAATTTTGCTTTTCATGCACCAGTTCTAGAACCTGATTGCCTCGGCACATAGTGAGCGTGATCGAGCACCCCCATCTGTTAATATAATGCATTCATGGAGTGTTGTTCATGAGAAGACAAATGGTATGGCTTTGGATGAGTGGTAGGAAATGCAGGCAAGCATTGTGGACCACCTGGTATTCCAAAATATTGATGTGCAGTCTTGTGTCTTGGTATGACCATCTGCCCTGCACTGTGTGCTATCCGCAGTGAGCACCAAAGCCTAGAAAGGAAGCATCTGTACTGATTATCCGGGAGGGGTCTGGGCAATGGAAGGTCACTCTGGACAGAAGACAGTTGGCTAGTGGGCAGGTCCACCATTGCAGCAATGTCATCACTAACTTTGGGGGTAATCTGTTTGGTGAGGCTATGTCAGTTGGGAATATATATTGACACCAACCAGGTGTGTAGGCATCTCATGTGCAGACTCGTGAGGGATATCAAGAAGGTCATGGCCGCCATGTGCCATAGGGTCTGTAGGTATGTGCAGACAGTTGTCACTGGGGCCTGTAGAATATTTTGTACAACGTCACACAGGGTCTGAAAATGGCTCAGAAGGAGAAATGCTCTGGCCACCATAGAATCCAGTGCTGCTCCAATTAATTCTATTCTCTGGGTGGGATCCAGAATAGATTTCTGTTTGTTTATTAAAAGACCCAGGTGAATAAAAATGTCTCAGGTAAGATCTGTCATGGTCATTGTGTGTTGTAGAGAAGACCCCTTGACCAAGCAATCATCAAGGTACAGGAATATGATAACTCCCCACTTTGTGGAAGGCTGTGACCAAGGTCTTTGAAAACATGCGTGGTGCTATCGACAGTCCAAAGGGGAAGACATGATACCTGTAATGTTCTTTGCCCACCGTGAACTGGAGGAACTTCCTCTTAGCCGGGTGTGTTGTTATATGAAAATATGCATCTTGGAGGTCAAGGGATGAGAACCAGTCCCCCATATCCAGTGCCAGAAGGATGGTTCCCAAAGTTACCATCTTGAACTTGTTGTTGTGTAAGAACTTGTTAAGTTTCCTGAGATCTGAGATCGGCCTGCATCCCCCTGTCTTTTTGAAAGTGAGGAAATAGTTGGAATAGAACCCTCTTCCATGAAACTCTGGTGGAACTCGCTCTATGTACCCTAGGAATAGTTTTTGAGTGTCTGCTTGTAGAAAGGGCTCATGAGAGGGGTTCCTTAAGAGGCATGGGGAAGGAAGGTGGGTAGGGAGCATAGGCATAAAGGGGATGGTGTAGCCAGTCCTTATAATCTTGAGGCTCCATAGTGATGAGAGCTTATTGGTGGTAAAAGGGTCTCAACTGATGGTGGAATGTGTGGATGGTATGCACTGGATCTAGAGGGTGGTTGTTCATGCTCTTGACCATACCTTCAAATGTGCTGCTTGGGTGCAGCAGATTGGGGTGTGGATGCTTGAGCATGTTGTGACCTTCTATTGGTCCGTTGTTTAGACCTGTTGTCAAATGGCCTCTGATGTTGCCTCTAGTAGGAGGTATTCCTAGATCTCTGGTATGGGGTGTATCTCCTCCTCTTATTGAGCGGCTTATACATTCTGAGTGTCCGAAGGGTTATGCGTGAATCTTTAATTGACTGGAGTACTTCATTGGTCTTCACTGCGAAAAGCTGAGCCCTGCCAAAAGGCAAGTCCTTCACTTTGGTTTGCAGTTCCCTGAGAACACCAGATGACTGCAGCCAAGAAGCCTGATGCATAACGATTGCCATTGTGGTTGATTGGGCTGCCGTATCTGCTATGTCCATTGACACTTGGAGTGCCAGGTGGGCAAAGAATTGGCCCTCTTTCATGATGGACTGTAGCTGAGGCCTCCTTTGTTCTGGCCAGCTGTTTAGTAGCTGGTATAATCATAATTAGCCAGGAGGGCCATATAATTCGAAATTCTCAACAGGAGTGTAGCTGATGAAAAATGTCAAGCCTTTTGTGCTCCTTGTCCTGGGGCATTGATTTGAACTGTGTTTAGCTGGGGGTGAGAAAAAAGAAAATTCATCTCCTTAGCTAGGATAAAGTATTTTCTATCAGCCCTACAGTTGGTGGGTAGTATAGAGGCTGGTGTTCGCCATATGGTTTCCGATGTCTTCATTTATGAGTAGTGCTGTCTTGGAGGATGTGCTGAGCTGTAGAATTCTTAGCAGCTTGTGCTGCTTTTCTTGCACCTCTTGTAGGGTGCTATGTCTTGTGACTGTGCTACCCTTTTGGATATTTGCTGAAATTATTTCAGATCCTTGGTTGGAGGAGAAGAGGAAGATGGAAATATCGCTTTGTTGGGGGACAACTAGGACTGCTGTAGTGGAGACTTACTATCTGAATCCGACTGATGTAAGTCATCATCTTCCCCTACAGGACCATCTGAGTCATGGCTGACGGTGAGGGTAGAGGATGAGTTGGAGACAATTGAGTAGTCTGTGGAGACTTTGCTGATGTTCTCATTGGGTAGCTACAGCTGACTAATAGGATCAGTGCTGATGTGATGGTTGAGAGTGATATTGGCCCTATAGTTCCTAGGGCGGTCACTGAGGTTGGTATTACTGAGGTGGATATGGCCATGCAGCTGATGGGCTGTTGCTCATGCATGGCATGGTTAGGCACTGCTAGGTTTAAACATCTCTAATTGCCAGCACAAGAGCACACTAATACCTGAGCGGAGCACCCACAGGGAAACCACTTGAAGGAGAAATGGGTTTCATCCTGGTGGATACAAATTCAATAAACTTTTTACAAATATTTTGACTAAGAAGTGTGAGGAAATAGATTGACTGTCAATATGAATATTAAAAGCTACTAACAATGCTAAATAGACCTTAAGTGAGTGGACAGGCAAACCCATATTTTTTAAATGAAACAAATGTTTTACAGTGTAATGAACAGAAGTCAAGACTGGGATAACACCCTCATTGGACACCAATATAACATTTTGCCCACTTCAAGCTATCTTTTCTAGTGTACTGCTTCCTAGAATTAAAACATGTGTCACCTCAACAAAACAATAATTTTCTAAATCTGTCAAATTTCTATTGTTCAAACTATGATATGAAATCATTAGGGTTCTGGGTAAAAGAACCTTCCTTCCTGTTGAGAAATGAATTGATTTTCACTGGAAACAACCTGAATATTCCCTTGAATAGAATCACAGACTGCTAAAACTGAAGGGAACTTGAGAGGTTATCAAAACCAGTCCTCTGAGTTCATGGCAAATCAAGCAAAATCTAGATCGGGGTGGGCAATAATTTTTGAAGGGGGGCCCCTTCAATGATTTCTCAAGTGGTTGCAGGCCACCCTGGAAGGGGCGGGGCCTCAGCGGAAGGGCAGGGCCAGGAGACTTCACTGCCCACTATCTCTGATTGACCTAGTTGCAGGAAAGCATGTGAAGTGTTAGCCCCTGCCAGGGATATGCAGTGCCTAGAGAGAACTGCCAGCTGTTTTGAACAGCTGGCAATTCCCTCTGGTGCCGTGTGCCCCTGGTAGGACAAGGAGACTTTGTGCACTCCCCTGTCCCCAGGACATGACTGGCTGGGGAGGGGGACGCGACAAGACAGCCATGATCCAGGAGAGCCCTTTCAATTGCTGCTATTGAAAGGGCTCCTGGCTCCTGCTCGAGGAGTTGCAAGCCCTTTAATAGCAGCAATGAAAAGAGCTTGCGCCTGCCAGGCAGCTTCTACCACGTTGCTTGGCAGCTGCCCGGAAGACACAAGTCCTTTGAATTGCTTCTATTTAAAGGGCTCATGCCTTCCTGGAGGCCATCAGGCAAGGTGGTAACAGCCACCCAGCAGATGCGAGCCCATAAATAAAAGCAATTGAAAGGGCTCGTGCCTCCTGGGTTCTGCCACTAATGGATAGCCTGAGGGCCGCCAGGCTGGCACAAGACCTTTCAATTTCTGCTATTTAAAGAAGACATGATCCCTTTAAATAAAAGCATTGAAAGGGCTCACACCTCCCAGGCAATGCATTAGCAGCAGAGCCAGGAGCTGCCGCAGGCTGGATCAAAGTGCTTGGTGGGCTGTTTGTGGTGCACTGACAGCCTTTTGCCCAGCCCTGATCTAGATCATCCCTGACATACGTTTGTCTAACCTGCTCTTAAAAATCTCCAGTGATGGAGATTCCACAATTTCCCTAGAAAATATATTCCAATGCTTCACCACCTTGATAGGAAGCTTTTCCTAATCTCCAATGTAAATCTCCCTTGCTGCAATTTAAGCCCACTGATTCTTGTCCTATCATAAGAGGTTAAAGAGAAAAAAATGTTCTCCCTCCTCCTTATAACACCCTTTTAGCTGTTTGAAAGCTGTTGCAATGTCCCCTCTCAGTCGTCTCTTTTCTTCAGTAAACAAATCCGACTCTGAACAATAACTGAATTAGAGGGAGGTGAACATGAAAATAAGAAAACCCTACTTAGGGAATCAGGTATAATTTGTCAGCCTGTTTGTAAATTGGATGAGATGAAAATGGATTGGAGATTGAGGCCCTGGATTTGACCCCAGCTGCCTCAGAGGGAGTTTATCTTGTGCTGGAGGGATGACAGCTCCCTTCTCTTTTTCCTTCTGACCTGCTATCCCCCCCTCTCCCTGCCTTCAAGTTGCCCCAGGGAGCGACCATCTGCTCAGCCATCAGCAGCATTTTGGCCATGGCCATTGAGACCCTTGGTGCTTCAAGTGGGCAGGAGTTCCCGTTGTTCCACATAACCCCTGGTGCTGGGACCTCTGGTGCTGAGACCTCTGATGCTGGGACCTCTGTGGCCCTGGGGCCTGGCACTGGGGAGATTTTAACCTCCCCTACCATCACTACAGATCCTCTGCCCTGTGAGGAGGCACTTCATCCCGGTGCCTCTTCTGCCGAGGCTGCTGACCCTGTTTCCACTCTCAGCCCCTATCCTACCCCTGTTCCCTGCTCAACCCTCCACCAACCAAATTTTCTACTCCTCCTCCTATTCCCCTTCCTCTAACTCCTTTTCCTAGTCCCCCTCCACCTTCTCCCTCTACTCCCCTTATTCCTCTTCCTCCTCTCTCTGTCCTCTTTCCTTCCTCTTACCCTACTGCTGCCACTCCTGGGTTGCCATGTTTAGTTCTGGCATTGGCCCCGAGGAGGCAGTTTTCATTTCTCTCACTCCCATCATGTCTGGAACTGTTTTCCCTCTGTCACTGCCCCTACCATAATCGCAGCAGGGACTTCAGGGTCCCTGCTTTCCTATGTCAGTTGGTTATGGGGCCCATAGAATCATAGAATAATAGGACTGGAAGGGACCTCAAGAGGTCATCGAGTCCAGCCCCCCGCCCTCAAGGCAGGACCAAGCTCCGTCTACACCATCCCTGACAGATGTCTATCTAACCTGTTCTTAAATATCTCCAGAGAGGGAGATTCCACCACCTCCCTTGGCAATTTATTCCAATATTTGACCACCCTGACAGTTAGGAATTTTTTCCTAATGTCCAATCTAAACCTCCCTTGCTGCACTTTAAGCCCATTACTCCTTGTCCTGTCCTCAGAAACCAAGAGGAACAAATTTTCTCCTTCCTCCTTGTGACACCCTTTTAGATATTTGAAAACCGCTATCATGTCCCCCCTTAATCTTCTTTTTTCCAAACTAAACAAGCCCAGTTCATGAAGCCTGGCTTCATAGGTCATGTTCTCTAGACCTTTAATCATTCTTGTTGCTCTTCTCTGTACCCTTTCCAATTTCTCCACATCTTTCTTGAAATGTGGCGCCCAGAACTGGACACAGTACTCCAGCTGAGGCCTTACTAGTGCAGAGTAGAGCGGCAGAATGACTTCACGAGTTTTGTTTACAACACACCTGTTGATACAACCTAGAATCATATTTGCTTTTTTTGCAACAGCATCACACTGTTGACTCATATTCAACTTGTGGTCCACTATGACCCCTAGAGCCCTTTCCGCCATGCTCCTTCCTAGACAGTCGCTTCCCATCTCGTATGTATGGAACTGATTGTTCCTTCCTAAGTGGAGCACTTTGCATTTCTCTTTATTAAACCTCATCCTGTTTACCTCTGACCATTTCTCTAACTTGCTAAGGTCATTTTGAATTATGTCCCTATCCTCCAAAGAAGTTGCAACCCCACCTAGTTTGGTATCATCTGCAAACTTAATAAGCGTACTCTCTATCCCAATATCTACATCATTGATGAAGATATTGAACAGTACGGGTCCCAAAACAGACCCTTGCGGAACTCCACTTGTTATCCCTTTCCAGCAGGATTTAGCACCGTTAACAACAACTCTCTGACTACGGTTATCCAGCCAATTATGCACCCACCTTATCGTGGCCCTATCTAAGTTATATTTGCCTAGTTTATCAATAAGAATATCATGCGAGACTGTATCAAATGCCTTACTAAAGTCTAGGTATATGACACCCACCGCTTCTCCCTTATCCACAAGGCTCGTTATCCTATCAAAGAAAGCTATCAGATTAGTTTGGCATGACTTGTTCTTCACAAACCCATGCTGGCTATTCCCTATCACTTTATTACCTTCCAAGTGTTTGCATAGGATTTCCTTAATTACCATACAGGGGTCTGGCCCAAAGACGTTTGAGGGCCTGAGGCCCCGACACCCGATATGCTGAAGGATGAGATGTGCTGTTTCTTGGAGGACATCCGTGGCTCCAAGAACAAAGTGGCTTTTGACATTCAGTGCTGAGGAAACTTCCATCTTGTCCTCCAGACAGTACGGGCCATTTTGCAGGGAAGGTAAAGGGACTGAGCAGTGGGAGGCTGCAGCCTTACCATCAGTCCTGCAGCTTCTGTGATGGCCTGCTTACATTTAGATATGGTCACAGTTTGCTGCGGGGCCCAATAGAGACTACCAGTACTCCTGCCAATGAGGATCTTCTCCAGACCTCTCAATGCCACCATTCATCCTTGCCACTCTGAACACCCGGGGCTGTAGGGTGGGTCTCCGGATCTGTAAGGTGCTCTCCTTCCTCTAGGAGATGCAGACCTCTCCAGCTGCTGAGGCTAGCTGGTGGCTGGAGTGGGGGGACAGGGTCTATTCAGCCATCTGTTGGCCCTGTTCATCCTGAACCTACAGCCCAAGGTGCCGGGGACTGCTGAGGTTGTGTAGGGTTGCCTACTGCACCTCTGGGTTTGGGTGGAGGGGCTGACATTAAATTTTGTTAACATCTATGCCCTGAAATCCAGTCCAGAGAAGCTCTGCTTCTTCCAGCAGTCGTCTGCATTCCTCAGCTCTCTGGATCCTCGTCAGTGCCTGGTCCTGGGTAGGGATTTCAATTGCTCCCTCAAGGTACGGGACCACATGGGGACTGAGCAGTGCCAGGCTGCTGCAGATGTTCTCAGGGATATAATAGACTAACACTCCCTGGTGGATGTCTGGCACAACCACAACCCAGACAAAGACACTGCATTCACTTTTGTCCGGGTGGAGGATCAATGATTGTTTCACTCCCAGTTAGACTGCATTTTTCTTTCTCATTGTTGTCTTTCTCTGGCCCACTCCTCCAGCATTCAGCCAGCCCTGTTCTTGGACCACCACTTGGTCCTTCGGCACAGTGGTGTTTGGATGTGAGGAAGGTGTACATGCAGCTCTTCTGCTGCAACGACTCCTGGGGGGCCAGCTCGTGAAGGGATGTGGTGATAGAGCAGTTGGAACAGGAAGTTTTAGAGCTAGAGAGGTATCTGGCCACCAGCCCCAGAGATCCATCCCTCTGTGGAACATACTGGGAGAAGTGAGAGGAACTCCGAGCCCTAGATGACCTTCGGGCCCGGGATGCCTTTGTTCATTTTTGCATCCATCTACTCCAGGAGCAGGATCATGGCTCCCACTTCTTTTACACCCTGGAGAAAAACAGGGGGGCTAAAAATGCATCATATGCCTTCTGGCAGAGGATGGCACCCCCCTCACAGATCTAGTGGAGATGTGTGAGAGGACTCGAGTCTTCTACACCTCCCTTTTCTCCCCAGATCCAACCAGATGTCTGCAAAATCCTCTGGAATGAACTCCCAACAGTTAGTGCGAGCGACAGGGACCGGCTAGACCTGCCTCTCTCTCTGGCCGAATTCTTGAAAGCCCTCTATCTCATGCTCACCAATAAGTCCCCGAGTTCTACCATGTGTTCTGGGGCATCCTCAGTCCAGACCTTGCCAGCATTTGGGCCGAGTCCTTGGAGAGTGGGGTCCTCCCTTTATCATGCAGGAGAGCCTAAGAAAGGAGGGGCCTGCAACTGTGGGGCCTATCTCCGCTCTGGTATCCGTTCATTCATCCAGGCAGAGTTCCACTGGGCAGCATCCACTGTCTCTCTCGAGATCTTCGGGGGGCAGTGGACACTGTTCGGGGTTCTTTGCTCGGTGTCCTTCTTTGGTTCCCTCATTTTGATCCTATGACCTCTATACCCATCCCTGTTTTCTCTTTATTTGTCCCCAGTAATCATTTGGCATTCTTGGCTCTGTGGACCCTCCCCATAGGCTGGTGGGTGGTCCTTTAGATGCTAATGTCCACCCACCTCCTGGAATCCAACAGGACTATTTTTTTATAGCCTTCTGTTCTAACCCTGTCATATTACTTAAACATATGGTGGTCAATTTTTAACCTGTTAGAATATATTTTAAGATTACAATACATGTTCCAGTGGAAAACAAAAACATCGCTTTGAATTGCATATTCATGCATATAGACACTATTGTCTAAATTAAATGTCCTTTGTTTACCAAGACTAATGAAGTAGAAAAAGCTAAATCCAATGCAAAATAACTTAATTACGTTTCAGAGGCAACCATTTTGCCCAGTTTCAGTAAGCAAGATAATTTCTTTGTGATGACACAATCAGTCTACTAATACTGATTCTGCTGGTGCATGCCAGAGTACTATACTGGGAATTTGATAAAGGAGGTAGAAGCAATGGAGTTAAGATTAAATTAAAATAAGACATATTAATGGAAATAGTGTTTGGGAAAATAATTTTACAAAACAAGTGCTAAGTACATAATAACTTCATTTTCAATGCTGCTTAACATAGGGCTAGATTTGTCTCCGGTTTATTTTCGATGATATCAGTGAGGTTCAATCAGGGATGAGTGTGATTCATTCTGGGTATGTATTAGTCTCTCTCAGACAAATTTAGAACAAAGGAGATTTTGTTTTTGCCTTAAATACTTAGGTTTTGCATAGTGGGCCAGCCATCTAGAATGGGCTTCTCTTTCCTTATATCGTAACAGAAAGACCCACCCATTTGTCTGTTACGCTTTTTAGGTTCTAGCCTCCTCCCATATAGAACAGCTTGCCAATAGGTAACTTTCTTTACATCTATATTAAGTAAGCAAATCACTCTGAAAAAAATAGCCACAATTTGAGCAATATCTATATGGCTGGGCTTCTACATTGTTTGCTAAGCTAGACTGGGCTATAAATTAGCAGTATCCTGTTCTTTCAGCACCATAATATAAGAACATGGAGATATTCAATTCATCTGAAGAAGTGGGTTGTGCCTACAAAAACTCGTGATACTATCTAAATGTTTTGTTAGTCTTTAAGGTTCTACAAGACTATTTGTTATTTAAAAGGGTGAGAAATTCAAAACAGGTAAAGGGAAACACTTTTTCACAATGTGTAATTGGACTATATAACTCATTGTCATATGAAGTCATTAAATACAGGAACTTAATACAATTCAAAAACAGACTGAGCATTCATATAAATATCAAGGATATTCATAATTAACAGAAACAACAGTGTTGTGGAAGGCATATTAAACTCCATGTTAAAAGGGGTGACCATAAGAGATAAGCAAGAGACCTATTATGGGTGGCAGTTTATCCTTTTTCTGCCTACTCTGAAGTCTGTATAGATTTCAAGTCTGATCCACGATGACAATTCACATGTTCCTTGTGCTTAAACTCCAGGGTGAAATCAAGACTCCATTTAAATTAATGTGAATTTCTCTATTAAATGTATTAGGACCAGGATTACAGCCCAAGATTTGAGAGAGAGCTTGTTTAAATGACTGAACCACTGGATCTCTGGATAGCATGTCTGAAATTTGGAGAAGTTCCAGAGGCATCCATCCAACAAGCTTAACAGTTCTGAATCTCACAACTGGAGTAGGCAATGGTTGTCACAGATCCTCTCACCAGTTTTTCCTTCATCAAAAGATAGAAAACACATACTTCAGGGGACACACCTCTCAATCCACCATGATTGAGAATGCTTCAGAAACTCAGAACATGGGGAGGCCCACCTTTTCAGATATTGCAAAGTACATTATTGGATTCATCTAGGCCAGTGTTCCTTAACCTTTTAAGACCGAGGAGCACCAAACAATATTTTTTTTTAATGAGGAACATCAAGGATATTGTTGAGAAGAAAAGAAAAAAAAAGTTTAGGGGAAAGTCATTGAGCAAAAATAAAAAAAAAAGGTCACCTGCCCCTTTAAGGGTGGCCATTTTGAATTCTGTTGTTCTCCGCAGCACACCTCTGACTGCCTCGCAGCACACCAGTGTGCCGCAGAACACAATTTATGAAACGCTGACCTAGGCTTTGTCTACACTGCAGGGTTTTCGTGCAAGAAGCTTTTTGCAGAAGAGATCTTCTGCAAAAACTTCTTGCGCAAAAGCACGTCCACACCTCAAAAGCACAACGCAAAAGCGATGTGCTTTTGCACAAGAGAGCATTCACACTGCATGGACACTCTTGTGCAAGAAAGTTCTGATTGCCAAAAGAGCACGTGTGCTTTTCCTGATAGGCTCTTTTTGCACAAGAAACCCCTGTAGAACGTCCACATACACCTTTTTGCGCAAAAAATCTTATGCAAAAAGGAGTTATTCCTCATAGAAAGAGGTATACCTACACCACAAAAAGCCCTCTGTTCTTCTGTTTTACTGTAAATTTTCTTACACAAAACTCCTGAGCTACATTTACACTGGCATGATTTTGCGCAAGAACTCTTTTGCAGAAGAGTTATTGTGCAAAAACTCTTCCAGGAGAGAGCATCTACACTGGCATGTGCCTTTGCGCAAGAGATGTGCTTTTGTGCAAGAGCATCCATGTCAGTGTAAATGCTCTCTTGCGCAAGAAAGCTCTGATGGCCATTTTAACCAGAGGGCTTTCTTGAGCAAGAAATTCATGTTGCCTGTCTACACTGGTCTCTTGCGCAAGAACAGTTGCACAAGAGGGCTTATTCCTGAGCGGGAGCATCATAGTTCTTGTGCAAGAAGCACTGATTTCATACATTAGAACGTCAGTGTTCTTGTGCAAGAACTCGTGGCCAGTGTAGACAGGCAGCAAGTTTTGGCACAAAAGCAGGTGCTTTTGCGCAAGATCGTGCCAATGTAGACACAACCCTGTAGTATAGACATAGCCCCAATGACTACAGGTGAAACTGAAGATCTCTTTTGGCATCAATTGTTCTGGGAGCAGAGTTTGGGATTTAGTCAATCCTCTTGGAAATGAAGAGATCCCACTAAGTAAGTCACGTGGTCCTTGTCTTCACTAGGATTAAAGATGTGTTTTAAACATGTGTTAACTGACAGAAATCAACTAAATGTGCTAAAATGTTAGTGAAGACAAAGCAATTTTTTTCATATGTTGATGGTTAAAGGAAACCCTATGTCCCCTTCTAGGTTTTACCTTTACCATCTAACCTGTCAAAACTACAATTCACTAACTGTAATCAAGATACAGGAGAATGTGACCTTCGATCGAGGTAGCTATTGTCAGAATCTTCCTCCCCTGGCTCCCCTTTGTCAGAATCTTTCATTGTGGCAGCAAGCTTTTTAGCAATGTAGGTATGGGAGGTACTACTGAGCCTGTAGAGATCTGTGCAGGGTACTCACCTATCTCTACCATATTCACTTAAGATGTGCCTCACTATCTGCACTGCCATTAATACCCATCTTAGCTAGGCAAGCAGTGTCTGCAGATTTTATGCTGCTGCAAATACTACCTATACTGAACAACTGTTCTCTGTATTTTGGACTGACATTTTTCATACAATCTAGATCAGTGTTTCTGAAAGTATTCCGCAGAATCACTCTCAGAAACATTTAACTGGCTGCCCCGGTTTGTTTATTTAGTGGCGCCACGGCCATGGAGCCTCACAGCTCCCATTGGCTCTGTTTCATCCTTTGTGGCCATCCTTTGTAGCGGGAAGTGGCCCGGCCCATGCCACTTCCCGCGGCTCCCCTTGGCTGCAAAGGACAAAATGGAGCCAATGGGAGCTGCAAGGCTCCGTGGCCATAGTGCCAGTAAATAAACCAGGGCGGTCAGTTAATGTGTTTCTGAGAGTGATTCCATGGAACACTTTCAGAAACACTGATCTAGATTGTATGAAAAATGTCAGCCCAAAATACAGAGAACAGTTGTTCAGTATAGGTAGTATATGTAGTATACTGATCTAGATGATTTTCAGATGAGCTTTGTACCTTATGATATGGATGTGAAAAAATGAACTGTGAAATCTTGCCATGCAACATGATACTGTAAGATATAAGATCATATTTCTGCTATGTCAATATTAATTCCAGTGGCTCTTAAGAAAAAAGAACTAAAACTTAAAAATTTGATGAACTTACGTGATAAAGTGGAACGGTGTTGCTTTCAGCTAGTGAGAAATTCAGGACATCTTGCTGCCCAGGTTCAAGCCTGACACTAACAGCAGATGTCAACATTGATGGGGTAATTGGATAGTTCAAGTTACTTGTGTTTTTGCCCTTTTTCCTTGACCTGCGGCCTGTGTCTCTTTTGTTGTCTTTCTGTGTCAAAGGCTCTTCTTGGATCACCAAGATCTTGTCATCACTCAAGTATCGAAGGAGTGAATTCTCCGAGTCAGTTGTTGGAGGAAGAAGAAAAGAAATATGAATAATACAAAACAAAAAGATATCAAATGTAATCAGGCTGCACTTTTATACTTAAGCACTCGAGCACACATCTGTGTGAAAATAAAGCTGCACCTTATAAAGGGTTACAGTGGGTGTTTCAATATGACATTTAAAATGGAGAACACAACGTACAGTTTTCTATTCATGGTAGTGTCTAGAGAGTGTTTTACTAAGACATGGGAAATGGAACATGGCTATTACCACAGTATTTCACAGCCCTTTAATCTATAGTATTTGCAGCTCTTGAGAAGAGCCGTCCTTATTAAGTCAGCGTTCACTGGCATACAGGGGGTCACATGAAGCTATGGTTCTTTATGGCATAGTAACTACAAGTGCACATGACTTGTTTCTTTTCCCCTGGAAACAGATGGAGTCAATAGTAATTGATTCTGCCATTAATGGGCTTTGTGCATTAAAACTGTGGAGCACTGAGATTCCTACTCTGATGATTTTTCTCAAAATATAAACCAGAGGTTCTCAAACATTTTGGCCTGTAGCTCACCCTGCTCAATGCAGTCCTTTCTGCAGACCACCAGCCAGCCACCGATGATGACACCTCCTGGCTGAAAGGTTGTGTGCAGGAGTGGGATGTAGGTGGGGGTCTTGGTGAGAAGGGGGTGCAAGAGGAGGGAGTGAGTGGAGGGTACTTACCTGGCTCCAGGCCTCTTACTGTTCCCAGGCACTACCCCCTGCTGCTCCCATTGGTCATGATTCTGGCCAATGGGAGCAGCAGGGAAAGCCTTCAGGTGAGCAGTTTATTGCACTTCCATTCCCCAGCCAGGGGGAGGGGAAGCAGCAGCACATGGAGCCATTTCCTTCACCCGCAATCTAGACTGGGTCCACAAAGCTCTCTTCCCCACTCCCCCTCTCCTCATGGTGCGAGAGGGGCATCAGGGCGGGAGTGCCAGCGCAAGCTGTCTGCTGCAGAAGAAGGGAAAGTCTTGAGTACATGGCCCACCTGCAACATGGGGACCACACTTTGAGAACCACTGCTGTAAAGCCTTAGCTCATGGCTCCACAATTCTGTAGCCCTGGCCTTTTCTTATTTTTTGGTTATGCAATTCAAGTTAACTCATTCAGTACATTTTAGTGTACAGCATAATATACACCCAGCAAAGAGAGCAGGTACTCTAATGAAAGCAAATGTGCCATCACTTAGCAATCAGGTTCTCTGATGACTCTTTTGCAGGTTTGAATAGGAGAGAAATCCAAAATCCTGCTTACTGGATTTCAGAATATTTGTCACGAAGACATTTGACTATAAAATTTCGAGACAGGTGTTTGGTAGAGCTGGTCAGAGGTTTTCTGATGGGAAGTTTTTTGGTTAGAAAATGCAGATAGGTTAAAAAAAGACACGTTTTGCAAAAAAACTTGTAAATTTTGATGAAAAAAAATTGTTTCAAAAGAACACTAGACAAAAAGGATTTTGATAAGATCAAGATATTTCAATTTTATGAAAGCAAAATGTTTCCATCCTAGTTCTTTCCTTAGTAAGTGTTTGAAACAAAGACCCTCCCAGTTAGAAAAAAATCATAATCAGGAAAAATGCTTCTTGGTCAATTATTGTTTTCTAGAAGTTTTTTAAAGCTACCTCTTTCAAATTAACTTTATCATGGGTTTCAAATGCAAGGCATAATTTCAAATATGCTTAAACTGTTGAGAATAACTCATAAAAATCAGTAGAGGAACTAGGAATAAAACCCAGATCATATGACTTCCAGTTCTGTTTGTTAGTTATAACACCATCCTTATCTGTATTTGGACTGATTAATAATGACTTTCAGCCAGCCATAGTCTTTGGGTCTGCACCAACACTGCATGTTTATTACTTATTACATTAAAAAGGAATTGCTTCAGGGAATCAGAATGAAAATATACTGTCCAGGTAACAAGCATTGTGAATTCAGGGAAAGATTTTCAAAATGTGGTTGCCTAAATAGAAATAACTAAGGGCTTGATATATAGGAGTACCCAAGAAAATTAATCTCATTTAACTAAAGGTATGAATTTGAAGGGATTGGTTAATCTTATTAAACCCCATGTGAACTAAGGATGTAAAATCCCATTGAATCATTTAACTGGTTAAACGTGGAGCATGCTGACATGACTAATGGTTGGCTAATACACTTTTTTATCTAGTGATCTTTGAAAGGGACTAGATCAAAGTGCATTAAGAGTCCAGTAGGATCCACATGGATGGTTTATCTGTGTCAGGTTAGTGCAGCATAGATTCACATTCCAATTTGCTGTGAATTGTTTGCATAGACAAGCCCCTAGTCAATTCAGATTATCTTTCCTAGATGTCACCCTGTAGACAAGCCCTGAATTTATAGTTAAGATTGCTAAATACGAATCTGGTTTTCACATGGTGTGGAGCAACTGCAGTTCCATTTATTGTAAATTTTTCAGGCCAGGAACCTGTTTTTTGTTTTCTGTTCAGTGTGATTTAGGGGTAATAGCAAACATAAACAATAACTGTTCATGAATTATACTAAATTGGGAGGCTTTGTAAGCTGTGGCAAGGGGAAAACCTACACTAAAACACCACCAAACCAAACCAAGACAAAATGACAACACCAAACATGCAAAAGCACATGAAACTAGGAAAGTCGGAAATTAATATTTATCTGTTTATCTAGCCACCCCACTCATGCCTCTGTAGCTTTTTTATGGGCTGCTGAATGGTGCAATATCTATCCATAAAACATACCTTAGGTTTCTTTTTAATTAAGAAAATAATTTTATGTCCTTGTAAGAAAACCCACAATTTTAAATTATGAAATTATAAGGAGTAAAAAGTCTTGGAAACATAGACTACTTTCTAACACAAAAATAATTCATGAAACCATTAATTCCACAATGCCTATCTATCCTAATCACTATCTTTGATTCACTGCAACTGTAATATTTTATGTATATATCATTCTGTCTGGAAAATGCACTTTATATGCTAGCTACAAGTGGAAAACTTGCCCTGGTGCTTGCTCTAGAAGAAGACATAGAAACAATGACCAACAATTTTAATAATTTAATGAATGAGACAGCAATGGCCATCCTTGGGAAATTCCGTAAGAAGGTAAAACCTTGGGTCACAAATGAAATGCTGCAAATGTATGTCATTAGTAGAGAGATCAAGGGAGACAAGAATAGCTCTGAGGGAGCTGATAAATACAGAGTGGTTGGCAGAAAGATGAACAAAGAAATGAAGGTGGCCAAGAAGATATGGATCAAAAATAATGCTGTAAAATTGAAGTGTATCAGTAATAAAAATAGCAAACAAGCCTTCCATGTTATAAAAGATCTCATAAAGGAAAGATGGACCAAAGCCAACACAATTCAAGACAAAGGGAACAGCCTTACAAAAGAAAGGGACATAATCAATAGGTGGACAAAGTGATCTTTATAATCACCAGACAAAGGGAGATCCTAGTATCCTGGAGAGCTCAGATTCAACAGAGGAGGATGGCTTTCCAATGCTGTGTGAAAAACTGGAGACAGCTGTGAAATCATGAATAAAAAGGCTACAAGTATTGACAACATCCCAGCCAAACTGATGAAATGCCAAGAGGAAATAGTAATAGATGTACTCACCAAGATCTGCAGAAAGATCTAGCAGACCTGTGAATGGCTCTCCATGCGGACACATTCATTAATCATCACTCTGCATTTATGTCAAAATTACTGGACCATAAGCCTAATTAACCATTTCAGCAAAGTGATGTTGAAAGTCATATTGAAAAAACTGAAGCCACAAGCAGAGAATATCATTGCTGAAGAACAGGCTGGCTTTCATACTGGAAGAAGTGCCACAAAATAGACTTTCAACCTTTGTATTTTATGTGAGAAGTACTTACAATACTAGCAGGACATCTACCACATATTTGTTGACTTTAAGAAGGTGTTTGATAGAGTATGGCACAAATCTATCTGGCTAACCATGAAGAAGTACAATGTTTGTCATAAGCTTATTCTTACCATCAAACAACTGTATGCCAAGGCCGACAGAGCAGTTCTTCTCAATGGCACAACAGGAGAGTGGTTTTGCACCACTGGTGGAGTCCGAGAAGGCTGCTTTCTTTTGCCCACACTGTTCAACATCTAGTTGGAGCACATAATGACTGATGCCCTAGAAGATCACATATGCACAGTCAGCATGAGGTGGGGCACGAACAATCTCAAATTGGTTCACTGATGACACTAGCGGCCTGGCAGGTTACGAAGATGAACTTGCCAATGTTATGAAACGATTGGCTGAAACCTTAGAAAAATACGGCATGGAAATCAGTTCAGAGAATACCAAGCTGATGACAAACAAATGTGATGGAATTAGTTCACTCATCACTGTCAGGGGAAAAGAGCTAGAGACAGTGAAACAGTTTACGTCTTTGGGTGCAATCATCACTTACGAAGGATCAAAGGCAGAAAACTGGGCAAACAGCACCAACAATGGCAAAGTTAAAGCCAATTTGGAGGAAAAAGAACATCTCCTTGGAATCCAGACTGAAATTACTGCACGTGTTGTCATGTCCATTTTTCAGTATGCATGTTAGACATAGACCCTTACAGACGAACTTGGACAGAAAATCCAGGTAGTAGAGATGAAATTCTTCCATAAAATCCTGGGCATCTCCTACTTGGATAATATCACTAATGAAAGTCCACAACATCATCACCAGTTCACTGGATCATATGAAGACTTGCTGACAACCATGAAGAAGCACAAGTTGAAGTGGTATGGCCATGTAAGAAGATCACCTTGCCTATCCAAGATCATCCTCCAAAGCAGAGTACAAGGGAAGAGAAAAAAGAGGTAGACAGAAGAAGAGATGGATTAACAACGTAAGAGAGTTGACAGGAATGGACTTTGTGGAGACTCAAGTGCTGGAACACAATCATTGGGGTGGGACGATTGATTGCTCCTAAATTATGGTGCTCCAATGACCAATGTAGTTATGGGAGTGGTGATGATGATCACGATAATGACGACACGTGGTTATAAACTACTGGTAATATTTTATTTCAGAGAGCAACTCTTAAAATTATCAACTAGTTTGCTAACGAAGTAGATGAAAAAGCTAACACTAGCAGTGATTAGCAAAGAAAGAATATGTTACAATGGGCAATGTAAAATTCAGTTTGGTATTAATTTACAAACAGCAGATAAAATTGAACCAGAACAGGACTTAGTATGTATTTCCAGTCTCACGATAGTTAAAATAAAATAAAATAAATACTAACACATAACACATCTAGGAATTTTTCTTTAAGTAGGATGAAGTGAATGTTAGTATTTAGAGTGTGGGCTGGGGTTCAGGACAGGGGCACAGGAGGTGGTGAGGTCTCTAGGTGGTGCTTACATTGATGTCTTCCTGGAAGTAGCAACATTTCCCTCCCTCAGCTCCTATATGGAGGTGCAGGCAGATGGGTCCGTGTGCTAACTCTTGCTGCAAGCACTGCCCCTGCAGCTCCTACTGGACATGGTTTCCCCCCGTGTACCCACTCCACCTCTGAGGCCATCTCCCTTAACCTCCAAGATTTAGTTAGGAGCATAGTACAAGTCATAGACAGGTCATGGTTGTGATATTTTTTACTGGTTATGACCAGTCGATGACTTTTACTAAAAATTCCCAAGGCTAAAATATAGCCTTATACATGCACATAGATCCACTGAAGTCAAAGCTCTTCTCACATAAGTATTGGGTACTGATTTACCAACATTTCATTATTATTTTGAAATGAATATTGCTAGTATGAGTGTCCAAAGTAGAAAATTTTCATCTAAACTGTTTTTCAACACAGATGCTCTTTTTTTCAACATGAAAGCATTTAGAAAATATGGTGATTTTGAGAAAATTTTGTTTAAAAACAAAGCATTTCAACCATGTTAAATTACCCTATTTAAATATGACTTTTTGGAACAAAATTAAATACTTGTATTTTTAAAAGTATAAAAAGATCAAAATAGAACTGGGACATTCTTCTCTGCTGAACACACAAGATGGGAGTAATGCTGATTCCACAGGTGAGTATGATCTTATCCATGCTCATGTTGCAGAGGGATGGGCGAGTAGTTGGCACAGGTCATACCCAGCCTTCCAGAGTAGCAGTTGCAGGACTAGGGCTATAATAACATTCAGGGCCACTACACAACTAGTCACCCACCACAATTGATGAGGAGGGAGGCGGAAAATATGGGACAATTTGTCCACTTTTAGGAAAAAGTTTGGATACCTGCAGGAGAGCTTAAAAAAGGGAATGGCCTGTTAAAAATGAGCTGTCTAGTCACCATACCACTAACAGTTATGAGAGATGAGGAACAGTTGGTGAGTTTTATCCACCACCTATCAAAGTTAAAGTGTGCCATACTTCCTTTATCTTTGGGTTCTATTTCTACCACTAGCCTTCTTCAAGGCCCAAGCTCAAATCCTTTTGTATTCAAAACACTCACTGAAATTAGTGGAAGCTTGACTACCAGTCTGAGCCTTGATGTTGCAGTAAAACTAGGTGTAAAATACAGATCAAAGTGGGCCCTAAATGAAACAGTTTGAATGTATAATGTGAGTATGGAATCATACTGAATGAACATATTTGAAAGTTTTATATACCATTAGCAATTATTTGAGATATTTAGTCACGTTGGCATTTGGAAGCATATTTCATTTTTATCTCTCTCCCTATATAAAAAAGTATTTCCTGCTAGATGACAGAATGACGTCATCATGCTCTCTGTTGGTGAGCATAGTGAGCTGGAGGCAGCCTATTTTGCAGCCAGAGAGTGGGGAGTAGGCAAGTGTAGCAAGCAGGGTGCAGCCCCTTAGTTACAATTAGAGAAAATAAAACTTTAGGAACACAGAAGTAACAGGAGAGCTAATACAGTGTTTCTCAATCAATGGTACGAGTACCTTTAGGGTTACTCAAGAGAAGTCTGGGGGGTACGTCAACGCAACAGAAATTTGGAGAAATCTGAATTTTTGTTTTAAGTTTTACAGCGCTTTATTATTTTTGTACTTTTTACACCCAAAATTTCATTGCCTGCCCGATTACAATTAAGTTGTTTAAACAAATGTGTTGCAATGATAAAGAAATTTTTGTGTGTCTGAAAAATGTAGGTACTCGGGGTACTTATATATATATTTTTAAAAAGGGGGTACCTTTTAAAAAAAGGTTGAGAAACATTGAGGGTATGTCTACACTAGCTCGTTAGTTCGAGATAGGTAGGAAAATGAGGGCAACCGAAGTTGCAAATGAAGCCCGGGATTTAAATATCCTGGGCTTCATTTGCATGTTCCCAGGCACTGCCATTTTTAAATCCCCCTTAGTCCTAACTAACTGCCCATGGCTAGATGCAGCAATTAAACGTTAATTCAAACTAACTTCTTAGTTCGAAATAACTGTTACTCCTCATTCTACGAGGAGTAACAGTTAATTCGAACTAAGAAGTTAGTTCGAATTAACGTTTAACTGCCACGCCTAGCTGCGGGCAGTTAGTTCGGACTAAGGGAGATTGAAAAATGGCGGCTCCCGGGAACATGCAAATGAAGCCCAGGATATTTAAATCCCGGGCTTCATTTGCAACTCCGGTTGCCCTCATTTGCCTACCTAGCTCGAATTAATGAGTAGTGTAGATATACCTTGAGCTAGTAGACAGGCTCTTCTCCATTCTCCATGGTACTTGTGAGACCTAAAGCAGGTGTCTGGGGTACACATTTTCATCGTTCTTAAAGAACAGAGAGAAAAATCTTGGACCTCAGCAATGAAGAAGGTACTCACCTCGACTACCTCTTTTGTACATGTTTGGTTCTTTTGACTCCCCTATCCAGCTGAACTCTGTAGGCATAGAAACAGGCCTCAAGTCACCTGGAAACAATCAAAGAAGAACCAATTTAATTTTTGCAACTGATTAATAAAAGGTGGTTGTGTGATAAAATAATTAATGCCTGTAAACTGATTAGAAAAAATACCCATTAGTGTAATCATTTATTAGCATCCTTTTATTATTAAGCTTGCAGCTCCCTGATGCTTTTAAATATATAGGGTCAGATTCTGTTCTTTTTTATAGTGGTTTAAATGTAAACTCCACTGATTTCAGTGTAGTTATTCCTTATTATAAGTGAGATTAGAATTTTTATACATAGTGTCTCCTGAAGCAAATAGCAACAACTCAGCAAATAGATGATTTTGGATGGAAAACCAAAGCTTTCTGAAGCTAGCATGCTTTATAAAATTAGAAAGGTTACTGATTTACCCACAATTAAGTCAGGACTCTCAGGGCACGTCTACACAGCAGAGCTAAAGCCGAAATAATTACATAGCTTAAGTTAAATAGCTTATTTTGGCTTTTGGCGCTGTATACACAGCAGGAAATCCGAGGTAGAGCACTCTTCCTCTGACTTCCCTTAATCCTCATAAAATGAGGGTTACAGAAGCCAGAGTAAGAAGTCCTCCAGCTCGATATTATTTTGACATTATGTTGAAATATCTACTTGTAGTGTAGATGTGGATTGTTTCTTTGGAATAACGTTAAATTTGATATGCAGCTTCCTCTTATTCTAACTTAAAGCATAACATGGAAAGGGAGGGACACAATACTGAGAACGGCTACTGGGGGGCAGTGAGCCCACAGACGAGAGCTATCCTGCAGAGTGGTCACTGAGGGGCTGCCATACCACCAAGACAGTGGCCAGCAGGGCTGGGGCTCTGCCACCTCGTCTACCACCAGACCAAATAAGTAGCTCCCATACCTCAAACCCTTTCCCCTCCTGGTCCTTGGCTGAAGTGCAGGGGGGTAGGGAGAGGATGAAGGCCCCTGGCAGTCACAGGAGCTAGGGGGAGACAGAAAACCCTCAGTGACTGGAAGACTAAGTGGAGGCAAAAGGCCTTTGATGGCTGGAGGGCTGGGGAGGGGGAGACATAAGGCCTCTGATGGTCAGGGGGTTTGCGGGAGGAGACAGAAAGCCCCTTATGGCTTGGGGAGAAGGACTTGCTGGATGGGACCCCCATCTCACTTCCCCAACCCTCACTCTCACACCCGCCCATGCCCCCAGCCTCCTGCCTTACCTCCCCCACATTCACTAGGTCCTGCCCTCATTCCTGCACTCCCCACACTGCCCAGCCCTCTGCCCTGAAGAACCTGGGAAATGCCAGGTAAGTGTTCTAGGTCTATACTATGGAATCAGTAGTAGTTATGGGTATGTCTACACTACCCCGCTAGTTCGAACTAGCGGGGTAATGTAGGCATACCACACTTGCAAATGAAGCCCGGGATTTGAATTTCCCGGGCTTCATTTGCATAAGTGGGGAGCCGCCATTTTTAAAACCCCGCTGGTTCGAACCCCATGCAGCGCGGCTACACGGGGCACGAACTAGGTAGTTCGAACTAGGCTTCCTAGTTTGAACTACCGTTACTCCTCATTTCACGAGGAGTAATGGTAGTTCGAACTAGGAAGCCTCGTTCGAACTACCTAGTTCGTGCCCCGTGTAGCTGCGCTGCACGGGGTTCGAACCAGCGGGGTTTTAAAAATGGCGGCTCCCCGCTTATGCAAATGAAGCCTGGGAAATTCAAATCCCGGGCTTCATTTGCAAGTGTGGTATGCCTACATTACCCCGCTAGTTCGAACTAGCGGGGTAGTGTAGACATACCCTATGATAGTAAGGACATTAAACTAAGAATACTGACTGTGGGGAGAGGTGATCTTTTTTTACCTTGTCAGTGTAAATAGTCATCAGTGAACACACAAAATCACCTTTAAATTACAAGTTAAACCCTGTCTGAAATAGTCGTCCAAAAAAGATTTCCAAAATCCAATCATAGTCTAGTTTTATGGTCTGCTTGTTTCAAAACCAAGTTGTTTTCTGAAACATTAGACATTACCCAAATATCTTGTTCCTAAAATAATCACATATCTGAAAACACTGTACACCAAATCTTTTCTTGTTTCCAATTGCTCATTTCTTTAATTCTATAGTTCATTACTGAAAAAAGTACTTCTGGCATATAGCTACCGTACAGATGGATGAATGGAGTTTGTTATTTACTGATATGTAAAATATTGTCCCTGAGAGATCTATTTTAACTAAGCTAGTACTAATTCATAACATGACTACAACCATAAAATTATTTTTATAGGAAGATCTTTCAGAATAATCCAGTCCTATATTAATAGCTTGCTCTGTTTCTCTAATATTCCTAAACCATCTGTTTTAAAATAGATATGATATGCATAATTATAATAAAACACATTTTTACTACTGCTTATTTGGATTTCCCTGGCTTAGCTTAGCTTTTTCTAAATACCTTTGGTTTCAGTTTTATGTATAATGCCTTTCAACAGGCCTGCCAACGAGGGAGTAGTTGCCTTGGGACATTTGAATCTTCGCCAGAGCCCCAAGCAGACTGAGGGCTGCATGGGAGAGATATGGCACAGACGGGGGGGGAGGCTAGTCCAAGCCCTCAGCCTTCTGTCTGAGGACCCTCCCATTCTGGAGGCACAAAGCCACACACCCCACACACCTTGTCCAAGGGCCAGATGAGTTTGCTGGCCCCCCTGCCTTTCAACTGCATTAGGTACTGCATCTTAGAAGAACTGAAGAAGATTAGGAAGGCTGTCCATTACAATTATCTAAAAGGCTCCAAGTATGTTGAGATTGACTGCAAGTTTTGGATTTTATAGCAATTATCTGCTACAAAACCCAAGATCAATAAAAATTCTTTTGCAAAGATGAAAACTCATTCTAAGTGTAAACATTTAAAAAAAACATTCATTCTCTTCCAGGGTTTGCAACCTAAACAAAGCAGCACAATGCTAAGTACATAAGATACTGAAAGTAAAATGAACTAGAAACTGATTAATGATAATTATGAATGCAGCATCAACCTTGTGTGATAATGATTTCAGGGCTGACAATTATTCACAGTTAACTCACACAATTAAACTAAAAAAATATAATCACATAAGAGCATAAGAATGGCTATACTGGCTCAGACCTTTTGAGTCCATCTAGCTCAGTATCCTGTCTTCCTACAAAAGCCAATGCCAGATGCCCCAAAGAGAATGAACAGAACAGGTAATCATCAAGTGATCCCTCTCCAGACACCCATTCCCAGCCTCTGACAAACAGAGGCTAGGGACACCATTCCTACCCATCCTGGCTAATAAGCATTGATGGACCTAACCTCCATGAATTTATCTTATTCTTTTTTGATACTCTGTTAAAATCCTGGTCTTCATAATACCCTCTGGTAAGGAGTTACACAGGTTGTGCACTGCATGAAGAAATACTTCCTTTTGTTTGTTTTAAATCTGCTACCTATTAATTTCATCTGGTGACCCCTGGATCTTAGGTTATGGGAACAAGTAAATAACTTTTTTTTATTTACTTTCTCCATACCAATCTGATTTTATAGCCCTCTATCATATCCCCCCTTAGTCTCCTCTTTTCTAAGATGATAAGTCCCAGTCTTTTTAATCTCTCTTCATATGGCACCTGTTCCAAACCCCTAATCATTTTTGTTACTCTTTTCTGAACCTTTTCCAATGCCAAGATATCTTTTTTGAGATGTGGAGACCACATCTGTACACTGTATTGAAGATATGGGTGTACCATGGATTTATATAAAGGCAATAAGATATTCTCTGTCCTATTTTCTATACTTTTTCAAACGATTCCTAACATTTTGTTTGCTTTTTTGACTGCCGCTGCACATTGAGGGTACATTTACACTGCACGTTTTTTGCGCAAAATTATCGGTTTTTGTGCAAAAACCTGTGGAGCGTCCACAACTCAAATGCATTTTGCGCAAGGAAATCAAGAGTAAAATAGCAGAACAGAGGGCTTTTTCCACCGTAGGTAAACCTCCTTTTACAAGGCATAACTCCCTTTTGCGCAAGAGCTCCAGAAGGGTTTTTTGTGCAAGAAACCCCTATGGGAAAAAGCACAGGTGCTCTGATAGCCATTCTGTGAATGGCCATCAGAGCTTTCTTGTGCAAGAGTGTCCATGCAGTGTGGACACTCTCTTGCACAAAAGCACATCGCTTTTGCAATGTGCTTTGAGGTGTGGACGTGCTTTTGCAAAAGGAGTTTTTGCGCAAAAACTCTTGCACAAAAGGCTTCTTGCGCAAGAAGCATGTACTGTAGATGCAGCCCGAGTGGATGTTTTCAGAGAACTACCCACAATGACTCCAAGATCTCTCTCCTGAGTGGAAATAGCTAATTTAGTCCCCATCATTTTATATGTATAGTTGGGATTATGTTTTCCACTATGCATTACGTTGCATTTATCAACATTAAAATTCATCTGCTATGTTGTTGCCCAGGTTTTGTGAGATCCTTTTGAAGCTCTTCACAATCTGCTTTGGACATAACTATCTTGTGAAGGTTATTATCATCAGCACATTTTGCCACATCACTGTTTAACTCATTCTTCAGATTATTTATGAATATGCTGAATAGGATTGGTCCCAGTATGGAGCCCTGTGGGACACCTTTAATTACCTCCCTCCATTCTGAAAATGTACCATTTATTCCTACCCTTTGTTTCCTATCTCTTAACTAGTTATCAGTCCATGAGAGGATCTTCCCTCTTATCCCATGACAGCTTACTTTGCTAAAGAGCCTTTGGAGGAGGACTTTCTGGAAATCTAAGTACACTATATCCACTGGATCCCAGTACTTTGCTGTTATTTTCTGCTAGTGTTTTACATGGAGGCTGCACTAACATAGCGTACAACAAGTACATTAGGAAAGAAACAAAACAGAGAAGAACATCTCCGAGATGCATAGAGTAAACCTTATGCACCATTAAAGTTATTTCTCCTGCAGCAAAAATACTGTCAGGTAAAGTAGCACGTGCTTATGTTTACAAGGTGATAGATGTCACCTAAAAAATCATTAGCGGAAGGTTCCAGTGTTTTTGCAGTGTTGTAGAGAAATGAAAGTACATTGCACAGATTCCAATTCTGCTTTTAATAGTCTGCCAGAAACTATTTCTTACAGTATTCACCATAATTTCTTTAAAGAATAATTATGCTGGGAAATAGTGGTCAGAAAGCTGTAAGCAGAAGGGACATGCTTCTACTCGTGATTAATTCCTGACAGTAATAGTTGCAACTATTTAGAATTATTCCATGTGAAACAAAAGACTATCAAATTGAGCCCCAAACATTCCTATGGTCTGGTGACTGACTTCAGTGAGAAAAGTATACATGTATCAGAGGACAGAACCAGCCTCTGAGTCCTGGTCTACACTAGGGCTTTATTATTGACATTTTGAAATAACAAGTGGAGCGTCCACACTACCAAACACGTGTAGGATCCCTTTACTATAGGAGCCTCTGACTTTTACTGGGAGGATCCTTTGTGCTGCAGTCTAGCCCTGGAAACTACAACTCCCACGAGCCCTTGGGAAAAAGGATGGAAATTTGCTCTCTTCCAGGCAGTGTAGGGAGAGAGTTGGGGGACTCCAATTTGGAGAGAAGAGCCAGATTGCTAATGCAGAGCCTTTTCCAGTCAAGGAGCTGCTGCTGGAAGCTAGAGCTTGTTGCTGAGAGCCTACTCAGGCTTTGATCTAATAGGCTGCTTCAGGGGCTTTTGATGATTGTCCTTGAAGGGGAGAGACCCTGGCTGTGCTTGTGACTGATAAGCGCCTGGATAGAAGATACTGTGAGTAACTGTGGCTGTTTGGGAAAGTGCTGCCTGCACAGAGGACAAACTGACTCTGGATCTAAAGAGAGGCAAGTGATCTGCCCAGTGAACCAGAGATACTGGCATTTGGTGAGGCCTGCTCCAGTGTCAGGGGGCTTTTGCAGTTGTTGCTGCCTGGACTGACACACAGAGAACTTGTACAGTGCTGTCTCCACTCCAGCAGCAGATCTTCAAGCACAAGTAAGTATCTGGGACTCTGAGATCCAGAAGAGTGCACACTCTGGGGTGGGAGAAATGGTGGCAATGCAAATGCCATATAGAGAAGTTTCCTTTATTTCTGTGTACTTTGTTAATTGATTTTATTCATTTTTTAGTCTGTTAAACTCTGTTTCTTTAAATAGTTAAGTAAAGATGTGTTAAATCTAATTTAATCAATTAGATGTATATTATTTATAATTGTTGTTTGGAGTTAGATCCAGAATATTACTGGAATAAGTTTATTCCTGGAGGCTCCCAAGGCACACCAATAAGTGTGTACAGGGCAAGCCATGTGGAGGCACCGCCCTTGTATATTCCTTTAGAAGTAAGGGTTCCCCAACTATTCATCATCATCACTGGGATACTCAGTATCTCCTTTAATGTTAAAAACATCAGGCCCCCAGGCATACAGGTGAGTGTGGCCTGCTCCCAAGTAATCCAGAGAGTTACTCCCATTATTTCTAAATAACAGGCAGCTTATTTCAAAATAATAACTCTTGCTTTCCATGAGGAATAATGCTTATTTTGAAATAGTGGTAGTGTGGACGCTTCACTGCTGCTATTTTGAAATAACTACTCCCCACAGTCATTCAAAGGAATTACACCGCAGTGCTTCCCGGGGCTCTAAGTCAAAGTAGCAAGTCCACATTAAGGGAGCCTGTCTCAGACTAATTTTGAGGCTTCTCTGTAGTGTGGATATGCTATTTCAGGTGTTATTATTTCAAAATAATTTTCCAGTGTAGACATTCCCTGAGGGTATGTCTGCACTAGCCCCCTAGTTCGAACTAGGGTGGCTAATGTAGGCATTCAAACTTGCAAATGAAGCCCGGGATTTAAATATCCTGGGCTTCATTTGCATGTTCCCAGGCAGGAGCCATTTTTAAATGCCCTTAGTTTGAACTGACTGCCCGTGGCTACACGTGGCAGTCAGAAGTTAATCCGAACTAAATCCTTAGTTCGGATTAACTGTTACTCATCCTGCAACGAGATGTAACAGTTAATCCGAACTAAGGATTTAGTTCGGATTAACTTCTGACTGTCACGTGTAACCGCGGGCAGTCAGTACAAACTAAGGGGATTTTAAAATGGCGCCCGCCCGGGAACATGCAAATGAAGCCTGCGATATTTAAATCCTGGGCTTCATTTGCAAGTTTGAATGCCTACATTAGCCACCCTAGTTCGAACTAGGGGGCTAGTGTAGACATACCCTGAGGGAGTGCCTTGTCTGACAGAAAAGGCAAATCTTTTCATTGGGGACAATGACTGAGAAATGTCACTCCAACAAAAATAAAAATCAACATATTGCAAGTTACATATAAATATATATTTATATATATGCTCAGCTCATACCATGTTAAAGTTGTGTGACCCTCACAAGAAAATAACCTCTACAGCACTGAAAAGAAAAATACCACAAATGCAAGAGTTATATGGCTTCCAGTATGTTTCAATAATAGTATTCTAAAGTTCATTGAGCATCAGTGTTAATCTTTAATATGGACAAATGTATTTATAGCTCAGCAACATTTTTTCAGTGTATTATATACAATACTTTAGATCTTCATAAAATAAGAGTTTATTATTGTTACAATATCTTGCCATCACATTTGGCACTGACCATCCTAGGATCTCAAATTGCATTGCAAACATTACCTAATTAATCCTCGCAATACGTGTTAAGGTACTAAGTAGCTGTACCCTTTTATATAATGTTAAATTAGGGATTTCATTTAATTTTGCAGCTAGTTTCATCTTCTAACAATGTCTTTTCAGGCAGTTCCATGATATTTAATAGCTCATATTTTTGCAGAGAGTAATTACTAGTTGGAAAATAATATAGTGTTAGTGATACAATTTGTTAATCTGGTCAATTTCTGAAGACCAAAGCAATCAAGCATACCATGAGTGGGTGTCTTTTCCCTTCTCCGAACTCCTGTGGTTCTGCCTCTCTCAAACTCAGAGCCCATTGGATGGCCCTCACCTTCGATTAATGTATAATACTTTCCACTTTCATGCTCCAGAAAGTAGCTGGGTGACTCAGAGCCTTTCATTCCAGACTTTCCATATTTGCTGATGTCGTGACAAGACACGATTCCAACTTCATCCCTAAAAATATTAACATAAAACAGTATACCAAAGAGATATGTTTTATAGTGTAAATATCTGTAATAAAATAATATAAAGTGAGCTCTACACACTTTGTATTCTGTGTTATAATGGAAGTCAATGTATTTGAAAACAGAAAAATATCCAAAAATATTTCATAAATTTCAATGGGGATTCTATTGTTCAACAGTCTGAATTAAACTGTGATTAATCATGATTATTATTTTTAATTGTGATTTATTTTTTGAGTTAATTGCATGAGTTAATCTCATCTGTAATATAAATTCCTGATGTGCTGCTCATCAAAGACTTTGTACTTAAACTTTAGACCCGACCAAGTTAAAAAGGCAACAAACCTCAACATTGTCACTCTGGAATAAGAATGGTTATTTATCCTACATTAACTGTTTCTCTAAGATGTTGCAGTCTGTGAGGATCCCACTTAAATATCTGCAGGTGTCTTGAACACTCAAGATCAAAATCTTTTGACTAGCAAGGTATGTTGTGGCCATACATGCAATGCATGGATCCTAAAGCTCATGCATGAGGACATAAAGGGTGCTTCGCAACTCAAAATAAGCTATGCAAATTGAGCTACACCAATTGCATAGCTTATTTCAAAATAGCTTATTTTGAAATAGGAAGTGTCTACATAGCACTTATTTTGAAACAGAGCACTCTTCCTCCAACTTCCCTTACTCCTTGTACAATGAGGGTTATAGGAGTCGGAGTAAGAAGTCCTCTAGCCTGACTATTTCAGCATTATTTTGAAATAATGTTGCGGTGTAGACATACCCAAAGAGTGGAGTGGTGCAACCCTTCTTTGGGTCCCTCACAATTCCCATGACAGCTTAGGATTCAGAAAGTGGGATGGAGGGGGAGGTTGTGGTATTCACACTGACAACATCTTGGATAACCATTGTTACTGTATGGTAAGTCATATTTCATCTTCTTCTTCAAATAATGTCAGTGTGTATACTACTATAGGAGATTGGCAAGTAGGGTCCCCTCTGGATGGATGGTGAGGAGTTACAGCTGCATCAGTCAAACAGATATTATATTACTGCCCTCCTGAACGTGGCATCTACCCTGAACTGTGGGGCATTCCCCATTATGGGGACACTGAGGAATATTTAGGGCAGGGCTACTCAGCACGTGGCCTGCAGGCTGCATGCGGCCTACGGCCCATTTGTTTGTGACCCACAGTGCAGTTTGGGTTTACACAGGTCTCAACATGCAGCCCACAGGTGGGATCCTTTGAACATGGCCTCCACTGGAAATAAGTTCCACAATGACAAGTCAATATAATGATCTTCTGTTGATACGCATTTTAGTAGTTAAATTTCTGGATGGACATTGCTCATTAAAAGTGATGTCATATGGGTGGAAATTGAGTAAATATTGCATTTTATTAATATCAGCAGGACTGACTTAAATGGGGCCCGCATGTTATGTAGTCTTGCCTTAATCTTTGTATTCATGCCCATGAGTGTGAAAGAAGCTATTTCCATATATTTGCATGTATATGCAACCACACTTAAGTTGCGGCCTTTGGCATGTGCTGTGAGTATTATTGTGGGCCCCGGGGCTTTCAAAGTTGAGTAGCCCTGATTTACAGGGTTCAGTGAGGTTCTGCTGATGTAAGCCAAAGGTCAGCAACATCTGGCATGTGTGCCATAAGTGACACGCAAGATGATTTTCAGTGGCATGCGCGGGCAGGGGAGTAAAGAAAGCCCCAAGCCTCATTGTATGATTGGTGAAAAAGTTGGAGCCACAAATGGCTCCACTCATGTGCATGCGCTCCCCCTCCAGCTGGAGGAACAAAGCAGAACACTGGTGCTCTGCCTGCACAGAATCAGGCCAATGGAGCAGGAGGAAGCCATGCCTAGGACAAGGATCCTGAGAGCAATGCGGGAGGCAAAAGCAGACCAGACACCATCTTTCCCATTAAGGACCTGCTGCTTCCATGTCTGTGTCCCCTGCTGCTCTGCCCCTGCCTCCCGTCGCCCACATGTGCTATGGAATCGCACCTGTTGGAGAGTCCCGTGGGGCTGCTGGAGTCCATCATCCAGGTGCTGGCAGGCTGCATCTTTGCCAGCCTGCCTGAAGCCATTGGCTTGACTCCGTGCACTCCTGGCAAGGCATGGTCTCTGTCACGTTGCTGAATTGGAGGGAAGCAGCCAGATTGCTGCTGCACCCCTAGGTGGGGGTGTTGGCCCCAGAAATTGGTATGGGGGGAGCCATGTGGGGTATTGAATGGGAGATTATTGTTTGTTGATCTTATGTACGCTATTTATGTGAGTGTATAATGTCTATGTGTGTAGGTAGGAATCTGTAATCTGTGTGGAAGCTGAATATTCCTGTGAATGTGGTTGAGCATTGCTATGGACAGGCTGAGTAGTGAAGCCCTATGGAACAATGGCCCTTGATGGCCCAAAGACACACCTAAAGCAGGAGGGCGGAGACCCAAGAGCTGCCAGCAGAGAGAGGCTGAGGACCAGGTGACCGGCTGGGACCAGAAGAGGCCAGGAAGGAGGTATAAAGAGGCCATGCGGTCGATGCCATTTTGTTCTCAGCTCAGCACTTCATCCCAGAGGCAGCACTGCAGGGATTGAAGAGCCCGGAAGACCTGTGAACCCATCCTGATCGTAGGATGTGCAATAAGAACTTTTAAACCAGCAGCTGTTCATCTCTGCTAGAGCCTGCATCGAGAACTGGGAGATTCGGTGCATGTAACGTACTGTACTTTAATAACCTTACTCTCATGCTTTTCTTTCTTGTAATAATAAACCTTTAGATATAGATTCTAAAGGATTGGCCCAGCGTGATTTGTGGGTAAGGTCCAGAGGGTAAATTGACCAGGGATCTGTGGCTGGTTTCTTGGAACCGGACAGAACTTGTTCGGGGTAGGTGGGATTGGGTGCTAGGACCCCCCACCTGTGTATAGGCCCGGGGACATCTGGGGCACGGATATTGCTGGGGTGTCAGAGGGGTTTTGCTCGGGAGGCTTCAGGCAGGCAGCTGAAGTGCTCTGTGGGACTGGTTTGTGGCCTGTGTGGAAAGGTCACCAGTCGGGGGCTGTAAGAAGCCCCGGATTCGAGCAATTCGCCCTGAGCGGACGCCCTCAGCTGTGCCCAGACACGGCCCGGTCCGTCACAGTGGCGTAGTCGGCAGGATCCACAGATCTTGGTCAATTGAGCTTTGGGATCAGGACCCCACGCTGTCTAAATTTGATTTTTGGTGTTGAGAGTTTGGTTGATTAAAGAGCCGCTGCGATGATCCCGGAATTATATGAGAGTCTGAGCAAAAGTGCTCTGAAGGATTTGTGCTTGGGGAGAGGCATTGCCTTTAGGAAAAGGGCCTCTAAACTAGATCTGGTAGTGTTGTTACTAACCAGAGATGTGGATGAAAAGGAGCAGAAGCAAGCCAAGGAGGCTGCTGAAGGAAGGCGGAAGGCAGATGAAGAAATTGCTAAGAGAAAGCAGGAGATGGACCGGGAACTTGAGATGACAAAAGCAGAACATGCAGAAAGAATGGCAGAGTATGCAGAGAGAAGGGCAGAGCATGCAAAGAAGATGGCCCTAGCCAAGGAGGAAAATGCTAGACTTGACCTCCAGCTTAAGAGACTAAATGAACAAGAGAGACTGTATTCTCCTGAAGGTTCAATGTATAACTCTGTGGGTATGCGGTGTGCTTATGATATGGCAGACGTATTTTACCCAGCTGATGTGAGAACCCAACCCCAAAGCATGTGTGAATGCAAACCTTTTGTGTTACCTGTAGCTAGCAGGGAGGTTTGGGAAGGGGGTGCATGTGGGTATGGAAAGTTTCTTGGAGCTGGTCAGTCTCCCTGTAACCAAGGGGAAAGTGTCTCTACATGTGTGCCTGTGGCGGATGGCTGTGTGTCTGTGCGGGGGGGGGGGAAGGGCAGTGAGTCTGTGGGTGAGGGCCCGTCTGATGCCTCAGAGGTGAGGCTGGAATCAGAACCAGGGCAGGAAGAGCCCAGAAGTCAGGGAAATGTTTCTCTGGGGCAGTCTGGAGTGGCTGGCCAGAATGAAGTTTTAGTTGAGGAGTTGGTGGCTGGTGAGGTTTGTGGAATGGAACCTGCACAAGCTGAAATTGAGTCGTGTGAAGTGTGCGCAGGCTGGCAATTTGGCGGGTGGAAGTAGCAGTGGGGCAGTAAAGGAAGCTGTCTCAGTGGCTAGCTGTGTGCCTGAGATTAGCCAGGGGTGTGGGGACAAGGGAGAAACTGTCTCTGGTTGTCTGTCCGTGTGTGGGGAAGAGTTTCTTCCTTTGTCTGAGGAAGATGCCCCACAGCCTGTGAAGGCTGAGAGCAGTGTTGTTGTCCCAGAGTTGGGTCTGGATATGGCTAAGGCCCAGAAAGGGGGTGGCCCAAGGTGTGTGTCTGCTGGGGAGAGGGATGAGGTGACTCAGGTAGAGTCAGTCAGTGTTTTACCAGAACCCCAGAGACCAGACAGTGGTGACCCTGATATTGTGCCTAATGCTGCTGTGTTGCTGGCAGAGAGGGGAGCGACTCTGTGGGAGCAGGGAGACCCCTTAGCCCAGGCACAAGGAGAGAATGAGGGTGTGTTAACTCTGGTGCCTAATGATGGTGTGGACGTTTACAGCCATCTAGAGAGCTACACAGGGAGTGAAGATGCCTCTGACCCTGTCTCTTGTGAGTCTGTCTATGTGCCTGAGAGGGGATTATCTGTGAATCCACCTGAGGGGCCAAGAGATAACTCAGGGAGTAAGGGAAGTGCAGGAGGAATTGGTTGGGGCTCAGCAGGGCAATGCTACTGCAGAGCCAGGGAAGGGTGAACTGCTGCTTAAGGAAGCTCATAGGGAGGAGAGTCCTGGCAGTGCTTGTAGCAAGCAGTTTGCAGTAACTGAGAGAGGTGACGATGCCTGGCTTGGAGAAGGCATTCAGGAGAAAGCTTTGCCTGTAAAAGGCAGCAGCTTGTTGTGAGAGGCACTTGTTGCAGTGCCTGACAGACAGAACTGGTCTGTTAGCAGTGACTCCACTGACTTGGGTTTAGGGAAACCCAGTGTGTATGGTGGTGGAGAAGTCTCAGAGGGACTGAGCGTTGTTCCAGATGAGGCAGGAACATCCAGAGAACTGGAGCAGGCTGCTAACCCAGTGACTGTGGGTGACCAGCTTGCTGGGAAGTCAGTGTGTGTGGGACAGGATTGTTCCCAGGTGAATGAGGAGAGTGGGAAGTTAGTGTCTCAGATTCAGGAGAAGGACTGGGTAGCTAAGTATGCAGAGCAGAACAGCTATGTGGTCACCCTCCCTAGGATGCAGGAGATGGCAATTAAGCTCCCATCTCTGGACACGGTGGACACTCATACTCAATCAGGGACGTTGATATCTGGTTCTATGTGGAAACAGAGGTTAGAGAGGGACAGAGGAGAGACTTGGGAGTCTACAGCTTACTGCTGTTACCCCACTGAGTGGGGGAAGGGGGAGAATTCCAGGGCCATTGTGAGCCAGGGAGTCACGCCCAGCCAGCCCATTGTCTTGGTCTGGCCAGAGGTTTCAGGCCTGGAGCCCAGAGGACAGGGGGGAGGGGCAGGACTTGCTTTGGCCAAGAAGATTTGCAGTTTAAACCTGAAGGGCCAAAACTGCAATGGTGTGGGGCCAGAGAAGGGGCCTGACGGAGAATTTCAGTATACACCTGATATAGGATTGTTCTTGTTACTGATGTTAATTCTTGTAACCAATGTATTATTGTGGCAGAGAATTGTAACGGTATACAGGGTGCATGAGCTTATGAAAATACCATGTAATCTGTCTGGAGATGTACCAAACGACAGACGGTATGTAAGGGGACATTGTGATGTTGCTATTTCGTGGTTAACACTTGTAACTGGTCTTGGAACTTCTTACAGGACAAAAAGGGTTCCAGCCAGAAGGTCCAGTGTAAGAAGGGAAACTGAGGCACACCACCATTTTGTTGGGGGAGGCCTGTGATGCCCTCAGTGATGTTACTGGCATCACTTCCTGCATCAATTTTGCGTTGGGGGTGTCACGTTGCTGAATTGGAGGGAAGCAGCCAGATCGCTGCTGCACCCCTAGGTGGGGGTGTTGGCCCCAGAAATTGGTATGGGGGGAGCCATGTGGAGTATTGAATGGGAGATTATTGTTTGTTGATCTTATGTACGCTATTTATGTGAGTGTATAATGTCTATGTGTGTAGGTAGGAATCTGTAATCTGTGTGGAAGCTGAATATTTCTGTGAATGTGGTTGAGCATTGCTATGGACAGGCTGAGTAGCGAAGCCCTGTGGAACAATGGCCCTTGATGGCCCAAAGACACACCTAAAGCAGGAGGGCGGAGACCCAAGAGCTGCCAGCAGAGAGAGGCTGAGGACCAGGTGACCGGCTGAGACCAGAAGAGGCCAGGAAGGAGGTATAAAGAGGCCATGCGGTCGATGCCATTTTGTTCTCAGCTCAGCACTTCATCCCAGAGGCAGCACTGCAGGGATTGAAGAGCCCGGAAGACCTGTGAACCCATCCTGATCGTAGGATGTGCAATAAGAACTTTTAAACCAGCAGCTGTTCATCTCTGCTAGAGCCTGCATCGAGAACTGGGAGATTCGGTGCATGTAACGTACTGTACTTTAATAACCTTACTCTCATGCTTTTCTTTCTTGTAATAATAAACCTTTAGATATAGATTCTAAAGGATTGGCCCAGCGTGATTTGTGGGTAAGGTCCAGAGGGTAAATTGACCAGGGATCTGTGGCTGGTTTCTTGGAACCGGACAGAACTTGTTCGGGGTAGGTGGGATTGGGTGCTAGGACCCCCCACCTGTGTATAGGCCCGGGGCCATCTGGGGCATGGATATTGCTGGGGTTTCGGAGGGGTTTTGCTCGGGAGGCTTCAGGCAGGCAGCTGAAGCGCTCTGTGGGACTGGTTTGTGGCCTGTGTGGAAAGGTCACCAGTCGGGGGCTGTAAGAAGCCCCGGATTCGAGCAATTCGCCCTGAGCGGATGCCCTCAGCTGTGCCCAGACACGGCCCGGTCCGTCACAGCCTCCATTTCACACTTTAGCCCATGGGCCGCTAACTTATTTCATGTGTAGAGAAGCATGTTGTAGTAAATAAACCCTGTTACAGACAGACACTAGGGAAAAAAAGTAAGTGCTGCCCAGATCTTGCACCCCTGTCTCCCTGCTCTGTGACATGACCCTGTACTTTAACCCTGCTCCTGCAGAGTTTGATTTAGTGGGTCTAGTAAGGACCCACTAACTTGATTGCTGATGGTGCCCCCATCAACTCCTGTACTCCACAGCATCATGTGAACACTGTGGAAATTCGACTTAAGGTATGTTGACTCCAGCTACACTATTCTCGTAGTTGGAGTTGTGTATCTTAAGTCAGCTTTCTCCCTAAGTGTAGACCTAGCCTTGGAACGCATTAGTACTTTCTGAAGGTATTTTCTTTGGAGGGGAAAAGGAAGATTTACCTTTCCTGGTCCCCTGAAAACAAAATATGTGTAATCATACCAGCTGGCAATCCCTGCAAAGCCAGAAAGAATTATTCTGGTGGCCTCCTTAAAGATGATAGACAGTGATAGAGAGACTAATACATCACTTCTAGAAGTGCAAGCCTTCAAATATGATGTAAGTAGTCTCAAGGAAGTCAGTGAGACCTCTGATATAATTAAAAGTTATGCACCTGCTTAAGTGCTTTGCTGAATCAGGGTCTCAAACAGGTTTTCATGTCTAATTGTTTAAGTAGAAACAAAAGATCTTATGACATTTTTAAAAATAAGTCACTCAAAAGTTTGGTATCCATATTTGTACCTCTTAGTTCCACTGCACATTATCTGGCAATCCAAAATAGTGCTAGACTTTCATTGTTGCACAGAGGATGGGAGTTATTCAACACATAAGCCACTCATGTTACAGCTTTGTATTCTAATTCAATGCCTTGAACTATGTCTTGAAATATTTGATTTTGCGTAAAGTGGAAGGGAAGAATAAGTTATTTCAGTTTGTAGTATGAGGCAACTAACATATAAAATATTGCCTGAGTGTGCTCAGATTCATTGGGAGATTTACCTTGGGCTATAAAGTCCTGACATGGGAGAGAGGATGAAAATGTCCTGGAGAGCAGAGCTGTCAATTTTTGAGGACATGCCCATTGTGCTGGTTGGAGTTGTAGAGCTGCTTGTTGGGCTGGTTGGAATCACAGGCTGTAAAATAAAATCAAATAGAACAAAAGTAAAGCATCATCATTTCCATGCTGCATTTCAGCTGTGCTTTAACAAAACTTAACTCTGTTTTCCTAGTGAGGATCACCTTCTCTTGGATGCTCTCTTTTTTTAGATTAACCATAATTACAGCTTCTTGCAACAAGGGATATTTGTTGAATTTTCCCCAGCTTTTGTGAGTATTGTGAAAGGCAATGTAAGTTATTTATTGGAGAAGGCTGAACTATAGCAAACATATGTGTAATGGTGTTACAGATATATCATGGAAAGTATTAAAAATTGTAAAGCAATAAAGTATTATCTTTAAATTTCATAATAATAAATAGATTAGAGAACACTGGGGTTTTCTAAACCCATCTGATGCTAGACTGAAGCATAGTCTTATTAAAATGAAAGGAAAGCTGAACTGATCCTTTCCCTAGCAATTAGGGGGTCATAGCTGAGGTATAGAACAATGGACATTCTACTACTTCTGAAACTGGCCTGAGCCCTCCAGCTTTCATGAACATGCTACTGCTGTCAGGATCTCTTGGTTTGTGCAAGATCATGCCAGCAGAGCAGAATGGAATGCTCTTCAAAATGGCTGCCTCCATCTCACAAGGCATGATATCAACCAAAACCAAGTCCAATTTTATATCAGTCCTGGATAGGGGAGAAACTTGAGGGGAAAACAGGATTGTCCATGTTAGAACTGAAGGAATAGCCTGCCTATAACTAAATCAAGCAGACATTTCTGCACTTTCAGTAGCTCTCCTCTCTATTTCTGTGGGAATACAATACCCGTACTTTTAATTTATAGCATTTATTCAATACTAAAAGATGAGTGGTTGCTCCAAAAGTTAGGATTTATCAATGGGAATGGACTTAATTGTATATAGAAGCTAGTAGTTTTCAAATATGTCAAGAAGGAATTCCTATAGTGTATCCCAGTCTTTAATTGTATTTAATTACAGTAAACTTCTGATAATCCGGCACCTTTAGGACCCAGGGGGTGCTGGATTATCAGATATGCCGGACTATTGGAAGGGGGGGCTATGACGGGACTTGGGTGGGGGGGATGCCACCCCAGACTCCTCATAGGCCCCCCTTCCGATAGTCCGGCTCTGCCCCAGGCATCCCCGATTCAGCCTCTGCTGGTCAGTTTCAGCAGCAGCTGAATCGGGAAAGCCGGGCGCAGAGCATCTCCAATTGTCCAGCTGCCCAGAGCACTTCCGGGTTCCTGATGGTGCCAAACCATCAGGAGTGCCAGAGCATTGGATGCCGGACCAATGGAGTTTTACTGTATATACTGTATAATACAGAGGCTAAATGAAAGAGTTCAAAACCATAGTATTGGGGAGGGGAAAAGAGACTTCTTACTACTCCCACTTCTCCTTTTAGAACATAACCATAGGATATGAAAATGGGATCTTTGGACCATGCACTCCAGATCCTGCTTATTCCTCAGCTGAAAGCATAACTTTTATTTGTGACACTGCAGCTTCTGTTAGCCGTGGGAACAGGGCCAGTGAGCAGTGGGAAAGTAGTCCTATTTGGGTTCCAGGAAGTTGGTGGGTGTAAACCCACACAGGACCCTCCCTCAGCCTTTGGGGAGGATCCACAAAGCCCATGAACTCAACCAGCTAAACAAAATTCTGCACAAAGGTCCCACACACAGCTGTGACATTATTCAGCTGATGTTGTGATGTATATCACTATTTGAAAAACCAAGCTAGATTTTTATGCACAATTTAAAAAGGTATAGGTTACTACCAGTTAGAGTAATCAGCAATGACTTGTCTTCTCACATCTGCCTTGTGAGCCACACACTGCAATAATCTTACTAACAGGGTGGCATGATTACAAGTAGTTAAAATAATCTAATCATGCTGAATTGATATATGTTAATATTCAATCCTTACATGACACCTGCAGTAGAAGCATGAAAGACTGCTCATTGATATTCTGTGAGTGTTGCTATAGATAATGAATTAATAAAAAGGAGGAAAGAAGGGCTGTGGAAAAGGTAAATATTATATAAATGAATTTTAAAGTATAAAAAGTTTTGGACATCTTTTAATCAAACAGTTTTAAGCTCCTACACAAAAGATATGCTTTTTCACTAGACCTGTGTTTTTCATAAATGCAATATAGTCTCAATAGACCACTGTATTTGTATTTAGGGCATGGATACATATATTAATTCAGGCAGGTTGTATAATTATTTATGCAGAAATCTCCAGTTTGAAGAGACACAAATGACTTTAAATAAATGCAAATACTTTTCTAGCAGACTAGAAGAAAAATCAAGTGGATCTAGGAATCAGATGGGGAACACCAGAGTTCTGTAGAGCCATGTATTTAAATCAAATACAGCTAAAAATTCCACCCTACATTAGTAAACAAAAGATCTCATAAACATTTCTCAAGAGCAGTAATTTCCTGCAGTGTTCTTAGCCAAAAATTCATCCCTTCCCCTTCAACTGCTGTGCAGCTTAAAGTACTGCAAACAGTACCAGATTTTACCTTTAGTATCCCACCATTATTTCAATAGCTCTGTTTGTACACACTATAACCAATAATGCTTTCAGGATTGCAAAGCATGTTACAATCCTTCAAGATGAAAAGTGATAAACAGGATCCTAATTTTCTGTGATCCACCAAAATTCTGATACAAACATAAAAATCTATGTTTTTCTATAGTTAATATGAAACACTGAACTCTAGTTACTCTAGCCACAATGTATATAGATATTAATTGAACACAATGTTTAAAATGATATACAGTAGAACCCCATTATCAGCATCTGCATTATTCAGCTCTTCCTACTAAATGAACTACCAGCCACCCAAGTCTGACACTGCCAGGGCTGGGGTTAGCTCCAGCCAGCCAGTGCTGACCGTGCGAACCACAGCTGCATACTGGAAAAGTGGTACTGGTAGTTCCAGTAAAATGTAATTAATAGTTAATGTTAGGAATGTGAATATCTAACTGGTTAACCTATAAGCATCACCCTTCCTCATGAGGGTGGGGTAGTTCCAGCCTGCCGCGATATGCCGCAGGCGGGGGACTCTCCAGCCTATTTGGGCTGGAGCAGCTCTCCACCCACCTCCAGTGGGCCTGGCCTAGCTGGAGCTACCTCCCATGCTTTGGGTGAGGGGCACTCCAGCCCAGTTGGAACAGTCTCCACCAATGGCATGGGGGAGGGTTGCTCCCGCCTGGCCAGGACCCCCCCCAACTCTGTTCAAGTACTTAACTGACTAAAGATAATGTTTAACCAGTTAACTGATTAAATGGGATTTTACATCCCTAGTTAATGTGCTTTTATTCTTTCACAAAATGGAAAAACTAATAATTCCCCGTTAAAATGTAAATTTTTATGTTTTTCAGTGACAAACTGATTTCTAGGATCCCTGGTTATAAATAAAATAGTTAATATTTATTTTCACTGCTTATCTATAGGAGTTATCAGGTTTTTCATGTCATAAAAAGAATTAACACAACAAGAACCAAACTTTTAGAGCTGATATTCTAGCTTTAGAAAACTTGAACTGTTTTTCAGGTGATATACATTTAATAATTATTGGTGGAGGAAGGAAGTCATCACATGTATACAGAGATTGTGGGGTTACTCTTGAATATTGATGGACAGCCAGTATCTTCTTGCTTCCACATCTCCAAAACACCATCTACAGATATAGAACCTGATTCTGATCTCACTTCGGTGTAAATCAGGAAAAACTCAACAGAAAACCAATGGGGTTATATTGGTTTAGAAGTTGTGCATGCAAGAGAAAAAGTCTTTCTTATAGGATATTGCTGTGCCACAAACACGTGGTGTAATTGCAGCTCATGTGGGTATGCCTGAGCTACCTTTGAGTTAGCTAGTAACAACAGTAGTGTAGTCATGGCAGCATGAGCATACTATAGTATGAGAATTTGCTTCTCAGTATTTGTTCCTATACAGTGAAAAAACCTACTGTATAGAAATTTAAATTACAAAAAACTTGGAAATAATTATAACCAAGGGGCTGTATCAAATTTAAAGTTTTGTCAGTTTAGTTATTTATACCTGGCCTGACGATGCATTATTAGATCCCCTATTAATCCTCACTTCTCCAGATTGAACATACCCGATTTTCTAATAGGTCAGGTTTTCTAAACCTTTTATCATTTTGTTGCTTTCCTTTGGACTCTCTCCAATTTATACACATCTTTCCTAAAGTGTGTACCCCAGCCCAGAATTGGTCACAATACCCCAGTTGAAGCCTCACCTGTACTGAATAGAGTGAAAAATCCCCCCCCCCCATGTCTTATTTACAATACTCATGTGACTATACCCCAGGATATTAGCTTTTTTTGCAACAATATCACGTTTTGACTTATATTCAATTTGTGATCCATTTTTCAGTAGCACTACCTCTTAGCCAATTATTCCCAATTATGTAGTTGTACCTTTTATTTTTCCTTCCTCGGTGTAATACTTCATACTTGTCTTTACTGAATTTAAATCTTTCTGATTTCAGAGCAGTTCTCCAAGTCATTTTGAATTCCAGCCCTGTTCTCTGAAGTGCTTCCAACACCTCCTAGTTTAATGTTTGCAAATTGTTTAAACGTACTTGCCGCTCCATTATGCAAGTCATTAATGAAAATATTGACTAGTACCAGACATGGGTGTGACCACTACAGAAGCCCATTAGACCCTCCCAGTTTTATAGAGAACCATTGATAACTGTTCTTTGAGTAGAGTCTATCTACCATTGTGCATCCATCCACCTTACACTAAGAGCACTGCAATGTAGGGAGAGCAGGAAGCTGGTAAATCTAGTAAAACCCAATAGTTGTCCAGATCCAAAACCTTGAGCATGATTATCCCTTATGTTTGGTGGGAATTATGACAATTTAGGGTGGGGTACGGAATCTCTGGTTTCTTCCCTGAGGGGAGTAAACATAACTCCTTCATGAGTAAATTAGCCAATGAAGAGGAGTGGAAGTGGCAAGTTTTCTGCAGGCCTGCCAAACAGGGATACAAATTGCCCAGGAGCTGGTGATTCAAAGGGGCTTGGGGCTCTGTCACAATAGCATTGGTGGTCGCTGAAGCCCTGGGCCCTTTAAATCTCTGCCAAAACACTGAGACAGAGCATCGAGCTGCGCACTCTGGGGAGAGCTAAGGGCAGGGTGGGGAATGCTTTGTGCTCCAAGCAGCCCTGCCCTTTCCACCCTCATCCCCACGCCTTCTCGAAGTGCAGAACTACCCCCTCCCCAACGTTGCCTAGAAGCCCACATAGGCTGTCGGCTCTGCTGGTTTTCTGTAATTTACTCATGAGGTCCCAACAGAAGGTAGCTTCATGTCTTCATACTTCCCCAACAGAAAAGCCATTTGACATTTTTGATCAATGATTCTTTCCCAGACAAATCATGGACCCCTTACTAGTTTGCTTCATGCTGGCAAAAAGATCTACAAAACTACCGTCTTTGAATATTCACTCTCCAATTTTGAAAAACAAGATTTTTGAAACTGGACTGAAATGGAATCGGTATGTTTTCATGCCATAACTAAAGCAAAAAGAAAAGAAGCAGCACAAATGGCAAGACCTAAATTAGATTTTGAAAATTCTGTCTGTTAAGGTATTAGTAACAGAAGTCAAACAAGGTTTTTTTAAATATTTTTTTTAACTTGACAGAATGAGTCTGAGTTTCTGAAACCTTTTGGAAAGTTCTTTGCAGTTTGTTTTAAAGAGAGTTTCTGCAGAGAGAATATAAATTATTTTGTTCTCCAAGGATTATGTTTAGAGTTTACTGGTACGTTTCATTTAAATAATCAAACAATTATTTCAGTACTTCATTAATATTTACTTTTTTCTTTGATTATTTTATTTACTTGCTGCATTTCATTGCATTCTCAGTGCTAACTAATCTAGGGACTGAATTCACATTTACATATAAAAAGGCATATACTTAATACTGCAGAAATTTAAAAAAGCAAATATTATAATTACCGTAATTTAGTGAATATAACCTGAGGATTATATTAATTTTTACAAACCCGGCACACACCCCTGCGGGATACACTCGGGTGTGGGGTATACATTTTTTTTACTTACCTGGTAGTGAGCACTTCCCTGCCCCTTTCCCTGTTGCACAGCCGCCAGCCTCCAGCCTCCAGGCGGGGGAGTGCTCATCCCCTGGTTCCTGTGCAGGATGAGTGCACCCCCTGCCCCTTCCTGCGGCTGTGCAGGAACCGGGGGATGAGCGCTCCCTCACCTAGAGGCTGGAGGCTGGTGGTTGTGCAGCGGGGGAAGGGGCAGGGGGACTGCTCCTCTCCCAGTTCCCGCGCAGGAACGGGAGATGACCGCTTCCCCACCCGAAGGCTGGAGGCACTCTCAGTGCAGCCGCAGGAAGGGGCACAGGAGTGCTCTCATTCCCCCGCCTGGAGGTTGTGCAGCTGCATGGGGGGAGGGGGGGGGTGATTGCTCCCCCACCAGGAGGTTGGCTAATTCCCCTCCCCCCGACCCGTAGAAGCCCCCACCCACACATAGTTTGAAACAAAGTCTTTTATACCCTGCAGGTTATACTCGTGCGTGGGGTATACAAGATTTATTTTACTCAAACTGCAAAAACTGCGGGGTATATTTGGGTGCCGGATATATTTGGGTGTGGGGTATATTTCCTAAATTACGGTATACCTGCTGTTTTTCAGTCATGTACTATTCCAATGTATATTAGCTTCATAGGAATGATTCAGCAATATTCATAAGGTGTTCTAATCCTTATTCTTTCTGTATTCTTTCTGTACAGTTATTTGTTACTTTTACAAATATGGGGCCCTAATCATATGAGTAGTCCCATTGACTTTGAATAGGTCTGCTTGGATGAGAGCTACACATAGAAATAAGGGTTTACAGAGTCAGACCCACTGATCTATGAAACCTCTGATCAAAAATTAGAAAAAGGCTTTCTGTAGAGGAAATATTAAGGTGTAAAGCTGCCTTTCTTGAGTGTCTTGCTAGTTACAAATGTTTAATAGGATGAAAGTTAAAACAGTGCTTCCTTTTCAACTCTCTTGTGTAGCAAATAAAATAACTGTTGGTTGATTGGACTTTAAGGACTGCTGAGGTGCCATGTGGTTTTCATCAAACACAAACTGGTCACTGTCCTTCAATAACTTTTATCACCACTCTTGAAACGCTGTGAATTAACAATAAACATAACTAGCTTAAGAGTTTACTTTAGTGTTAAACAAAAATGAGACCAAAAGATCATAGAATCATAGAGCTGGAAGAAACCTCAGAAGGCCATCAAGTCCAGCCCCCCTTCCCAAGGCAGGACCAATCCCAATTAAATCAACGCAGCCAGGACTTTGCCAAGCAAAGACTTAAACACCTCTTGGGATGGAGATTCCACCACCTCCCTAGGTAACCCATTCCAGTGCTTCACTACCCTCCTAGTGAAATAGATTTTCCTAATATCCAACCTAGACCTCTCCCACTGTAACTTGGGACCATTGCTCCTTGTTCTGCCATCTGTCACTACTGAGAACAGCCTTTCTCCAGACTGTTTGGAACTCCCTTCAGGAAGTTGAAGGCTGCTATCAAATCCCCCCTCACTCTTCTCTTCTGCAGACTAAACAAACTCAAATCCCTTAGCCTCTCCTTGTAGCTCATATGCTCTAGCCCCCTAATCGTTTTAATTGCCCTCTGCTGGATCCTCTCCAATGCATCCACATTCTTCCTGTAATTGGGGGCCCAGAACTGGACACAATACTCCAGCGCTATGTCTGGACTGGCATGATTTTCCACAAATTCTTTTAACGGAAAAGTTTTCCATTAAAAGCATTTGCGGAAAAGAGTGTCTAGATTGGCATGGATGCTTTTCCACAAAAGCACTTTTGGCAAAAGCATCCGTGGCCAATCTAGACGCGCTTTTGTGCAAAAAAGCCGTGATCGGGGCTTTTTTGTGCAAAACAAATCTGAGCTGTCTACACTAGCCCTTTTCCACAAAAGGACTTTTGCCTGAACGGGGTCAGCATAGTATTTCCGCAAGAAGTACTGATTTCTTACATGAGATTGTCAGTGTTCTTGCGGAAATTCAAGCGGCCAGTGTAGACAGCTGGCAAGTTTTTCTGCAAAAGCAGTTGCTTTTGCAGAAAAACTTGCCAGTCTAGACACAGCCCAGATGTGGCCTCACCAGAGCCGAATAAAGAGGAATAATCACATATTTGGCTCTAATGGCAATGCTCCTCTTAATGCAACCTAATATGCCATTAGCCTTCTTGGCTACAAGGGCACACTGCTGACTCATATCCAGCTTCTCATCCTCTGTAATCCCCAGGTCCTTTTCTGCAGAACTGCTACTTAGCCTGTTCGTCTCCTGCCTGTAACAATGCTTGGGATTCTTCCTTCCCAAGTGCAGGACTCTACACTTATCCTTGTTGAACCTCATCAGATTTCTTGTGGCCCAATCCTCCAATTAGTCTTAGTCACTCTGGACTCTATCCATGCCCTCCAGTATATCTACCTCTCCCCCTAGTTTAATGTCATCCGCAAACTTGCTGAGGGTGCAATCCATCCCCGTATCCAGGTCATTAATAAAGATGTTGAACAAAATTGGTCCCAGAACTGAATGTTGGGGCACTCCGGTAGAAACCGACTGCCATCCTGACATCGAGCCGTTGATCCCTACCTACTGGGCCCAACGTTCCAGTCAGCTTTCTATCCATCTTACCACCTATTCTATCCATCTTACCGTCCATTTATCCAATCTACATTTCCTTAACTTGCTGGCAAGATAAACCTAAAGAAATCAAATCCATCATTTCCCTACATTGGCACATACTAAATACATACACCCACATACATATACACCCACAGACTGAAATCTGTAGTTGAGACCACATCTTATTTTTGTTATGTGCAGTAATTAAAATTAATTCACTTAAGCTATATTTAACAATTCACCTAAGCCCACTCCAGCAGGGTGAGTGTTACAAGCATGCCAAAGGGAACCTGTGCAAGCTGGGCCAATCAGGATGAGGAGCAGTCAGCCAATCAGGGCCAGTCTGGACCCTTATAAAAGATGGCAGTGCTGAGTGAAGCTCACTCTTGTGCTGACCAGCAAGGGAGGAGGAGCTGGGTCTCAGAAGGGAAGGAAACTAATGGCACCTGGACAGAGCAGTGTTGGGCAGGCTCAGGGGAGCTGAAGAGAAGTTCTAATATGACATCTTCCAAACTGTGGACCTTGATACAAAGGGGCAAGAGTCACAGGGAAGTGGCCCAGAAAACACTGAGTGGAGTGAAGGACATCAGGACAAAGCTGCTGCCAGAAGGTCCCTTGGCAGGGACCCAGAGTAGTGGCCAGGTCTGGGTCCCCCCTTTCCCTCTTCCATTGCATCTGGTCATTCTGGGGTGTGGCCTATATAGATTGAAACTTGACTCTGAGGCAAGGAGCTAGACTATGGGTCTGCAGTTGGCCATGGTAGTGGGTATGATGACTGAGGACTTCTAATACCCCTTCAAAGGAAAGAGAATGGAGAGGTGGTCACTGTCAGAGGTCACCATGGTGAAGAGGACACCATGGTCTAGAGAGCAATGTGGGTCCAGAACTAGAGGCTGGAGACAGCAGAGCACCGACAGGCCAGAAGGCAACACACTCTATAAGCCAAGCTAATTTCTGGACTAATCAGTTAGAGGCATTGTAGTAGTGTGTCAGCCCTGCTACAATGATACATACGCATGATCCCTCACCAGTTTTCTACAGTTGGCATCAGAGCACACAGATTGTCTCATGATGAAGACAGTACTAGTGGAGGACTACTAGTGTTCTTACAAGTTGTATTAAACCTCACTGCTGTAGCCACTGATTGAAACTAGCTCCCGTCTTCTACCTCCACAGTTGAAGAAGTTATTACAAAGAAAGAATTTCTCCATCTGCATCATCATAAAATAGGGAGAGGTGGGAAGAGAAGAAGTTCATGATGGTCTCTGGAGAGGAAAAAAACCCCAAGCATCGGTGTTTAATGTAGTTATATCTTCTTTGGGTCATATTACCACTGCAAAATGCTGCTGTGCCTGAGTACTGCTCAGAATTGTTGTGTTATTAATTATTATTATTATTATTTATTATGATTTATATTAAAGCTCTGGCTAGATGCCTTACCTCAGATTGGATTAATTATATTAAGCTCTATACAAGCAAGTAAGAGACAGTCCATGTTTCTTTGATGCTATCAGGCCTCACTTTCCTCACTGTTTTGTTATGAATAATCATGTGGATTCTTTAGGCAAGAACACTGCCATTGTGTACAGCTCTAATGCACTATGGCACATGTAAATAGAAAATGTATAATTATGACTCCATCATAGTTATGATGAAATAACTAATACAATGTAAAATAAACCATTTGAATTTTAGATAACAGGATAAGTATGCATTGTTGACAGCTTTAAGAACATCATCTTCTGATTTTTTTCATTGACTAAAGCTGGTGTCATTGATGGAGGAAAATACTGATCTCCACGATGACTTTTTGACAATTTCCTTTCAGTATATCAATTCTTTAAACTCTTGCAAATTATTTTCAATCACGTATTGCTCTCTATAGCATCCCATTACAGCATCTCTGAGTGCTAGACATATTAGTATGCTGACAAAAACCCAGAACATAGAGAGGTCAAATGAATCAGCCACAGGCACAGAAAGAGGTAGAGCCAAGACTCAGGGAGTAGAGAATTTCCTGGCTCCAAAAGCCAGCATTCAGAGTATAAAAGCATCTCTCATGCTCAGAGGATGCTTCAGTGCAATAAAAGTGTAATGTCTACCATGTCCACCACCCATAAAGCAACAGTGAATTGGAAAATGAACAAGGGTTGGGGAGATTGAATCCTTTAATTAATGGACAAGGCATCACATGTTTGCTAATTCAGAACCTGAATTCATATAGAGACATAGCCATTTTTTTGGCCTATATGTAGGTGTATATAGCTACTGGATCTGTATAGTCATGAACCATATCCCCAAACCCTTTTATAGCAGATAGTACAGAATCTCCCTATGTGTCTGTTATAATAAATTGCAAAGGGATGCCCTGGGAACCTCCTGCAGTCCTGAAACAACTGTGGGAATAAGCTATAGGAAACTAGTATGATAAGGTTTCTCTACACAAAATAAACATTTATTAAAACCCAACTAACTAAAACAGAACTTGTGTGTTCAGGCCCATTGGTGGGTGGGAGGGCAAAGGGGGCAGTTGGCTTGGGGCTTGTCAATTCTGAGGGGCCTGGGGCTTCTGTCCACCCTCACTGCTACTGCAGCAGCAACCAGAGCCCCAGGCCTTTGAATGGCTGGGGTGGGAGGCGCAGAGTGCTGACTGTTTCTGGCCCCAGACCTTCCACTCCAAGTCCCACCCCTTCCTGGAGCACCCCTGCCTTGCTCAGGGGCCTGCAAAGGCTTGGCTCTCCTTTGTGTGTGCAAAGGTTGCATTAAGAGTTGCATGAATCCAAAATAAACACATTTCATATATGTAGGGCCCTACTAAATTCACAGTCCATTTTGTTCAATTTCGTGGTCACAGGATTTTAAAAAGTCATGATTTCAGTTATTTAAATCTGAAATTTCACTGTGTTGTGATTGTAGAGGCTCCGACCCAAAAAGAAGTAAGAGGGAGGGAGCTCACAAGATTACTTTAGGGAGGGTTGCAATACTGATACCCTTACTTCTGCACTGGCTTCAGAGCAGGGCAGATGGTGAGCAGTGACTGCTGGTCAAGAGCCCAGCTCTGAACCAGAGCCACCTCTACCAGCAGCACAGAGGTAAGGATGGCATAGCCACCCTTACTTTTCTGCTGCTGCCTTCAGAGCTGGCCCCTCAGTCAGGAACCATCATTTTCTGGCCACCCAACTCTGAAGGCAGCACAGAACTAAGGGTGACAATACTGGCATACCACCCAAAATAACTTTGTGACCCTCTGCACTCTCTTTTGGGTCAGGATCCCCAGTTTGAGAAATGCAGGTTGCCCTTGTGAAATCTGTAGAGTGTAGGGTAAAAGCATACAAAAGACCAGATTTCACATCTATGGGCATGAATTTGGTAGGGCCCTACATATATGTAAAAACCTACTGTGTGAAAATATGAAAATAGTATGTTAGGCACTCAAAAATTATAGTAATGGTGGACTCAGACAGAGAAAGCTACTTCACTGATTGATGAACTTACTAGTATGCAATGTTTAAAGTATATTTTATAAAAGTACAACTTGTCAAATGCTTAATCTATTTACAATAAAAGTTTTAAATTCAAGGCCTATGATTTCTCTGACTTTTTAAATTGATCACTATTCAACTGATTGAAAAATGCTTACACATTTTTACATAATTTATTTATTGCAGATGTACTGAAATAAATTAGACAACTAGACAAATTCACCCATCAAATATAAAGCAGTTAGCTCTTAAATAAAGTACTAATTCAGTGAAGAGACTGAAAATTTGTATTGTACTGTGCTACTCAATGAAAATTCTCTGATACTTACCAAATACATAAGAACATGGCATAAATTATATATTATAAAGAGTACTTTTTAGGTAGTCCTTTTGACCTCATTCCACATGTGATCCCAGAGCAATATCTTACACATTTGACTTTCCATTGGTCTCTGAGCGGTAGTGAATTTTTCTTCCTCCTCTTTTGTTGTACAGAGGTAACTGATATAAAACAGAGCATAGATAGGTGGGTCATGGACTAGAGAATAAGTGGACAACCCACATTAGTGACTGGATCCCCAGAGACCACAGATCACTACGGAGCAGACCGAAAAAGCGCTGGGCCAATCCTATGACAAAATTCTTTGCCCAGAAATTGAATGAACTTGTTTAAAACAAAATGAAATGTTGTGCTTCATGGAGTGATGGATGAGGATGAGCCAGACAAAGATGACAGAGGTGACTTTTTAGTTGGCATTTCATGTTATCTAGCCCATTTGCAAGTGGTTAATATTTGAGACCCAGCTTCCAATCTTAATGTATTCACCTGCGATTTTCTTAGTGATTTCAATGGGAGCATGACTGTGATTAGAACATAAAATATAAAACTTTCAAATTAATAGAAGTTTAGATAAAAAAGGTTTTAATAGTTCTAAAATTTGTAGATGTTGAGACTTTAAACATAAATCATTCAAATGACATATGTGCCAATGCACTTAAGTTTATATAATTGTATTGCTCCAGTTATATAGGGCCAAAGCCTACCAGTCTTATGAAATTACTTTCAGAAGTAAGGTACAAATAGGAATGCAGAGGAATGCAGAATAAGCACAAATAATATATTTTTCAGGAAAACAATAAGGGAAAGGTATGTAATTTTTATGCATATGGATATTGAAATTGTTTTCATTCTGAGCTATCATCTCCCCAAACAGATTAGAAGCTAATGATGTTTATCTTACTAAAGAGAATATGCCTGAATTTTTAGTGAACGTGAAGTTCTTGTTCTAGTCTTAGAAAGAAGAGGAACTCATTATGATTAATTGATTTAGTAGATTAATGAGGGTAAACCATATCAGAGATTAAAGTTCATATTCTATATAGGAACTCTAATTTGCTGATCTCTTGGATTTATAAATTATGGAGATAGAATGTTTATATATTCGGGAATAACACAACTAAATTATACACTTTTATTGATAAACAATGGGATGTCATGAACAGCAACTACAGATAAAGCCTTTCAGCCTCTTAGCCACAGGTAAAACTGTCTTCATGGCGATTCTGTGACAGAGAGAAACAGAAATAATCTAATTTAGAGTAAAATAGGAATGCGAAGTCACCCACTTTGAAAACCTTAATCTATGAGGTGAAAGATGACATTAGAGCTACCGACAACCCATGAGTTTAAAAAATGTTTCTCTCTATCTTTTGTATCAGCATCAAGCAGCAGGTTTACACCACTTGCAACCAGTAAAATTATCTGTTCAGCTAAAGCCAACCTACCAATTACCACCACCTTCAACTCAAGTCTCTGGAAGTCTTTTCATTGACTTTAGTGAGTGTGAAATTGAGCTCTAGCAGGGCAATCTGACAGAAAGTCTAGTACAATTTAAAAAAAAACTGTTTTCCTTTCTTTCTGACTAAAATGGGGTAAATGCACATATGTTTAATCAAATATTTCTGGGAGGAGATGTTCTGAGCTGGTGAGAATAAACATGTGTAGTAAATATTAATATCACAAGCCCCAAGCATTCAAAAATTTGAGCACGGCCCCCAAATCTTTAGACTATCTTAAAATCATAACTTTTAAAAAATATTAATAATAACATTGTTGTTTCTTCTTATTGGCCTTCATAGTTTCAGAGTGCTTAGAGTGTATTTGTTTCAAGTTTGCAAGCTTTTCTCTTCAAACATGAGGGCTACAAACTTACTTTTTTAATGTAAAAAGAGATTTTTCACCTAACCACATGCTTCCAGGACCATAGGCTTTAAAAAAGAAACAGTAATTGGAGAGTCCCAAGAAAATCTTGAGAGCTGGTAACAGTCCAATATTCATCTTTCCGCTGTGCACTGTGAAAAAAGTAATACCTGGGACAAGTGTGGGTAAATCCATGATGTTTTTTCATAATGTTTCATGATGAACATACAGATTTCTGTATTTCATTGCATAGCTTAAAAGGATTTCCAGAGATTGACAAATTTTGTGAGATTGACAAAAAGGGTCTGTGATGATTTGTGTATTACTGGGTGGGATGTGGTGGACTAGGCCCACGGGCCCCCTGTGGGAGGCCATGTGGTCCTTCCACTCCCAGCCCCCAAAATGGACAGAAGACAGGTCCTCCAAGCTGCTTAGAGCACATGTGTATGAATCAGCCAATCAGCAGCCAGCAAGTCCATGTAAGAAGAGCTGCAAGGCCAGAAAAAGAACAGTTCCTTGCTAGAGTTGGAGGAAAACAGATGGTGCTTTGGACTGGCTCCAGGAACACCACTAGGAAAGATCCCTAGGTAAGGATGAAGAATGTGCTGGAGCCAGGGAGAAGTAGCACTTGGAATTAAAGCAATGCAGTTATTTAAAGGGACATTGCAGACAGCTGCTATCGACAGGGTCCCTGAGCTCAGACCCAGAGTAGTGGGTGGACCTGGGTGTCCCACAATTTGCCATTAGCCACTGGGGGGAACTGGCCTGGACAGCGAGGCACTGTAGGAGATGGCAAGGGTCAGGAGGGAAGGACCTAAAGGAATTCAGCTGAAGAGCTGGGGCTAGAAAGGCCATGAGAGGACAAATGACATTGTCTGTGGGGAAGAAGCCCTGAGCACACCTCTATTCTGGAGTAGGGATACACAGAGAAAGATGTTACAGAGGGCACCGAGAGGGGCCCTTGTTGGACTTGTACTCTGGGAGGCGTTTGCTTTATTTCACAAAGTCTACATCTACACTGCAGTGCTATATCAGGATACTGGAGGTATAGCTATTCCATGGCTTTTGAGTGTGCCTGTTATTTCAAAATATAAAGGGCTCGCTATTCCGATGAACCTGTAAACTTAATTCCACAAGAAGTAAGGGACATTTTGGAAATAACAATGGAATAAGAAACGCAATTTGCATAGCTCAGATTGCATAGCTTATTTTGAGCTATGGGTACAGTGTAGACCAGTGTTTCCCAATTGGTGCTCTGGGGAACCCTGGGGTTCCACGGAGCAAAACGAGGGGTTCCGCGAGGAGCTGGCGCTCCCCCGCCCCCTCTGAAAGAGAGAGAGAGAGAGCCGGCTAGCCAGCAGAGGCATGGGTGGCGAGTTGTGTGGGCTCATGGAGCCCATGCTCTAGCAATATCTGGAGCTGGAGCTGGAGCTGGAGCTGGAGCTGGAGCTGGAGCTGGAGTGGGTCCTGACCCCACCCCCCCGCACGCGTCCTCCCACCCGGCATCTCTCCCCTGTCCCCGTCCCCGGACCCGTCCCTGCCATGCGCAACCTTCCCTGAGCTCCCCCTCGCTGGCTGCTGCTGCCCTGCGCAGCACGCTCAGACCAGTGGATGGGGAGACGCCCGGACGTGATGTAATGTCATGGCCCAGGATTTTAAACTTGCTGGGCGCTGTGATGCGCCGCATGACTGAGTTGCGGGTTCGGAGTCCGGGGACAGAGCACAGACTCCGGCCCCGCAAAGTGGAAAGCAGAAGGTACGGGAGAGGGAAAGGGGAGGGGGAGGGGAAGAGGGAGGGGCTTGTGCAGAAGGACAGGGGAAGGGCTGGGAGAGGAAGGTGCTTGTGCGGAGGGGAAGGGGAAGGCACCAAAGGGACAGAGGTGGAGGAGAGACAAATGGCAGGGGGCCAAGCGCAGACAATGAGGAAAAGGGCAGGAGGAGAGGTGTTAGTGGAAGGGGGGACAGGGTGGTACTGGGAGGGGAGAAGATAAGGGCATTGGGGGCAAGAGGGGTGAGGGGAGGTGCTGGGAGAAGGCTTGACAGAAGGGGTGGACATGAGGAAGGCTGGGATGGAGCAAGGCATGTGTGAGGGCACAGGGGCATGAGAGGAATGGGGGCAGAGGGTGGTGAGGGGTGGGCATCAGGGAAAAATGGAGCAAAGGGGGCGGGGGAAGTGAGGGAAGGGGGAGGCACAAGGAGGGTGCAGGGGTAAGAGAAGGTGCAGGTGCCAGGGGATTCTGGGGGTGAAGCAGAAGGGCAGACACCTGCAGGGGAGGGACCGCCATCAGAGGAGAGACGCAGGGCAGGTTTGTAGAGGGAGGTGTTAGAAGAGGGGATGAGGAAGGGTAGCTCACATGATCAGAGTGGGGCTACTGGAGGAGTGGGCACAGGGAGGAGAGAAGGGCTGGTGGAGGGGGGCAGGTTGCAGGAGGGCTGAAGACAGTGAGAAGAGCAGGAGTCAGGACAGCAGAGGAGGGTGAAGAGGGGGGCGGCAGCAGGCAGCAGGGGAGCTGACATGGCAGCAGAGGGAAAAGGTTGAGGTTTAAAAATATTTATTAATAACTTGGGTGGCACATCCAAACAAGCCACATGAACTCAATACTGGTGCACAACACAAAATTCATTTTGCTCATGTGAGGAAACTCTTAGGCTATGTCTACACTGGTTGTTTCTTGTGCAAGAACACATCCACTCTTCCATGTGCGAGCTGTGCTTTTGCACAAGAGCATCTGTGACAGTGTGAACACTCTCTTGCCCAAGAAAGTGCCGATGGCCATTTTAGCCATAGGGCTTTCTTGCTCAAGAAATTCATGTTGCCTGTCTACACTGGCCTCTTGCACAAGAATAGTTGCTCAAAAAGGCTTATTCCTGAGTGGGAGCATTGTAGTTCTTGCGGAAGAAGTCCTGATTTCATACATGAGAACGTTAGTGTACTTGCGCAAGAACACACGGCCAGTGTAGACAGGCAGCAAATTTTTGCGCAAGAGTGGCCACTTTGGCACAAGATCATGCCAGTGTAGACACAGCCAAGGGGAGGGAGGAAGGCAGGGGCAGGGAATCAGTACTGGCTCAGCATGTCTACATGGTTTGGGGGAAGGTGCGGGGAAATTGATCTGAGCTGGGTTGCAGAGTGGGGAGGTCTGGGGAGCTGGGCTGGGCTGGGCTGTGGGATGGGGTGGGGTGTGTGTGTGTGGAGCTCAGAGCTCAGTTTGACTGCAGGAGGAGGGAGGTGCCGGGAACCAGGGCTAGATTCAAGGGGAGAGAGGGAGGGACAGGGAATTGGCTCTTGGCTCAGCAGTTTTGTGGGGCTTGGAGGAGGTGCAGGCAAACTGGGCTCAGCTGTGCTGTGGGGGTGGCATTCAGGGAACCAGTGCAGGGCTCATCTGGGCTGAGGTGGATGGGGGAGGGCATACAGAACAGACGGGCAGCTCAGCTGGGTTGTGAGGGGCTGCAGGGAACTGGTGCTGCACTCCTTTGGATTGTGAGGGATGGTTTTGGGGGAAATGCAGGGAACCAGCAGGGGTGGGCAGCTTAGTTCAGTTGCAGGGGATAGAAGTGCAAAGAAGCCTAGTGGGGAAGCGGGGGGGGGGGGGGGGGGGCGGGGGGAACACCAGGAGCCCTGAAATGACCTCCCCTGGTCCAAAAATTCCTCATCTGGGACCAGTCAGGTCTAGAGGGTGCCAGATCAGGGAGGTCCAACTCCTACCCAAGTCCCCTCCTCGCACCCTCCCTTGTAGCCAGACACCGTACATCCAGCCTGCTTCTGCACCCTACCTACCACCCGGACCTTGTCCCCTTCCGCCCCCCAGCTCCCTCCCAGATCCTGCACCCCATCCCTATCCTGCTCCTTGGCAGCCCTGCCATCCACCCTAGCACCGCCTTGGCCCCAGCACCTTGCCTCACACCCCAAGACTCAGCACTGCCCTGGCCCTGGCCCCAGCACCCTGCCCTCCTCACTAGCACCCAGCAGCACCCTGTTCCTTGTCCCAGCACCCTGCCAGTCACCCTAGTGCCCAGCAGGACCATGTCCCTGACTCCAGCACCCTGCCACCTGAGCCAGCATCCTTTCACCCAGCAGCACCCTCTCCCCAGCACCAGCACCCACTAGCACTCTGTCCCCTACCCCCACCAGCACATTTGGGACCACATTAGTGAGGCTTGGGGTTTTTTGGAAGAGCTTTTTGTTTTGTTTTTTTGCATCTCACTTGTGGCCCCAACTGACTTTTCTGACTTAAAACAGGTTCCTCACCCCTCTCATAAATAAAGACAATGCTAAAACCTTTTGAGTTTGACATAATATTTTATTTAAAAATGAAGCCAGGCCAACAAGCCCCCAATTGGGACCAAACTCCCATTTCACTGCAGCATCATAACACTCCTGCACCACCTGACCCCAAATTTGAGCCTATCATACACTGGAACCCCCTGTCCTGAGCCCCTTACATCCCCACACTCCTGCATCCCCACATCCTCAGTCTCCTGCCACAACATTCCTCCACCATCCACACATCACAAATCTATGTCCTGAGCCCATCATACTCACAACCTTCTTGCCCTGAGTCCCTCACATATCCAGCCCAAACTCCTGCACCCTCACATCCACAAGCCCTGGCTTGCTCAGCACCCCAACCTTCCACCTGAACCCAACACTCCCCAGCCTAGAGCCCCCTCCCTGAGTCAACAGCCCCTTATCCTGCATCCAAATTCCCTCCCAGAGCTTCTGCTTCTCACCTCTTCCCACACCCAAATCCCTCATTCCCACCCCGCACCTCACTCTCACTAGGTTGAGACAGGTATAAGGGCTGGGGATGGCAAGGGTACATCTACACAGCAGTGTTATTTCAGAATAGCTATCAATAAGCAGTTATTTTGACATAACATTGAAATAATGTCAAGCTGGATGACTTCTTATTCTGACTCCTGTAACCCTCATTTTACAAGGAGTAAGGGAAGTCAGAGAAAGAGTGCTTTTTCTCAGACTTCCTGCTGTGTAGACAGTGACAAAAGCTGAAATAAGCTATTTCAACTTAAACTAAGCAATTGATGTAGCTGAAGTTGCGTAGCTTATTTCGGCTTTAGCTCTGCTGTATAGATGTGCCTTTAGAGACCAAAGAGGAGATGTGATCACTGTTGAGAATGAAAGATGAAAAGACAGAAGGGAGTACACACTTCTTTGGTTGTGACTAAGGGATGGGAAATATGGAAAAAGGGAGTTTATTCAAACTGGATTAAAAATTATTCACTTTTTCTGAATGATACAAACAAATTTCCAAACCTGCTTTGCACATCATAAAAGTGCAGAAACTTCTTAGTGAATCTTATACAATTTTAAAATTTAGAAATAGGCAGCCATTTGTTTATTCAGGAAAATTGCCTTAAGAGTTTTTGTTTGCAATTTTTTGGTGTGTCAGTTTCTACTACATATGCCAATATTTTCTGAATAGCACTGACATTTCCAAATAATGGGAAACTATAATCATGTTGAAGGAAACCAAGCAGACAAGCATATCAGCCATTATGCTTTATAACTGCTTATTTTTATATTGGCAAATTTCCACAGAACAAGAAAACATAAAGGTATTACTGGATCTTTAAATGAGCCATAATCTTTTTGGCCAAAAATGTGGAAAATATGGAAATAAATATACCATGTCAGAAATCCAAAGGGATTGGAATTCCCTCTTGAAAAGATTACAAAAGACTTGCTAGGATATGATGGAAATGTAGAAAAATGACTGGAAGGACTGTATTGCTTTTGCTGGAGACAGTAAGCAACTGAGTTGGAGTTGGTCTAGAATTGTTAGATATATTTAATATATTGTTGTTTGCAGCTGCCTCTTTTGACTCCTTTGCTCGCCAGTCAAACAAAGATATGGAGGAAAAACAATTAGCTTGATTGTACCAGAATGCTGATCCTTAAGCCATTAGAAAGTCCCAGCACTTTAACTAATTTTCGGTCTGTTGTCATTATGAACTGTCCTATAGTTATACCTGTAGCTTCTGTTTGGAAGAAATGGTCACTCTACTACTTTGGTCTTTAACAAAGGATACATTCACCATAAAACACTGTCGTTTCAACAGCCTTCTTACCTGAAGGGCCAAAGGCTTCCACCTCACATTCTTCAGAAGTGCAGGAGCAGAAACCAAGGTGTTTTGAGGACGTTTCTTCAAGGTTAAGATCACTCCATTTGGGTCTTCCCGCAATGCATTAACAAGGTTCTTTAACTGCCAGCCAACCTGAGAAGACAGCCCATAATGGAACTTTGAAAGATTTCCACTTAACTTACCGAAACATCGAGGAAGTTTTGTGTTAAACTGAAATAGTCTATTAAAATGGAACTGCATTACAGTCCATTCCTTGCAAATAGGAGAATCAATTATGAATTATATTTGATTTCTCTAGGACAAAAATGATGATGCTGAAGCTGGGTTGTTTTTTTTAGGTATTTTTGCTTATTTTTTATAATAGAGAGGAAATCTTATTCTATTCCTAAAGGTATAAAGTAACCAGCAGTTTTGGAAAATACTAATGTAATGCTATAATTTTTTTGTCTTCTAAACAAACTGATAATTTTAATGATCTTTGCCACTGAATTATTATTGTATTTCTCTTTAGGAAGAGCAATAATAGTCATTGAATAGTTACAAACTGTATCCTCTGTGTTTAAACAGAAGCGGTTTATTTTTTGGATGTGGCAGGGAGATAGGAGAAGGGATATCATTGGACAACCATAATGCAACTTCTTTAAGGGATTAATTAAAGATAGTATACTATTTGTTTGAATTACCAACAGTTCCACTGAAAGGAACTGAAGTTCTCAAATTATTATAAATGATAATTACAACACAAAGAAAAGTATCGCTAACTCTGAAGGGGATTTCTCTTGCATCTCTCACTGAATAGCACGAGATTTTCAGGGTTTTTGTTATTTTGCATACATTTTTTTTCTGATTTTACATTTAATTTTTTTTAAGTTAAAAAATGTAAGCTATACATTTTCAATTTATGTTTATGAATATATCTTCTATCATCCTGTAAAGCTAAAAGGTATTTTAAAAAGTTAAGTAATGTAAATGATGGCCTCAATGTACAAAAAAGTGTATGAAAGAATTTTTGAAATATTTATATGATGTTCACATAATTTTAGTAAATTTTATGCAGTAAAAGAAGTATGAATTCTGCCACAAATAAAGAACATTTTTTGTATTATCATTATATTGATATCCACTGGATGTTAGGAGGGTCTTCTTCATGAATTATCATAAAGGAGTGAAAGCCAAATATAGGGCTGTGGTTTCCGGTCCACATGCACAGTATAAGCTATTGTTTATCCTCCAATATATTACAAAATGTAACAATATCTGAGGTACTGGGCACCTTTGCCTTCATGGCACTAATTTATATGACTGTCATTTATGCTAAAGGTTGCTACTTCGCTGTAAATATTCCTTAAATATGAATTTCTGCTCATATGTTCTTAATGAATATCTAAGTATGTCTACACTTGCTCCCTAGTCCGACCTAGGGATGCAAATGTAGCATACCGAAGTTGCTAATGAAGCGCAGGATTTAAATACTCCTCATTGCACGAGGAGTAACAGTTAATCCGAGGGAAGGGGTTTCTTTCGGAATACTGCATCTACATACGACTAGTTAATTCGGACTAATGGCTTTTTAAAATGGTGACCGGACACGAATATGCTAATCAAGCACGGGATATTTAAATCCTGTGCTTCATTAGCAACTTCGGTATGCTACATTTGCATTCCTAGTTCGGACTAGGGAGCAAGTGTAGACATACCCTAACAGAGTAGATCATGAAAGAATGCTGCCTAAACATTAGAACATACAACTTATAATCAGGAAAGCAACATTTAGGTTCTATTCCCAGCTCTGACACCGACCAGCTTCTGTAAAGCTAATCAAGTGTGTTAGCTTCTCTGTGCTTTAGCTTCCCATCTGTAAAACAGCAATAAGAACACTTACCTACCTCAAGGAGGCATTATGGAACACCATGCATGTATGTTTGAGATGGTTGGCTAAAAGCTATTATAATACTCCACATTTACCATAGTGTGTTATGCTATCATTTTTGTTAGACAGTGTAAGCATTTTATAAGAAAATGAGATTCTGAGCATACTTTCTTCCCAGAAGGCTAAAAAACTCCAAATTCAATTGAGACTGTCAATTGTGTCATCTTTACTGTCAGTGTTATCATTCCCATGGTAGCCACTTGTGTTCCTCATCAAAACAATTCTGTGGAAACAATCTCTTTAAAAATCCTAAGGGGATTCTTCAGGGGAAGAGCTTGAGGAAAGTGTATCTGAACAACATAGCAGAAAACAGCAGAGACCTTCTGAAGAACAAGAACCAAGATAGTCAGGATATTTAAGGCCCAAGGAAATACACATGTAAGAGGAAAGACTCTTGTTGTGCAATGTTTTCATGTATTTGTACAGCAACACTGAAATAAAGAGAGAGCTTCAAGAATTCTCGAAAGTTTCCTTAGATAGCTTGAGTATTTTCTTAGAATAATTTATTCTGAAGGAAAATATTTGGCACACTCATCTCTTCTATGCTTTAAATTATTTTTACCTGCACAATGTTGTTCTCTAAACTTTGCTTCTCCTTATTTTACAAGGCAAGCAAAGCTCAAGTCTAGCATGGATCACCACATCACTTTACACACCTGAAAACTATTGTATGTTGATCACATCAGCATCCACATTTCAGTAAAAGGGGATTGGAGGAAAATAGGATTTTTTTGCCAAGTCTATAGCATCAACAATGCTGTCTCTTAAAATTACAATGCAGGCTATTCTTTGTTTTAATCAGTGGTAGAAAAAGTACCCAAAAAAGTTACTCGAGTAAAGTACTGCTTCTTTGAAAAAAATACCTGAGCAAAAGTATCGCATCTTTACTGTACTCAAGTATCCAGAAAGGAAAAAGTAGCCGTCCTATGGAAATATACGATTAACCATCCGAGTTATCAAGGGCACCATTATTTTTCACATATGTATGTATGTGTGTGTGTGTGTATATATATACACACACACACATATATACATACATACACATACATATAATGTGCGCATATATATGCATATATGTATATGTATATATATATATGCATACATACACATATATTATATACACACATATACTGTAAATTTATATTTCAAATCTGGAATTTAAATGTAGTCTTAGCCTACATTTACAAAGTTAAAGAATGACCAAATTAAATACAGGAGTCAAATTACAGAAATGTATTTATTTTGTCCACATTCACACGTGTGAATTTTTAGCATTTTAGCATTGTAATGATTCATTACAAAAATGTTTGTTCAACCTTAAAAGCAGTTGTTTTTCAAAATTATCAGAGTCAAACCTTGTTCTCCTAGGACAAAATATGAGTCCAGAAACACTGAAGAGGCAGCTGAGGCAGGCAGAGGTGTGTTGGCCCTGATGGACACCTCCCTGATTGTAGGAAAGGACCGCAGCTGATCCATGGTGTCTGCTGAACAGGCTAAATACCATCAAGCTGCCTTGCAGTTTCATTTATGCAAGAGGACTTCATTGAAGCAAAGAAGTACTCTTCATCAGAAGAGCCATTCTGCTATTCAAGTGGGTCCAGTAGGATCTCCATCTGTTGTCTGATGTAGTGAAGCCCAGTACTGGAAAATAAATTAATACGAACTAATATAAAAACTGAGGTTAGTTATGAAATTAAATAAATAACATTACAGAAAAATGGTGTTGCCAACTAATGAGCTATCAGATCTAGATGGCTCCTTTAAATCAATCCAAGGATAAATCTGCTTTCCCTCATAACATTTCACTGCAGAACTAAACATGTGACAAATGAATTAAACATATGCAAAATATTAGCTAGTAGGTAAAAAACATTCTCATCCCAAAACAACCAGTCATACTGAAACCTCTTTCTGTCAGCCTATTGCAACGATATTGCATGGGAGCCTGTATTGACAGGCTGTACTGCTTTAACACAGTCTCTTACCTTTTCTAATCACAGCATCATCCTTGGTCCAAGCAGTCCTAAACTTTGTCAGCAAGATGGCAGCTGAGATCAATTCTGGGTCCTCAAACATTGCACCGAACCCTTCTTAATGCCACACCAAAGTACATCTACAAGTAGCCTACAGAACTTGAAAGACATCGTGAGTGTTTGCAGTTTTGAATCCATCTGATATAACGTAGGAACCAGCCATCCCATTTGTGCTCTGGTTTCTGCTTGGAGAATATTTAGTGCCTTCACCACAGGGCCCATGACCACGGTATATTCTGCCAAGAAGGCCAGCTCTCCTGCATCCAGCCTGTAGAATAGTTAATAGACATTGTTAATTAAGGTAAATACAGCACGATTACAAGGTTTTTTTAAACAAAAAGAAAAATAATAAAGCCAAGAACTGCTACTTACATGTTAAGTTTGTGTGCTGCAAACACATTTTTATGGCCGTTTTTCCTTGTTCATTTCTCTCCACAGCCAGAAATGTAGAGTTCCATCTTGTCTGGTTTGGTCAAATTAACTGAAGTTTCCATTCTGCTTCCACCATTTCTGCTCCAATAGCTGAGTGTCAAGTCTTATTCCAAAGTGCTTGGCATTTGGCAAAAGTGGATCTGGTCAACTTTTTTGTAGGTGTCATTTGATTCAGCCTGTACAACATCTACAGATGAAACTAGGTTCAACAAGTGACAGGCACAATGGTGGTGTTTTGGTAGGTGGTAGTCAAGGCCGTTATCGGTGCCCAGGGGTGTGTCTACATGACACCCTAAACTCAAAATAAGATGCACAATTTGTGCTATGCAAACTGCGTATCTTATCTTGAATCTATTTTGAAATAGCTTATTTTGAAATCTGGCACATCTAGACAGTTCCAGATTTCAAAATAACACGCTATTTCTAGCAATCCCTTATCCCTCATGTAACGAGGTTTACTGGGATGGTAAAATAGCACACCCATTATTTTGAAAAATATTTCAAAATAACAGGTGGCTTGCATAGACATGGGGTAGCTATTTCGGGATACTTCCGGTATCCTGAAATAGCCATGCAGTGTAGACATACCAAAGGACATCTGCAGTTTTGTGAAATTCAACTTCGTTTTCTTCATCATCATTATCAGTTTCTTCCTCTGGTTCCAAACTGCCTCCTTCAGTATTCTGGTGGTTAATTACTTAGAAAGCTTAGAAATTTGCCCATTACCTGTTGTTCTAATAAGCTTCTCTCTTTTTTGATATACAGAATGAATGTCATTTAGGGCACTGGCCAAAACATCAAAGGTGTATGAGCCTTTTAGATGCCTACATGCTAGTACAGCAGAATGTATCTTCAGACTGTTGGGAGCAATCCAGGGAGCTGTTACACCAATGAAGCTGCATTGCCTGGCTGCCCAGCAGTCTGTGGTGGCGGCAATGCATTGCATTTCACACATGGCATCAATCAAATTTCTCCGCATGCTTTAGACAGCATCAAAGATCTTGGTACGTAGAGTAGATCTTGATATGATGGTAGAGTTAGGCAGTAGATCATGAATAAAGTCTTTAAATGCTGGTAGCTCAACAAAGCTAAATTTCTGGAGGCCATCAACGATGTTCTTCATCACTGCCTTGTCCACTATGGCCTGTGATACACGCATAATGGTGCCATAGTATCAATCTTGAGCTGCTTGCTTGTGGAACCAGAAGTGTGGGCTGACTCCCTCTTTCTCTGTTGCATAATAGTAATAAACCTGATGTGTTTCTCCAGCTGATTTTGGGGTGTTTTCTCTGCAAATAAAATAAAATAAAATAAATTTTCACTTAAAATTTCAATTAATGACTTTTACTTACAGATTTAATGGCTAATTTAGCAATTAAATTAGTGAGTGAAGAACATGTTTGATACTAAGGGCATCAAAAAAGCAGTAGCTTTTGAAATCTGTGATATTAGCCGTGTTTTGTTCCAGATTTCTAGTAAAGAAAACAAAAGTTTTCCAAACTGTGTAACTAGCTACTTATATATGAAACATAAGTAATTAAAAAACAAGTCTAAGTTAGCAGTTTGTTGAGACACCGCAACTAAGAAGTCTTACATACGTGGTTAAATAAACTCCATACAACAAAGTACATTATACTATCCACATAAAGCTATCATCATAAACTAAACTGGACAGCTAAGGAAAAGAGAATTTTACATACCTCTACATGATTCTTTAAATTTGATAGCAAGTTGATGCCACTTCCATGGTCTTTGGTAACCAAAGAAGATATCAAAGGTATACTGAAGATCCTGTAACATCTTTCAATTAAAAAAGATCCTTAAGGTACGGCCGAGTGAACCATATTGCTGTCTGCCATTTTAAGTATAAAACCACAGCTGTTGATGAAGATGCTCCTTCTGGAAAACTGTAGATCAGGGGTTGGGAACCTTTTTATGGGTCGGGGGCCACTGATCTACTGAAAAATCAGTTGGGGCCACACAAGTGAGAGGCAACTCCCCACCCCAACAAAAAAAAAAAAACCAAAATCCCAACCCTCACTGATGTGGCCCCCAACTGAGATACCTCACTCCCTTAGTGCTCCAGCCCTATGGCAGGGGAGAGGGAGGGGAGGGAAGGCAGGGTGGACCAAGCTTCAGGGATTCCCACAGGTCAGATTAACTCTTCTGGAGTCCCAGGGTTAGTAGATTTTGTGAGTCCTCTCCTCCCCTCCCCCCAGGCTCTGGGGTGAGGCCAAAATGAGGAGTTCAGTGTGCAGGAGAAGGCTGCCAGGGAGTGGTATAGGGATGGGGGTGAGGGTGGGGTTCTGGGTGAGATGTAGGGTTATTGGTTATTTTAAAAAAATAATAGATGCTGCATGACAATTGGATGCTTTTCGCATGCAGCTGTGCTTTAGTAAATCAGAATGCTGGCATGTGCAATTGTCAAGGGGTGATGAAAGGAGCGAGTAACTGAGAAATGGTAGTGGAGTAAAATGTACAATATTTTCTAAAAAAACTGCTTGAGTAAACATCAAAGTATCACAAAAATAAATTACTTGAGTCAAGTACAAATACCAAGAAATGTACTTGAGCAGTGTAATGAAGTATTTCTATTTAGTTACTTTCCACCTCTGGTTTTAATAATAATAAACTGAAGAGTTTATATTTCTCTTCTATGACACACCTCCTAAATGTTCTCTCAGCTTCAAGAGACACCTTGCTGTTTGCCTCTTAGTTCTTTATCTCTGCTGCACAAATTAATTTCTAAGCATTAAAGCAGTTCAGCATGACTACCTGTTCTTCTATCTCTCTAGAAAAAGCAGTAATTCTGTTTCTGAAACAATCTCTTAATTATTGTTGAGTTTATACACACACAAATGAACACACAAAATACAGAACATCCAAATGGTGCCTAATGATTGTGCCTAATGATTGTCGATAGAATAGGACAGAAGAGGTTTGCAGATGCATCTAGAAACTATGGTTAAGTTTCAAAGGGGATTTAGGTGGATGATGGAGAGAACAAGAGAGGGGGCTGAAGGGCGACCTCAAGACTTGAAGAAGCATGCTGAACAAGAGACCTGAGAGGGTAAATTGTTGGAAGAGGAAAGCAGTCAACTGAAACATTTGATTCTAGAAAAAAAGACAAAAGACGAGTCTAGCTAGTGAAGGAGAAGCAGAACTGGGAAACAGGTTCACTGAGTTGGAAAATGAAGGGGAAAGGAGGCAGTAATAGAAAATAGGAGAACAAAGATGAAGAGAAGAACCGGTAGTCCTCCAAGAAGAGGTGAAGACACAATAGAGATAGCTGCACTATGGAGCATAGAAGGATAGAGAATGAGTCTTAGTCCCAGTCCTTCCCATCCATAGGGGCATTCGTTGTATGACTCTGCCCACCCACCCGAAAGACAAAAGCTTTGCCACAGCAAGAGGTGGTAGAAACAGCTTGTTGTTGGCAGGAATGCTCTCCTGTTAACAGCACAAATCCTGCTTGTATGGGGTGGAAATATTTTGTTGGCAAAATTGCTGACAAACAGCATTTATGCCTCTCAACTTTAATTGACACAGTCATGTTATCAAAAGCTGTGTAGTGAAGATAAAGCCTAAATCTCATGCTATTCAAACTGAATATTGAGTTGGACATCTGAGTCTGTGATTGTTAGTCTATGCTTAAAAAATTCTGCAACCTGGGTAGAGGTGGCTTGCTTAGCAAGGAAACTTCTTATAGTGCTTTCCCCTCCTCTTCTCTAAGGCTATGTCTACACTACAGAGTTTTTTCAGAAAAACAGCCATTTTTCCTAAAAGACTTCATTTACATCCACCCTGAAATCATGTTCTTTCGAAAAAAAATTTTAAAGAACAGAGGGATTTTTCCAACATTGTGGTAAACTCCTGTCTGAGAGGAAGAAGCCTTTTTCCGAAAGAGCTCTTTTGGAAAAATACATGGGTGGATGGGGAAGAGGAAGTTCTTTTGAAAGAAGAGAAAAGAGGAAAAAGCACAGGTGCCCTAGTGGCCACTCCATCCATAATAATCACAGCTTAAATGAGAGATAGCGTCCATTCAGTGTGGACGCTATCTTTCAAAAAAGTGGATTGCTTTTTCAATGCGCTTTGGAAGTGTGGACGCTCTCTTTCAGAAGAGGTTTTTTCCAGAAGATCTCTTCCAGAAAAGCTTCTTCCAAAAGAAACCAGCAGTCTAGACGTAGCCTAATAGCCACCTCCTTCCTGAACCTCAAAAACCATGAGTCTCCTCTTCTTACCATGTTGGTTATTTTCAGGGTATAGGTTCAGGGTCTTTTGCAAGTGACTTTGAGCTTGTGAGAGCAAGTGTGAGTAGAAAGGATCACTGTGAGAGGACCAAGTGTGTAGTGGAGCATTTCTTTTTGTGATTTCAGGTCAAACTTGAACCTTCCAAGTGATCTTTGGCCATTTCATTAACTTTCAACCCCTGTGAAGTAAACTACTGGGCTCGGTTTGAAAAAATATTTGTAGACAGAAGTCCTGAGAAAATTACATTTTAAAAATAATTATGAAGATGAGGATATTTTAAACATATTTTAAAATCCGATAATGTTCTTGATATCTGTGCAAACGAATTCCATATGAACTATTCTATCTCTGTGCATTGCCTAGAAATTGACAAAGGCTAGTTCTATTATCACTTGGCTATGTCATGAAAAACGAACCACTTTTGATTTTCATAGATGAGTATACTTTTATAATTCAGAAATCTCTGATTTCATCATCTCCTTAAAGAAGAATGATAAATAATTAACTTGTAACTGATAAATTATTTGCAGGAGAAATCTTAATGACAAAACCATTAAAACACTGAGAAAATATATTGAGGGCAATGTGTAATCATTACAAGCAGAATATGATGAAAAGCTCTTAGCAGCATGGACATTATAAACTGAAATTCTAAATATATCATTAGAAATCTAGCTAAGAAGTGTTCCTAGAGCAAGGTTTTGTCATTTTTAAAACCATTAGCCTTAAGTAACATTGCGTTGCTTCTATGGTGTAGTACCCTTTTAAAAAGACATCAATCCTACAGAGGAGATGTTGCTCCTTTAGGTTTTTTAAGGTGTACATTCAGTTAATTAGATTTAATAATACAGACTAAAGGTAATTCACATAATAATGAAAACTTACATTAAAATTATCCTAATAGAAAAGATAACACCAGGGAGGATGCTTAATAATGTGTCTGCATAAATGAGATCAGAGCTATTAGCACTACCACTGCTCTCATATCACCAAATACAGGGCAGAACATTATTGTATCGTCTTTGAACAGCATAATTGAGCCTTTGTTCAACTTGATCTATCTATAAATTATGACATTGTGAACCAGTGTTCTATATTTGTGCTCTTCCCATTTATAAAATGGATTCTGACTGAGTAGGGAATGACTACTCATTAAGCAAAAGTGGAGGTATTTTATTCACAGTCTCCATATTGTATTAAGAACCAGAAAACAAGATCCCCAAGTGAGCGGGTGTTTCTACTGAAATGCGTAACAGTGAAATCATTACAAATGTTAACATTTATATTTTCCCATTAGGATTAAGAGTTAACGGTTATAGCGAACACTCCATCCTTAATCACCATAGCACTGGTTGGGGATCTGCCCTTCCATGGCATCTTTATGTATGACAGAAATTATTACTTCACAAATGGGAGAAAATGGTGCCAAAATCAGGGAGCATTATTTGGGGGCCCAGTATAACTTTCACAGGCAATGCAGGGATCATGAAAGGTATACTGAGGAGGCAGCAGTGAGAACAGCTACCACTGATAACAACACCATGATTTTAATCCCTTTCTTCTTAGGTAACATGAGCCTTGCTGACTAAAAGTGGTCAAATAATCTTGTTCTTTTAATTAGAACATTTTCTACTTGTTTAAAAGTAAAAACATGGAAAAACCTACAAAAATATGGAGAAGCTATCCCAGTAATGGTAACAGCCAGACAAAGCTTTTAAGTTCTTTGATGGCTCTCATTTAAACTGTTCTGAATCAAATTCTATATATTCAGTGTGAATAATAATAGAGAAGAAGCTTAAAAGGCTAAATTATTCAGTGATTTGACTGTTACAGTAACAGAAGATGGTATGTGTGTGTGAGAAAGAGACATGGGATGAAAGTTCTTCAGCAAGCTGGCATAAGTGTCAAAAGAATGTAACTCTCAAAATAGCAGCTCTAAAAATACTGTTCCCTAGAATGCTAACATTTGTATCAGAGGAGGAGCCATGTTAGTATCTGCAAAAACATAGAGGAGTCCTGTGGCACACTAAAGACGAATAGATTTATTTGGGCATATGCTTTCATGGGCCAAAATCCACCCACTAAAATGTGTGAAAATATGAAATTACTGTGATCAAAATAGTCAGAATGTTGTGCCACTTTTGTGCACCTAAAATCCCTCATTTTCATATTTAGCACTGGAGAAAATGGGAGAGATTTGTAAGAAACCTATTTGTTTCAAAATACCTGCTTGAATAACCAAATAGAATTGACACATTAATGTTCATGAATCTGTGTTCAGCTGGTTCTCTTTCTGCCTTTCCAATCTTTCTTTGAATGTCTCTTTCCTCTTCTCATTCTCTTTCTGTGGGAACCCATGTCCTCTCTTCTATACCATATCTCTGGAGGTGTAGGAGTGGTTAAGGACCATCAATTACTATATCTTACTTATCCCATGTCTTTTCACTCTCCTGCCATATATTTACTATTCTCTTTGGTGTCTCTTGTTGGATATCCAGCCACCAACTCAAAGTCACTATGATAAAACACAAATACTAATCTATTCCCACTTTCTTCCATTTGTACCACTGTCAATAACGTGGCCATTCTTAGTTTTCCCTTAGAATATGGATCTTAGAATACAGATGTCATGCATACTAATGACATCAATAATTATTATTATTACATATAGAAAAAGTCCCAAAGTCACTTATGAGCATCTCATGTCTCACCACACTAAAAGGGTTACTGGCTGTTTCAGGCACTTTGATGAGTCAGAGTTCCCCTTCAGCTCAAAATTCTTTAGGGAAGAATAGAATTATGAGTAATTCTGTTCAACATAGTTTCTTCTGTACAGAACAAATGGCATTAAGGCTCCACCTACCAATAAGCAGGGAAGCAAAAGGTTTGAGAGTTGGAACATTCCACATAAAAAGACCTGGTCAGACCCCTCCCTTAGCTACTTCCAAAGCAGAAATAAGGATAGACATAACAGAGAAAAAAAAGAATAAGCAGCATCCCTTCCGCAGATGGGAAAAATAGCAAGGAAGAGAAAAGGCAAAGAGGAAACCACAACAAACAGAATTCCTACAAGAAATTTCCCTTTGTTATACATCTCTCTCCTTTCTCTTCCTAGGAGTAAGCATTAAATACAAATGTCAAGGTAGCAAGCAGTACTTTAATATGTCATTTTTTATATCTTTCTACCAATTCAGGTAGCCTGAGCAAACAGCAGATCCCTTAGAGACTGAGATGGACATGTGCAGAGATGACCAGATTACACTTGTACAACTCAAAGACAGATGTCTGGTAGTACCATCTAGAAAGCAGTTGGCCTGCTCTTAGGCTATACAAATACATTAAAGCCCTCTAACAATGTTGTCTCCAAAACCAGAGTACACTTGTGGGTGTCTTCAAAACAGCCAAAGGAAGGGTGACTTGCTAATAATGGTATAACTTAAGTATGCAGTAATGACTCTGCATGTGAGTCTCCTAAGTCAGTATTGATGAGTCCTCAGCACCACACTCAATTAGGTAGAGATCAGGAAAATACTGAAGCACCAACCAATATGGTACATGGTGCTGAATCCTTGGCACCTAAATTAATCAGGTGGAAGAGACTTAAGAACCTGGGCTCTGTTTCAACAAGGCATACAAACATTTTGAAAAGCTAGTCTCAAAAGTTAATGCTGGACTTACCACACCAGACTTATTCAACTGGGCCTGAACAGCCACTGTTTCAGGATAGGTATATTAGGTGATCTTCCCATTCCTACAAGTCAGTCTCCATGCTGGATTTATACATTTATGACTGGGTTTAAAGAGCCTTCTTATCAGCGGTTGTGTGGCAACCACTCTGTTCTGTGCAGGTCCAGATGTTGCCCATTCTGGACAAGCATTTTTCTCCTTTCTGAAGTTAAGGAAAGACGAGTAACTGACCAAAAATCCCACCTGTTGAGAAATGAGTCAAGGACACTACACGCAATCTGAGCTTACTGCACTGTCATCTATTAAGGTGGAACTGAAGGGTAAGTATGGCCACTTCTATAACTGTAGAATTTCCCATGATGGAGGAGTGGGAGGGATTGGTGTATGATCCCAACTCATGCTTCTTGTCAACTGATTCCAGGCACCAGTGCCACAAGTGGGACCATGCATTGGTGACATTTTCAGAGAAGAACCTTTCCTGAAGTCTTGGCATTAAGACAAATAAAATATCTGAAAACTTGTAACAGCTAAAAATGTAAACACTTATTCAGAGGGCAAAAAGGAGATAAAACAATTAAAATGTAAGTTGGTGTTCACTGTGGGAATATGCTCCACAGCATGCTGGAGTTCACGGTTTACTTGAGAAAAATTGGAAGGTGGAGAAATAACTAAAGAACTTAATTCTCCAGTCCTCCTTTCAGAAACAACTATGAACAAAGTCACTTTCAGAAACAGGAATGTGAAACAAACCTGGCTTCCATAAGAACATGGAAAACTAAGCAATGTTTTGAAGACATTGCTGTTCCTAGGGAGGTCTTGGGCAACCCTCTGCCTTTGCTCCATCCCCATCCCACCCCCATTTCACTCCTTCCCCCTTATCTGACTATTGCTCTGCCCCCATTGCATCGCTTGCCTGAAATCACCTCCTTTGTGTGACATTAACATGGGGATTGCTTGGAGGCCTGGTATTTGGCAGCAACAGGGGTCCTCCCATAACATTTATCATGATGGCAGAAGTCAGAGTGACCCAGCAACACTCTCCACTCCATCCCACTGCCAATCTCCCAGGCTACTGTGCTCTACCTGTAGTCTGCATCCTCCCTCTTCACTAGCCTATCCAGACAGAGTTGGGCTGCTTCCTTTTGCACACTGCCTTCAGGCTAAGTATGTCCAGCAGAGGCAATAAGAGAGGGCTTCCTCAGCCTGCAAAGCATCATTAACCCTTTCCAGGCTGGTGTGCGGTAAGTATACCCTGTCACAGCCCTCAAAGGTCAAAATAGCAGAATCTTATACTTAGAATACTCTGACTTAAATACAAAATATTCTTTACAGAAGAGGCCCTGTTTATATATAAAAGAGCAGAACAAAGCCAATTCCTCCTGCCTTTAACATTTCCACATCAAAAGCTATGTATGGGACACAGTCAGCCCACTTAATTAGTCTCATTAACATGGATGCTACAATTGACAGGCACTTCTTCTGGAACATAAATAAGCTGCACCTGCAAACACAAAGGCTGCGTCTAGACTGGCAAGTTTTTCCGCAAAAGCGCTTGCTTTTGCGCAAAAACTTGCCAGCCGTCTACACTGGCCGCTTGATTTTGCACAAAAGCACTGACGTTCTAGTGTCCAAATTCAGTGCTTCTTGCACAAATGCTTTGACGTTCCCATTCAGGCAAAAGCCCTTTTCCAGAAATGTTTTTGTGCAAGAGGGCCAGTATAGACAGCTAAAAACTGTTTTGCACAAAAAAGCCCCGATGGTGAAAATGGCGATCGGGGCTTTCTTGCGCAAAACCGCATCTAGATTGGCACGGACACTTTTCCGTAAAAAGTGCTTTTGCAGAAAAGCGTCCATGCCAATCTAGACGCTCTTTTCCGCAAATGCTTTCAACGGAAAAACTTTTCTGTTAAAAGCATTTGCAGAAAATTATGACAGTCTAGACGTAGCCAAAGAGTTTGGCAGGAGAGACAGAGAGAGGGAGCTTATTGGGAAATCCCTGATGTCTCCAGGTTGGACAAATAGCAAATGGTGGAAATAGTGCTGAGAGAGAAGTGGGCCCAGGGAAACCCACTTCCAGAAATCTGACTTTATGAATATGGGGATGGCCAGCATCAGGTCTATGAGATCTGGTGATAGTTAGATTCAGAGGACTTTCCTGAGCAGCCTTGGGGTTCAATGGCAGCTCTTAAAGCTGTGTCACCTATATCCTCTTTGCAAGAATTTTCCTTGTACCAGTGGGTGAGGGTAACCAAAGCCTTAGTCTTTTCCAATATGTCCTTATTTTTTTTTTCCTTCCTGTGGAACCTAGTAAGCAGCAGATAAAAGAGTTTAAAGGAAATAGCAGAAGAAGGAACCATACAGGAGGATTCTGTTTATTTGATGCTTCAGGGGATAGCCGAGTTAGTCTGTGAGGGTATGTCTACACTACAGCGCTAATTCGAACTAACTTAGTTCGAATTAGTTAATTCGAACTAAGCTAAATCGAACTAACGCATCCAGACTAAAAAACTAGTTTGAATTAGCGTTTTGCTAATTCGAACTAGCATGTCCACACAGAGTGGACCCTGAACCGGGGTTAAGGATGGCCGGAAGCAGTGCTGGCAGGGCATCACAGGAGGACTTAGAGCGTGGAGCTGCTGTCTCAGCTGTGCTTAAAGGGACCCGACCCCCACCCCAGACAGACAGTTCTCAGGGGTGCGCCACTTGCAAAGCAGTCCTGGCTTGGATTGCCCGGAGTACCCACACTGGGCACATCACAGCACTCGGTCATCAGACCGGCTTCACTTGCCGCAGGCTGCCATCTGGGGAGAGGGGGCAATTAGGGGGCTGCAGGAGAGGTTCCAGCCCCAGAAGCCCGCAGAGCCAGCCCAGTCCTCCCCATCGGGGGCTCGTACCCCATTCCTCCCTCACCTCCTTCCACTTACCCTTCCCTAGCCCCCCTTCCTGATGTACAAAATAAAGGACAATTGTGTTCAAAAATAGAATCTCTCTTTATTGAACAAAACTGGGGGAGACTGGAAAAAGGAGGTGGGAGAGGGGAAGAGAGAGGGTGGGAGAGGTAAGGGCAACTACAATGATGAGGGGTTTGGAACAGTTCCCATATGAAGAGAGGCTAAAGAGACTGGGACTTTTCAGCTTAGAAAAGAGGAGATGGAAGGGGGATATGATAGAGGTCTATAAAAGCACGAGTGGGGTGGAGAGGGTGCATACAGAAAAGTTCTTCATTAGTTACCATAATAGAAGGACTAGAGGACAACAAAGGAAAGGAATGGGTAACAGGCTTCAAACTAACAACAGAAAGTTCTTCTTCACAAAGCAAATAGTCAACCTGTGGAACTCCTTGCTGCAGGAGGCTGTGAAGGCTAGAACTAGAACAGAGTTTAAAGAGAAGTGAGATCAATTCATGGAGGTTGGGTCCATGGAGTGGTATTAGCCAGGGGGTAGGAGTGGTGTCCCTGCCCGAAGTTTGTGGAAGGCTGGAGAGAGATGGCACGAGACAAATGGCTTGGTCACCGTCTTTGGTCCATCCCCTCCAGGGTCTCTAGGGTTGGCCGCTGTCGGCAGACAGGCTACTGGGCTCGATGGACGTTTGGTCTGACCCAGTACGGCCATTCTAAGCTCAGGGCTCAGGGCTCAGGATCGGGGGTCTCAGTGGACCACCTTGATTTTCATGCAAACCTGCTCCTGGGTGGCCAGGCTGGTAGCTCTCCTGCCCTAGACGGCGGCTTTCCTGTGCCTAGTGCGGAGGTCGTGGACGAGGTCCACGATGTCTGCACTGGACCAGGCGGGTGCCCGCCTCTTGTGGTCCTAGGCAAGCTCCCGGGAGCCGACAGCCTGGTCCTGGGAAGAGGGGGAGGGCTGGGGGGCATTGGGTGGCTGGCTCGAGCCGTGCCAGGTGCAGGGTCTGCTGGCTGGGTGCTGGCAGGCTTGCACCTGGCACGGGCACCGTAGCCAGCCCATGCCCCTTTAAGGGTTCCGGGGCTGGGAGGGGGGCAATAGAGTTTCCCTGGTGTTGGCCAGAGTGGCCACCAGGGAAACCTGGGGAGGGCTAGCCTCCCACTAGTTCGAATTAAGGGGCTACACAGCCCTTAATTCGAACTAGTAAGTTCGAACTAGGCTTAGTCCTCGTACAATGAGGTTTACCTAGTTCGAACTAAGCGCTCCACTAGTTCGAATTAAGTTCGAACTAGCGGAGCGCTAGTGTAGCGCCTATCAAAGTTAATTCGAACTAACAGACGTTAGTTCGAATTAACTTTGTAGTGTAGACATACCCTTACAGAAAAAAAAAAAACAGCAAGCAAATGGTCTGATAGCACTTTAAAGACTAACAAAACATATAGATGGTATCATGAGCTTTTGTGGGCACACGAAGAAGTGGGCTGTGCCCATGAAAGCTCATGATACCATCTACATGTTTTGTTAGTCTATAAAGTACTACCAGACCATTTGCTTGCTGTTTTTTTTCTGTTTATTTGATAGTAAAGAAGATAAATTGACACAAGAGCAATCTGACTAGTGCTCTAACTCATAAATCTTTTCCCTCTTTGCTTCTTAGAATGTGGAACTGTGATACCACCTGTCTTTACAGAGCATTGTCAAGAGTTGACATATCATAAGATTTTGTTCTTGTTATTTGATCTGGATTTTGAGCAGTAAGATTCATGTTTTCAAGTATTTCTTCACAACCAAGAGGGCTAGAAATTAACTTTAATTTTGAGTAGAAAATCTCATATAATATTATCTTATTATTACCTAGCTATTACAAAGTAATCAGATTATAATCAAATTAATTCAAGAGTTGGAGCTTTCAAGAAAATCACCAAATATAGCAACATAGTGATAAAACACTATTTCCTGCCTCTTCTCAGGATGGTTGGTGATAGTGAGATGTACAGTCATATATGTGTACACCCTTCCATGGTTTCTCAGTTTGCAGCAGAGAGTAAAATTCACCATCTTAAGCAGTTTAATAATCCAAAATGATGCCATGTTGTCCCTCACACTAGCTCTCTTCCCTTTCCTCCACTTTACCTCCCTTTGACTTCCTTTCCTTTTTTTTAACCTTTCTTCCATTGACACCCAATACCCAAAATGAAGCTAAAGTCCTGTTAGATGGGCTAGTATGAAACAGCTTTGCAAATGGTGCAGTTCATTGCTACATTTGCAGTTTTATCTTTATTTTTAAACTGAACACTCATTAGGACTCAAACTGACAATTCATTAAACATACTTCATATTAATGTAATAAACGCCACATCAACAAACATTAAGTCTGACTTCATTATGTCAGGGCTTTTCCTACACTGAACTGTAATTTTAAGTATGCAATTTAAGAGTGCAATGAATATTAAGAGAGTGTTAACCTGCTGATCTTTCATTTGCACTGAATCTTTCATCCAAAAGAATCCCAAAGCCTTCACAAACAGCAACAAGGATCCCTATCAACCATGAAAACACAACTCTCTCAGGTGAAAACAGCAGTTGTTTAAAAATACATAGAGATTTAGAACAAAAAGCAAAGAATATCTTTTCAGCTGAAACTACAGGGAATGAATTTAAGTAGAAAGAATCTCTTTCCATATATATAAAAAAGGTTTTCCTGCTGGATGACAGAATGTTCCTGCTAGGCAACAGAATGATGTCATCACATCATTAATGTCAACAGGCTTGCTCAGCAAAGCAAAAGTGGCCAGAGAGTGGGGGGTAGGTGAACATAATAATGAGAGGGCGCACCCCTCTAGTGATTCATTAATTTGGAATTAGGCTAAGACATGGGGTAAACACATCTAGGATATGTCTACACAGCATTACACACCTGTGGCTGAACCATGCCTGCTCACTTGGGCTCACAGGACTTGGATTGTAGAGTTGTTTCACTGCTGTGTAGACTTCCAGACTCAGCCTGAGATCTAGGACCTGCATAGAGGAGGGTCTCAGATCTTGGGCCCAAGTCTACACAACAGACAAGATCCCCAAGCTCTAGTAAGTGGACCTGAGCCAGTTGTGGGTTTGTCTTTGCTGTACAGGCAGTCCCCGGGTTACGTACAAGATAGGGACTGTAGGTTTGTTCTTAAGTTGAATTTGTATGTAAGTCGGAACTGGTACATATTGTAGGGGAAACGCTAGCCAAACATTTCTCCAGAGCTCAATTTTATTCTCCCACATCTCACTTCCCTCAGTCCTTTATTCTCAAGCTGAGGTGTCTGCTGAGAAAAGCCGCTCCGCGTCTCCCTGGTCTGCTGGGGGGGGGGGGGACGCTAGCTTCGCGTCTCCCTGGTCTGCTGAGGGGAAGCAGCTAGTGCGGGGTTGCCTCACCCCGTTTGTAAGTAGGGATCTGATGTAAGTCGGATCCATGTAACCCGGGGACTGCCTTTATATGCATACTATGCAATCTTCATGGAGCACAATAGTCAGAACCTTGCTATGGCATCTCACCCATTAGCACAGTGGTCTAACCTGTGTCTTAATTCAGATTAAGAGGCAAGAGTGTCACCTACTGAAAGATCATTGTCTCTCCCAGAAGCATTGGCTTTCTGAATCACAGCACAAGGTTACATGGTGTCAGACTATTCACTGTGTGCTTGTCTGTACAGACAGTGAACGATAAACTGGTACAAATCTATAGTACACAAGCCTGCCATGCAGTAACTGATGATATGGACCCTGCTACCACTTACTAAAAATTACATAGTGCACTTTGATTTACTTCCATTTCAAGGCAGAGTGAATTTAAGTGTGCAGTAGCTGGGTCCACACATGCGGCCAGGTAGTGCGCTGCAGATTTACACTCAGAATCATAGAATCATAGGGCTGAAAGAGACTTCAGAAGGTAACTTCAGTTACTGTGCACTACTGTCCACACTGAAAAGATGTAAAAAATAAAAGAAGAGCCGAGCACTTCACAAAAATGGGTAGAACTACAAAACTAAGAATTCAAATGAAATATTCAAGACATGTATGCATGTTCAATTTCTATTCAGACTAGGGCTACGTCTAGACTGGCCACAAATTCCGGAAAAGGGATGCAAATCAGGTAAGTCAGCATAGGGAAATCCGCGGGGGATTTAAATATCCCTCGCGGATTTAAATAAACATATCCGCCGCTTTTTTTCCGGCTTCGGGAAAAGCCGGAAAAAAAGTGTCTAGACTGGCACGATCCTCCAGAATAAAGGTAGGAATAAGAGATCCTGAAGGTAGGAATAAGAGATCCTCCGGAAAAGGGCTTTATTCCGGAGGATCGCGCCAGTCTAGACGCTTTTTTTCCGGCTTTGCCCCAAGCCGGAAAAAAAGCGGCGGACATGTTTATTTAAATCCGCGGGGGATATTTAAATCCCCCGCGGATTTCCCTATGCTGACTTACCTGATTTGCGTCCCTTTTCCGGAATTTGTAGCCAGTCTAGACGTAGCCTAGGAGTTTAAAGGCCTTAAACACTGTGAGGGCTGGAGCACAGAGATGTGGTCTCAGGGTGGAGATGAGGTGTTTGGGTGGTGGGAAGGGCTCAGGGCTAGAGCGGAAGGTTGGGATTCAGGGGACTAAGGACTTTGGCTCAGGTAGGGCTAGGGACAAGGGATTTGGAATGTGGGAGGGGCTGGGGATCCTCTCCTGCTCTTGGCACAAACACATACTCACCCAAGAAGGAAGGAGTCCACTTAGAGACTCAGAGGTGCCTGGGGGCAGACTGCCATGCCCCTCCTCCCTCGGCAGATGCAGCAGCAAGGGAGTACAGTGTTGTTTGCTGTAGGCTTAAGAAGCTTTAAGGTGCTGATAGGATGAGGCAGCCAGTAGGGATTCTTGGGGGAAGCATGTGGGGACTGGCAGAGATGGCCCCAGGATGCTAAGATGTATAGGAGCAGCAGGTGGGGCTGGGAGAGAGATATGGCCCTGACATCGGCAGAGCCCAGACACTCATGGCCCATACAGTTTGCTGCCCATTCACAGAAGCTGCCTGTACTGGAAAAAATCCAATTTTACAGCATTTAAGCAAAAGGCATATTCAACACATCAACTCAGATAAAAGACCAACAAAGGAGTCTTTGCTTTCCTCTGCTGCAAAGCTAATATACCATGATTTACCTCAGTTGCACACTGATCATACTTAAAAAAGGAATTTGACCGTCTCCACAGAAAACTAGTTATACACTTTTGGCTCACAGCATGTTGTCGAGATAATGCAGGAGGCAGACAGAGCCAGGTTCAAGGAAATATGAGGCAGCTGGAGTGGGACCCCAGAGTTAAAGTTGAAATAAAGGGAGAATGTGGGAGAGGCAGAATCCTGGGACAAACTGGAAGGGAAAACATGGGGACCTGCAGATGACAAGAAATTATGAGGTGCATATAAAGAAAAAGTGAGTGGGTTAGAGAGATTAAGAAGGAGAAATAATAGTGATAAATGGAAAAGAGAGGATGACAATAATCAATCCCAGCAGAAGAACGGGCAGGTTGAAGCCCCCACCAAAGAGACAATGGGAAAGATTCACATTTTCATCCACAGGCCTGCCGCTGATGGGGGGAGTGTCAAAGGGGACAACTGTCCCAGGGCAGTAGTGGCAACTGCAGCCTGGGGCCCTTTAAATTGCTGCTGGAGCTCTTTGCAGCATGTTTTAGATTCCCAGGCAGCCCAGTCTGAACAGCACTGCGGAGGGACAGTGTTGGTATTCTGGTCTGGTTGCCTTAGTTCCGCCCCTTCTGACCGATGCTCCACCCCTTCCAGGAGTGTTGAGCTGTCCACCACATCATCTAGAGGCTCAGTGAGTCTGTCAACTTGCCTGTCCATGCTTGCTTAAATCAGTTTTGAAGAAGGGCTTTAGATTAAAAAATGAGAAGGCAGATAAATCCTATAATTTATTATTTTAATTGAGATGTTTAACACAATCTGCATTTTGTGTATTCAAATGTTATAACTTTTTAATGCTCGAGGATAGACAGAATGGCCTTCACATTTCAATTTTTATAGATTTTTCTGTTAAACTGACCAAAGCATCCAGTATTCAGTGGAATGCTCTGGACAGTCCTTTGCTTATTTAATTTTCTTTACTTATTGTTAAAACATATTTTTATCTTTAAAAGTTTTGGGTTTTTTCTGTACTGACATGTCTCTTTAAGATTATATCTCTAACTGGCATACAGCCCTGCTGAGAGGGTGGAGGCAAAGGAGACTGATGTCTCAGAGACCAGTGATTTAAAAGGGTCCAAAGCCCTTTAAATTGCTGCCAGAGCCTGAGGCAGTGTTGAAGGACCGGCTGAGGGAGACTAACCCCCCAGATCCACCCTTTCTGCCTAAGGCCCTGCCACTTTGTTGGGGTAGAGTCAGCTCTGCACCACCACTTTGCCCAGGGTACAGTTTGTTGGCCACTCTCCTGGGATATATTAACAATAAAATAATATCATACAATCATAGATGATTAGAAATGGAAGAGACCTCAGGAGTTCATGTAATTTCTAATCCTACCCCTTGCTTGAAGATCAGCCCAAATAAAACATCCCAGCCAGAGCTGTGTCAAGCCAGGACTTAAAAACCTCTGAGAATGGAGTTTCCACCATCTCCCTAGGTAACCCATTCCAGTATTTCACCACTCTCCTAGTGAAATAGTTTTTCCCAGTATCCAACCCAGAGCTCCCCCACTGCAACTTGAGAACAGCCTCTGTCCATCCTCTTTGGACCTGTGATGGGGTGTACCAATCCCGCATTGGCCAGGGAGGGGTTAACCAGGCTTGCTAGGCCGAGAAGGCCCCTACCCTGCAGCTCTGCTGGGCATGCTCCACTGGCAGACCCAGTATAAAGGCCAGAGGAGCAGCTCAGTTGGGGCTGGCCACTGGAGGGGAAGGAGCTCTTGCCAGAGTTCCTGTCAGAGCAACCGCCCCCGCTGGACCAACCGCAGCTGCTGCGCTGCCATAGCTGCTGCTGCAGCTGCTGCGCTAGCCATGGGCTGCACCTGCCACCACCGTACCAGCCGCCTCACTAATCGCACCCACCGCGCCAGTTGCAGCCACTGCCGCCGACACAGCAGCATTTGCCAGCACAGGTGGGGACTATTCTGGCCAGTGGACAGGGGTAGAAAGCAGCCCAGGGTGGGGAGCAGGAGGCACCCCAGCAGTCTCGGCATGCTTCAGGGAGAACTCCCCGCTGAGCCAGTGGTGGGCGCTATAGACTTGGCTGCTGGGCCATATTTACCCTGCAGACGGGGCCATTATAAACTTGGCCATTCGGCTTTACTTACCCCGCAGATGGGGGGTGGGCCGCTAGAGACTTGGCCACTGGGCCACACTACTCCACCGACCGGGTTGTAGTGACTAGGCTCCAAGCCATAACACACAACCTACAAGGGCTTTTGCCGGGGCTAGACTATGGGGTGAGCCACCATGCCTGGTTCCCCAGAGGGGAGACAGGCTACCCACCCCATGACAGACCTCCCACTTCAGGCAGTTGAAGGCTGCTATCAAATTCTCCCTCATTCTTCTCTTCTGCAGACTAAATAAGCCCAAATCCTTCAGCCTCTCCTCATAAATCATGTGCCTCTAATCACTTTTATTGCCCTCTGCTGGACCCTTCAATTAGTCCACATCCTTTCTGGGGCTTGGGATTGGACATAATAGTGCAGATGTGACCTCACCAATGCTGACAAAAGGGAAATAATCACTTCCCTAAACTGGCTGGCAATGCTCTTACTAATTCATAGTTCTGAAGAAAAGGACCTGGATATGAGTCAAAAATGTGCCTTTGTAGCTAAGAAGTCTAACACCATATTTATGTGCATTAGTAGGAGTATTGCTAGCAGATCTAGGGAAGTTGTCCCTAAAATTCTTGAAAATATTCCTGGATTGTCCATGCACTGCTGTATTTCTCTCCCAGCAATCATCTGGGTGACTGAAGTCCCTCATAAGAACCAGGTCATGTTATTTATCCCAAAATAGCAAGCACTATGGATGGTCTGGAAGAACTATTAATATAATATTATCTGAGTACATTGTGGCACAGTTAGCAATCCTAGCTCAGTGCCTCAGAGAGAGGTTTTGGCATGAGGGTTGAGAATGGTTTGAAATAAAAATGGCACAACAGTGGAATTTCTCAGCATTATTGGCAGAACTGATAATCCTGCTGTTAGCAGCAGAAAACAAAGCTGGCACGAGAGAAATTTGGAACATACAGTATAGATCTTTAGATATAGCTTTTAAGGTGTTCTATTAAAGTTTACTTAGCAAAAAAGATGAGTAGGAAAACAGCTATTGAATCTACATTCTTGCCTAAAGCATTATTTTCTTTCTTTGATCTTTATAATCGTATTACAGCAAATTCCTTGGTCAGATCAATAGGACATTGTAATCTCTCCCTATACACCCCAACTATTTCAGTTGTTGATGTATATGGATATACAGGGTCATGAAATTGAGGGCACAATTCAAAAAGGGGATTCAGTAATGTGCTTTTCTTACAAACATTTTTTTAAACACTCCTGATAAAACATTGAACAGTACAATAGCTGCTCTATCTTAAATTTTCCTTTTTTCTATATACTGCTGTTCTTATGAAGATAGTTCTAATATAGTAACCTCCCAGTTATTGTGAGGATTAATTAGCTAGTCTAGACAGTGTCTTGAACATAAAAGAACAAATGTAAGTGTTAATAAGTAAGGGTATGTCTACACTAGCCCCCTAGATCGATATAGGGAGGCTAATAAGGGTGACCGAAATTGCAAATGAAGCACGGGATTTAAATATCCCGCGCTTGATTTGCATGTTCCCGACCGGTCGCCATTTCAGAAATTGACTAGCCCGAAGTAACTGCCCTCTTCTACATGCAGCAATGAAATGGGATTCCGAAATAAAGCCCTAACTCGAATTAGCTGGTATTCCTCCTGCAATGAGATTTACCAGCTAATTCGAGTTAGAGCTTTATTTTGGAATCCCGTTTCACTGCCGCGTGTACACGTGAGCAGTTACTTTGGGCTAGTCAATTTCTAAAATTGCGACCGGCCGGGAACATGCAAATCAAGTGAAAGATATTTAAATCCCGTGCTTCATTTTCAATTTCAGTCGCCCTCATTAGCCTCCCTAGATCGATCTAGTGGGCTAGTGTAGATGTACCCTAATAGATTGTCTGCCTATGATTTTTAGACTATCTGGTCAAGAAAAACTTCAATGGGCTTTGGCTTAAGCACCAACTGTACAACTGTGAACATATGGATAACAATGTCTTATTATAAAAGAGGTAATAGTGAAAAAAATTAAGATTAGATTTTACATAAAAAGTAAAAGAATATAAAGTGTATAAACTGCAAACGGATGTGCTAATATGCATCTTTGTGGCTACATGTAGTCTAACTTCACTGAAACTCCACACAGTTGCAGAAGTTTGAGCTCTTAAAATAAGGAATAGGGGATCTTTCAGAAAAGGCTTTATTTTCCGCAAGATCCCCGTCTAGACTGGCACTTTTTTCTGGCAAAGCTCCGAGCCGGAAAAAAGTGGCAGCCATGTTTATGCAAATGAAGCGGGAGGGATTTAAATCCCTGCTTTATTTGCAATTGCGATGTGTTTAATTTGCATCCCTTTTACGGAAAAGGGATGCAGTCTAAAGACAGCCTGGGTATTACAGGAGTCAGTGTAAGAAGTCCTCCAGCTCGTTCGACATTATTTCAAAATATCTGCCTGCTGTGTAGATTCGGACTAAGTTATTTCGAAATAATGTTGCTGTGCAGACATACCCTAAAAGGCAGTTGGCTTTTAGCTCATGCGGTAGAGGCACATGGCTTTTGCCCCTACAGTCCCAAGTTGAATTCCACTTGCTGACAGCCCAGGTCTGTCAGCTTTACACAAGTTTTTCAGTAACTTTTGATTTCAGCAGAATTACTTCTGATTAGACATGATCAGTTTTTTGTTAAAAAACCCCAAATTTTACTGAAATATTTTTATTTTATTTCACAAAACATGTTTTTTTCCATTCTGTAACTTGTGATTGGTTCTCTGATATTTAGATAGTGACTGAAGTTTTGTCACATGTTCCCTGCTGTAAGGTGTTCCATATTCAGTTAAGTGTTATCAAGAATATTAGGGAAGCACATGACTGGTACAGCGGACTCATGTATTAGAGAGGGTGAACTGCTGTTCCATATGGAATGGTGCTTAGGGTTACACTAGGATACATTGTGTGGCTGGCCGGCTGCTTGTGGGTTCCCTCTTCAACCCCCGTCTTCGGAATAGATTTGCTGTTGGTGTTTGTTTCATTCACCATTGCAATTGACAGCTCTCTGGCTAGATTTTACAATCTGTGAGAGTACTGGTCTGACATTGTGGGTCTGACCTTATTCCAGTGGGGATGGGCTACTGGGTTTTTTGAGCCAGAAAAAGGAATTTAAAACTGGCCATGGAATACTACAGTTCTTTGGTGGAGTTTTCAATACACTTTGGCTGTGTCTACACTGGCATGGATTTCCGGAACTGCTTAAAACGGAATACTATTCCGTTTTCAGTTTTTCCAGAAAAGGAGCATCTACATTGGCAGGCTGCTTTTCCGGAAAAGCCCTTTTTCCAGAAAAGTGTCTGTGGCCAATGTAGATGCGTTTTTCCAGAAAAGAGCCCCGATTGCCATTTTCGCGATCGGGGCTTTTTTCCGGAAAAGACTACTGGGCTGTCTACACTGGCCCTTTTCCAGAACAGTGTTCCGGAATAAGGACTTATGCCCGAGCGGGAGCAGAATAGTTTTTCCGGAATAGCGGCTGATTTTGTACAGTAGAGCATCGTTGCTTTTCCAGAAATTCAAGGGCCAGTGTAGACAGCTCGCAGCTTATTCCAGAAAAGCGGCTGATTTTCCGGAATAAGTGGCCCAGTGTAGACACAGCCCTCAAGTGTAGACTGGGATGACTTCTTGAGATGCTTGCAGCATTCCTCTGTACCACCCAGGTACTGATGCATCCTGAGGGTATGATGCCTGATTTCTGCCCCCTGGTAATAAGTTAAAGTTGCCCCATGCCTCTACCAATTCCCTCCTCCCCACCATGAATACAGAAGTCCAAATCTGTCTTCTTTACAACCACAGAGAATTGCTCTGAAATGATGGAGAACAGCCATTTCCCTCTGTTACCCCTTAGAGAAGAGACAGTGCAGCCACTTTTCCCCTGACATCACCTCTTCTGCATATCCTCCTGATCAATTCCAGTTCCATTGCTTTGAGAGGGTTTCCTTCCCCCCTTTTAAATGAAGAACTGGTCAGGAATTCTGCTTCAAAATAATTTTCCCATGAAAAAATGCCCCTTTTATAAAACAAAATTTTCAGCACAAAGGAAGGATCTTATTCATGGAAAGTTCTCTCATGTCACCATATTTTGCTTGAAAAACAGAATGTGAGTTTAAAAATTAGTAGCCAGTGTATCCAACCTTCCCTAAACTCTGAACAAATTCTTCGTTCTTTTACTTTAGGAAGAGCATTTTGTGCAATAAATTTTTTGTCAAACATATTAATAACTGCTTGTTAAAACACTTGTCTGTTTGCAACCATTATTGTTTTGACCTAGATGCAAAACATTATATTCTTTGCATTTCATATTTCACTCAAAATTAGACCTGGGCCCAAGACAAAACTCATATCTAGGTCTGAACTTTCCCAAGTTTGAAGGCATTTGGCTATGGGATTTTGCTTTGGGTCTATCTTTATGCAAAAAAAGACATTCTTAATAAATAAGGGTACGTCTACACTACAGCGCTAATTCGAACTATCTTAGTTCGAATTAGTTAATTCGAACTAAGCTAATTCGAACTAGCGCATCTAGAACTAAAAACTAGTTCGAATTAGCGTTTTGCTAATTCGAACTAGCGCGTCCACACTGATTGGATGCAGGGGGGCATTTAAGGGCAGCTGAAACCGGTTCTGGCAGGGCATCAGGTCAGTAGTTGCTTTGTGTGGCTGCTGTCTGAGGCTATCTCTGAGGCTCGAGCTTCAAGGGACCCCCCCCGGACCACCGGTTCTCAGCTTTTCCTGCTTGCTTTCCAACCTCGCCGAGGGACAGCAAAGCGTTGGTCTCTGTGCCCGTCTGTCTTGGTGCTTCCCTTCGGGGGGGCCGCCGCAGGTGGCAACATGGAGCCACAGCTCGCCCTGCACCTTCTGGTGCACTTTCTGGACTTGCTGCTGCAAGCCTGCCAGCAATGGCTCGAGGCTGCCTGGCACCACCTGGTGAACGTCAGTCCCTTGCCTCTCCGCCTGGCCGCCCTGGGGGCCGTTGAGGAGCTGCGGCGGTGCCCCGGCACTGGCATGCCCCGCCGTGTCTGGCGTCTGGACACCAGCACAGACTGGTTGGACCGCATCGTCCTGGAGCGCTGGGACGACCGACAGTGGACCCAGAACTTCAGGATGAGGAGGGACACCTTCCTGGAGTTCTGCGAGTGGCTCGCCCCTGCCCTGCGCAGAAGGGACACTCGCATGAGGCCCGCCAACCCCTCCAGAAGCGGGTGGCCATCGCCCTATGGAAGCTCTCCACGCCGGACAGCTACCGATCCATCAGGAACCAGTTCGGCGTGGGGAGATCCACCGTCGGAGCGGTGCTCATGCAGGTATGGCGCTCGTCGGCCACCGAGCCGAGGGGGACGGGAGCTGCGAGGAGGGGATGGGCCGCCCCAGGGACAAAGGGGGGGCGGGAGGAGGCGAAAGCGCCCCGCACCGGAGGGGTCGGGCTGTCCCGGCCGTACTACACGCCGCCAGGGGGGTTGCTACTGGGAGTGGGGCGCGGGGCACTGCCAGGGCATGAACGCTCCCAGCCACCCGGGCGCCCCACTGATTGGCGCTTTGCTGTGTCTCTCTCCGCAGGTGGTCAAGGCCATCAACCGGGTGCTGCTCCGCAAGGTGGTCCACCTCGCCGACCCGGACGCCGTCATCCGGGGATTCGGCGCCCTCGGCTTCCCCAACTGCGGGGGGGGCCATCGACGGGACGCACATCCCCATCCGTGCCCCGGAACACCAGGCGTCCCGTTACGTGAACCGCAAGGGGTACTTCTCCGTGATCCTGCAGGCCGTGTGTGACCACCGGGGCCAGTTCACGGACATTAATGTGGGCTGGTCCGGCAAAGCACATGACGCCCGGGTGTACCGCAACTCCTCCGTGTGCCAGCGGCTGCAGGCCGGGACCTTCTTCCCCGACCGCCACATCAGGGTCGGGGACGTGGACATGCCCGTGTGCCTGGTGGGGGATGCCGCCTACCCACTGCAGCCCTGGCTCATGAAGCCCTACACGGGGCACCTCAATCCCTCCCGCCAGGCCTTCAATGCCAGGCTGACCAGGGCCCGCATCGTGGTGGAGGGGGCCTTCGGGCGACTGAAAGCCCGCTTTCGATGCCTCCTCACCCATCTGGACCTGGCCAAGCACAACATCCCTCCCATGGTGGCAGCATGTTGTGTGCTCCGCAATTTGTGTGAGCGAAAGGGGGAGGCTTTCCTGCCAGCCTGGATGGCTGAGGCTGACCGCATGGCTGGACACTACGGTCAGCCCCGCACCGCCGCCATCCGGGAAGCCCAGCGGGGGGCCGTCCGGATCCGGGAAGCCCTGCGGGAGAGCTTCCTGGTGGAGGAGGAGGACTGACCTCTCCCTGCATGCCCCACTGGGGCCTTCTTCCACCCTACCCCCCTTCCCCTTTCCCCTCCCTACCTACTGTAAAATAACGACACCTGTTTTTGAAACAAAAACGTCTGTTTATTTAACATAAGTGGGGTGGGGGGAGGGAGGGGGGAGGGTGAGAGAGGGGAGGGGGAAACCTGGGACGAGGGAGCTGGAAGGGGAGGGAAGGGAGGAAGGGAAAGGAAAGCTCAGGGGTGGGAGTCCGGCTGCCTCTCCCGTCTTGCCACACTGCGGGTCCGGGGGCGTCGGTGGGAAATGGTTGTGGAGGGGGGGGCAGGAGGGACAGGGGGTGTGGAGGAAGCAGGAGCGGAAGCAGGAGCGGGAGCAGCAGCAGGAGCAGGAGGAGCAGGGGGAGCAGGAGGAGAAGGGGGAGCAGGGTGTGGAGGAAATGGGAAGCGGTCAAGCAGCTCTGGAGGTGGCCTCGCAGGGCACGGCCCTGCTCCTCCAGGGCCTCCAGACTTCTCCGGCGCAGCCTCAGGTCCTCCTGGACCCAGTGGTCCTGGGTGCGGAGCTGGTGGTCCATGAACCGGAGGTGCCGCCTTTGGTACTCCTCCTCGTTCCTGGCTCTCCTGCTTGCCCGGGCACAGGCAGCTGCTGCAGGCGGTGTGGTGCGCCCTGCAGGCCCAGGTGCTGCAGCTGTGGTGCAACAAGACCAGCGGTCAATTACCCCAGGGGCCCAGGTGTGTGAAACCCAGATCCCCTCTGCAAGGCCAGGGCCCCTGCAGGATCCCCAGCTGCTGCTCCTTGGTGGGCCAGGCCCAGGCGCATGGACCCGGGGCTCCCTCTTGCCCCAGCCCCCCGTACACATAAGGGGAACACGATGGTACTCACAGGTGGACGCCTCCCCGGCCTCGGACGACACAGGTGAGCGGCTCTGTGGGGTACCTCGGGGGTCCCGGGTCCTGAGCAGGCTGGCGGCAGGCTCCTGGCTCTCAGAGCCCTCCTCCTCCTCCTCCATCTCCAGGAGCGGGCCCTCTGCCCCGGGGTCAATCATGTCCCGGGGGGCAGGGATGGCATGAGCCCCCAGGAGGCAGTCCAGGGCATGGAAGTGGGGGCAGGCCTCCGGGTCAGCCCCTGGCTGGCAGGCCCGGGAGTAGGACTGCCGCAAGTCCTTAATTTTGCACCGGACCTGCTCCCGGCTGCGCTTGTGGCCCCTGGCGGCCAGGCTGGTAGCCATGCGGCCATAGACGGCCGCGTTCCTGTGGCTAGTGCGGAGATCGTGGACATTGGAGGCTTCCCCCCAAACCTCGATGAGGTCCACGATCTCCGCACTTGACCAAGCGGGCGCCCGCCTTTTGCGCCCCCGGGCAGGCTCCTGGGAGCCGCCAGGCTGGTCCTGGGGAGCAGTGGAGGGCTGGGTGTCGTCGGGTGGCTGGCTCATGTTGTGGCAGGTGCAGGGTCTGCTGGCTGGGTGCTGGCAGCCTTGCAACTGGCACAAACTGTGTAGCCAGCCCGTGGCCCTTTAAGGGCTCCGGGGCCGGGAGGGGGGCAATAGAGTTTCCCTGGTGTTGGCCAGAGTGGCCACCAGGGAAACCTGGGAAGCCTTAGCCTCCCACTAATTCGAATTAAGGGTCTACTCAGCCCTTAATTCGAACTAGCTAGTTTGAACTAGGCTTAATCCTCGTAAAATGAGGTTTACCTAGTTCGAACTAAGCGCTCCGTTAGTTCGAATTAAGTTCAAACTAATGGAGCGCTAGTGTAGCGCCTAGGAAAGTTAGTTCGAACTAACGTCCGTTAGTTCGAGCTAACTTTGTAGTGTAGACATACCCCAAGATAATAGTATGAAGGGTCAGACATTAGAACTCCTTTATTAACTATAATCTAAATCAATACATATAAAAATACTTCTAAGCTAGATAGTAGAAAATAGGTCTTGTGAGCCTATTTCTGAAACAAGTTACAAGAAATCCAGTGAGGCAAGTTTACTTAGTTAGGTTCAGAGTTTAAAACTGCATGTTAAGTTCCCTTTTGTTAGTTTCTTGAGATTAAAAATGCATACTATGTTCTAAAATTCCTTTAAACATTATTTTGTGAATTAGTGAATTTAGTGGATTTATTACGAAAAGGAAGATGAATACATAGAGCTCAGTCTAATAACCAACAACCAATCAGAAAAAAGTAGTATGTTCCCTGAACTTTGACAGTCATGCTTCATTACATCATTGTATTCACTTATGGTCTGGTTATGCCGGGCCACACTGGCAGTTGGTGAACCTCTAATGGGAGCATGGTGCCAGATGGCACAGAATCAATGCTACTTTTGCATAATTCAGCACATCTTCATGATAAAGGATAGAAGGAAGATTTAAGAAACCTGCTTTGCATTCTGTAGCTAGGGTAGCTCTTTTCAAGCAAAACCAATTTAAATGAATTTAAGTTTTCAATATATCTCTTACTATGGACATAACAGACCAAATTTTCAGAGACAGCATTTTAAAAATGAAGTATGGTGCTAGTAAACATGAAACTGCATGCACTAATAAAAGTCCAGCTTTTTTATTATTTCCTTTTTTCCTGAGATTTTGGATCACACACTAAAAACAATGTGAAGCTAGTTAAATACAGTGCTGTACATCAAAATATTTTCAGATCAGGAAAAAGGTGGCATGCTCTAAATTGCACACCAACAGCCACCTTTTCTCATTATCAGCTGTACTCATTCTGAGTGCTACCTCATTTGTACTGTGAGAACAGTTCCTAACGGTACGTTTTATTTTCATTATGAGCAAAGAAGAAAATGAGCATCAGCTGAAAGTCTGCCCATTGGTAAAATAGGCATAATTATAATTGTATATTGATGGTTTATAAAGTATTAACTGTGTGTGAACTAGCACTCTGAGACAGGTGGCCACATCCTTCCCATAATCACAGGTCCTATTATTCAAAATATTTTCAGAAATATTCAGATTTAAAAGCTGCATACAATGGAAACAGATCTAAAGAGTCCACAGCAATGGACAGGGGAATCCCTGAGGGGACTGACAGCAAAAATAACATCACAGGTGCTGACATAGAGGAGACACGTCCACAAGGAAAACTCTCTTCAGGCATGAGTAGTAGTCATGGGTGCACTCAGGTCTGGGTAGGCAGGGAATAGCAGCAGTGGGAATGAACAGAAGCTGATGAGACATATTGGTAGATGGGCATGATCTGCATGAGTTCAGATGAAGTAGAACCTGCGAATGGGAATGGCTAACCTATCCAGGTAGCAGCATCACAAGAGCAGGAACCAGACTGATTATTTTTCTAATTTAGTTTGTTGTTACAGACAGACTGACCAAAGCTTTACATTCTGAACAAGCAGTAACACAGGATGCATTAGAAGAGAGTCTTTCTTCTGGAGTAGAATCTGATCATGAAGAATAGAAAAATATTCCTCCAGTATCTGAGAGATTTAGCAAAGATCTCCAGGCACTCCAGTAGCCTGCTCTGCCAAAGAACAACTGAACAATAGCTCGAATATACAGATTACAGGAAAAACACAGAGAACATCCTATGCTAATCAAAATGAGCCTCCAGTGCAATGCTGTGCCTACAGTAACTAATGCAATCCATAGATGCATGAAAAAAGAAGTAAAACTGCTACCACTGTGAAGAAGCCTATGGAGTCCAGAAACCATCTTACCCAGAAAATGCTTGATCTTCTTGCTAAACGGAGAGACATGGCAACCAAGGGCGATACCGGCCTGGAGTATAAACTCATCTGCAAAATGCTAAGGAGAAGGATGATAGAAGATTATGATCAGCATCACCTTGCAAAACAGCAAAAGGCAGCTGAAGAGAAATGAGTTTGCCAAGAGCTCGGCGTGAAATACAGCTAAGCTAAACTCTTCCAAACACGTTTGTTGATGTAGAAAGTAGAAGAACAACAAACAGACATGAAATGGAACAAATTTGCCGGTGCTTTTATAGTGAACTATTATTGTCAGCAACAGAAGTAGAGCCATTGTACCTGAGCTCTGTCATTCCTGAATCTGATGTGCTCCATGAAGAAATGGCAGCAGCCCTTCAGAAGATTAAGTTGGGAAGAGTGTCAGGTTTAGATCAAGTATATGTAGAAGAATTTCGTGCGGGAGGTGGTACACTCTTAAAAGCATGTAGTGAGGATTCTCAAGATACATTAAAGAGGATAGAATTCCAGAAGATTAGAAGAGATTGTAAACTGTTATTCTGCTGAAAAAAAGGTGATCAAGACATTTGCAACTATCGACCCATCTGCCTGTTGCTTTCTTATCTCTATAAGGTCTTCATGAGAATGATCTATGCCCATATTGAGGGTGTCCTTGAGGAAAACATGAAATGGGAAAAAGGCAGGTTTTCGTAGGCGATTCTCCACAGTGGACCACATTTTTGTGATCACACAGATAACCGAAGGGTGTAGAGAGTACAAGATCCCACTATGGTTCTTGTTCACTGACTCTAAAAAAGCCTTTGGCTCAGTGAAACAAAACTCAGCTTTAAGTGCTCTCCTTTCACAAGGCATCTTCCCTGTGTTTGTTAGAATCCTACAAGATTCTCTGATGGATGCAACTATGGAAATCATACTTTTTGATGACCCCTTGATCATTGAAGTTAAGCAAGGAGTATAGTAGGGGGATGTTTGTTCACTGAAGTTGTTTGCCAATGTCCTGGAAAATGTCCTACGGAAGATCAAAGTGAAAGATGGATTCCTGATTGATGACAAGGTTCTTCAGGTGAGCTTTTTGACAGATGACATTGTCTTAATTGTGTCAAAACCTGAAACATTGCAAACTCTCCTTAATGCTATTGGTAAGAATGCAAAGGAGATTGGCTTGACCATCCACACTGGAAAAATTAAGTGGATGAAAAATACATAATACCCAGAGTACGTCATGCAGTTGGATGGACATTCCATAGAGTTAGTGGATCAAGATGTTAGACAAGCATTGCAGATGAACAATGAGTTGGGTCTGGACTTGTTTTTCTGAAAAAACTTCACTTACGTCCACACTGCAATCATGTTCTTTTGAAAAAAAATCAAAAGAGCAGAGGGGTTTTTTTTTTGACATTGGTAAACCTCTTTTTACAAGGAAGAAGCCTTTTTTCAAAAGAGCTCTTTCGGGAAAAGGCATGTGTAGACAGGGAATAGGGAGTTCTTTCAAAAGAAGAGGAAAGAGGAAAAAGCACAGATGCCCTGATGGCCACTCTGTCCATAGTAATCACAGCTTAAATGTGAGCTAGCGTCCATTCAGTGTGGACGCTATCTTTCAAAAAAGCAGATTGCTTTTTTGATGCGCTTTGGAAGTATGGACGCTCTCTTTTGGAAGAAGTCTTTTTTGGAAGATCTCATCCAGAAAAACTTCTATGACATAAGCCTGCAGTCTAGATGTAGCCTGGGGGTAGGCAACCTTGGCTCTCCACACACCCCCTCCCCGCAGCCTCTGGGGAGAGCCAGACCAAGGTATGGCAGACCTGGCCTTCCCCAGCTCTCTCCCCCCGGCCATGAGGCACCCCCCAGGCCAGGCCAGTCCAGTCCAGTCCAGTCCAGTAATTTGTGTAGCTTTTTCTGATTGCTTTTCTAGATGGGGCCAAATAGTGGAAAAGCCTCCTCTTTCAGCGGAGCCCTTATTCCTCGTAGAACAAGGTATACAGAGCTCCCTAAAAGGGCAAGTTTGCTCTTCCGCAAAAAAAAGGAGAAGAGCAAAGGCATTTCCTGGACATGGCGGAGTTTTTCCGGGATACCTCTGGCATCACAAAAAAACCCACAGTGTAGACATACCCATATATACATACTACTAAGGAAATACACAGTCCTCCCTTATATAATGTATTCACAACAAAGTTATCAGTTCAAATGCAATTCTGTTACATAAGGAAGCTACAATTCACCATGTGACTTGCTCATGTTTGTATTAGTGAATATATTGATTATATAGGAATTTACTGAACGGTAAGCAAAAATTTTATTCTAGCTCACTCATGGAAATAACAGAAACTATAAGGACCATGCTGATTCATGCCAACTTAAGATATCTGAGCAAGTATTAAAGTTCTATATATGGCTTTGAAGTTCAGCAACACTCTAGTAAATACACTTTAGCAAATAGAATGTTTCTTTCTTCAAACCAGTCAAGGATAAAATTTCATTTACGTAGCAGTGATGTTGAAGCTTGCTCTAAATAGATAAAAATAAGCTTTTCTGAAGGTCATGTACCGGCTTTGTCATTTGCTTCTATGCAAGAAAGGAAACAAAGATTATTAAATTTAATTTAATACATACAGGTGTAACACCTTGAAATTAGGTCCCATTGATTAAAAAAGAATAACCAAATCCTGGCTCTTTTACAATTATGTAATTAGATACTGAATGATGTTGAAACTGGTAGAAGTCTGCATGGTCATGGTACTTTAATTAAAAAGTTAGACTTCCTTTAAACAAATGCTAACTACATTGGCATATTAGGGTGTATTAGGAGGAGCATTTCCAGCAGATCTAGAGAATCCAGTGCCTTTATTCGGCACTGAATAGGCCACATCTGTAGTATTTTATCCAGTTCTGGGTCCCCCCCCACCACCACAGAAAGAATATGGACTCATTGGAGAGGGTCCATTGGAGGGCAACCAAAATTATTTGGGGGCTGGAGCACATGACCTATGAGGAGAGGCTGAGGGATTTGGGTTTGTTTAGTTTGCAGAAGAGAAGACTGAGGGGGGATTTGATAGCAGCCTTTAACTACCCGAAGGAAGGTTCCAAAGAGGACAGAGAGGCTATTCTCAGTAATGAAAGATGGCATAATGAGGAGCAGTGTCTCAAATTACAGTGGGGGAGGTCTAGGTTAGATATTAGGAAAAACTATTTCACTTGGAGGGTGCTGAAGCACTGGAATGGGTTACCTAGGGAGTTGGTAGAATCTCCAACCCTAGAGGTTTTCAGATCCCAGATTGACAAAGCCCTTGCTAGGATGATTTACTTAGGGTTGGTCCTGCTTTGGGCCTGGGGTTAGACTCAAAGATTTCCTGAGGTCTTTTCAACCCTATGATTCTATGGGTATGTCTACACTACCCTGCTAGTTCGAACTAGCGGGGTAATGTATGCATACCGCACTTGCTAATGAAGCCCGGGATTTGAATTTCCCGGGCTTCATTAGCATAAGTGGGGAGCCGCCATTTTTAAATCCCCGCTGCTTCGAACCCCGTGCAGCGCGGCTACACGGGGCTCGAACTAGGTAGTTCGGACTAGGTTCCTATTCCGAACTACCGTTACTCCTCATGAAACGAGGTGTACCGGTAGTTCGGAATAGGCACCCTAATCCGAACTACCTAGTTCGAGCCCCGTGTAGCCGCGCTGCACGGGGTTCGAAGCAGCGGGGATTTAAAAATGGCGGCTCCCTGCTTATGCTAATGAAGCCCGGGAAATTCAAATCCCGGGCTTCATTAGCAAGTGCGGTATGCATACATTACCCTCCTAGTTCGAACTAGTGTAGACATACCCTAGGAGTCTATGATAAATGGATAGAACTTGTAAGGACAAGTATGCTATTCAATATAAATGATGCAATTGTATGTTGCCCAGGCCAACAATGGAATTTGAACTCAGGATCTTCAATGTGTAATCTTATAGAAATCAAATGCTTAAAGGACATACAACATGGAGACCAATTTCTCTGCCTGGACTGATTCAGTGGCCAAAAGGAATTAGGTACAAAACTTGAATTGGGAGGGTGTCTGAAAATTAGGGACAGCACAAGAGGCCAAGAATGTCTCTTTGGGCTCTTTTGGATCTTTAATAAATTAGCTTCAAGAACCAAGCTGCCATGGTCTCCCACACTGAGTGCTTCTCCCAGTATTTCCTTCTGTAGAAGAGGGGATGGACTCTACGGGTATGTCTAGACTACAGGGTTTTGTTGACAGAAGTTTTGTCGACAGATACTGTCAACAAAGCTTATGTCGACAAAGAGCGTCTAGACTACATCCAGTTCTGTCAACAAAGCAAGCCACTTTGTCGACATAACAGTGTGGACACAAAGGACAGTGTAGATGCAATAATGCCTTCTATTGACAGAACTCTGTCAACAAAAGGTGTTATTCCTCGTAGAATGAGGTTTACATACGTAGCCAAAACTGCTGAGTTTTGTCTACATTATGTCGACATAACTCAAAGGCAGTGTGGACGCAGGTATAGTTTTGTCGACAAAAGTCCACTTTTGTCGACAAAACCCTGTAGTCTAGACACACCCTACACTATGAAAAGGGAAAGTAGGTACATCAAAGTTAAGGGTTGTGCCTTCAAGCAAAATGTAGCTCTTAAAACCCTTACCCATGGAATATCCTCTCTCTCTTGTATTAAGATTTTCTTTTATATAGTTTTCCTGTGGGGGGGGGGGGGGAGAAACTATAATTCCACTGCTATTTATATTACAGTTTAAGAAAAAAGGCATCTGTTATCTACACAACCAATATCAACTCATACTTACAAAACAACTTTTTTATAATATAGCAAACAAACAGCCTTGTAGATAAAATGTAAAGCTTATCTGACAAATCAGGCAATATTTTTGGCTAAAGACATAGGAAGATAATGTGTTGAGAACCTAAAAATGAAGCAAAAATGGCTCCATAAAGCTTCCACAGGCTGAGGGCTAACTGCAGCGGAAGGATTATATGAAAAACATCTGTGTATTTTAGTTTTCAACCATCTGTAGTAAGTAATCCCTTCAGATTCCTTGAAAGTTAAAATATCAACCAAATTAAGAAAAATATACAGCTGTGTAGCATAATGATTTAAGTGGCCATTAAACTGAACTAAATCAACAAGCAATAGCAGCAACCTATAAAATTTCAAGTAACAAGGCATGATACATGTTATGCAGTTTTACATTGACTTAAAAATAGCTCCAATAAAGTTACTGATTGTAGCAAAAAGTTTCAAGTTATACATAAATTCTGGCTGGATATTCAAGAAAAATTATTTTGCAGTTACATATTCAAGCACCACTGTTATAAACAACCCTACATTTGGGTATGTCTACACTGAAAAGTTAGTTCGAACTAACGGACGTTAGTTCGAACTAACTTTCCTAGGCGCTACACTAGCGGAGCGCTTAGTTCGAACTAGGTAAACCTCATTTTACGAGGATTAAGCCTAGTTCGAACTAGCTAGTTTGAATTAAGGGGTGTGTAGCCCCTTAATTCGAACTAGTGGGAGGCTAGCCCTCCCCAGGTTTCCCTGGTGGCCACTCTGGCCAACACCAGGGAAACTCTATGCCCCCCTCCTGGCCCCGAACCCCTTAAAGGGGCACAGGCTGGCTACGGTGCCCATGCCAGGTGCAAGCCTGCCAGCACCCAGCCAGCAGACCCTGCACCTGGCACGGCACAGAGCCACCCACCCGATGTCCCCCAGCCCACCCCCTCTTCCCGGGACCAGGCTGGAGGCTCCCGGGAGCTTGCCCTGGACCGCAAGAGGCGGGCACATTCCTGGGCTAGTGCGGACATCGTGGACCTCGTCCATGATCTCCGCACTAGGCACAGGAAAGTGGCCGTCTAGGGTAGGAGAGCTGCCAGCCTGGCCACCCAGGAGCAGGTGTGCATGAAAATCAAGGTGGTCCACTGAGACCCCCGACCCTGAGCCCTGAGCTTACAATGGCCATCCTGGGTCAGACCAAAGGTCCATCTAGCCCAGTAGCCTGTCTGCCAACAGCGGCCAACCCTAGGGACCCTGGAGGGGATGGACCGAAGATAGTGACCAAGCCATTTGTCTCGTGCCATCCCTCTCCAGCCTTCCACAAACCTTGGGCAGGGACACCACTCCTACCCCCTGGCTAAGACCACTCCATGGACCCAACCTCCATGACTTGATCTCACTTCCCTTTAAACTCTGTTCTAGTTGTAGCCTTCACAGCCTCCTGCAGCAAGGAGTTCCGCAGGTTAACTATTTGCTTTGTCAAAAACAACTTTCTCTTACTAGTTTGAAGCCTGCTACCCATTCCTTTCCTTTGGTGTCCTCTAGTCCTTCTTTATGGGAACTCATGAAGAACTTTTCTGAATGCACCCTTTCCACCCAACCCCTGCTTTTAGAGACCTCTATCCTGTGCCCCCTCCGTCTCCTCTTTTCTAAGCTGAACAGTCCCAGTCTCTGTAGCCTCTCTTTGCAGCCGGGCTGATGGCCGAGTGGTGTGATGTGCCCAGTGTGGGTACTCCGGGCACTCCAAGCCAGAACTTCTTTGCAAGCGGGGCACCCCTTAGAACTGTGTGTCCGGGGTGGGGGTCGGGACCCTTTAAGTGCAGCCTTCGGCTAGCCTGAGACAGCATCTCCATGCTCTAAGTCCTCCTCTTATGCCCTGCCGGCACTGCTTCCGGCCATCCTTAAGCCCTGTTCAGAGTCCACTCAATGTGGACTTGCTAGTTCGAATTAGCAAAACACTAATTCGAACTAGTTTTTAGTTCTAGACGCGTTAGTTCGAATTAGCTTAGTTCGAATTAACTAATTTGAACTAAGTTAGTTCGAACTAGCGCTGTAGTGTAGACATACCCTTTGAGAGTTGAAGGGTAGAAATTGAAAATATTAGGAAGATTAGCTCTACATGCAAATAGGATACTGTTCATAGTCCTGGTTATAAACCTAATTGATAAGGAAATATCCCCTGTGTAATGAGTGGAGATAAGTAGAGCTCTGCATGGATACAAAATTTGTATCTGCATCTGTAAAAATCAGCAGCGGCGATTCACATCCATATCCACCAGTGAATATCTACAAATTTGCAGGGCTCTAGAAATAAGATGACCGTATGGAGGGACTAATTTACACTATGCTCTGCAGAAAGACCCTCAAGCTTGCCAAGTGTTCAGTCTACTGCAACCAACAAATCTAATCTCAGGAAACATCTGCTACATGCTGAATATTTCTGAAGTGGAACATAGAAAAATGACAAACTGGCTCAAACAAGTGGTCTATCTAATCCAGTCTCCTGTCTCTGATAGTAAGCCGTTTCAGAGAAAGCAGCTTAAACTTCATAATCAGCAATTATTGAATAACCTGTTGTCAAAGGATGACTAGCCACGTTAAGGAGAAAGTGAGCCAGACGTACTGTGCCGTGAATATTTAGCATAGTCCAGCCTAAGGAGGATCAGTTAATAGCTGAAGGGATTCCTGGGCATTATAAAAGTGCAATCTGAGTGATGTGCTCCAGGGAAAGGCGCTTTCCCCACAGTCTGAAGGTGAAAGATTTCTCCAGAAGAACCAGCATGCTCCCTTCCAGAGCCAGAAGAACCTAGTGCTCTTTCCCAGAGCCAGAAATCTCAGAAAAGGAAGAGGAATAGGGCCCAGAGGGTGCTCTGAAAAGGACCCCTGGAAGACAGAAGTCCCATTTTGTGTGGGACTTGTTTATCAATTGGCAGAAGGATAACTCACATCTCCAGCACAGACTGGTGTCTGCAAAGCTGCAGAGACAAATCTTGGGCACGGACAGTGAGGCGGATGTCTCGGCCATTGAATGGTCTGCCAGCATACAACTGGGCACACAAAATGAAGAATTGCATATGTAACGAGATTTTCAGAACTTGCTCAGACAACTCCTAGTACCAAACAAAAGTCTGCTTGGGACTGCGCGTGGTGTTGGTCTAAAACTATCTACTATAAATCACAGATGTTATGAGACTGCTCCATATAATGCATCTTATCCTGGATAGCAGGGTCTTCATATAAAATCTTAAGTGGCGTTTTATTGTTCCAAATAGATTAGGTTATTAAAACACTTAAGAAAAAGTCCAACGTATTATAGTAAGGAAAGCTTATGAAAGGCAACTGATTAAATCTTTCCCAATGTATTAGGTAACTCAAGGAATGAGATTAGTTCTTTAGACCAACTTTAGCTCTATAATAATAGGTACTCATGGAAATCCAACTTTGGGCAACTGCAGAAAAAATGATATCAAAAGAGACATTGATGATACAATTTCTGGAATATCACTGTACACTAAACAACATAAGGAGATCTTACTCAAATCTCCCTATTTGGCCCTTATCACATTGGAACAGAAGTTGGATGTTATCCATATTTTGATAATTTGAACAGAAATTAAACTGGAACAAAAAATTGGTTGTGTAGGGAAACACAATGAGGGAACAACATACAAAAATCATTGCTCTTCAAGCTCAAACAAATCTGTTAATGAAGGGTAACAACCTCCAATTAGGAAGAAAACTACAAACAATTCCAATGCACAGTTAGTGAATTTTCCCAAAGACGGATGGTAAATTAATTAGTAAAATTACTCTTGAGCTGTTCAAACTATACTTGACGGAAGGCTTTGATATTTCTGCAGACTGCTTCCCATTTACTGAAATGAGCTGTTCTAATTAGGAATCTATGTATGGAACTTAATTAAGGACATACAACTGAGTTATTACAATGTTAAAATTGCCTAGTTACAACCACAAAAATTCAAGAAATGCAAAAAGTTAAGATACCAATAACAATGTTAATTTTTCTCCATTACACATCCTGTACATACTGCATTCAAGCCCAGACAAAAGCAACCCAGAAACCAAGGGTCACTATGACATCAGAGTCATTCTATGACTTTTTAATAAGAATAAAAAATAAACCTTAGCACTTACATAGCACTTTTTATTCTGTAGATTTAAGCAAACTTTACGAAAGTTCGAAAAACTGAATCTTTATTTTACTAATAGGGAACACAGAGGTGCAGTTACAGGCACTGGGTTATGCATCAAGTCAATGACAGAGGTGGGATAGTTAAATTAACTAGGCTATATTAGGCCATACACATGTGCTTGTCAACCTTTCAAATCCTGGAGCATATAGTTGTCTGATTCCAGTAGCCATTTGCATCACTAAGGCTATGTCTAGACTGCAGGCTTCTTTTAGAAGAAGCTTTTTTCAGAAGAGAGCTTCTGGAAAAACTTGTGAAAGAGAGCGTCCACATTGCAAAAGTGCATCGAAAAAGCAATCTGCTTTTTCGAAAGAGAGTGTCCACACTGAATGTCAAGTATCAGAGGGGTAGCCGTATTAGTCTGAATCTGCAAAAGCAGCGAGGAGTTCTGTGGCACCTTATAGACTAACTGAAGTGTTGGAGCACAAGCTTTCGTGGGCAAAGACCCACTTCGTCAGATGCATGTATTGGAAATATCCAGAGGCAGATATAAATATGCAGGCCAGAATCAGGCTAGAGATGACGAGATGGATCCAATCAGGGAGGATGAGGCCCACTTCTAGTAGCTGATCTGGAGGTGTGAATTCCAAAAGAGGAGAAGCTGCTTTTGTAGTTAGCAAGCCATTCACAGTCTTTGTTTAATCCAGAGTTGATTGTGTCAAACTTGAAGATGAACTGTAGCTCAGCAGTTTCTCTTTGAAGTCTGGTCCTGAAGTTTTTTTGCTGCAGGATGGCTACCTTTAGATCTGCAATTGTGTGTCCAGGGAGATTGAAATGTTCCCCTACAGGTTTTTGTACGTTGCCATTCCTAATATCTGATTTGTGTCCATTGATTCTTTTACGTAGGGACTGTCCAGTTTGGCCGATGTATATAGCAGTGGGGCATTGTTGGCACATGATGGCATATGTTACGTTAGTAGATGTGCAGGAGAATGAACCAGTGACAGTATGGCTGATCTGGTTAGGTCCTGTGATGGTGTTGCTGGTGTATATATGTGGGCAGAGTTGGCACCGAGGTTTGTTGCATGGATTGGTTCCTGAGTTAGAGTTATTATGGTGCTGTGTGTAGTTGCTGGTGAGAATATGCTTCAGGTTGGCGAGTTGTCTGTGGGCAAGGACTGACCTGCCTCCCAAGCCCTGTGAAAGTGAGGGATCATTGTCCAGGATGGGTTGTAGATCACTAATGATGCGCTGGAAAGGTTTTAGCTGAGGACTGTAGATGATGGCCAGTGGTGTTCTGTTGGTTTCTTTCTTTGGCTTTTCCCATAGCAGGAGGCTTCTGGGTATTTTTATACACTGAATGAATGCTCTCTCGCATGTAAGCTGTGACTGCTATGGACAGAATGGCCACCAGGGCACCTGTGCTTTTTCTTCTTTCCTCTTCTTCTGAAAGAACTGCTTCTTCCCTGTCCACATACGCCTTTTTGTGAAAGAGCTCTTTCTCAAAAAGGCTTTTTCTTCATACAATGAGGATTACCAATGCTGGAAAAACCCCTCTGTTCTTTTGATTTTCTTGCAGAAGAATGCAATTGCAATATGGATGATCCTCAAGTTTTACCAGAAAAATGGCTGTTTTTCTGACAAAATTCAGTAGTGTAGACATATAAACCCCTGGTAAGAATGAGGGAGTTATGTCTATTTTTATAAATCTCATAGAGACCACAGGTTATCTTCTTAATATTATCCTGCCTGACTGAAAGAAGTTAAATGTCTAAAGACTGTTAGAGAGAAAAATTAAACAGTGACAAATAAGCTACTACTATGAAGGATATCAAGGTTCCTTGAGGAAACTCTAGGGGAGCTATTAATTAGGTAATAGCCACCTGACTGGCTCTATCAGCCTAATAAGGTTTATTTTTCCCATGCCCAAAACTAGGATCAGAGGGGATACTAAAACCCTAAAATGGCAACTTAGGGAAAAATGGAGTTTGAATTGACAGCAATTGCTGGAGATGAGTCTCTGACAGGGACTCAAAGAATTTTATATGAGTTTTCTAGCTCTCCCAGTCCAAGAGTAGAACATCTGAGTTCAGTAGAATTCACCCAAAACTTGCAAAGAAAGAATAAAGTTTATATAAGAACCTGGTAAATAGACCTTTTGGTGATTTTTCCCAGTTCTCTGAATGAGTAAATAATCAAAGCTTTGTTTTGAAGAAGTTGAGTTATTTTTAAACAGCTGATGGTCACTGACCCCCATGAAAGAGGTTATTCAGTATCTCACTTTTATTGTATTTCTGCATTTTGAATGTAAGTCATAGATCGTAAACAATTTAAACATTAATTTTATACAGCTGTAATAAATTAGTAGGTTTGTTTATTATGAAAACCAAAGTGTAAGAATTAGAATTGTTGCAATAAATATATTTATAGATAATATATTTTGGGATTTATATACATTTTAGAGAGTTTGTGCATCTGTCTGTCAGTGAGTCCATCCATCCAACTGTGAGTCTGTTTGTTCAATAACTCATCCTAAACCATAAGAGCTAGGGCCACCAAATTTGGTATGCAGTTTCCTCTTATCCTAACTTAAAGCAAAGGTTAGGGGTGCCAGGACAATGCAATATGCCTTGAATTCTATTGTTTTCCATAACATGCAAAGGGAGGGGGATGCTAGGAGGGACAGTTATGCTCCACATTGACCATGGGGGGCATTATACTGCAGATTGACCAAGGGGTGGGGGAAGCAATTGCACCAAGAAGAGAGTGGCTAGCTGGGGCCAAGGCTCTCCATGCTGTTAGCCACTGTCCCAGGTAAGTGGCCCCCCATTCCCAATCCTTCCTCCATAGGCCACAGAACCAGACAAGCTGCAGGCTAGAGCCTGACAGCACAGACCCCCATGTTCCCAGAGAAGCCTCCCGCTGTGCTGCATGGCCCTTGCCACCACAGATGGCCCCGGAGGCCCCTTCTCCAGATCTCCCTGGCCTGAATCCTTCATCCCCCCCTGCTATGAATATTCCCACACCTCCCATCCTCACCCTAAGCCCCCACACTCTGCCCTCAGCCATCCACATCCCCTAGGCTCTGCTCTGATTCCTGCACCACCACCCCTACCAGCTCCCTGCCCTATACAATCATTTAAATACATCATGTACACTTTCCTTTTCATTTCCAGATACTCACCCCACCCCCGCCATAAAATTACTATAAGTAAGGACTCGAGCAATGCTGGCTAGATCTGCCAAAACAGTAAGAGCTGGCTGGGGGCACCCTCCCCTGCCCACATCCAGGACTGCCCCAGCCCTGAACCTACCAGTCTCATGAGCCCATTAGAGAGAGTGGGGGGAGGTGGGTATGAAGCTCTTTTCTCCCCATATTCATATGGGAATGTTGTGGGTTGTTCCCCTTTATGAAGGAGCAAGGGGAAAGTGCACAGTCTGCTGCATTCCTCACTCTGGCTGGGGAGCTCAGGAGGCAGATGGAACGTGGACCTGCTCCAGCCAGCAGATTTGCACCCCTCCCCCAGCTGTCCGAGATGGAGCTGCAGTGGTCATGCAGAGGTGACCACTTAGATTTTCTTAGATTTTCAGAAAGCCTTTGACAAGGTCCCTCACCAAAGGCTCTTGTGTAAATTACATGGCCATGGGATAAGAGGGAAGGTCCTTTCATGGATTGAGAACTGGTTAAAAGACAGGAAACAAAGGGTAGGAATAAATGGTAAATTTTCAGAATGGAGAGGGGTAACTAGTGGTGTCCCCCAAGGGTCAGTCCTGGGACCAATCCTGTTCAACTTATTCATAAATGATCTGGAGAAAGGGGTAAGCAGAGAGGTGGTAAAGTTTGCAGATGATACCAAACTGTTTAGGATAGTCAAGACAGAAGCAGACTGTGAGGGACTCCAAAAAGATCTCACCAAACTGAGTGATTGGACAACAAAATGGCAAATGAAATTTAATGTGGATAAGTGTAAAGTAATGCACATTGGGAAAAATAACCCCAACTATACATACAGTATGATGGGGGCTAATTTGGCTATGACAAATCAGGAAAGAGATCTTGGAGTTATCATGGATAGTTCCCTGAAAACTTCCACACAGTGTGCAGCGGCAGTCAAAAAGGCAAATAGGATGCTAGGAATTATTAAGAAAGGGATAGAAAATAAGACACAGAATATCTTACTGACCCTGTATAAAACTATGGTACACCTACATCTTGAATGCTGTGTACAGATGTAGTCTCCTCACCTGAAAAAATATATTTTGGTCTTGGAAATGGTTCAGAAAAGGGAACTAAAATGATTAGGGGTTTGGAACGGGTCCCCTATGAAGAGAGATTAAAACAACTGGGACTTTTCAGTTTAGAAAAGAGGAGACTGAGGGGAGGTAATGATAGAAGTATATAAAATCATGAGTGGTATGGAGAGGGAGAATAAAGAAAAGTTATTTATTAGTTCCCATAATAGAAGAACTAGAGGACACCAAATTAAGTTAATGGGTAGCAGATTTAAAACTAAAAAAATAAAGTTATTCTTCACACAGCGTGTAGTCAACCTGTGGAACTCCTTGCCAGAAGAGTCTGTGAAGGCTAGGACTATAAGAGTATATCTACACTAGCTCATTAATTCAAGCTAGGTAGGCAAATCAGGCAACCGGAGTTGCAAATGAAGGCCGGGATTTAAATATCCCGGGCTTTATTTGCATATTCCCGTCCGACCACCATTTTTAAATCCCCCTTAGTTCGAATGGACTGCCTGCGGCTACACGTGGCAGTTTAAAGTTAATCTGAAATAAGTCCTTAGTTCCGATTAACCGTTACTCCTCATGGAATGTAACTCCGGTTGCCTGATTTGCCTACCTAGCTCGAATTGACGAGCTAGTGTAGACATACCCTAACAGAGTTTAAAGAGAAGCTAGATAATTTCATGGAGGTTAGGTCCATAAAAGGCTATTAGCCAGGGGATAGAAATGGTGTCCCTGGCCTCTGTTTGTCAGAGGCTGGAGAAGAATGGCAGAAGACAAATCACTTGATCATTGTCTTCGCTCCACCCTCTCTGAGGCCCTGGTGCTGGCCACTATTGACAGACAGGCTACTGGGCTAGATGGACCTTTGGTCTGACCCAGTACGGCCATTCTTATGTTCTTATGTTCTAGATGTAGTTCGCACCTGACCCTGGAGCATCCTGCATACTTAAACCTTCATTCCAAGCCCCACCTAGACCAATGATTTAAAATGAAAATGTTACATGCTTCATTTATTTTCCAAAAAACAAAAATTAATTTAGGACCTGAACAAAGCCAGGTGAATTTAGTATTTATATCATTTGTATACGTACATCAAATATAGAAATATACCAATTTTCCTCAATATTTAGAGGAAAGGTTGATCAATAAATCAGACACAGCTTTCAAAATGTCTGGACAACTTATTTTTTCAACACTGGCTACCATAATGTAGATGCATAAATAATAATGTAGATTTCACAAAGCTAACCACTAAGTGGAATATTTTTCATAGTGCTAGGAATAGAACAAATTGACTTTGAAGTATCTACTAAGCACTCACCACAGTTTGATGGTTGACCTGGATCACCTCATCCCCTGCATGGATCTTCTTACACTGGTCAGCAGGAGACTAAAGGCAAGAGATTATTGTTAATTTGGCAACCATGAAGGACCAAGAACCAATAGTGAAAGGGCAATGGGCCTTGCCAAAGGAAAGTCTATTTTAATAACAATATTAACTTGTATTTATAAAGTATTGTTTTTCCATTCCAACCTACACTAGTGAGCATCTCTTTCACTTAGCCCTGGTGTACTCTACTGACCACCTCCCATGCAATTGGTACAACTGTTCCTGCAAACATTTGTGCAAATAGTCCAATCTCCATTGGTGTAAGTGCAGCTGTATGGAAGGTTCAAGGCACCAGCAGGTGAGGTTGAGGTCTTCTGTTAAATAGATGCAATTGCCAAAAAATGTTGGAGAACACCAAAACGATAGCAATGAAAACAAAAGCAACTAGCCAAACAATCCACTGAAATTTGAGGTGTGCAGCTGTTATGAAACCTGAAATATCAGTAATTGTGCATCTTTAATTTGAGAAGGGTGATATGCTGTTAAAACTATCATTTTCTTCCAAAATAATTTTGAGAGTTTGACTATCTTCACTGATGGATGGTCATTTTCTTAATCCTATTTTAGAGCAGTCCATCTACTTCAGACAAGTCCTTCAAGATGAAATAATAGCCTCCACCATAATTTTGGTTGTTTTGGCCTGGGCCAGATCTTTATTTAAATGTAAGCTAGGCAGTTTAAAATAAAGCAAATATAGATTTAAAGTGCTGGATTGGGCAGTGCAGTTCAGCGTGTGCTCAGATCTCATTGACTTCAGTGGGCTGAGTATGTGCATCAGTCCTTTGAGAAACAGGGAAGGACTTGAGCATTTGTGAAAGTGCTTTGCTGAGTCAGGGCCTTAACGAGAAACAAGATTAATGCTACTATTAAAATTAGACAAAAACTACAAAGAAAAACAGCATGTTGAATTTAATTCACAAGGCCTTAAACACATGAATAAAAAAGGGTTTGAGATGGGGGCTATTTCAGGAAGAGCCCTGATTATGAAAAGGAACATATTGTTGTGTTATCAATCTAGAAGTAAATCTAACCTTTTTTCCCACTTCCACAGAAAAACTAAGTAAACCTATTAAAAATACTAGGAATATCCTTGTTGAAATAATCTTTATAACAACTCAAAAAACTTCATTCAGAAAAGCATCTAGGACATGTGTAGCTGGAAACGTTTTAAACATTCTGTTTCTTGAAATGGCAAACACCTTTATGAAATGCATACTTACAAAGATGTGCACAATTAATGAAGCTCATAAATCATTGCTATGTAAACAGTAAAATGTTTAGAGATGAGATTCAAAACTCTTGTAATACTTTTATTAGAATATTAAACATTGGAATATTGTTAATTTCCTGTTAATCACCAAATGATTAGCACACGTATTCCCGGAGAGGAGATGGAAGTTAAATATTGGTAAATTAATTTGATTAAAAATTCTTAATATTGGTTAACTGGCCTGTTTTAATATAGCTCATTGAATGCAAACGGCTTCTTCAAAGTTACTTTAAACTAGGTTCGTTGAGGGACGGTGATAAAAGCCCTGAGGTAACTGAGGAGTGATAAGTGAGGAAGTCGGATACCGAGAAGGAACACAAGGAGGGACAAGCAACAAAGGAGGACCCCTAACTTGGATGGAAAAGGTAGGGCGATCAACCGGTTAACTAAGGTGTTCGTACACAAATGCAAGAAACCTGGGAAACAAGAAGAATTAGAAGCCCTAGCCCAGTCAAAGAACTACGATTTGATTGGAATAACAGAGACTTGGTGGGATGACTCGCATGATTGGAGCACAGTCATGGAAGGGTATAAACTGTTCAGGAAGAACAGGCAGGGGAGAAAAGGAGGAGGAGTTGCATTGTATGTAAGAGATCAGTATGATTGCTCGGAGCTTCAGTATTTAGAGGGAGAAAAGACTGTTGAGAGTCTATGGGTTAAGTTTAGAGGTGGAAACAACAGAGCTGATGTTGTAGTTGGTATCTGCTACAGACTGCCGGATCAGATGGATGAGGTAGACGAGGCTTTCTTCGGACAACTGAGAGAAGATTCCAGATCGCAGACCCTGGTTCTCATGGGTGACTTTAATCACCCTGACATCTGTTGGGAGACCAATACAGCAGTACACAGAAAATCCAGGAAGTTTTTGGAGAATATTGAGGATAACTTCTTGGTACAAGTACTGAAGGAACCGATCAGGGGCCATGCGCATCTTGACCTGCTGCTCATAAACAGGGAGGAACTAGTAGAGGAAGTAGAGGTGGGTGACAACCTGGGAAGCAGTAAGCACGGGATGGTAGATTTCAGGATCATGACAAAAGGAAGAAAAGAAAGTAGCAAAATATACACCCTGGACTTCAGAAAAGCAGACTTTGATTCCCTCAGGGTATGTCTACACTACAGAGCTATTCCGAATTAACTTAATTGAAATAGCATTTTGCTATTTTGAAATAGCATGTCCACACTGAGCGGACCCTGAACTGAAGTTAAGGCTGGCCAGAACCAGTGCTGGCAGTTGAGTCTAATGTCACTGAGAAATATAACAGGATCTCTCAGTAAAATTCTTGTGAACTAAACACACTAACTACAGCAGACATTGCATGATTTAAGTGGCATACTCAGCATATGGATTAAAAAAACCCTGCTCTTCATAGCCACTTATTCTGTGTAACTGCAGGGTATGCATCTGACAAAGTGGGTCTTTGCCCACGAAAGCTTATGCTCCTACTTCAGTTAGTCTATAAGGTGCCACAGGACTCCTCGTCACTTTTGCAGGGTATGGATGAACAAAAGGCATTTCTATTCATCAGTCAAGGGAGTTACAGGCATGAACAAATATTATGGTTGTTATTTTTGTAAAAACACTTGATATAATTTTCAGGAGTGAAGAATAATCATTTAAGGAAAGTATATTTTATAAAGATGTGTCAGACTGTGTTACTTCCTTTCTTGGTTGTGAATGTAAAAAATGATTTAAATAGGAAAACTAATGATCTGAAATTCCAGTCTTTCATACTTCCCCTCTGCAGCCAAATGCACAGCTGGCAAACCATAGTTAAACACAAACCAAAACAGGGAATATTTATGGAAACCTGTTGTTAAAATATTGATAGTATCCGATAATCTAAAACACTTTATAGTATTATTTGATTAAGGTCACAACTCCTGGAGGGAGATTTATGTAAATATTTCTTTTTTTACTAATGTAGAATGGGAACTGAGGTACCTTATTCTGCCTCTGACATTGGGCAATAATTTATTCTACGTAAGAAGTTGCTCAATGAGTTGGTAAGGGTGACAGAAAAAGGCAGTAATCTAATTTGCCCCCAAACCTGTATATCAAGTTGATAAAGGACAGAATCCCATGATTTCTAGTTGTACTAACTACTGGAGCACCAGCCTTCCCACTTTCTGATTGGTGAGGCAAAATGTAGACAGGAATTATTTACCCAACTATTCCCAGTTTTTCTATCTTGTTATCTTAAGAGTTTGGGGAGGAAACTTGCTTGATTTGCAGCATATAATGGGCACCTGCCATTCAGCCAAACTAAAGAAATAACTAAATGACTCTTTGTTTAAAGATAGCTAAAACCATAAAAACCCCCACCCAAAACACAGACTGTATGTAAGGCCACTCAGAGATCTGAACTGTATGGAAAGAAGGATTTGACTGAGGACTGAATGTAAAAGCGAGGGCAGAGGACTGATTTGACTGAAGCTGTAAGGATGAAAAGTAGGGACAGAAACACCACAAGAACCCACAGACTGAAGCAAAGTCCGAGGCATAGCCAGAAAAGCTCTAACAAAATGTTAGACACACAGCTTTTGGGTACATCACTGTTTGAAAAGAGTCTTGTGACTAATAGCAAAGAATTTGTCTTCTGCTATTTGATTCCTACTATGTTCAGGGAAATGAGATTTTATGTTCATTCTTATCAAATAAACAGGATTGTGTCAAATAAATACCCTGATTGCTTTATCAGTTTCTCCTCAGAATGGATGCTATCTGCTAAATGGTGCCTCTCAACCTTTTCCAGCTACTGTACTCCTTTCAGAAGACTGATTTGTCTTGCATACTCATATTTGTTTAGAAAAAACAGACAAAAATAGAATAGTGCCATAACACATTATTACTGAAAAGTCGTTTACTTTCTCATTTTTACCACATAATTATGGAATAAGTCAATTGGAATATAAATATCGTACTTACATTTCACTATGTACTATATGAAATTTTAGCTTGTACTGGCTTTGCAAATGTTTTTAAATGTAGCTTAGTGTAAAACTAGGCAAATATCTAAATGAGATTAAGTGCCCTTTGGAAGACTTCTGTGGATCCCCGGGGCATATGTACTCATGGTTGAGGAGCACTGTGCTAGACACTGAATTTTGACTAACTGGTCAAATAAAAAAGGGTAACAATATTATGTCTTCTTACTGGGTCACTCATAAGTGGTTTAATACTGTAGGTACAGTGTATTTCACCTCCATTTCTAGACCATAAAGTCCAATTGTTACATCCATAAGGAATAGGAGTAGGATGGGAAAGAGACAGAAATATTGTTCTCAATTTGTTAGAGTTCAATTAACATTAGCTGTAAAAGTTGATATTTGGCTGTTCCTTTCAGGTTCTTTTTCTGACTTTGAAAAAGCCAAGTTACTTATTCTCTTTTAAAATTAAATTGTGACTATGGGGTCAATTATCCCTTCAAAAGGGATGATAAATCAATTTTCCAAAACACTGGAAATAAAGATCTTTGAAGTTGCTTTATTTCATAACACACTTAGCAGAAACAAAGAAACAACTCTTAGTGGTGACCTACTTCCTTAGCTAGCAGCATAGCCCATTGCAAATTCGAAATTAGTCTCTAAAATATTTATGGTTTTTACTTGGGCTACTGATGATCTTGCTTTTCTTTTTAAAAGCATCTGCCTTCCCTTTAATGAAGTATTTTTAAAAAAATCCAGCTCCTGTTTCTTACTGTTAGAAGGAAATGTATATGTGATTTCTTTTGAATTCACTACAAAAGTTAGTTGTGGAACATGAAAGATATTGTGCAGCAGATTGAGCCATCTATAGCATTTCACTAAAAGGAAATGCATTGAGAAGCCATTTCAGTGGTTCACAGCTGAGACATGAAAAGGTAGATTCTTAAATATCTGAGCCAATATTCACAAACCAAATACTAAGTCATAAAGAATAAAGAAACATAAAAGAGCAGAATCACTGAGGAATTTTAACTGAGGGATTTTTTTTTTAAAATCAGTATGATACTTGACTAGAAGCCACTGATTTAAATGAGCATATTTAAAACAGTAAATAATATGTACAGATGTACTAAATCAACTGAAAATAAATCAGAGAAAGGAACTCAATCACTGCAATGGGAAAAATGTCAAATATCTTATGTGAATTAGGACGTTTGCCACATTAGGAGTATACACTGTATAGGCTTTGGGCCAAATTTCAGAAATGGTAAGTCTGATGATTTCATCTCACTAACACTAGCATCTGTCCTGTTTCTCCACTCACCCACCTTGACTGCATTGCATGGTCTTACAAGTGCTAGCTCACAGATATGCATAGGCTGAAAATTCATCCATTACAGTAAGGGCTACACTGGGTTCAGGTGGCTGCCTGGCAGGCTTGCCGGGAAAATCCACAGCCACTGTACATATTGGAATAGAGTTTCATTCCAGTTGCATTGGCCAGTGAGGAGAGGTATTTCAAGGACGTTCCATGAGGGGCTATTGGGAGCATGGCTATGTATACGCCAATGTCTACTGATTCTGAGTATCACGGTCCCCATTTCATAATAGGGGATGCAGAAGTGACTGCAGAGAATTGCTGACTTACTCTGTTTACACACCAAGGTATGTATTATATCCCCCAAAATATCATATAGTTCTCTTATGCAAAGTCTGTTTACTCTGCCTTTTGAATGATGAAAAGCAAATTGGGCCTGGGATAAGTTTAATGGTCTATATTATAGCCACAAAGTCCTATATAGCTTGTATTTGTTTGGATTTCAACATCATTATTTGTATAACCATAGTGCCTATGAGCCCCACACCTGGACCAGGGCCACATTGTATGAGGTGCAACACAAGCACAGAACACAAAAAACAATCTCTATCCCAAAGAACTTGCTATTTAAGTGGATGACAAGAGACGAAGGATGGATACAGACAAACCAATGGGAGAAGTACAAGGGAACACTGAGAACTCTGGTCAGTATGTTAGGGTATGTCTACACTACCCTCCTAGTTCGAACTAGGAGGATAATGTAGGCATACCGCACTTGCAAATGAAGCCCGGGATTTGAATTTCCCGGGCTTCATTTGCATAAGCGGGGAGCTGCCATTTTTAAAACCCCGCTGGTTCGAACCCCGTGCAGCGCGGCTACACGGGGCTCGAACCAGCGGGGTTTTAAAAATGGCGGCTCCCCGCTTATGCAAATGAAGTCCGGGAAATTCAAATCCCAGGCTTCATTTGCAAGTGCGGTATGCCTACATTACCCCGCTAGTTCGAACTAGCGGGGTAGTGTAGACATACCCTTAGGCTCTGGCTTCTACACACCAGCAGCCCAGCTGTTGTCAAGCATTTGGTAGGCTTCATGATAAAGAAGAGTTTTAAAAATAGAATAATGAGTTAGTTTTGTGGATGATTAGGGAGAACTTCTTCCCAATGTGAGGGCCAGCATGGGAGAAAACATGAAAGTGTTTGATTTAAAGTGAGTGATGGAGGCTGACACTCTAGGCTGATCAGAGGTAGGAACCAACGTTGTGATATTGACATCAGCCTACTAATATCCAAATAGACCTGTTCTTGGCTATTTTCTTCATTGAAACTAGCATGTGCTTCTACCATGACTTCCTTTTCTTTCCCTCCCAATTCCTACTTCCCTTATTTTCCATCTACCTCACTTTCCTTCACTCCCCTCATGACTATCCCTCACTATCCTCACTCTGTTACTGCCCCATCCCTTACTTTTCCTCTATTCAACTCTGTCATATTACTGGATTTTAAGTGGAGCAGCCAGATCACTGTTGTACCCGTGGGGGGGGGGGGGGGGGGGAGAGAGGTATTTGCCCCAAAGTGTATACAAAGGGGGCCATGTGAGGTATCACACGAAAGTTTGTGTTCTACTGATTCTGTATATGCTATTCATGTACTTGTATAATATCTGTATGTGGAGTTATAAAAATGTACTGTGTAGGGATGCTGGAAAATCCTCTATCTGTGTCTGAGACATGGGCAAGGAATGCTCAGCCAATGGCTATGCTAATTAGCAAGGAGACAATGAAGTGCTAGGTGCCAGTACACACCTCAGGAATGTGACTGATACCTGCAAACCAGCCAGGGCCTAAGGGCTGCCAAGTATGGGACACAGGGATAGGTTGGTGGACCATGTGACCTTCTCTGGCCAGGAAGATGCCAGGGGAGATATATAAGTGCCATGTGGCACCCTCCATCTGGTCTTCAGTTTTGCTCCTGATCCTAAATGCAGCCTTGCAGGGAACAACGAGCCAGAAAAACTGTGGACCCATCCAGACATAGGATGTACACCAGAGACTTTTAAGATAGTAGTTCATAACATCTCTTCTAAGAGCCTGCATTGAGAACTGGGTGATTTGATGTATGTGATGTATTATCCTTAACAACCTTACTCTCATGCTTTTCTTTCTTGTAGTAATAAATCTTTAGATTTTAGATTCTAAAGGATTGGCCCAGAGTGATCTTGTGGGTAAGATCCAGAGTGTAAATCCATTGGGATCTGTGGCTGGTTTCTTGGGACTGGAAGTTCGGGGTAGGTGAGATTGGGTTCTAAAACCCCTCACCTGTTTGTTAGGCCGGGGGCTGGTTGGGGCACAGGAAGAGCTGGGATGTCAGAGGGGTTTTGCTCATGAGGCTTCTGGCTAGCCAGACCAGAGGCTGAAGTGCTCAGTGTGACTGGTTCGTGGCCTGTTTGGAAGGTCTCCAGTCTGGGGCTGTAAGGAGCCCTGAGTTTGAACAATTTGCCCTGAGCGGATGGACGCCGACAGCTGTGCCCAGACCCGGCCCGGTTCATCACAAACCCTTCCATCGCACTGTTGGTCCATGGGCATGAAAGGATAATGGACATGTCCTCAAATGCCTCCTGTATTACCAGATAAAGCCCCATTAGCCACTCTAGTTCACAATATTACATTATATTAAAAACAAAAGAAAACATTACTGTATTCATCATAGTATTACTCTTATGACTCTGTCACACTAACTCCTTCTGTGTCTCCATCAAAACTTTGTGTTTCCTGTGAGTTCTCATCTGAACCCCCCAGTTTCTGTATCCATCTTCTGTTCTTGCACACCAGTCTCTTTCCCCTTTTATGGACACAGAGGAGTAAGCTAGACTTTAGAGAGGTAGAGAACAAAGGGAAGTGAGAAGCTCATGGGGCTAAGAGGGGAAAAAGAGGAAATCGGAATCTTTAGAGCAGTGGTTCTCAAACATTTTGGCCCACGACCCACCTGGCTCAATGCACACCTTTCTGTGGACCACCAGTTGCTAATGGAAACTCCCTGTTAATTATATAATTATATCCAAGTCATTTTGCTAGTGCTGCAGCTAGGGAGAATGGTTTAATTTAACCAGTAAAAAAGAAAGTATTAAATTATTAAACAGATTTAACTTTCTCGTGTTAGTTTATCAGACTTTACTTTAAATAAAGTAAAATATTAATTTACTAGCCAATTAGCCCGCCATAAATTGGGATTTTCATGTCTCTCCTCCACCTTGGTCTTCTCTCCTGAGCCTCCGGTCTCTCTCTCGCTCCCTCCCTCCCTCCCTCTCTCTCCTCCTACTGCCTCCCCCTCTCTCTCAGCTCTCCTTTGCCTCCTGCCTCTCTCTTCATCTTTCTTTCTCTTCTGCCCCTCCTGCCTCTCACTCTCCCTTTCTCTTCACCTCCTCCTCCTGCCTCTCTCTCCCCTCCGTGTCTCCCCACTCCCCTTCTCCTACCCTTCCCTTCCCCTTCCACCACCGAGCTGCCATATGTGTGTGGGGGGGGTGACGTATACGGCCAGGGGACAGGGCCATGTACGTCACCGACTCACCCTACCTTCCCCTCCCACCACAGGGGAGCCCAAACATCCCCTTGTGCTGCTGGCTCCCCCGGAGGCCCAGCTGAGGGGCACAGCACTCAGTTGAGCACCACAGCGGGAGGGGAAGAGGGGGCGGTGACGTATGTGACCTGCCCCCTGGCTGTGTACGTCATCGCTCCACCCCCTTCCCCTCCCTCCGTGGTGGCTCAGCTGAGTGTTGTGCACTCAGCTGGGCCGCTGCGGGGGAGGAGGGGCAGGGCGGTGATTTACACAGCCAGGGAGCGGGGCCGTGCATGTGACTGTCCCTTCTTCCCCTCCCCTGTGGCGGCCCGGCTGAGGGGAGCAGCACTCAGCACCATGGCAAGAGAGGAAGGGGGGGCAGTGATGTACACGGACACACCCCCGGCCATATATGTCAATGCCCCACTCCCTTCCCCTCCCGCCGGGGCCCAGCTGAGCGGCGCAGCACTCAGCGGAGCGCCACGGGAGAAGCGAAAAGGGGGGCGGGGTGCTGATGTACATGGCCAGGGGGTGGGGCCATGTACATCAGCCTTAGGGTACGTCTACACTGCATCCCTAGTTCGGACTAGGGATGCAAATGGAGACGACTGAAGTAGTTAATGAAGCGGGGATTTAAATATCCCGCACTTCATTAACGTGATCTCGCCAGTGCGCTAATTCGAACCAGGAAGTGTGGAGTAACTCAAAAAATGAGGAGTAACGTTAGTTCGGACTGAGGGCTTTAGTCCGAACTAATGCGTCGCGGCATGCACTTCCTGTTTCGAATCAGCTGTGATTCAAACTAGCGCACTGGTGAGATCATGTTAATGAAGCACGGGATATTTAAATCCACCCTTCATTAACTACTTCAGTCGTCTCCATTTGCATCCCTAGTCCTAACTAGGGATGTAGTGTAGACGTACCCTTACAGACTCACAGACACTGGGCTACTATATATATGATGTCCAACACAAAAGGTTTTAATATTTTCTTTATTTATGGCAGGGGGTGGGGAACCTATTTTGGATCAGGGATCACTGACCCACAGAAAAATTAGTTGGGGACCACACAAGTGAGAAGCAAAAGAAAAACTCACCTCTAAAACCCCACAGGGAAGGGAGAACTGAGGTTCAGGCTGGATTTACTCTTCTGGGGCTTTAGGGTTAGTGGATTTTGTTGACACCACCCCCTAGGCTCTGTGGTGGGGACAAAAATGAGGGGTTCAGTATGTAGGAAAGGGCTGCCAGCAAGTGGGACAGGGGTTGGGATGCAGAATCTGAGTGGAAGGTGGGGTACAGGAGGGGTGAGGGTGCAAGGTGTGGGTGAGAGGTAGGATGCAGAAGCAGGCTGGGAGTAGAGTATCTGGTTGGGGGAGGGGGCAGGAGCAAAGGAAGGTGCAGTGTGGCCAAGAGGGAGGGTGCAGGAGTGGTTTGTGATGTGGGGTTTGGGCTTGGGGGGGCAATTACTTGCTTTTGTGCCCCACGTCACTCCCAAGCATCACCAATAGGAGCAGAGTGGAAAGCCTTCAGGCAGCACGTCTGTGTGCCTGCTGTTTCCCCAGCTGACGGGGGAGGAGGGGTAGCGGCAGTGCACAGACCCACTTCTGGCTCCTCTTCTTCCTTGTGAGCCAGATCCAGTGGGGAGGCTCAGCCCCCCCTCTCCCCCCACATACATTCAGAAAAGCCAGCTCTGGCAATCCAACCTTGCAGGGTGAGGGCAGGGCCAGGCTGGAGTGCCAGTGTGGGATCCCTTCTGTGGGGAGGGGGGAAGGGGAGTTGATCTTGAGCTGTGGACCACCTGGACTGCAGTTTGAGAACCACTGCTTTAGAGGGTTGGAAAAGGGGATCTTTCAGGGACAGAGAAAAGGAAAACTTTAGGGTTAGGGAAGAAGGACTTGTTCTAATTAAATCCTAAGAATTCTTGTTCATCAAGCAAAATGAAAAGAGCAAGCACAGAAAACTCGCACTCTAATTCCTCTCTTAGCCTGCAATCCTAAGTACAACCAGAGAGGATCCCAAATTATATGAACTTTCAGCTTCTTATTTCATTGTTCAAAATATTATGAGTTATTTCAGTTTTTTACACCTCAAAAATCACCTTGCTGTAAATAAGTTTCCTCCCATAGATCGTTGACAGTTATATTGTTATGTTTACTGGTATTAAAAAGATCATGTTGACCTTGTGTACTAAGAAGTACAGCTTTGTCATCTCTGCATAGGTAACTATTTATGGTCCTCCTAAAACACTGAAAAATACTTCCTAACTGTTTTATGAACCAATCAAGGAAAACTGAAATCAGCCTGGTGCCATTAATTTCTTGATAGTACAATGGGATGCACATTGTGGTCTTACATAATGTAGAGAAGCAACTGTTGTGAACTAGATACATTTTCAGTCAAAATGTCCCTTTTAGGCACTGCATACACATTTTCCCTTTCTTGGCTCTTGATCTGAAAGAGCAGTTCTATACTGAAAAATAATGCCCTGAAAAAACTCCCTGTAGTATCAACATCTTCGTGTTCTTTTAAGTCTACCATCATCATCCTCATGGATTTGTCTCCTCAAACATTAAAAGCTAATGAAGAGAGTGAAAGATTATTGGTACCACTTCACAAAAGCCTGCACCTGAAGCTGCAATTCCCAGAGAGACAAAAATGTGTTTTGCACAAAGGTTAGTTTGCTCCTAAACTTCTCTTTCTTAAATGATGTGTCTTACTTGAAGATGAAGCATATCTGATATTTTCTCCCATCATTTTGGACTTGTATGGTAATCATTAGATAATTTACCAAGATATTTCACAACCTACAGCTCAGGTTGCTATATATATTGGTTTCTTCTACAACATTAATTAATAAATACAATTTTGATGCATACATCTACTTAGATGAATAAAGATGATATGCCAGAATAGTGATGGATTTTAGCATATCAAGTTTAATCAAAGGTAAATCCTATGAAAAGTTCCAAACAAAATGTTTCTTACAACTCAGCGCAAAAGACTGAAATGAATGTAGCAGTTTAATAGCTATATTTATGAAAAAATAGAGTTTTTACAAATGGTGAAGGGGTATACAACATATTCCAACCCTTAGGAAAAGATTCATCATCATGGTTTACTGGGTGTTTCTTCTTTATGCAGAAGTTGAAACCTCAATTAAAAAGGCAGATCCAGTAAGGAGAGAGAAACCTGCCCCCCAAAAAAGCAGTTGCAGAAATATTTTTTAAAAGGGGGGAGAGAAAGGTGGATAATCTACTCCAGCTGGATGAGTTTACTACTATATTTGGTCTGTTATTTGAAGACTGATGTATACAGTAATATTTGAAGAATGATGCAAACATAACCAAATCTTCTTCACTATCCATCCGTAATCTAGATGGAAGTTCACCATAAAATCTAAGCAGCTCCAGGGTCAAAGATTTTGACCCTGAATTTGTAGTGAGATTTGTGTAGGTAAAGATAACTGTCTGGGGAGATCTCCTAACAGAATTAAGGTTTAAAACAACACACATGGACATACACTACAATATATATCTGGAGACTTAAACTACTCACAAAATATAGTATTTAAAAAACTAACCTGTAGTAGTCTAATCTGAACACATGCAACTGAAAAAGAGAAGTTTTGTCTCTCAAAAGATTTCTTGGAAGCCAGAGCTACAATACACTGAGAAAAGGAAGAAAAGCACTGGCTGATGTAGTAACCTCTAAATAAGTTATCAAAGCTGTCTTGAACATTTAAGTAGAATCCTAGGGTTGGAAGAGACCTCAGAAGGTCACCCAGTCCAACCCCCTACCCAAAGCAGGACAAACCCCAATTAAATTATTCCAGCCAGGATTTTGTCTACAAAAAGCCTCTAGGGATGGAGATTCCACCACCTCCCTCGGTAATCCATTCCAGTCTTCACCTCTCCTAGAGAAATAGGTTTTCCTACTATCCAACCTAGACCTCCCCCACTGTAACTTGAGACCATTGCTCCTTGTTCTGCCATCTGTCACTACTGAGAACAGCCTCTCTCCATCCTCTTTGGAATCTCCTTTCAGGAAGTTAAATGCTACTATCAATTCCCCCCCCCCCCCTTCTCTTCCGAAGACTAAATAAGGCCAAATCCCTCAGCATCTCTTCATACGTCATGTGCTCCAGCCCCCTAATCATTTTGGTTGCCCTCCGCTGGACCCTCTCCGATGCGTTTACAGGATCCACAGGCCTAATGAAGCAGCAAAATATGAAGTAATTTCTCACCTATGCTTCAGAATAATTAGAATTCAGATGAGAAGACAGACTTAGCCAGATAGAGGAAATACCTGTCTGTCTTCAGAACTACCTATTAATCAATCCATATAATTCTCTCTCTTTCAACTCCTTCAGGCTTTTTATCCCACTCCCCAGCCAATAAGTGATGTGTTTCCAGTTAGAGTAACTGGGCATCCTTCCATATAGCTCTTGATGATTTATCTATTCATTAGTTAGTGGCTTACAGGCACTCAGTTTGTTCCCCTCCCCCAAAAATCCCAGGTGTTTTGTAGATTTATCTGGTTCTTTGAAACAGGTTTTCCTTTCCCTTTCTAATTAAATCTTACATGGTATACATTCACTCTTGCTTTTCCCCGTAAAGGAAAACTAGCGGGGATAGCAGGGAACCAGGACTCTGCAACATTAAGTCTTAAGAATAATGAGAGACTACTTTACATTCATCTCCGTTCCCTTAGTGTTTGAATTCAAATGCCTGTGTTTGTGAACACCTTAGCATGTGGTTTTCATTCAGTATGAATTCTCATGACAGAAGGCTTTGTATTTATGTCATTTAGACTGACCTTGTAAGAAATAAGGGACCTTTTCAAGATACTACAGCAAGGATGGGCAAAAGCTACTCAGTGGCCTGGATCTGGCTCACCCAGGACTTTGATCCAGCCTGCCTGGCTGTTCAGGCCCTGCTCCCTAGTGCATTGCCTGGGAGCCATGGGGAAGGTGCGAGCCTTTAAAAAGAGGCAATTGAAAGGGCTCGCGTGGCTCCGGTTCCCAGGCAACGTGCTAGTGGCACCAGAGCTGTGAGCCTTTTTAACTGTTTCTCGCCCAAGCCCTTTAAATAGAAGCAGTTAAAAGGGTTTGCAGCTCCCGCCCCGCTGCTAGCATGTTGCCTGACAGGTGCGGGGAACATGTGAGCCCTTTTAATAGAAGAAATTGAAAGGAGTTGTGGCTCCAGCCCCATGCTAGCACATTGCCTGAGAGTAGGAGACATGCAAGCCCTTTCAATGGCTTCTATTTAAAGGGCTCGTACCTTCCCTGTGGTTGGCAGGCAACAGCCCCAGGGAAGGTTCAAGCCCTTTAAATAGAAGCAGTTGAAAGGGCTCGTGTGTCCCTGGCTCCCAGGCAATGCGCTAGCAGCAAGGCTGGAGTAGCAAGCCCTTTAAACAGCAGGAATTAAAAGGGCTTGCAGCTCCCGTCTCTGGCTAACATGCTGCCTGGGAGCCAACGGGGAGGTGCGAGCCCTTTCAACTCCTGCTATTTAAAGGCTCTGCCCCTTCCGCCCAAGGCTCCATCCCTTCCAGGATAGCCCATGACCACTTCACAAATTTTTGAAGTGGTCCCCACTCAAAAATTATTGCCCACCCTTGATCTACATGCACAGGCTATTGTGTGGCCCTCAGGCCGGGCAGGCCAAGTGGGGAGTGTGCAGCTACTCGCAGTCTGCCACCTGCCCCCTCATGTATATAAGGAAAGTTATGGAACTCACCTGAAGTGCCTTCCCCAGGTTAGTCCTAAGCCTGGGAGACATCCGGGGGGAGCGGACAGGCTCCAGAGTGAGGAGCAAGTCCTGGCTGGTGGGCCTGGTCACCTGGCTGGCCTCCTCCTCCTGGTCCACCACCCCACCCTCCTGGATGCTGATGCTGGGCTTGTTCTGGCCAGACTCCATAACGACGGGGGAGGGCGGGAGAGGTGACTGGCCCCCCTCCCAGGATGACATCCAGCTGGGCAAAGTAGTGGTAGCTTGGCGGTGCCACCTAGGAGCATCTGCTCTGCTCCCTGGCTTTGGGGTAGACCTGTGGACCTGGTCCAGCATCCGGTTATGACCTGTGTCAACCACTCTGGCAGCAATCCAGCAATAGACCTCTGCATTCCTGTTTCTGGTGTGGAGATCGTGTAGATTGGTCTCCTCCCCCAGACCTCGATGAGGTCTAGGATCTCTCCACCAGTCCAGACCAGCAGTCTCCTGTATCCCTGGCCAGTGGCAGCCGAGGGAGCAAAAGGAGTGCTGTCAGCCGTGGGAGCCTCTGAGGGAACATTGAGGTCCATCGTGGTTCCCTCACTGACTTCTCTCTCACACGTGGCTCTCAGTGCTCTCCAATGTGCAAGAAGCCCTTCTCCTGCTGCCTGGAGTTTTAAGCCCCGTAGGAGAAGGGGAGCAGTGGAGATGCCACGTGTGGCCAGAGCAGTCAGAACTGCAACTACGAGAGAGGTCTCTGGAGGCCAATTATTTTGAATTAGGAGCAGCAGAGTATCCACACTAATGCTATTTCAAAATAACTATTTCAAAATTAGCGTTATTCCCCGAGGAAAGCAGGAATACAGATTTTGAAATAACTAGCCTGTTATTTCAAAATAATGGGTTTAGTAGTGTGGATGCTCTGCTTATTAATTCATTCTAAGGGGGGGTTAATAACTTCCTAGTCTAGGCCAAGGCAGAAAGATGGTTCCCCACCATTAGTCATAATCATCAGTAATAATTCAAAAGGTCTATAATATTCATTAAGGTTTCATGGTTGAAAGCATGTGCCTTTTTGAAACCTTTAATTATAAATTATAAGTTAAGCAAGAGGCAGGAATTTGGAAGCTATATATTTTTCTTATTTCATCTTAATTAATAAGTGCCAGATTGTCATCCTCAGTCACATTCAATAGTACCTCGTTCAATGATTAGTTCCACTGACTTACACTGATGCATTTTTCAAAAGCATTAAGCTACACCTCTATGTAGCTTTATCTGAATTTGTCTAGTATTTGTGAGAATACAGTAAGATGAAATGTAATTAATTCATTACAATATGCCCTTTCACCTCTCCCATATCTTTACAGCAGTTGACGGAAAAAGGAAAAATACGAATGGTGCCTGAGAGCAAGTTTAACTTCATCTTCACCTAATCCAATTTAATCAGAAATTGTTTAATTCACAGCTTACTGCAGGTAAAATTTTCTTGGCAACTTTCTGTAAGCAATTATACAACAGTCTTCTTCACCCATAACATTTGTCATCTCATCACAGCTTTTTCCATGAGAGAGGTGAGGAATTTGTTTCCTTCATTCAATACAGAATCATCCAAGTTTGTTATTTCCTGCAGCCTTTCTCAAATAGTTCCGCTACTATCTTTCACTCTTTATCAGTCTTCAGTGGTGACTCTATAAATTGTATAAGATTTTTGGAGTCCCATGAATTTCAGTTTTCACATGTCTGCTCTTCTCACTCTACCTTCTCCCTAAACCATCTTATCATGATCTTCAAACCTGAATTACCTTGAGTAACTGGACAGCTTTTAATTAACGTATCTTTAAATGACTTTAATAATTCATTCTTATATGGGTTGAAACTCTCTAAACCAGGACTTTCTAGTCTGACAATGTCTGTGGTCTGGGAGGACTATGGTTGTTCCAGGACCAGAGAGTCCCGGTAGAGGGCTAGCATATGGGAGCCCTACAGGCTAGCAAGGAAGCAGAAGCCCAACATGTGGTAGTGAGTCTGCAAGGTAGGACAGACCAAAGCCTGGTGCACGGAGGCAGCGGGGCTGCCTGGCCTGGCAGCTGGGGCTGGATGCAGCAGCAGGAGCCCAGTGCACAGACATGACAAAACTTTCCAACATGGCATTAGGATACTGCTGTGCAGAGGTGGTGTGGCTGCCCAATGGGGCAGCATATGGGCCTGGAAGAGGGGAGCCAGCTGGGAGGCTGGTGGTTGGGCCAGGGATGGGGGGTGGGCGGCAGTAGAATGGGGAGCAGAAATGACCTTTCCTGATCTGGCAAAATCCTTCACCCAGGACCGATCAGGTCCTGAGGGTACCGGACCTGGGAGGTCCAACCTGTACACTCTTTCTGTATGTCTATGGCAAGGAAACTATGGCTTCATCTTAACTACCTTGAATCATATTTTTCAAAAACAGAAATACTTCTTTCATGAATAAGGAATAAACAAATTGCATCTACCCTCTCTACCTATGTTCCACACAGACACAATTTAAGTAGTGGTATAAAATGACACCAAGTCTTGCCCTTTTTATCCTTTACCAACCCTAATCTAAACATCAACCAGTTTAATATTCTATTTTATCCTAAAGCCTTCTGCTCTATCTGTAACAATGCATCAGTACTTTCATAGCACTGCTTGTGTCCAAAACTGACCTGATTCCCTCCCTGCTGCAATTCCAATTCATGCCTTCATTTTCCTTTTTCCTTGATAAGATAACATACTCCTCAATGCCCTCACCTCTTCAAACTGCAGAATGTACAGTTTCTCATATGTACCAAAAGGTGGATTCTCATCTCCATCCTCAAACAACTGTACTATTGGGCTATGTCTACACTGGCACATTCTCATGCAAAAACTCTTTTGAGGAAGAGTTCTTCTGCAAAAACTCTTCCAGAAGAGAGCGTCTACACTGGCATGTGCTTTTGCGCAAGAGCATCCATGCCAGTGTAGATGCTGTTTTGCGCAAGAAAGCCTCTGATAGCCATTTTAACCATAGGGCTTTCTTGCGCAAGAAATTCATGTTGCCTGTCTACACTGGCCTCTTGCTCAAGAACAGTTGTGCAAAAGGGCTTATTCCTGAGTGGGAGCATCAGAATTCTGGCACAAGAAGCCCTGATTTCACACATTAGAACGTCAGTTTACTTGCGCAAGAACACGCAGCCAGTGTAGACAGGCAGCAAGTTTTTGCACAAGAGCAGCCGCTTTTGCGCAAGATCATGCCAGTGTAGACACAGCCTTGCTGTATTGAGTTCAAAATTGCCTTCTTTTGTTTTTATTTTTCCCAAATATTTTTGTCTTTCAATTCCTTTCCAGTTCTCCTTTCTCACATAGTCCCTATTTCAATTTGCCCTTTACCACACGCTCTCCACTGTTAGTATGATAGATTTCCCTTAGCAGTGCCTCCCACTTCAGACCTTCTCCTAGTAGGTGTGTATCACTGACTACTTTTCAAATTTCTTCTTGAATCTTATCTTCCACATAGACATTGCCTATGTCTGTCAAATTTTCCTCTGGCCATAGGCCTGTTTGCATCAGTTTATTCTCTTATTCTAAGAGGGTATGTCTATACTACACCGTTATTTCAAAATACCTTATTTTGAAATAGTTATTTCGAAATAGCTTATTTTGAAATAACGCGTCTACAAACAAAATACATTTAGAAATAGATTTTTGCTCTTTTGAAATAGCACATCCACACTGAGTGGACGCTGAATCACATTTAAGGCTGGCTGGAACCAGGTCTGGCAGGGCATCAGGTCAGGAGTTACTTTGTGTGGCTGCTCCTGAGGCTATCAGAGGTCTGTGCTTAAAGGGACCCTCCCTCCCCCCGACAGCTGGTTCTCAGGTTTCCTTGCTTGCTTACCTACCTTGATGAGGGACAGCAAAGCATTTTGTCTCTGCGTGCTCTAGTTGCCCTCACTCGGGACACCACAGCACTCTGCAACATGGAGCCAGAGCTGTCCCTGGGCACTCTAGTGCCTCTCTTGGATACATTGCTGCGAGCCTGGCTGCCCTTTCTGCAGGCTGCCATCCGGGAGGTCCATTGGGGGGCTGTCAGTATCCAGGAGGCCCTGTGGGAGAGCTTCCACACTGAGGAGCACTAAGAGCCTCCTTGGTCTGCCCCACTGGGGGCTTGTGCCTCATTCCTCCCTCACATCCTTCCACTTACCCCTCCCTAATCCTCCTTTCTGATGTCAAATAAAATACATGTATTTTCATGAACACAAACTCTCTTTATTTAACAAAACTGCGGGGAGGGGAAAATGAAACTCTGGTGAGACTGGGGAAAGGAGGCAGGAGAGGGGAGAAGAGAGGGTGGGAGAGGGGAGGGGAAAACCTGGGCAGAGGGAGCTGGAGTGGGGAAGCAAGGGGAAGAAGGGGGAGGGAAAGCTCAGGGCTCAGAGTTCGGGGTCTTGCTGGACCAACCTGATTTTCATGCAAAGCTGCTCCTGGGTTCACATGTGGCCTTTGGTGGCCAGGCTGCCAGCTATCCTACCATAGACGGCTGCATTCCTCTGTCTAGTGCAGAGATCATGGACATTGGGGGCATCCCCCCAAACCTGAATAAGGTCCATGATCTCCACTCTGGACCAGGAAGGCGTCCACCTTCTCTGGGCCCTGTCAGGCTCCTGGGAGCTGGCAGACTACTCTGGGGAGTGGTGGAGGGCTAGCTGCCCGTGGATTGCTAGCTCATGTTTTGGGGCCACTGGGTTAGGGGCAGTGACTGCTGGCTCTGGGTTGGCAGGCTTGGAGCCAGCACAGGCACTGTGGCCAGACTCAGCCCCTTTAAGGACTCTGGGGAGCGGGGAGGGAGAGGAGTGGCCTTGGTTGAGGCTGGAGTGGCTACCTGGGCACCATGGGAAGGCTGGTGGCCCCCTATTTCGATATAAGTGTCTACATAGAACTTATTTTGAAATAGCTATTTCGAATTTGGCATTATTCCTCACGGAATGAGGTTTAACAAATTCAAAATAAGTGCTCCGCTATTTTGAATTAATTTCGAAATAGCTGTTTGGCTGTGTAGATGCTAGTAAAGTTATTTCGAAATAACTTTGCTGTGTAGACATACTCTAGGACTTAAAATATGTAGGTGTATACACACACACACACGCAATTATACTATTTTATTAGCTAATTATGTGAAGAGTTTGAGGTGCCCACCCTGCTGCCTCTTTAAGAGGCAGCAAGGTGGGGGAGGCAGGAGCTGGTGCTGGGGGGAGCTGGTTTTAAAGCTGGTTCCCCACGGCTCCATCTCCATGGGACAGGGGACTGAGGAAGCAGATCCTCAGCAGTTCCGGAGCTGGCGCAAGCTAGGGCTGCTCAGTCCCAGATTGCACCGCCCCCAGGAGCTAGCCCTACTGCAGCTCTACACTTTAAATGTAGTAAAAGCCCTGTGACTCTTATTACATTTAAAATGCAAAGCCGCAGCGGCAGTAGTGAGCTCCCCCACCCCCGATCAACTAGATCAACTAATCGAGTTGTCGATGGAAATTCCATTGATCACTTGATTAGCTAATTAACCATTATTTAACATCCTTAGTACAGCTTCTGAGTCAATCCTAGCAAATGTAGCATGACATAACGAGTGAAAGGTGTACTCATTTGCCTGACAACAACACATCCAAAAGTCTATAATGCTCATTTTTCTGCCATTGTTAATAAAGTCTGTTAACCTTTACAGATTAGGCGAGGTTGGCTAAGTTTAGTTCTAGCACTTTTTTATGATTCGTTCTGATTACACAAGGAAGCAAGAGAGTATTTAACAGAAAATTATTCACAATTGCATAGCACCACTGCAGAATGAGGGCTGACAAACAGCAACTGCTCTCATCTTTGAGTCTATCCAATTCATGTAATTGAAGGTGTTAGGTACTTTTCAGCATCCTTCATGGAAAATGTAAACTAAGCCTTTCTGTTGAGTCTGAGCCTGCACAACTATTATGAGCTGGACCCAGGACCACCAACAGTGGTAGTGGTGGTATAATAGGGCACCAAAGATTCAAAGGGGCCCAGAGCTCCCAGTCACTACCACCACTACTAGAGTCCCAGGCCCCTTTGAATTGCCACCTGAGTGCTACTCCACACAGCTCTGAGAGATTGGGGAGGGTGTGCTGCGGTTTGGATGGTGCCAAGGGTTGACTGCCCTTGGCCTGCCCCTTCTGCCCAAGGTCCTGCCCCTTTGGGGCACGAAGCCAGCCTTCCTCCTCACCTTACCTTGGGGTTCATGGTGGCTGTCATGTTGGGTAGATCAGAGCATACTTAATAGTGTATGATCACAGACAAACTGCCTGTAACAGGGCAGGGCTTCTTCCCAGCTATCGTAGGAGCCACTGCCATGCCCACAGTTTCTTCTGGGGAGTTTTATTCTTAAACAAAAGCAAAGCAAACAAAAATAGTTTTTCAACTCATCCTGAGCTACAGTCCCCTGGCAACTTTTTCTCCTTTATCTCTCAGGCTATTGCCCCCTCCCCTCTCCATGGACTTTGCTTCTGTGCCTTGTTTCCTGAACACCGTCACCCTAGGTTTTCCTTCTGTAATACTATTTTATGAACAGTTGCTCTCAAGTTCTCACTGGCTCAACTCCTGGGGGACTCCAGCAATCTGCTGCTCCTGCTTTCTGCAGTACCTCCTAGGAACTCACTGAATGCTCTCCCAGAAAATCTAGAGACCCTGCGGCAGCTTCCTAGTAGATCAGTGATAGTCAGTCTCTTTCTCTCTCACTGCGTCTTTCTCTTCCTGAGACCCACATCCCCTTTTTAAAATCTAACTAGGATCAGCTGAGTAGGCACAGTGCACAAACGCTGATCCCTCTTAAAGGGCCAGTGTCGACCTGTGACACTTGTTACATTTTAAATTTGACCTACTTAAAGTCCAGAAAAAGATATATTTTTGCCTGATCTTCATTATTAAGAAAGAGATTCATTTATCTTTTCTGAGTAGTTTTAAGAAATAACAGTCTATCATTTATCATCAATAGGTGCAGAAGTAATTATGATATAATATAATGAATATAATACATTACTAAATACAGAGCAAAACACTTATATCAAGTTCTTAGCATGAAATATCTATATAAAATTAACAACATGTGCATAACTTCTACAAGAGAGAGCCAATGGAGAAATTAACTAATGGATAATGTAAAAAGCATACTAAATATTAACACGAAAAGTTTGTGACCCACTCCACTCTGCTGTAGCTAACTCTCTGGATACAGTAAAGAGACATAAGGATCTTGTGTAAAAGAGGTTTTTTGCACAAAATGGAAGCAGCTACACTGCTTCTTTTTGCGCAAAACCCCTTGCGCAAAAAGAATCGGCAGAAAATATGCTAATAACAAAATGACTCATGCTAATGAGTCCCTCATTAGCATATCGTGTGCCACAAAAACTTGCCAAATAGCCAGCCATAGAAAGTGACAGTCCCTGCCTCAAAAGAGCTTGCAGTCCAAACGACAACCCATAATAGGTGGAACAGACAACAGTGGGTCAGGTTATAAAGCAGGAGAGAAACGGTTAATAAGCAAGATGCACACAATGATTCTCAGATATAATCAGGAGTGATAATTGTAACTCTCCACCTGCCAAGCCATTCCTGATGCACTATAGAAGAAGTAGGTTTTGAGGAGAGCCCTGAAGGAGGCTTAGGTTCTGGCTTTAGGAAGCTGACTGGGAATTTCTCTCATTTGTAAAGGACAGCATGAGAGAAAATGTGAAGGTGCTTGTAAAAGAAAGGAAGAATCAGATAACGGAAGTTGACATCATTAATGAAATGAAGCCGGTTGTCAATCATATGCTAATAGAAAGGATAGGATAAGAGAAGGAAAGTTAAATTATGGAGGGCATTGTAAGTTGGAGCAAAAAATTGTGTTTGATGTAGTGAAAGACAGAGAGGAGGTGGCAGAATGATGGACTAGGAAAATGATCTTAGCTGTCTGGTAAATGGACTTGAAAGGGGGAAGAATGTAGGCATTGAACCAGAGAAGGAGATTACAGTAGTCCGGATATGCGATGAGCAGAGATTCAATAGTCTCTCTCTCTCTCTCTCTCTCTCTCTCTCTCTCTCTTGGAATGCATCTGTCTTTGTTTCTGTCTGTGAATCTGTTTGTTCAAGAATTCCTCCTAAACAGTAAGAACTAGGGCCACCAAATTTGGCATGCAGCTTCCTCTTACCATAACTTAAAGCAAGGACAGGGTCTGGTTGTGCCAAAACAACCAGAAGCCCCAGAAAAAGAACTGTTTTCCACAACATGCAGAGGAGAGGCTGCTGTTCTGAGGGCTGTGACATGTGAGTGGCCACTGGGCAGCAAGCCACAGGGGAGTGCTCTCTTGAAGAGTGTCCACTGGGGGCAGCTGAGGGAGTGGCTAGCTGGGGTGGGGCTCTGTCATGTTGCCTGCTAGCACACTGGTAAATAGTTTGCCTGCCCCAAACTTTTCCCCTTCCAGCTGCATGCTTTATTAAGTGATTGTATCAGTTGGCTGTAGTTATTTTTGGTGGATACTCTGCTTTGCATCTGGTTTACCAGAAGATGCATTGGGCAGAGGCATCATCTACACCAGCTCTCTGTGGAGGCACTGGACTTGGGGGGCTGGGATTGGAAAGCACTTCCCGTGGCTGCAGTGGTGGGGGGGAGAGAAGTCACCACTGGCAGCTGAGAGGGTGAACACAGGTGGGGGCAGGAGAAGAGTTAATAGGGCCTGGGAGGGGTATCCTGGGAGGGGAGAGAACAGGCCCTGGGCCGGCTAGAGAGGTGGCCAGTGGGGATGGAGGAGAACAGGCCTGGGATGAGCTGGAGCAGTGGCCTGCAGAGGAGGAGAACAGGCCCTGGGTGGGCAGGAGAGCTGGGTGGGGGTGAGAACATGCCCCTGGCCCCCAGCTTCCTGCATCCCCAATCCCCAAGGCCCTGCCCTGAAGGGCCCAGGCAACTCTGGGTTAGTCTGCTAGTTATCAAGGGTAGGAATGGTGTCCCTAGCCTGTGTGTGTCAGAAGCTAGGTATGCAGAACATGGGAAGGATCCGACCAGTATGGCCATTTTTATGTTCTTAATATATTAAAACTCTATATTTTCTTTTGAAGAAACAATGCAGCTTAGTATTTGGACACATTTGGAAATGACCTAATATGCATTTCTAGACAGGCTTGAGACAATCCATAAAATATAGAATCAGAAGTTACAGAGTCAAAATTATATTTACTACATGATTTTCTGTCAACACACTGAATAACAAATGGATAAAAAAAAATCCCTTGATTATGCATGGATACTGATCCAAACAGGTGGAAAATCTCTTCAGTCAAGACATAGAATACAGACATTTTGACATGACAGATATTATGTAAGATTAATGATAACAATGAACAAAGTCATGTGGGAGAAATGTATTTCCTATGAACACAGACAGGTACTAGTGGGAAATTATATGCCCAAGCTCATTAAGGAAGTGTGGTAGGATTTTAGTTATTTAAAGTCTTTGTTGCTTCTTCATATTTTTTATTTCTAGCTGTCTGATGTTAATAGTTTTAAAATCAGAAACTAGACACTATTAATATGATTCACATCTTCTATTGAAAAAATACAATAGATTTTGCTTATTAATAGACTGTTGATTCTCAGCAAACAGTTGCTATTATTTGACATGCCTTCCCAGGCTGCAGTGCTCCAAACCTGCATACAGCTGGTGCTCAGCACATCCTAGCATTTCCTACCCTGGTTGTAGTACCAGAATAGTGCAGCTTGTGGGTTTTAGGGATATGAATGTTTAACCGGTTAAGGGTGAAGCTTACTGCTTAGGGTGAACTAATGGGGGCTGGAGCAACTTCCTGCCTGTGTGTGGGGGGGGTCCAATTAAATGTGTTTTTATATCCCTAGTGGGGCTGCAGCCAAGAAAAGAAGGGCTGAGATGCACTAAGTCTAGGCCCTTGGTGATAAGACCGGGAACAACCCAGTGTCCCTGCTTTCTGTGGACAACGTTGGCAGCCAGGCTGTAATCTCCTCTCTGGTGCTGTTTTCTCCCAGCAGCACATGGGTTTGTGGTGCTACAGATAGGGAAGACATGCCAAGAAGCTATCAATATGTAGCAAGCTTGTTGCCAATATCCAAATCCCATTAACATTAACATTAACATGGAATGGGACTGGCTCCCAGCAAAACATTGTTATTAATTATAAGTTTCTAACATCAGGATTGCTATTAAGCAGCATTCACTATAGATATGTATATATATATTACACAATAATGAAGATACTCACTAAATGAAAGCATTAACAAACAGTGGCATGATTTAAAGCAACTGTTAGTAATATGAAATATACTGTTCACATATTGTGGACATAACTACAAAAGTCATAAACTGGTCTCATTGGAATAAAGCATCTTACATTTTCAGTAGTCCCGGTGATTACATGCAGCCCATCGTATGTTGACTTAATATACATCCCCTAAAGAAAAGGGAAGAGAAGGAATAATTAATATCTGTGGGTGGTTACTGCTACAAAAATCATAGCTCATTTTAATACTACAATAAAACAATTAAAGATGTTTGCACAATAATGTTGTAAGAAGCAGGTAATTAAGGAAATCAGGTAATTAAGGAAATTAAGGAGCAGGTAATTAAGGAAATCATATGCAAACACTTGGAAGGTAATAAAGTGATAGGGAATAGCCAGTATGGGTTTGTGAAGAACAAGTCATGCCAAACTAATCTGATAGCTTTCTTTGATAGGATAACGAGTCTTGTGGATAAGGGAGAAGTGGTGGATGTCATATACCTAGACTTTAGTAAGGCATTTGATACGGTCTCGCATGATATTCTTATTGATAAACTAGGCAAATATAACTTAGATAAGGCCACGATAAGGTGGGTGCATAATTGGCTGGATAACCGTAGTCAGAGAGTTGTTGTTAATGGTGCTAAATCCTGCTGGAAAGGGATAACAAGTGGAGTTCCGCAAGGGTCTGTTTTGGGACCCGTACTGTTCAATATCTTCATCAATGATGTAGATATTGGGATAGAGAGTACGCTTATTAAGTTTGCAGATGATACCAAACTGGGTGGGGTTGCAACTTCTTTGGAGGATAGGGACATAATTCAAAATGACCTTAGCAAGTTAGAGAAATGGTCAGAGCTAAACAGGATGAAGTTTAATAAAGAGAAATGCAAAGTGCTCCACTTAGGAAGGAACAATCAGTTCCATACACACAAGATGGGAAGCAACTGTCTAGGAAGGAGCATGGCGGAAAGGGATCTAGGGGTCATAGTGGACCACAAGTTGAATATGAGTCAACAGTGTGATGCTGTTGCAAAAAAAGCAAATATGATTCTAGGTTGTATCAACAGGTGTGTTGTAAGCAAAACTCGTGAAGTCATTCTGCCGCTCTACTCTGCACTAGTTGGGCCTCAGCTGGAGTACTGTGTCCAGTTCTGGGCGCCACATTTCAAGAAAGATGTGGAGAAATTGGAAAGGGTACCGAGAAGAGCGACAAGAATGATTAAAGGTCCAGAGAACATGACCTATGAAGCCAGGCTTCATGAACTGGGCTTGTTTAGTTTGGAAAAAAGAAGATTAAGGGGGGACATGATAGCAGTTCTCAAATATCTAAAAGGGTGTCACAAGGAGGAAGGAGAAAATTTGTTCCTCTTGGTTTCTGAGGACAGGACAAGGAGTAATGGGCTTAAAGTGCAGCAAGGGAGGTTTAGATTGGACATTAGGAAAAAATTCCTAACTGTCAAGGTGGTCAAATATTGGAATAAATTGCCAAGGGAGATGGTGGAATCTCCCTCGCTGGAGATATTTAAGAACAGGTTAGATAGACATCTGTCAGGGATGGTGTAGACGGAGCTTGATCCTGCCTTGAGGGCAGGGGGCTGGACTCGATGACCTCTCGAGGTCCCTTCCAGTCCTATGATTCTAAGAACACTTATTCTGAATTAAAGTCAATGGTATTTCAGCAGATTGAAACAAATTGTGGTTCAATCCAATTTTCAAAACAAAATTAAAATAAAAATGTATTTAGAGCCAATATAAAAAAAGTTTCCTGTTAATGTACCATCATTAAGTCCAAAATCTACAGGTAACAAATCTTTTGGACAGCACTTAACAACTAACATGAAGCTGGACTTATTTTGGCATCTGAAGAGGTTTGTTACTTTACTAATCTCAGAAAAGAACTAAAGTTGTCAAAGGCCAAATAAAGAATAGAAACAGAGGTTTTAAACATAAATACCCTATATTCCAGATGTGTATTGATTTAGTAAAAAATAAATTAGCTAAGATGGGCTAGATGGACCTCTAATCTTACATAATATTGCCATTCTTATGTTCTTAAATTCTTAGATAAAACCTAGTACATCAGTAACATTCAGCAACAAGCAGTCTTTCCTCTTACTAAAAGGGCCACAGTTCCACATACCACCCAAAGACATCATCTTTCATCTAATGCTGACAAGGTAGCAGTGCTCTGTTAAACCATCATCTTTTGAAGATTTCTGAAGTCCCTTCTGCTGTCCAAGCAGCAGCTAAAAGCCTCACAACCAAAAGAGGTAAAAAATGCCATCCTAAGAAAATAAATAAAATATAATAATAAATAAAGATCTGTAATACTTTAGCAAGAAATTTGATGTTACAGTGTTGTTATGATGCCTCATAAGAGTTGCAAAACTGGGTGCTCCCAGACACCCTTGTTCTTCTGTATAAAGGAGGCTCCCTATTGGGACTATATCTCTCAAGGGGTATGTCTAGATTACATGCCTCTGCCAAAAGAGGCAAGTAAAATAGGCTACCTGACACAGTCAATGAAGCCAGGATTTAAATATCCCTGGCTTCATTAAAATTAAAATGGCCACCACGCTGTGCCGGTTCAGCTGATCATCAGCACAGCACGGCAGTCAAGACGCAGATCAGTCGACAAGGGAAGCCTTTGTTGACCGCTCCGTTATGCCTTGTGAAATGAGGTTTACAGGAGCGATTGACAAAGGCTTCCCTTGTCGACCGATCCGCGTCTTGACTGCCGCGCTGTGCTGATGATCAGCTGAACCGGCACAGCGTGGTGGCCATTTTTATTTTAATGGAGCTGGGGATATGTAAATCCCAGCTTCATTGACTATGTCGGGTAGCCTATTTTACATGCCTCTGTCAGCAGAGGCATGTAGACATACCCAAGATGAATACTGGCCTTTTCTCTTGTTGAGGGGAAGCAGTGCACCATCGGAATCATAGGGCCAATGTACATCATAGAAAATTATGTCTGTCTTGGAAACCTGGCCCACAGAGAATATGAGGCACAACTGAAGGACAAGTCCCATGAGGCACTGCAGCAATATATGCAAATCAAAGTATTTTGGCTTGTTGGGTTATAGAATCATAGAATCATAGAATTCTAGAGTTGGAAGAAACCTCAGGAAATCATCAAGTCCAACCCCCTGCCCAAAGCAGGACCAATCGCAACTAACTGATCCTAGTCAGGGCTCTGTCAAGCTGGGGCTTAAAAACCTCTAGGGATGGAGATTCTACCATCTCCTAAAGGTAATCCATTCCAGTGCTTCACCACCCTCCTAGTGAAATAGTTTTTCCTAATGTCCAACCTAGACCTCCCCCAGTGCAATTTGAGATCATTGCTTCTTGTTGTGTCATTTGTGACCACTTAGAACAGCCTCTCTCCATCCTTCAGGTAATTAATTGATGGCTGCTATCAACAGGTGATTGCTAACAGGGAGTTTTGAGAGGGAGTTCTCCAGGTGAAGGAGAAGCAGATACAGGACTCTTGAGGGAAGTGTGTTTTGTTATTGGGGCTTTCTTACTGTGTGCTGAGGTTGTGTTTGTTTGGTGTGTGGTGGTGTTGGTTTTTATTTATTTATTTATTTATTTATTTTTCTTTCCCTGTTTGAGTGAGGCTTTAGAGAGGGAGTTCTCCAGGTAGAGGAGAAGCAGATACAAGAGTCTTGAGGGAAGTGGGTGTTGTGTTTGGGGCTTTCTTGCTGTGTGCTGAGCTTGTGTTTGTGAGTGAGGGTTGGTGTGTGTTCTTTTTTGTTTTTTGTTTATTTATTTATTTATTTCCCCCTGTGTTTGAGAGTGAGGCTTTTTTCCCCCCACCTCCTCTCTGCCCTCCCCCTCCCCTTGATGGAGTTTGTGCTGTGATTGGCTGTGATTGGCAGGTGGAAACTGTTGGCTTCTAATTAAAGTTTGAATTCTAGAAGCCTCTGCTGATTGGCCTTGGTAGGGGGAGGGGCTTTATAAGGCAGTGGGCAAGCGACCAAGGAGCTTGTGAACAGGTGATTGCTAACAGGGAGTTTTGAGAGGGAGTTCTCCAGGTGAAGAAGAAGCAGATACCCCTGTAAGCATGTGTCTCAGCAAGCAGCCACAGGAAGTGTCCGCACTCATGCGGCCCTCCCTGGGAGGCTTCTGGGGGCTTTAAATCCGATGTAGACTCCAATCAGTGTGGATGTGCTATTTTGAAATAATTCTGAGCTATTTCCATGCTGCCTTTTAGTGTGGACACACTATTTCAAAATTATTATTTTGGAAGTTATTATTTCAAAATAAGTTATTTCAAAATAATTTCCTAATATAGACATGCCCCGAGAGCCAGGGCTGGTGGCTGTAAACAAACTTTCTGGAAAGGTGGGAAACTTGGCCAAACCCACAATAAATGGACATCCAGCTAACTAAAATCATGCAAGACCATGGATGTTGCCGGACCAGAGAGTGCTGGACTAGAGAGGTTCAACCTGTACAGCATTCTTCACTTTCTGACCTAAAAGTATATATTGTATCAGTGTGCCCAATAATTTCAACCTGTGGATGATTGCATTTCTGTGATGGGTGAAGTGTTTCTTACTTATAACATTTTTTTAAAAAGCCTTTACTTAAATATGCTATTTGTTAATTCATACTTTCACTCTTCCTTACTAGAAACTACCACCCTATAATAATGTGAGGTGGCTGTGTATTTTAGGTAAATTACTGTTAGGGGAGATAATGAAATTGCACAACCAGGACTTGAATTCAGGTTTGAAGAAATGAAAATTTTTGTTAGTCTTCTCTGACCTCTATAAAATCACTACTAAGAACAATCCTGTTTATTGAAAATAGCTTTTTATTTAACTTCAAGTGGAAAAGAACCTACTCATGATACCAGCAGCAATTCACAGAAGCAAATTTCTTATATAATATAGTTTTGAAATGAAAATGAAAGCATTTTGTGATACTTTAAAACACTAACACAATTCTCTATGATGTACCATGTAAAGAATTGCTTTTTATTTTTAAATTTAAAACAATGAGTTCTTCCAAATAACGTGGAAATATAGTTATTTATTTTATTTGGAAAGAGACACATATCTGTCAGTCTGATCATCAGTGCATCCAAAAAGCAGCTCCATTTAAAATTATTACTTGGCAGTTTGAAAAATTTCCCCTAGGTAAAGGTGTGACCTGAAATACACAGAGATGTTGCTTTATCTAGGAGGTAAACAGTAAGTGCTTGATTAGAAGATAACGGTTTGTTCCTGAATTAAGCTACACAGAATATGGGGGCATGACAAGCCACTTACACTGAGACAAATACAATTTAAAAACTTGTATTTGGGGTACATGTAATAGGAGTTACATAGTAATTAAATGCAGTACTATTATTTTAAAGATACCTATGGTTTGTATTTGTAAAGCTTTGGTTAATATAATTGCACCTTTTCTTGATAATATTGCACCTTTTCTTGATAACAGAGTTCAGGTTTGGGTTTCTTAATTATTAAGTGGAAGGTGCTAAAAGAAAGACCTAAGCTAATAGCTATTAATGCTAACTTAGTTCATTTATCTGTCTTAAAACTTAAAATTAAGACTAACAGACTACAATGCTTAGAGACTTAGGGTATATCTACACTACAGCACTAATTCAAACTAATTTAATTCAAATTAGTTAATTCGAACTAAGCTAATTCGAATTAGTGCATCTAGACTTAAAAACTAATTCAAATTAACGTTTTGCTAATTTGAACCAGTGTGTCCACGCTGATTGGACACTGGGTCGCATTTAAGGGCAGCTGAAACTGGTTCCGGCAGGGCATCAGGTCAGTAGTTGCTTTGTGTGGCTGCTGTCTGAGGATATCTGAGGCTCGTGCTTAAAGGGACCCCCCCCTGGACAGCTGGTTCTCAGCTTTTCCGCTTGCTTGCCTACCTCTCCGAGGGACAGCAAAGCGTTTTTCTCTCCGCCTGCCTGTGTCGGTGCTTCCCATTGGGGACGCTACCTCAGTTGGCACCATAGAGCCAGAGCTCACCCTGGGCATGCTGCTCCAGTTTTTGGACTGGCTGCTGCAAGCCTGCCAGCAATGGGTGGAGGCTGCCATGCACCATCTGGTGCACGTCAGCCACCTGCCTCTCCCCCTGGCCTCCCCAGGAATTATGGAGGAGCGGCAGCAGTGCCCAGATGCCAGCGTGCCCCGCCTCATCTGGCATCTGGACACTCGCAGCGACTGGTGGGATCGCATCATCCTGGAGCGCTGGGGAGACCAACAGTGGACCCAGAGCTTCAGGATGAAGAAGAACACCTTTCTGGAGCTCTGCGACTGGCTCGCCCCTGCTCTGCAGTGATGGGACACTTACATGAGGCCCGCCATACCCCTCCAGAAGCATGTGGCTATTGCCCTGTGGAAGGTCTCCACGCCGGACAGCTATCGATCCGTCGGGAACCAGTTTGGAGTGGGGAGATCCATCGTCGGAGCAGTGCTCATGCAGGTATGGCACCCACTGGCCACTGGGCCGGGGGGAGGGGGCTGCAAGGAGGGGATGGGCCGCCCCAGGGAAAACGAGGGGGGGAGGAGGCAAAAGTGCCCTGCACGGGAGGGTTCGGTCTGTCCCTGCCGTACTACACGCCGCCCGCGGGGGTTGCTTCCGAGAGTGGGGTGCGGGGCACTGCCAGGGAACGAACACTCCCAGCCACCCAGGTGCCCCAGTGATTCACGGTTTGCTGTGTCTCTCTGCAGGTGGTCAAGGCCATCAACCGGGTGCTGCTCCGCAGGGTAGTCTGCCTCACCGACCTAGATGCCGTCATCTGGGGGTTCGGCGCCCTTGGCTTCCCCAACTGCGGGGGGGCAATCGGTGGGATGCACATCCCCATCCGTGCCCCGGAACACCAGGCCTTCCAGTATATCAACCACAAGGGGTACTTCTCTTTCCTTCTGCAGGCCGTGTGTGACCACCGGGGCCAGTTTACAGACATTAATGTGGGCTGGTCCGGCAAGGCACATGACGCCAGGGTGTTCCGCAACTCCTCCGTGTGCCAGAGGCTGCAGGCTGGGACCTTCTTCCCCGACCGCCACATCAGGGTCGGGGACATGGACATGCCCGTCTGCCTGGTGGGGGATGCAGCCTACACCCTACAGCCCTGGCTGATGAAGCCCTACATGGGGCACCTCAACCCCTCTCGGCAGGCCTTCAATGCCAGGCTCACCCGGGCCTGGATCATGGTCGAGGAGGCCTTTCGCCGACTGAAAGCACGATTTAGGTGCCTCCTCACCTGCCTCGACCTCGCCGAGCACAATATCCCTCCCGTGGTGGCAGCATGTTGTGTGCTGTGCAATTTATGCGAATAGAAGGGGGAAGCTTTCCTGCCAGCCTGGATGGCTGAGGCTGACTGCATGGCTGGCCAGTACGTGCAGCCCCACACTGCCACCGTCTGGGAAGACCAGCGGGGGGCCGTCCGGATCCGGAAAGCCCTGCGGGAGAGCTTCCAGGTGGAGGAGGAGGACTGAACTCTCCCTGCATGCCCCATTTGGGCCTTCTTCCACCCTCACCTCCTTACCCTTTCCCCTCCCTAACCCCCCTTCCTAATGTCAAATAAAGACACCTGTTTTGCCAACAAAAATCTCTTTTTATTTTACATAACTGGGGTGGGGGAAGGGAGGAATGAGGGTGGGAGATGGGACGGGGAAGCCTGGGAGGAGGGAGCTGGAAGGGAGTGGAAGGGGAGGAAGGGAAGGGAAAGCTCAGGGTTGGGGGTCCTGCTGGCTCTCCCATCTCACAGCACTGCGGGTGCGGGTGCGTCGGGGGGAGTGGGTGTGGAGGGTGGGGCAGGAGGGACGGGGGGTGCAGAGGAAGCAGGAGGGGGAGCAGGGGTTGGAGGAGGAGTGAGGACCTGCTCCCGAGTCCACATGTGGCCTCTGGTGGCCAGGCTGTCAGCCATGCGGTTGTAGATGGCCACGTTCGTGTGGCTAGTGCAGAGATCATGGATGTTGGAGGACTCCCCCCAAAACTCGATGAGGTCCACAATCTCCGCACTAGACCAGGCGGATGCCCGCCTTTTGTGGCTCCGGGCAGGCTCATGGAAGCCGCCAGCCTGGTCCTGGGAAGAGGTGGAAGGCTGGGTGGCAGCAGGTGTCTGGCTAATGTCATGCCAGGTGCAGGGTCTTCTGGCTGGGTTCTGGGAGGCTTACAACTGGTACAAGCACTTTAAGGGCTCTGTGGCTGGGAGGGGGGGCAGAAGAGTTTCCCTGGTTGTGCTCAGAGTGGCCACCAGGGCAAGCTGGGAAGGGCTAGCCTCTAACTAGTTCGAATTAAGTGGCTACACAGCCCTTAATTTGAACTACTTAATTCGACCTAGGCGTTAGTCCTCATAGAATGAGGTTTACCTAGTTCGAAGTAAGCACTCCGCTAGTTCGAATTAAGTTCAAACTAGCGCTTTGCATGTATAGATGCTATGAAAGTTAATTCAAACTAACAGCTGTTAGTTCGAATTAACTTTGTAGTGTAGACATACCCTTAGAAACTATATTAGAAAAACAAGCTTACCATTTCCTAATTTAAACAAATGCCTGGTCACCCTTTTTTATGGGGTTTAGGTGTTTGGGCCCTTCTACAGTCCAACTTGTTTTTCTTACACATAAAAATGTTATGGCACACTTATTTCATAGGCTCCTAAATTTGTATGTATTGATGACATATACATACATATTAATGACATTAGATCATTTTCACAGGTGATGGTTTTTCTGGTTATTTCGGTTCTTTCCTTTTGATGTACTTGTTAAGTTTGATGATGCAGACTTGGAAGTGCCTTATGCCATCCTCTCTATTTATTTATTTAGGTAGAAGGTCCCAGATTATGTTGACTTTATTGTCTGGGAGAAAAGTTCCAGACATAAATATGCTAATTTTGCTTTAGCGTAACATACAGGATGTGTCCTGTAGGTTCCTTGTGTTCCAGCCAAACTGCTTTAATAGAAACCTATGAAATAATTAAAAGATTATATATAATGTACATACAGTAGATAGATTGGTTAGCCCTATGGGCTATAGAAAAGATCTGTTCCAAGCATAAATATCTTGATACAGAAAGCTAGTTGTTCACAGTGGAGCCACAGTAGAGTATTTCAGTGACTATTTTGTAGCATTAACAGATCTACATAAAATAAGTATTTAACAAAAAAGGTAATGGCAGCTTAGCCTGCAAACTGGTAGCCAACTACTGGAGTGGTCTAAACAAATGAGCAGAATCACCTGTCTTGAGACTGTATGGGTCTCTCCTGATCATTCCTGTAGATAGGCCATGAACTTGGACCCATGCGGTTCATGAGCAGCCTTCTTGTGCAAGCGATGCAGTCAGACAAGCTATCTGACCCTTAAGTCAGCCAATAAAAGGTCTACTGAGTGGTCTCAAATTGCTGTCAGTGTTTCTTTATCTAGTATGATCCCCTTCCCAATAATTCACTATTGCAATATAAAGTATCTTCTATATCGAGGCTTTGCAATTTTTTGGCATTGTAATTGTTGTGGTCTAGCTGCACTTTTGACCCCTTTCCAGTCTCTGAGTGCATGCCCCTCAAGTGTTAGGCCTCTAGCCTTCACCTGTCCTGAGGCCGGGGGGCTGAAAAGCCTGTGATTTGCCTGCTTTTAGACTAGGCCTTGGATTATAGCCTCAGCATCTACTCAACAGGTCTGACTGAGCTTGGCACATGTAAATCTTCCCTTAGGAAACTGAATTAACTAGAGGTCACAGTGACCAGGCAGCTTTCTGAAAGAAAAGTATTGTTTAATCTTAACAGTAGAAACAGAAAGGATTTTCAAACAATTAAACAATCTGCAGGAATATGTATCCTCCTAACGCATATCCATCTGCTTCAAATGCCCTTCCAGAGGATGAGAATTTCTATGTAGCCCAAGACTGGGCAAAATATGCAGGCTGGATCCAGTCCGCAAGAGCCTCAGCCTGATCCCTACCTGCTTGGCACTCAGGAAAGCCAGCTGAAGGGCCATGTATTTCTGTGACTGCTGAGAATCCGGGGGAAGGGGCAGAGGCTTCTCACACTGTTCCCACCCCCAATAACTCCCATTGGATAGTTTCCTGCCAATAACAGCTGCTTGTTTGTAGGACAGGTAGCATGTGAATTGCCCCTTCCCACTTATCGCCTGGGATCACAGTGTTTGCAGGAGCTTTGGAGGAGCTAAGGGAGGTAGGGTACGTCTACACTACAGCGCTAATTCGAACTAACTTAGTTCGAATTAGTTAATTCGAACTAAGCTAATTCGAACTAATGCGTCTAGAACTAAAAACTAGTTCGAATTAGCGTTTTGCTAATTCGAACTAGCATGTCCACATTAAGTGGATCCTGAACCGGGCTTAAGGATGGCCGGAAGCAGTGCTGGCAGGGCATCAGAGGAGGACTACTGGGCTAGATGGACCTTTGGTCTGACCCAGGACGGCCATTGTAAGCTCAGGGCTCAGGGTCAGGGGTCTCAGTGAACCCCCTTGATTTTCATACACACCTGCTCCTGGGTGGCCAGGCTGGCAGCTCTCCTGCCCTAGCCGGCCACTTTCCTGTGCCTAGTGCGGAGGTCATGGCCAAGGTCCACGATGTCCGCACTAGCCCAGGCGGGTGCCTGCCTCTTGCGGTCCCGGGCAAGCTCCTGTGAACCGCCAGCCTGGTCCCGGGAAGAGGGGGAGGGCTGGGGGGCATTGGGTGGCTGGCTCGATCCGTGCCAGGTGCAGGGTCTGCTGGCTGGGTGCTGGCAGGCTTGCACCTGGCACAGGCACCGTAGCCAGCCCATGCCCCTTTAACGGGTCCGGGGCCGGGGCCGGGGCCGGGAGGGGGGCAGACGAGTTTCCCTGGTGTTGGCCAGAGTGGCCACCAGGGAAACCTGGGGAGGGCTAGCCTCCCACTAGTTCGAATTAAGGGGCTACACAGCCCTTAATTCGAACTAGTAAGTTCGAACTAGGCTTAATCCTTGTGGAATGAGGTTTACCTAGTTCAAACTAAGCGCTCCGTTAGTTCGAATTAAGTTCGAACTAACGGAGCGCTAGTGTAGCGCCTATGAAAGTTAGTTCGAACTAACATCCGTTAGTTCGAACTAACTTTGTAGTGTAGACATACCCGTAGAGAGCTATGTTGATGAGACTTTCCAGGACACTGTAGTACTGTCCCACCTCCAGTCTGAGCCACAGTGCTCTTAAGGAGGATGAAAGTCTCAAGGGAACAGAGCATTCAATGGGAGCAGAGGGAAACCATTCCGTAGTTGGGACCCTCCTCCCAGAGGATGTTGCGGTATCCTCTCACACTGAGGATACCTCTGAGGGAGAGGGAATGCCAGTTAGGAAGAGGCAGGTGTTAGTAGTGGGTGATTCGATCATTAGAAACATAGATAGTTGGGTTTGTGATGACCGGGAGAACCGTATGTTCACTTGCCTGCCTGGTGCGAAGGTTGCGGATCTCTTGAGGCATCTAGACAGACTTATGTGTAGTGCTGGGGAGGAATCGGTGGTTGTGGTACATGTAGGTACCAATGACATAGGGAAGGGTAGGAGAGATGTCCTGGAGGCCAAATTTAGGCTGCTAGGAAAGAGACTGAAATCCAGGATCTCTATGGTGGCATTCTCGGAAATGCTTCCAGTTCCACGTGCAGGGCCAGGTAGGCAGGCAGAGCTTCAGAGTCTCAATGCGTGGATGAGATGATGGTGTAGGGAAGAGGGATTTAGATTTATTAGGAACTGGGGACACTTTTGGGAGAGGGGGAGCCTATACAGGAAGGCCTAAACCAGGGTGGAACCAGACTGCTGGCACTAAACATTAAAAAGGCCGTAGAGCAGTTTTTAAACTAAGAGATGGGGGAAAGCCGATTGTTGCGGAGATGCACGTAAATCGGAAGGAGACTTCTCTTAGAGGAGAATCCCTGGATAGAGATTCTCTAAGCTGTAGTCAGAAAGAGAGGAGGGGAGAGGGCAAACCATGGGCCAGAGCAGACAAACAACCGCATACAAAGAAATCCAATGCATCAGGGAAGGGCAGACAAATAAGCAGTGGCAAATTTTTAAAGTGCTTGTACACAAATGCTAGGAGTCTGACTAATAAGATGGGTGAACTAGAGTACTTCGTATTAAATGAGGAGATTGACATAATAGGCATCACTGAAACCTGGTGGAATGAGGAAAATCTGTGGGACACAATCATATCGGGATATAAAATATATAGAAAGGATAGAGCAGGCCGGGTGGGTGGTGGAGTGGCACTGTATGTGAAAGATAATGTAAAATCAAACGAAATAAAAATATTAAGTGAATCAACATGTTCAATAGAATCGCTATGGATAGTAATTCCATGCTCCAATAATAAGAAATTAGCAGTAGGGATATATTACCGACCACCTGACCAGGACAGCGATACTGACATTGAAATGCTAAGGGAGATTAGAGAGGCTACCAAAATAAAGAACTCTATAATAATGGGGGATTTTAAATACCCCCATATTGACTGGATACATGTCACCTCAGGAAGAGAAGCAGAGATAAAATTTCTCAATGGCTTAAATGACTGCTTCTTGGAGCAGCTGGTGCAGGAACCCACAAGGGGAGAGGCAATTCTCGATTTAGTCCTCAGTGGAGTGCAGGATCAGGTCTAGGATATAACCGTTACAGGACCGCTTGGGAATAGTGACCATAATATAATAACATTCAACATTCCTGTGGTGGGAAGAACACCTCAGCAGTCCAGCACCATGGCATTTAATTTAAAAAAGGGGAATTACACAAAAATGAGAAGGTTAGTTAAACAGAAATTAAAAGGCACAGTGACTAGAGCCAAATCCCTGAAAGCTGCATGGAAACTTTTTAAAGACACCATAATAGAGGCCCAACTTAAATGTATACCCCAAATTAAAAAACATAGCAAGAGACCTAAACAAGAGTCACCATGGCTTAACCACCATGTAAAAGAAGCAGTGAGGGACAAAAAGGTATCTTTTAAGAAGTGGAAGTCCAATCCTAGTGAGATAAATAGAAAAGAACACTGTCAAATCAAGTGTAAAAATGTAATAAGAAAAGCAAAAAAAGATTTTGAGGAACAGCTAGCCAAAAACTCAAAAAGAAATAACAAAATGTTTTTAAGTACATTAGAAGCAGGAAGCCTGCTAAAAAACCTGTGGGTCCCCTAGATGATCGAGCTATAAAAGGAGCAATCAAGGACATAAAGCCATTGCGGAGAAACTAAATGTTTTCTTTGCTTCAAGTCTTCACGGCTGAGGACGTTGGGGAGATTCCTGAATCTGCACCGTCCTTTGTGGGTGATGAATCTGAGGAACTGTCCCGGATTGAAGTGTCATTAGAGGAGGTTTTGGAACAAATAGAAAAACTTAATGTTAACAAATCTCCGGGACCGGATGGCATTCATCCAAGGGTTCTAAAAGAACTCAAATGGGAAATTGCTGAGTTATTATCCGTGGTTTGTAACCTATCCTTTAAATCGGCTTCCGTACCTAATGACTGGAAGGTAGCCAAGGTGACACCAATATTTAAAAAGGCGATCCTGGCAATTACAGACCGGTAAATTTAACTTCAGTACCGGGCAAATTAGTAGAAACAGTAGTAAAGAATAAAATTGTGAAGCATGTAGAAGAACATAATTTGTTGGACAAAACTCAACATGGTTTCTGTAAAGGGAAATCCTGTCTTACTAATCTATTAGGGTACGTCTACACTACAGCGCTAGTTCGAACTAACTTAGTTCGAATTAGTTAATTCGAACTAAGCTAGTTCGAACTAACGCATCTAGAACTAAAAACTAGTTCGAACTAGCGTTTTGCTAGTTCGAACTAGTAAGTCCACATTGAGTGGACTCTGGACAGGGCTTAAGGATGGCCGGAAGCAGTGCCGGCAGGGCATAAAAGGAGGACTTAGATCATGGAGATGCTGTCTCAGGCTAGCCGAGGGCTGCGCTTAAAGGGTCCCGACCCCCACCCCGGACACACAGTTCTAAGGGGTGCCCCGCTTGCAAAGAAGTTCTGGCTTGGAGTGCCCTGAGTGCCCACACTGGGCACATCACACCACTCGGCCATCAGCCCGGCTGCACTTGCCGCAGGCTGCCATCTGGGGAGAGGGAGTAATTGGGGGGCTGCAGGAGAGCTTCCACCCCCAGAAGCCTGCAGAGCCAGCCCAGTCCTCCCCATCGGGGGCTCGTACCCCATTCCTCCCTCACCTCCTTCCACTTACCCTTCCCTAGCCCCCCTTCTTATTGATGTACAAAATAAAGATAACGTTTCTTCCAACATTGACTCTGTCTTTATTGAACAAAACTGGGGGAGAGTGGGAAAAGGAGGTGGGAGAGGGGAAGAGAAAGGCTGGGAGAGGGGAGGGCAACTAACATGATCAGGGGTTGGGAACAGGTCCCAGATGAAGAAAGGCTACAGAGACTGGGACTGTTCAGCTTAGAAAAGAGGAGACGGAGAGGGGACAGGATAGAGGTCTCTAAAAGAAGGGGTTGGGTGGAGAGGGTGCATTCAGAAAAGTTCTTCCTGAGTTCCCATAAAGAAGGACTAGAGTACACCAAAGGAAAGGAATGGGTAGCAGGCTTCAAACTAGTAAGAGAAAGCTGTTCTTCTTGACAAAGCAAAGAGTTAACCTGTGGAACTCCTTGCTGCAGGAGGCTGTGAAGGCTAGAACTAGAACAGAGTTTAAAGGGAAGTGAGATAAAGTCATGGAGGTTGGGGCCATGGAGTCCTATTAGCCAGAGGGTAGGAGTGGTGTCCCTGCCCAAAGTTTGTGGAAGGCTGGAGAGGGATGGCACGAGACAAATGGCTTGGTCATTGTCTTCGGTCCATCCCCTCCAGGGTCCCTAGGGTTGGCCGCTGTCGGCAGACAGGCTACTGGGCTAGATGGACCTTTGGTCTGACCCAGGACAGCCATTGTAAGCTCAGGGCTCAGTGTCGGGGGTCTCAGTGGACCCCCTTGATTTTCATGCACACCTGGTCCTGGGTGGCCAGGCTGGCAGCTCTCCTGCCCTAGACGGCCACTTTCCTGTGCCTAGTGCGGAGATCGTGGACGAGGTCCACGATGTCCGCACTAGCCCAGGAAGGTGCCCGCCTCTTGCGGTCCAGGGCAAACTCCCGGGAGCCGCCAGCCTGGTCCCGGCAAGAGGGGGAGGGCTGGGGGGCATCGGGTGGGTGGCTCTGTGCCGTGCCAGGTGCAGGGTCTGCTAGCTGGGTGCTGGCAGGCTTTCACCTGGCACGGGCACCGTAGCCAGCCCGTGCCCCTTTAAGGGGTCCGGGGCCGGGAGGGGGGCATAGAGTTTCCCTGGTGTTGGCCAGAGTGGCCACCAGGGAAACCTGGGGAGGGCTAGCCTCCCACTAGTTCGAACTAAAGGGCTACACAGCCCTTAGTTCGAACTAGCTAGTTCGAACTAGGCGTTAGTCCTCGTAAAATGAGGTTTACCTAGTTCGAACTAAGCGCTCCGCTAGTTCGATTCAAATTCGAACTAGCGGAGCGCTAGTGTAGCACCTATTAAAGTTAGTTCGAACTAACGTCCGTTAGTTCGAACTAACTTTGTAGTGTAGACATACCCTTAGAGTTCTTTGAAGGGGTTAACAAACATGCGGACAAGGGGGATCCAGTAGATATAGTATACTTGGATTTTCAGAAAGCTTTTGACAAGGTCCCTCACCAAAGGCTCTTGTGTAAATTAAATGGCCATGGGATAAGAGGGACGGTCCTTTCTTGGATTGAGAACTGGTTAAAAGAACGGAAACAAAGGGTAGGAATAAATGGTAAATTTTCCGATTGGAGAGGGGTAACTAGTGGTGTACCCCAAGGGTCAGTTCTGGGACCAATCCTTTTCAACTTATTCATAAATGATCTGGAGAAAGGGGTAAGCAGTGAGGTAGTAAAGTTTGAAGATGATACCAAACTGTTTAGGATAGTCAAGACAGAAGCAGACTGTGAGGGACTCCAAGAAGATCTCACCAAACTGAGTGATTGGGCAACAAAATGGCAAATGAAATTTAATGTGGATAAGTGTAAAGTAATGCACATCGGGAAAAATAACCCCAACTATACATACAGTATGATGGGGGCTAATTTGGCTACAACAAATCAGGAAAGAGATCTTGGAGTTATCATGGACAGTTCTCTGAAAACTTCCACACAGTGTGCAGCGGCGGTCAAAAAGTCAAATAGGATGCTAGGAATTATTAGGAAAGGGATAGAAAATAAGACCCAGAATATCTTACTGCCCCTGTATAAAACTATGGTACGCCCACATATTGAATACTGTGTTCAGATGTGGTCTCCTCACCTCAAAAAAGATATTTTGGCCTTGGAAAGGTTCAGAAAAGGGCAACTAAAATTATCAGTGGTTTGGAACGGGTCCCATATGATGAGAGGTTAAAGTGACTGGGACTTTTCAGTTTAGAAAAGAGGAGACTGAGGGGGGATATGATAGAGGTATATAAAATCATGAGTGGTGTGGAGAGGGCCGATAAAGAAAAGTTATTTATTAGTTCCCATAATAGAAGAACTAGAGGACACCAAATGAAATTAATGGGTAGCAGGTTTAAAACTAATAAAAGAAAGTTCTTCTTCACACAGCGTGTAGTCAACCTTTGGAACTCCTTGCCAGAGGAGGCTGTGAAGGCTAGGACTATAATAGAGTTTAAAGAGAAGCTCGATAATTTCATGGAGGTTAGGTCCATAAAAGGCTATTATCCAGGTGATAAAATGGTGTCCTTGGCCTCTGTCTGTCAGAGGCTGGAGAGGGATGGCAGGAGACAAATCGCTTGATCATTGTCTTCGGTCCACCCTCTCTGGGGCACCTGGTGCTGGCCACTGTCGGCAGACAGGTTACTGGGCTAGATGGACCTTTGGTCTGACCCAGTACAGCCGTTCTTATGTTCTTATGTTCTTAAACATGGCCCTTGTAGCTGCTATGAGCAGTACAGAGCATGGAAGGCAGGGACCTTGGTTAAGGAACTTGCTGGGCTGCTGGCTAGGAGCCACCCAGTTAAAGTCTCCCAGCCAAAGCCTACCTCTAGCACCCCAGCCCTTCCCTCCCCTTTCTTTCCCCAACTCTCTGCCCCCCTTCTGTTGCCCTACCCCATGTAACTCAAAGCTTCTGCAATCCTGCTCCAGCCCCCATACATCTTCCTACACTCCCCTCCTACACTCCTCTTCAAGTCATAACCCCCTCCCAGACCTTGCATCCCAATCCACTATCCCTGGTCACAGCCCAAATCCCTGCCCCCGTCCTGCATTCATGCCCCAGGTTACAGTCCCCTCCTGTATTCCAGTTCACTGCCACACGTCACAATCCCCTCCTTTACCCAATCTCCCTGCCAGATCCCATACCCTAATCCCTTACCCCAAGCTCCCTTCTGCACCCATCCTCCACCCCAGACCCTGCACCTCCTCTGTTAATATAGTGGAAAATTCTTGAAGTGCTCTCCCCCCACCTCCCCATCAAAAATTATTGCCAATGTCTGGTGCATTAAATACTGTAGATTTTTACTTACCAAGCCCTCACTGGGCAGAATACTAGTAAGGTGAACTACTTCAAGATGTGCTGACTGAGACACCAGGGAGTCAGATGAGAGAGAGATAATGTGGTCACAGATTCCAGACAGAGTTTTACACTAGAAAAAGCAAACAAAGACAATCATAAGCACTTATGTTAAAGTAATAAACTGATGGTATTAAAAAACATTTCAAGTGCAATATTGTTTATCTTTCATCTATTTACATATATTTGATCAGCATTATATTTTAGTTCTTCCTCTTATGAGAACTCAAAGCTGAAGGTCTATATTTATCACAAAGCCAACTACAAGAAGGGCAAGGAAAATAAAAATACTATCAATGCCATAACTAGTGTTCATGAATCTATAGCACAACAGCTCAAAGCTAACTTCTTCTCAGTTAATAATCTAAGAGTGTGCTTTTGAACTACATTATTCATTCAAGCTACCATCCCTAGCAAACATGTCTGATAAACTTGATTTTATGTGTTGCCATACGTGGCATTATTAAACACACTGAATTAAAGCAAAATATGCAAATATGTGCAAAACATGCAAATAGCAGTTACTTTACTATTTTTTATCATAATTATTTTTGGCCAACAAATAAGTGTAATTTATCAAGCCATATATTTATTTAAGGTATAATTCCACAATACAAAAAATATAGTGAAGTCTTTTCTTCCCTAAAAACTACACTGACAGGTAAAATTCATGGGTCCTGCATTCTTTTCTCTAGTCTCATGAATCTCTAATGAAGATTTCATTCTAAATCATGTAAACAAAATAAGAATGATATACTGCCTTCCAATGAAGGATATGAAAGAACTTTTCAAATACGAAATAATCCTCACAGCACTCCAGTGAGGTGGGGAAGATGAGGGAAATGAGATAAAAAGATGAAGTTGTTTGTCCCAAGCCAAACAAAATGTCATCAGGAAACAGAACCCAAGGGAAGTTTCCCAAATAAGGGATTTCTTCTCATGTTTTTTCATGTTTTCTAAATTTTTCTTTCAGCATACGTCTACGGTGCAGGGTTTTTCCAGGATACTGGAGGTATCCTGGAAAAACTGTGACGTGTCCAAGGAATGTGTTTACTCTTCTGCTTTTTTTTGTGAAAGAGCAAATACACTCTTTCAGGAAGCACTCGTTCTATGAGTTCCACCTCGTTCTATGAGGGATAAGGGCTCCGCCGAAAGAGGAGTTTTTTTCCCACCATTTGGACGCGTCTAGATTCAGCCAAATGGCGGAAAAACCTCTTCTGGAAAAGCAATTGGAAAAAGCTATAGTGTAAACCTAGCCTCAGACATAGTGGCTGTGTCTAGACTGCATCCCTTTTCCGTAAAAGGGATGCAAATTAGACACATCGCAATTGCAAATGAAGCGGGGGGGATTTAAATCCCCGTTTCATTTGCATAAACATGGCTGCCGCTTTTTTTCTGGCGTGGAGCTTTGCCGGAAAAAAGCGCCAGTCTAGACGGGGATCTTTCGGAAAATAAAGCCTTTTCTGAAAGATCCCTTATTCCTTTTTTTAAGAGGAATCTTAAGAGGAATAAGGGATCTTTCGGAAAAGGCTTTATTTTCTGAAAGATCCCGGTCTAGACTGGCGCTTTTTTCCGGCAAAGCTCTGAGCTGGAAAAAAGCGGCAGCTATGTTTATGCAAATGAAGCGGGGGGGATTTAAATCCTCACTTCATTTGCAATTGTGATGTGTCTAATTTGCATCCCTTTTACGGAAAAGGGATGCAGTCTAGACACAGCCAGTGTGTCTAAAAATGTGTACCTAATTTGCAGTCATTTATTTAGATGTAATTCAGAATATTCCTCTGGTGGGAATTCTGTTGTATGCTTATATTTTCTTTCCAGGACCACACTGTAATTTACATTAAAAGGTGGTGAAATCCCTAAAGGAAAGTTATTCGTCATGTGTTTTCAAATACAGGTTGAATTCTACTATCCTGTTTGATGCTGCATATTTAAGTAGAAGACGCAAAGTTGTTGCAGTGAACAACTCCATTTTCTAAATATATAAGCAATGTTCAAAAGCCCTTAATATGTATTCATTTAGAAACCAGGGTAAAGCTCTGGAGTACTGGATGTTGCATTTGGATCATCCATCTGAAATATGTGCAAAATCACATGTATTCATGAAGTTCCCTATTGACCATGCATTTGAGCCTCTAGCAAATTGTCACTGAAGAAGAAGCATTTTTAAGTTGGCTTTGGGTCAGGGCCTCAAAGAGGGAATATAGGCATTATTTACTCAACCAAACATTTGTAATATACGTTACACATTAAGGCTGTGTCTAGACTGGCATGATTTTCTGCAAATGCTTTTAACGGAAAAGTTTTTCAGTTAAAAGCATTTGCGGAAAAGAGCATCTAGATTGGCACGGACGCTTTTGCGCAAAAGCACTTTTTGCGGAAAAGCGTCCGTGCTAATCTAGATGCGGTTTTGAGCAAGAAAGCCCCGATCGCCATTTTCACCATCGGGGCTTTTTAGCACAAAACACTTTTTAGCTGTCTACACTGGCCCTCTTGCACAAATACATTTGTGCAAGAGGGCTTTTTCCCGAATGGGAGCATCATAGTATTTGCGCAAGAACACTGACAATCTTTCATTAGGTCGTCAGTGTTCTTGCACAAATTCAAGTGGCTAGTGTAGACAGCTGGCAAGTTTTTCTGCAAAAGCAAGTGCTTTTGCGGAAAAACTTGCCAGCCTAGACGCAGCCTAAATGTGTTCAGATAATTTTACATCTGTATATGTGGCTTGTTTATAGAATAAAAAATAATCAAATCACTTCCCTTTCTTGAGATCTAAAAGTATGGCCAAATGAGCCATGTGTCTATGTGACACCCTGACATGTCATTGCTGCAGTACCCCCGTTTGGAACTGAGGCCACTACTAGCCCTTAACATTTCCTTTTATGCCACATATGTAGACAGGATATTGGATGTAATTCTCATGAAATCTCTTGCATTGTTTTGAGATCTACATAAGATTTCCTCTTGACCACTACTTACTAGATTTTTTTCACTAAACAAATGTTAGAACTGAATACATGCTAGAAAAATGAGCTCAGAATCAATCAATGGAGAATTTGAACATTGGGAAAAATGTTAAAGAGCAATAAATAAAACAAGAAATACCTAGCCACTCTAAAGTAGCTCACCAGACATCAAAGAGGCCAGATGCCCATAATAAATGATGCAAAAGATGGGACTGAAAAGGATGGGACTTGTCATGTGAGAACACCCAGGAGATCACGAGAGAGCAAACAGTGCTCTGTCTGGCACTATCCATAATACAAACTGTACACACATCTATTATGGCATGCTTTAGATAAAACAAGTAGAGATTACAGGCAAATAGAGAGGAACAAGATTTCTCAAGTTTGCTGCAATATTGTCATTTCTAAAGGGTCACCTTTCAAAACTACCTTACAAATAATATGTAAAACAAAAAAAGCAGTCATGTAGCACTTCAAAGACTAACAAGATAGTTTATTATCCTGGACCCCACAAAAGCTAATAAACTATCTTGCTAGTCTTTAAAGTGCTACATTACAGCTTTTTTTTGTTTTACCAAGATCAGACTAACACGGCTACCTCTATGTTACTATTACAAATAACAATAACCAATGATTCTATGTTCTTGTATCACATTATATCCAAGCATCACAAAACATCCACGAATGAGCTATTGTGATTGTGGAAAGTACTAACCCCATTTCAGAAAAAAGCAACAAATGGTCTGGCAGTGTAACCCACACACCTAGGCTATGTCTACAAGTAATATGCAAATGAGGGTAAGCGTGGAATATCGCTGAACCTCATTTGAATACCTAATGAACCACCATTTTTTTCAGAAGAGGCTCTTGCGCAAGAAGTAGCGTCTACATTGCCCCTTCTTGCGCAAGAAGAACCCTCTTGCGCAATGCTGTTCTTCTTGAAAAGTAATAGGTATTTGGTATCAGTATGTGTCTTGGTCTGGTATTAAAAATTGATACCCTGGCTTCTGTCCAGGTAATAGCATTTCCTTGAGCATTTACTTAAAGATGAGAAAACTTGGCCTTCGGGGTTATTCTATGAATGCAGGTCTCCAAGATGCTGCTCCAAAGTTCGTCTTCTGTAATCCTTCTTTTTCCATTATGCACTCACAACCAGCCATTGAACTGATCAAGCCTTAGCATTTTAAAAGTTTCTCCCTCTCTTCTGTTTGTAAATATACCTCTCTTCCTCTCTGGGCTGCTTTCCAAAAATAAAAATAAAAGCACTTACACAACTTTGAAGTGCTGTTTTGAGGTTATTCCCTCTCCTTTTTCATGTGTACATTTTTATTTTTAAAGCACTTTCAGGTGAGCTTTTGGATTCCAAATTCCCTTCTCCCTTGTCTTAATTTTCTATTTTTCTTTGTATGAACAAGACAGAAGTGTAAGAAAGATGAAACAGAGCCACGATCCTCATTCCCACACACTCCATCCACCATATTGAGCCATGCAACAAACACAACGTGTAAAAAAATACCATGTGGGCAGGTTAAAAATCTGTAGCCAAGTAAATAAATTGAGTTTATCAAAACACAATCTGAATATGGTTGACTCAGTCCTCTTCCCTAATTCAGAGCACCCATGATTTTATGATTAGCATCTAAGCATAATGAGCTACACATTCAGTTCATATACGACTGATTTCATAGTTAGTTTATTTTGTTTTTGTTGGGGTTGGTTTCCAACCCAAACTTTGCTTTGTGTTTCATTTTTAAATGAAGCAGAAAACTCCAAGAATTTCAGCTGACACCTTTGAGTTTTACTAAACTTCCACACCATTGGTAAAGAATGAAGTTTGCTTACTTCTCAGTCTGCTGGAGGCGTGTTTTTAAAACATAATATTTTGGGGGCTATACTTTCATCCAAGAAATCTAGTGAAGTAATAAAGTACAGCAATGAAGTTCAAATGGTCTGCAATCAACAGAAAACAGAATCTGAATAATTGAATATTTATGTGTATGTCACTATTTTTATATATATGATAATTCTGAGATATGGATCATGTCTTGTTTAAATACTAGAGAACTCCCATTTCATGTTTGTCCCAACTTCTCAAAAATTCCATATCAACTTTAGACTCAATCAACTCCTTGTTTACATTAATCAAATTAAAGAAAGCAAATGTCTCCATATAGAGACACAAATGCCTATGGTACGCAGCTTCTGTGCATGTATTATTGCATGATTTTACTCTAAAGAGTAATTGGGTAAGAATGTTATTCTCTTTCAAATGAGCCTACTCACTGTGGGTGAAATCTTAACCATTGACTTCATAAGTCCTGGATTACACCTGGGTGTATTAATTGGATTAATATGAAATATACTGATTTTAGTTTTTACTGTTTTTTCAGTTCTGTTAGCCCACGCCAACACAAACAGTATAGCCTGAGTTGGTTAAATTCCTTTTCACCTGAAATCAATAGAATTATTTAAAGTTCCAGGAAATTATGCCGAAGCAAATCCACTGATGGTCGGAGATGAACAGATATTACCAAAGACATAATTTGGTATGCAGAACCTTCATTACTAGTAATATGCTAAAAAAGAAAGACCCAGATCAGGATGGGCAAAAGGTGGCTAGCGGATCAGATGTGGCATGCCAAGCCACCGGATCTGGCCCACGGTCGCTTTACCAGCATGTTTACTAGAGAGCAGCTGCAGCCACTTTAAACAGCATACTGCTAGTTGCTATGCAGTCTGGGCAGGGAGGAGAAAGCTTCACATGCTGTCCCCACTCGCTAGCAAAATTCCTCAATTCCCTTTGGCCAGTTTCCAGCCAATAGGAGCTGAGAAATTTTGTTAAAGGCAGGGGAAGCAAATGAAGTCTCCTCACTCCCTCCCTGTGCTGGAGCAGAGGCATATGAAGCAGCCCATCCAGCATACAGACAGGGAGTCTGTCTGAGGTTCCTCTAGCACCCGAACTCCTCTCTCCCTCCACCTACCTGCCCCAGGCTACCATCCAATCCCTGGGAATACATATGATTCTTCTCGTTCACATTAAAAGTGGTTACCATCTCCTAATCCTTGCAAACAGAATGGGATATTGTGTTGCTGAGGTCCAAGCAGGAGCCTCCCCTTTAAAAGGCCAAATGCACACTTGATGACCATGCGGCACTTACTCAGGGTATGTCGAACTAGGGGGGTAATGTATGCATACCGAACTTGCTAATGAAGCCCGGGATTTGAATTTCCCGGGCTTCATTAGCATAAAGCCGGCTCCGCCATTTTTAAAAGCCGGCTTGTTCGAACGCCGTGCCACGCGGCTACACACGGCACGGGCTAGATAGTTCGAACTATGTAGCCATTCCGATCTATTTGTACACCTCGTTCCACGCACTAGCAAAGGGAGGAGCCAACTGACAGGGAGAGTGCAAATGAAAAGGGGGGGGTCACAAGGAAGAAGCCCACTTTGCCTACCCTGGGCCAAGGTGCAGGGAAAGGGAGCTGGATGGGGTGAGGGGCCAAGCAGGGAGGAGGCTGAGCAGAAGAAAAAAGCAGAGCAGGGCTAGAAATCCCCCCAGTGACATGAATGCAATTGCAGGCTGCCTTCTGACCAAAGCTCCACAGGTGATTAATCAACCCCGCCCCGTCAGACAGCTAGCTCAGTGCATGGAGCCCTGAGCCTCTGCCTGGGCAGGGCTGAGGAATCACCTGTGAAGCTGGGCTGCCACGCAGCTTAGAGGGAACACTGCTTGTGGCTGTAATTGGAGTCTTGTGTCTGTGCCCTGCAGGTTCAGGGGCAGGCTGCTGAGGAGGCTCCCTGCTGCTCTGCCTTCCCAGCTGCCCTGGAACCTGCCTGAGCCCCACTAACATTCCACAGCAACCCATGTGGCCATTGGAGTTAGGGAGGGGAGAGGTGGGGTCTGCACAGCCCCAGCTTTAGATAGGCTGTGCCTCGTTTTGCCTTACAGACCAGACACCCATGACTCTACGCTTGGCAGGACTAGATTTTTATTGGGAAACGCTGATTTCATGACACACACAAATCGAGAAAAATATTTCCAGTGATAACTGAAATTTACAGATAGGCAAAGTAAGACAAATACTGCTTGAGAACTTACAAATATATGAATTAAGGATATATCTTTTGTATATTTTGATATAATACAGACCAGGCACAAGGAGTGCAGGAGAGAGGTCTCTGTACCCTGTCCTCACCCTGGTAAGTCTTCTAGTGTATTAATAAACTAATAAAGTATATGGCTTTCAGTACCTCGACTATTTTGCTTGGAGGGATGTAGGAGGGGGCGCAGGGTCTGAGAGGGAGTTGTGACCTGGGAGAAGGGGGGAAAGAGGGTGCAGTAGTTATATCATTACCCCATCTCTCTTATTGGTATGATGACATTATAAATGATGATTGCAACTGTAATCCTTCTTGTGCAATGAATGAGGCAGGGGTTCTGTGGGAAAAATACTATGGACATAATAATGTAAAATAGCAATACTTGGTCCATCTAGCCCAGTATCCTGTCTCTGACAGTGGCCAGTGCCAGGTGCTTCCGAAAATTGGAAATGTAGGGACACTGGGAGCATATGGTTATGTCCTGGACCACCTTTGCTATTAACTTATAATGGATCTATGAACTTACCTAATGATTTTCTGAACTCATTAATATACATGAGCCCCCCAGTTCCCACCTCCCATTTGAGATCAAGTGTGTCCGGTATTTTTTTGAAGTCATCTGGTAACCCTGTACGTATCTCTGTCCCCTTCATCCCTTGCATTTCAGTAAAGTGGCTTCCTTCTTTTCCTCCACATTGATTTGGCAGCATCATGAGGAGCACTGAGGGCATGAGAGACTGATTCCCTGCCTTCAGTTCTTGTGCCTAATGCCACAATGGCCTCTGATAGCCAGGAAAAGCAATTTAATGCAGGGAAAGGCTTTCTCAGAGCCTGGAGCTCCAGGCTGACAGGTGGTCCCTTTAGAGAATTTTGTTGTTAAGCTCTAACAAGCCTCTATTGATCATGTGCCAACTGTGATTTTTTTTCTATAGACCTATAACTTGACTACATTTGGGAAGATTTAAAAAAACCAACAAAAGGTCCATCTCTGAAAGTAGGATGCTCTCTCAACAAAATTGCAACTCTCAGGCAGAGGATATGTGCTTTAGCTTCTCAAATAGAGGTAAGGATTTTTTTTAAATGGACAAAATATAACCTGGATCTGTTCTCAAAAACAGTTGAAGCAAATCAGTGTGAGCCAAGCTCCTGGCATGGGCAATGTGGCTAAAGTTTGGAAAATTGGAAAGGTCTTACAACAGAAAGTGTTAGGTAATCCTTAACTACCAACTCCACCAACAATAAATAAAATACAATGAAATAAAAGAAAATAGTTCCTGTTTTAGCACTTTCAAAGAAACATGCCTGTCATATGAGTGGGAAAGGTATTCTCACAGATTAAAGTGGTTAGTATTTTTTTTAGTTAAGATCCCAAATAAAGAATAGCCAGAGAAATTGCTCTTGAAATTCTAAAAGTGATGAACAAAACAATACATATTTCTTATTTATATCTTAATTTTGTTTTCCCCCATGAGAACAGTTTTGAGTTTCCCCACGCCACATAGTGGACAGGGCCATGGTAAAGTGAGGATGGAGCCTCAGGGCAGAGCTGAACCTCGATCCAGATGCCAGGCCCACAAGAGGTTAATCTAAACTAAGAAAAAAATACTGTAAAGCCCTTAAGCTAGGTCTACACTATGAACCTTATAGCAGCACAGCTGCACCATTGTAATGGCTTCTATGTGGTCACTCTATGCTGGTAGGAAAGAGTTGACCCACCAACATAATTAAATCATTGGTAAGAGACACTTACACACTGGCAAGTTGCTGTCGACACCTACTCTCTTATTGGTGAAACTTATGTTCATCAGGGGTATTTTTTCACTTCCCTGAAAAAAAGCTTTCCCAACAAAGTCTTAGTTTATCAAAATCATTTTTCAGTTCTCATGCACTGCAATAACCTCATGCTGATAGTCCATTGTAACTTTGACTTTGACTTAAAAGCAGTGGGATTTTTGTTGAATGTTTTTCGTTGACAAAACAAATATTCATTGACTATAATATAATTTACTTTTTATTTCATTGCAAGATTTTTCTTTGTAGTTATAGATTAATTTTATAAGTTTTTTAAAAGGAAAAATGTAGCTAGAGAAATATAGTTATTAAATAATTTAATTTTTATTTAATTTATTGAAATACAAAACCAATTATAACTTATTTAAAACCTTAAAGGCTTTCAGTTTTTTAAATACACTTATGCTTATAGATAATTAAATAATGTATTTATATTTGCAGTCCAGGCAGAGCAGTGGGTTGTTTGATAAACTGGTTGGTTTTGCAGGGAAAACTACAATATGATTGACCTACCTCTTCATTCAGACATACTTACATTTATTTAAAATGGGCATTCCAAAGGACTTTCCTTTACAGCTATCTCTGCCTAATCCATAACAAAGGAAGGAGAAAATCTGTCTGACTGGATATTTTCATTCTGCATAGTTGGATGGGTCCATAAATTCAGTAGTGATCAGTTGTTCAGATTCCATACAGACTGTTACAAGAGGCAGAATCAGATATTTTGATTGACTTGGCTAACTCTCCACTGAAGAGCCCCTCCACAAAGTTGTTTTCACAACTGCTGTTGTATCTGAATGAAACACTCTTTCATATATTTAACAATAGCAGAAAATCTGCCCAACAACTAAAAAGCAGAATTTCCCAACCGAAATAACCTCGAAGGTTATCCATAAACTGTAAGAATATGGTTATCCACCATCTCTTCCTTAAAAACCCAAACAATATTATTGAGCAGCTACTGCACAGGAGAAAAAAAAACATGGTGTGATGAATTTATGGACCCATTTTTCTATCCATAACAAATTTTGCTGGTGAAACACATTTTCTAATTCTCACTTCAGAGAATGGGTCCATAAATGTATTAGTGATGGGATTTTTGTAGCATTAACCCTGCCATAAAATCTCAATTATTGGATGGGCTGACAATGAGCTACAGCTTGTAGAACTGACCTGCTGAAGTCTGCTTCACCCAACAGAAGACCCTCATTCTTGTAGAATTCTGTGACCATATATAGCAGTGTTAAGATTGCCACCCTGCAAAACTGTTCAATTGTGAACTGGACCCTATGGCCCATGAGGCTGCTTTTGGCCCATGAGGCTGTAAGTTTGAATGGTGGAGATTACTCCTTAACTTTACATTCCTTGGAAATTCCCTCTTGCACTGCCAACTTCTGCCCTCCCCCAGGGTATAGCTTTATATAAGAGTGCTGGGAAGTTTTCTGTCCCCTAACCTAGTTGTGTATTAGAACAAATACAACAGAAGTTTTACTGAAGGACTGTTCTCTAAAGTAGATCTTAATTGACAAACTATTTCTTTCAGATGAACTGGATAACAGCAAAAATCAGGGAGTGACATCTTCTGGGATTAGTGGTAGAAGGAAATTATTTCAGGAGTGGATGAGGGGTGTGTCTACAGTACCACCATTTCATTATGGTTGGGGGGAACCCACAATTCTGAGGAAGGACAGAGAGAGTGCGTCTACACTGCACTGTTATTTTGAGATAACTAGTGTTATTTTGAAATCACAATGCAAGCGTCTACACAGCCATTCTGTTATTTTGAAATAATTTCTAAATAATGGACAGCTTATTCCGAAATCTGTAAACATCATTCTAGGAAGAATAATGCCTCTTCCAAAATAGCTATTTCAAAATAAGGCCTGTGTAGACACTCCACTGCTGCTATTTGGAAATATCCCCTCATCAGGGCCATTCTAAGTCATACCTTCCCAATGGATCCTGGGGCTCTAAATCAAGATAGCATTAGGGAAGCCTGCCTCAGTAATTTTAAGGCTTCCCTACAGTATAGATGTGCCATTTTGAAATACAATATTTCAAAATAACTATTCCAGAATAGCTTATTTCAAAACAGTCGTGCAGTGTAGACGTTCCCAGAGAGGGCTCCCAACTCTGACACTCTTCACATAGGTGTTATGTTGCTAGAAACCTTATTTACCAGGAAATGTACTGACCTTCTGGAAAAGTATTAGAAAGGAGAACCTGAGCATACACATAATAGCAGAAAAGATCCCATATAGCTATGTTGTGAATGGAAAGAGGGAGTTGGCAAATGTCATTCCAGAGCCTTTAGCCAATATCTCTGAAAACCCGTGGAGATCAGGAGAGATCCCAGATGATTGCAAAAAGGCAAATGTAGTGCCCATCTTTAAAAAAGGGAAGAAGGACAATCCAGGGAACTACAGACCGGTCAGCCTCACCTCAGTCCTCAGAAAAATCATGGAGGAGACCCTCAAGGAATCCATCTTGAAGCACTTGGAAGTGGGGAAAGTGATCAGGAATAGTCAACATGCATTCACCAAGGGCAAGTCATGCCTGACCAATCCAATTAGCTTCTATGATGAGGTAATTACCTCTGTCGACATGGGAAAGACAATGGATGTGATATACCTTGACTTTATGGTCTGGATAAGAGCAAAAAGCAGGGAGCAAAGCTTTTGATATGGTCTCCAACAATATTTTTGCCAGCAAGTTAAGGACATTTTTATTGGATAAATGGTTGGTAAGCTGGATAGAATGGATGGTAAAATGGATAGAAATCTGACTGGAAGGTGGGGCCCAATGGATAGTGATCAACGACTCAATGTCACGCTGGCCGTCAGTTTCTAGCGGAGTACCCCAAGGATCAATTCTAGGACTGGTTTTGTTCAACATCTTTATTAATGACCTGGACGAGGGGATGGATTGCACCTCAGCAAGTTGGCAGATGACACTAAACTAGGGGGAGAGGTAGATAAGTTGAAGGGCAGGGATATGGTCCAGAATGACCTAGATAGATTAGAGGATTGGGCTAAAAGAAATCTGATGAGGTTCAACAAGGACAAGTGTAGAGTCCTGCACTTGGGATGGAAGAATCCCAAGCATTGTTACAGGCTGGGGACCAACTGGCTAAGTAGCAGTTCTGCAGAAAAGGACCTGCGGATTACAGTGGATGAGAAGTTGGATATGAGTCAACAGTGTGCCCTTGTAGCCAAGAAGGCTAATGGCATATTAGGTTGCATTACAAGGAGCATTGCCAGTAGATCTAGAGAAGTGATTATTTCCCTTTATTTGGCTCTGGTGAGGCCACATCTGGACTATTGTGTCTAGTTCTGCCCCCCTCCCGCTCCTCCTCATTATACAAAGGATGTGGATGCATTGGAGAGGGTCCAGCGGAGGGCAACCAAAATGATTTGGGGTGTGGAGCACATAACCTATGAGGAGAGACTATGAGGCGAGACCTATGACAGAGGGATTTGGGTTTGTTTAGCCTGCTGAAGAGAAGAGTGAGGGGGGATTTGATAGCAGCCTTCAACTTCCTGAAGGGGGGTTCCAAAGAGGCTGGAGAAAGGCTGTTCACAGTAGTGACAGATGGCAGAACAAGGAGCAATGGTCTCAAATTACAATGAGTTGGATATTAGGAAAAACAATTTTACTAGGAGGGTCGTTAAGTACTCGATTGGGTTATCTAGGGGGGTGGTGAAATCTCCATCCCTAGAGGTTTTTAAGTCTTGGCTTGGCAAAGCCCTGGCTGGGTTGATTTAGTTGGGATTGGTCCTGCCTTGGGCAGGGGGCTGGACTTGACCTCCTGAGGTCTCTTTCAGCTCTATGATTAAAGCCAGAGGTGTTAGGATTGAAGTAATCTCTGAATAACCCATCAGCTAGGTTGTGATGAAACAGATGAACCTCTGCTAGTAGATCTAGAATGGACCGTACTATTGGTAGAAGGGTCACAGACATGCCTGAGGTCTGAAAACCAGGGATGTCTGCACCAGAGCTGAATAATCAGAATCTCTGTAGTTTGTTGCCTTCATAGCAATCTGATGGTGCATGGGGAAAAGAGCAAATGCATGTAGCAGAGATTTTGTCTATCAGTTCCCTTGGTAGATGATCTCTCCTCCTGGCATAGCAACTACTTGTCTTGATATTGTAGCTGGGTGCACAGAGATCCCTTGTTGGTTTCCCAAAGGTCTGGCGGAAGCATCATATCGCCCTTGTCTATGCTTTTACAGCTGAGCTAATCCTGTGTGGCAGTTTCTGTTTAATATGCATGGCTTGAATTGACATTGTTTCTCTTTATCCACCTGAAGAAGGATATAGCTTCCACTTGTAATCAGCTGCTCTGGGTGCTTCCCCATCCCATCTGCTTACATATGCTATGGCAGTCATGCTGGCTATGAATAAAGTATGTGTCTTGTGTTTAAGGTAGAGAGTGCCTAAAGGGCTAGCCAAATCACCCACAGTACCAAAAGGTTTATGGTGCAGTGAGATTCTGTTCATAACCATTGAACTTTTATATGTAGAGATGTGTGATCTCCACAGCCTTAAGGTGGAGTCTCAGCAATTATGCCAGATGGATACCATCTATGAAACTTGCCAGATATAACGATCACTTGAGGAACATTTTATTGTGGTGGGAAATCTGCAAAAGTGTTACAGCTGAAATTGCAAATGTGAAGAGTCAGTACCACAGTGATCTGAGATGAAATCTCAGAGGCACTTGGAAGAGAGGAAAGTGATGAGGAATAGTCAGCATGGATTCACAAAGGGCAAGTCATGCCTGACCAATCTGATTAGCTTCTATGATGAGGTAACTGGCTCTGTGGACGTGGGAAAGTCAGTGGATATGATATACCTTGACTTTAGCAAGGCTTTTGATACGGTCTCTCACAATATTCTTGCCAGCAAGTTAAGGGAATGTGGATTGGATAAATGGATGGTAAGATAGATAGAAAGATGGCTAGAAGGCCGGGCCCAGCGGGTAGTGATCAATGGCTCAATGTCAGGATGGCAGTCGGTTTCTAGCAGAGTGACCCAAGGTTCAGTTCTAGGACCGGTTTTGTTCAATATCTTTATTAATGACCTGGATGAGGGGATGGATTGTACCCTTAGCAAGTTTGTGGATGACACTAAGCTAGGGGGAGAGGGAGATATGCTTGAGGGCAGAGATAGGGTCCAGAATGACTTAGACAAATTGGAAGATTGGGCCACAAGAAATCTGATGAGGTTCAACAAGAACAAGTGCAGAATCCTGCACTTGGAATGGAAGAATCCCAAGCATTGTTACAGGCTGGGGACCAACCAGATAAGTAGTAGTTCTGCAGAAATGGACCTGGGGGTTACAGTGGATGAGAAGCTGGATATGAGTCAACCGTGTGCCCTTGTAGCCAAGAAGGCTAATGGCATATTAGGTTGCATTAAGAGGAACATTGCCAGTAGATCTAGAGAAGTGATTATTTCCCTTTATTCGGCTCTGGTGAGGCCACATCTGGAGTACTGTGTCCAGTTCTGCCCCCCCCCCCCACTACAAAAAGGCTGTGGATGCATTGGAGAGGGTCCAGCAGAGGGCAACCAAAATGATTAGGGGGTTGGAGCATATGTCCTATGAGAAGAGGCTGAGGGAGTTGGGTCTGTTAAGTCTGCAGAAGCGAAGAGTGAGGGGGGATTTGATAGCAGCCTTCAAGTTCCTGAAGGGAGGTTCCAAAGAGAATGGAGAGAGGATGTTCTCAGTAGTGACAGATGGCAGAACAAGGAGCAATGGTCTCAGGTTAAGGTGGGAGAGGTCCAGGTTGGATATTAGGAAAAACTATTTCACTAAGGCTGTGTCCAGACTCAGGGGTTTTTTCGGGAAAAGTAGCCTTTTTCCGAAAAAACTTCACCTGCGTCTAGACTGCAGCCGCGTTCTTTCGAAATTAAATCGAAAGAACGCGGCTTTTCTTTCGACGGCGGTAAACCTCATTTCATGAGGAAGAACGCCTTCTTTCGAAAGTGCTTCTTTCGAAAGAAGACGTTCTTGAATGTAAATAGGGCTTCTTCTAAAGAGAGCATCCAGACTCACTGGGTGCTTTCTTTCGAAAAAGCGGCTTGCTCTTTCGAAAGTTCCGCGTGCAGTCTAGACGCTCTCTTTCGAAAGAGGCTTGCAGTCTAGACATAGCCTAAGAGGGTCGTGAAGCACTGGAATGGGTTACCTAGGGAAGTAGTGGAGTCTCCATCCCTAGAGGTGTTTAAGTCTCGGCCTGACAAAGCCCCGGCCAGGTTGATTTAGTTGGGATTGGTCCTGCCTAGAGCAGGGGGCTGGACTTGATGATCTTCTGAGGTCTCTTCCAGCTCTGTGGTTCTATGAGTCTATGATTCTATGAAATTCTGCACACAAGGGTAGGAAATGCACATGCACATTCCTAGAAGTTATGCTGGAGTGAGTATTGTGAAGCATCTTATATGCTTGCTCCAAAATCTATGCTTACCTTTTTCTGGAGTGGATGGCCCTGCAAAGCATGATGTCCAGGGATGAGCTGGCTTTTCTACAGATTGATTATAAGACTGTGTTGTTGAAAAGTGTGAATTGTTACGGGTATCCCCAACTAGCTTCTGTAGGATGGGGGCTCTTGTCAGGATGTCACTGAGGAAAATGGCACAGATGTGCCTTCTTCTAACACATGCTATTATGTGACCCTCCTGGGGTCAGTGACAATACCAAAAGGAAGGACTCATATTGCATGTGCAGAGTCCCATAAGCATACCTCAGGTATAATTTGTGTCCAGAGGATGGGAACATGGAGCTATGACTCTTTTAGGTTCACACAGCTGAGGAAATCCCCCCTGGGTGACAGTCTCCATGTTGGGCATAAGCAATGTCCATATGAAGTTTGTGGACTGTGGGAGGAGTTAGAGATTCAGGCCTGCCAATCAAAACATCCAACTCTGCTTGCTATAGGTTGAGACCAAAGAATCCATCACTACTGAATTTATGGACCATCCCACAAAGTGAGAACCATCCATGACTAGAATTGCAGGCAGCAGCATTTCTTCACGAAATGAAGTACTGAAGAGTTCATTTTATGGATTAAACTCAGGGTTGGAGTTGGGAGGGAGAATGCTGTCTGGCCTTACTAAAAATACAAAAAATACATGACCTTTGCATTCTGCAAAACATTATTGGAAATATGTACGAAACCCTGCCATTTAAACTATTACAGTCCCTCCATTTGTCATTATCACATCTCAGGCAATTTATTTAGAGGCGATGACAATTTACATAGTATATCTTAAAACTGTTTTATAATCCACTTAATTAAACCACAAACAAAAATATGTATATCTTCTTTAATATGAAGAGGCTAGTTAATGGGTGTTTACTATAGCCACTTTTAGGCTGTGTCTACACTTCACAGTTTAAAGCACTGCTGCAGCAGCACTTTCAACTAAATGTGTGGCCACAGCATGAGCATTAGGAGAGCTCTCTCCCAGCACTCTGTGTAAACCACCTCTGCTAGGGGAGTAAGTAACAGCACTGGGAGCTGTTCACATTGGCACTGTTCACATTGGCACTGTTACAAAACTGTAACTTGCTGTGCCAGGGGGTGGAGGGTGGAAGTGTTTTTCACACCCTGAACAAGAAAGTTACGGCACCACAATTTTGCTTCTTTCTAATCCTCTGAACTCAAAAGACACTGGGTCACATGGCAGAATAGAATCTTGTACATTTTCTTGTTTTAGAACAAAACTATGTGTGATATTGGTTCAGCAGACATCTAAGACTATTATTTTAGACTAGCCAATTAGCCTGTCATAAGACGGGATTTTCAGGTCTCTCATCCATATCGGTCTTCTTTCCTGAGCCTCCGGTCTATCGCTCCGTGTGCATGTGTCTCTCTTTCTCTCCTCCTCCTCCTCCTCCTCCTGTCTCCCCCCCCCCTCTCAGCTCTCCTCTGCATCCTGCCTCTCTCTCTGTCTCTCTTTTTCTCTTCTTCTCCCCCTCCTGCCTCTCACTCGGGGGACCGTGGAGCCCAAACACCTGTGCTTGCTCCCCCGCGGCAGCCCGGCTGAGCAGCGCAGAAGTCAGCTGAGCATCATGGCGGGAGGCGAAGGGGGGTGTGAAGAGGGATGGGGAGGTGACGTACGTGGCCAGGCCCCGCCCCTTGGCCATATACATCACCGCCCCGCCCCCTTTCCCCTCTCACCAGTGTTCTCACTGTTGTTGTAGTGTAATGGTTACAGCCAGCATTTCAGCATTACAGAGTCACAGACTTTGGGCTAGTATATATATTTTAGATTATGGTCCTTTAAAGATGGCTTATTTTAAAAAAAAGGATATTGAAAACTTAAAATTTAATGTTTTAGATTAATACTTTTTAGTGATTCTACTTCTATTGCAATAACTCCTTCTTATAATAGGCACTGTACAGAATAGGATGACACAGTTCCTGACTCAAAAGTCTGCAGTAAAAAACCCTGATTCCTGCAAGTGTACATCATGAGATGAGGGTCAAAAAGGGAAAATGGCACAGTAAAGGTGTGGTAGGAGAGAGATATAATGAAATATCAGTTCAATCAAAAATCAGTTCTCATACACATATAAACACTGTTCTCACTGTTGTTGTAGTGTAATGGTTACTATATCCAGGCCCGCTGACAGCAATTCCAGACCCCAGGAATGACACAGTCTGCCTGACATTTTGGTGGGGCTGTATATGTCCTGTTGGCGTCAGGCGAACTGCTGTTGGTTGCACTGCTGACATCTTCCCAGCCAGTGAGCAATAAATTGTATGTGCACCAAAGTATGTACAGATGTGCACCACGCATCTGTTGTATGCATTTTTTGAAAAGTTACCACAAAGATAATTGCTCTAACCAGGACAGGTTAGGTATTTTAGAACACACTACTGAAGGAATTAAATTTACAGTGTAAGAGAAATAAAAATATGAAAGTATAGACAAGTCAAAACATTAAAATAACACATTTCAAAAGGATAAAATTACATAAAATATGTGTGCATTGCTGGAAGCACCAAGAAATAACAATAGCAATATTACATGGATGTGCTGGGAAGTGTGTGTGAAAGGGTATGTCTACACTACAGCACTAATTCAAACTAACTTAATTCGAATTAGTTAATTCGAACTAAGCTAATTTGAACTAGTGCATCTAGACCTAAAAACTAGTTCGAATTAGCATTTTGCTAATTCGAACTAGCATGTCCACATTGAGTGGACCCTGAACCAAGATTAAGGATGGCCGGAAGCAATGCCGGCAGGGCATCAGATTAGGACTTAGAGCGTGGAGCTGCTGTCTCAGGCTAGCCAAGGGCTTTGGTTAAAGGGACCCGACCCCCACCCCGGACAGACAGTTCTCAGGGGTTCCCCGCTCGCTTGTCTAACTTGATGAGGGACAGCAAAGCAGTCCTGGCTTGGAGTGCCCTGAATGTCCACACTCGGCACATCACAGGACTCGGCCATCAGCCCGGCTGCACTTGCCGCAGGCTGCCATCCGGGGAGGGGGTGTCAATCGGGGGGCTGCAGGAGAGCTTCCACCCCGAGGAGCCCACAGAGCCACCCCAGTCCTCCCCATCGGGGGCTCGTACCCCATTCCTCCCTCACCTCCTTCCACTTACCTCTCCCTAGCCCCCCTTCCTGATGTACAAAATAAAGGACAATTGTGTTCAAAAATGGAATCTGTCTTTATTGAACAAAACTGGGGGAGACTGGGAAAAGGAGGTGGGAGAGGGGAAGAGAGAGGCTGGGAGAGGGGAGGGCAACTAAAATGATCAGGGGTTTGGAACAGGTCCAATATGAAGAGAGGCTAAAGAGACTGGGACTTCTCAGCTTAGAAAAGAGGAGACTGAGGGGGGATATGATAGAGGTCTATAAAAGCATGAGTGGTGTGGAGAGGGTGCATAAAGAAAAGTTCTTCATTAGTTCCCATAATAGAAGGACTAGAGGACACCAAATGAAATGAATGGGTAGCAGGCTTCAAACTAATAACAGAAAGTTCTTCTTCACAAAGCAAATAGTCAACCTGTGGAACTCCTTGCTGCAGGAGTCTGTGAAGGCTAGAACTAGAACAGAGTTTAAAGAGAAGTTAGATAAATTCATGGAGGCTGGGTTCATGGAGTGGTTTTAGCCAGGGGATAGAAATGGTGTCCCCTGACCTCTGTTTTGGAAGGCTGGAGATGGATGGCACGAGACAAATGGCTTGGTCATTGTCTTTGGTCCATCCCCTCTGGAGTAGCTGGTGTTGGCCGCTGTCGGCAGACAGGCTACTGGACTAGATGGACCTTTGGTCTGATCCAGTACGGCCGTTCTAAGCTCAGGGCTCAGGGTCGGGGGTCTCACTGGACCACCTTGATTTTCATGCAAACCTGCTTCTGGGTGGCCAGGCTGGCAGCTATCCTGCCCTAGACAGCCACTTTCCTGTGCCTAGTGTGGAGATCGTGGATGAGGTCCACGATCTCCGTACTAGACCAGGCAGGTGCCCGCCTCTTGCGGCTCTGGGCAGGCTCCTGGGAGCTGCCAGCCTGGTCCCGGGAAGAGGCAGAGGGCTGGGTGGCAGCGGGTGGCTGGTTCGGGCTGTGCCAGGTGCAGGGTCTGCTGGCTGGGTGCTGGCAGGCTTGCACCTGGCACTGGCACCGTAGCCAGCCCGTGCCCCTTTAAGGGCTCCGGGGCCAGGAGGCGGGCAGAAGAGTTTCCCTGGTGGTGCCCAGAGTGGCCACCAGGGCACGCTGGGGAGGGCTAGCCTCCCACTAGTTCGAATTAAGTGGCTACACAGCCCTTAATTCGAACTACTTAATTCGAACTAGGCGTTAGTCCTCGTAGAATGAGGTTTACCTAGTTCAAATTAAGCGCTCCGCTAGTTCGAATTAAGTTCGGACTAGCGGTTTGTATGTGTAGCGCCTATCAAAGTTAATTCGAACCAACATGTGTTAGTTCGAATTAACTTTGTAGTGTAGACATACCCAAAGAGACTGTGTAAGAGAGACACACAGATAGACAGAACAGTGTGTGTGTGAGAGAGACAGACAGGACAGAGAGAGTGGGGGAGAGACTATGAGCTGGCTGCCGGTGAAATCAAGGAAGGCAAGCAGGCAGGCAGGCAGGCAGGCAGGCACTGGCGTAGCTTGCCTTAGACTGCACGCAGCAAGCTCCATTTGACTTGAGTCCTCCTGAATGACAGTGTCTATACCTTCTCTCCTTGGAAGAGATGGGGTATAGAAGCAGGGGGACACTTTGACAGCAGCACCACTCTCTGCACAGAAAGGATGAGGGTGCCTGGAGTAGCTGCTGTGGCCTGACTCAACTCCCAGGCTGCAGGCCTTAAACAGGGCCTGAGCAACACTAGGGCTGCAAGGAGGCAGCCAAGGTAGGAGAAGATAGCAAGCCCACACATTCTTGCCAATGATGAAGCAGGGGCTACATGACGACTGGCAATGGGTCACAGAGACAAAGTGGTTATAGGGGGTTGGGTGCCCTGGGAGAGGAGGACCCCAGATTATGGGTGTACTGTCCTGGGGCAGTACCACAGGGGAAGTGCCATCATGAACTGGAAAGATAACGGGGCCTGAAGTAGAGCAGAAGAAGACAGATAACTGGGGGTGAGACACCAGCAAACGGGATGGTCCAGGGCTGAAAGAGCTAATTCCCAGATAGACCAATAGGAGTGACACAGTGATGAGTCTTGACCTGTAACAAGTACTAAGAAGGGGCTTTGCCTTGATTGTCTCTAGAGGTTTGTAGTCTGATGTCATTATTACTAGCTAATCATGGGTGAACCAATGGAATCAACCCACTCCAAACCCACAGCCAGAAGCCATTTTTCTATTTGGGTATACCCCTGTTCATTCTGTGACAGAGCTCTGACTACTGCAATACGCTACCCCCTGCTCTTGCAGAAGAGCTACATTGAAGGTTTTCTCTGATGCACCACACTGGAATGTCAGTGGCTCCCCTGGCTGGTAATACTTCAGAACAATGGCATCCATTAGCATTTGCTTCAGCGTGTCAAATGTTTGCAGCTGGGGATCTGACTAGACCCTCTTAACAACTGGCCTTTTGAGTGGACAAATGAATTCCACTTCTGCAGCCGGGTGTTACAGAACTTTGACAGAAAATAATACCAGTCCTGTGAAGGACTGTACCACTTTCGCATCCACTGGAGTTGGCATGTCTCTGACTGCCTTTGTCTTTTTGGGATCTGGTTGCAGTTCCACAGCTGTGAGAAGTCCAATGTACAGTCACCTCACAGTGATTGAATTTTCTGGATTAAGTTTCACGTTCCTGTCCCTGCATTGCTGTAGAAGACCTTTAAGTTTTCAATTGTAGTTTCACTTGGCTTCTGTGCCACTGCTCCCTTCACCTACAAAAATAATATCATCTGTAATTATTTTATTCCCTTGCAGCCCTTGGGTGAGTCTACTTTGGAACAGCTCCTACGCTGGATTTATGCCCACTGGCAAGTGCAACCATGTGTAGCAACCAAATGGTGTTACAAAGATTGCCAGCATGCTGGACTCTCTCTCCAGGGTTATGTGCCAAAACCCATTTTTCATATCACAGGCTGCAAAAAGTCTTACTTTGGCAAGTTCTTTTAAGATGTGTTTAACAGTGGGAAGTGCAAAGTGGCATCTTTTCAATGCCTGGTTCAGTGGCTTTGGGGCTATGCAAGTGCACAATTTGCCCGGTGGCTTCTTTATCATTATTGTGCTGCTTACCCATGTTGTACAAGTGCTTTGTCACCCCTTAAGTGCTGGATTGCACAGTGCCACTGGAATTTTCCTTCATGGCAAGCACACAGATTGCACTGTGAAGTCTACTTCCAGGTGCAGTTTTCCCTTGTGACAATGGCCAACTTATTTCTCTTGTGACAATGGCCAACATTGTCTGTGGGAACTCCCTCTTTTGCTTCTTGCACAGCAACTAGAAAATTCTGATGCTGCACCTTCATGAAATCTTAGACTGCAATGGCCACATTTCCCAAGTAGGTTCTGTCACGCTTACCACCCACCAACCCAAATTTCAATTGGTACTTACTGTTTTTTATTTCAATGCAGTGCATGGCTCTATGTAGTTAGTTGTTTCCAGACTAACTTCACTCATTCCCTGTTCCCTTGTTGTCCCCTCAAGAATAACCCATTCAGGGCATATGACCCAAGCTTCATTGATCATGACTATACGGGGCAGAGTGGCTGCCCACTGACGCAGAGGGTGGGCAAAGTCTGACCCCACTCTCTCACTGGACTGGAAATCAGGAGGCATGGCTAGGACTATCAAAAGCCAGCCCAGGAGCTCAGTCAGGCCCCAGCCATCAGAGGAAGCAGACGCCTGCCCAGTGCTCCCAGGCTGGGAGCCTGAGGACTGGCCCAGATCCCCACGCCTACCAGAGGCTGAGGACTGGCCTGGACTAGCAGACCTGCCAGAGACTCAGGTACCCACGAAGAGGGGAAATAGAAGTAGCCCAGTGATAGCCGACCACAGTTTGACTGAACCAGAGCTGGGATCAGTGTGTTGCAGTCTGGATCCCTGCTGACCCCGTAGCAGACCACTTTGCCGCTGTTAGGGCCCTGAGTTGGGACACATTGGGTAGGTGGGCCCATGTCCCCCCTGCCACCCAATCCTTGAGCAGCAGTCTCCCCCCTCAGCCACTTCAGGCCAACTGTCTGGGTATCCTGGATCTCCGCCCAAGCAAGGAGACCTGGCTGTTTGCTTTGCTGCCCCACCCAGAACCAGGGCCCAGGCTATTGAACTCTGAAACTGTTTGCTTTGCTGCTCCACACTAAACGAGGGCCTGGGCTCCTGATGTCTGGAACTGTTTATTTGCCATCCTGGGCTACTGAACCTTGGGACTATTTGTTTGCTGCCCTGTCCTGAACCAGGGCCTGGGCTACTGAACTTTGGGACTATTTGTTTGCTACCCTGTCCTGAACCAGGGCCTGGGCTACTGAACTTTGGGACTATTTGTTTGCTACCGTGTCCTGAACCAGGGCCTGGGCTACTGAACCTTGGGACTATTTGTTTGCTACCCTGTCCTGAACTAAAACCTGTGCTTCTGTAACTGTTTGTTTGCTGTCCCACCCAGGGCTTGGGGCATTCTTTTGCTGGGACTGTTTGGTTGTCTTACTGCCTCACCCTGAACCAGGGCCTGGGCCATTGACTGTCAGTTTATTGTCCTGCTCTGAACCAAGGCCTGGTCCCCAACTGTATTGAGCATTTGTTTACTGCCCTGCCCTGCATCCAGCCTTGTGACTGTTTGTCATATTGCCTGCCCTGTCCCAGGGACCAGGCCTCTCATTATATAGATTGGCTTATGGACTGCTGACCTGCCCTGACCATAGGCTCGAGACCCAGAACCCCAGTGACTACGGGGTCATAGGCAGAGTGGCTGCCCACCGACCTGGATGGGAAAGATCCCCTCTGTGAGCCCCAATGGGCTACAATGATATACCATCCTCCACATAGCTTTATTTTTGACAAACACAGTTACACACACAGTACTGAATCATGTGTCATAACAATGGCACTCCACTTGAACTTCATTCACCAACTTCATATGAGATTTATGTGACCCTCTGCATCCTGCAATGCCTGATGGTCATGACACTTCACATTAATTCCACTATGTAATCCATGAGCCTTGACTGATTGATGCACCATGTCATCTGTCCTCAATACCATGATGCTCCTCACACATACTTCACCAAAAATGTTCAGCCTCATTTTACCACAAATTGGGACACATCGCCTAGGCCAGTTATCCCCACACAATTCTGGTGCACAATGCCTTCTTCAGTGATACACTTCCTAAACCCCATCTGCTCATTTTGCCCCATGGCCTGGTGTGTCCCCATGCCATCAGTCTCCTTTATGCCATGATGAACCACCATCCCCATTATGTTCCCCTCTGATATACCAACACAGTCCCTATGATGCACTCCCATGGCTGCCTGCCCAATTTATCACATGATGAACATCCCTTTTATATCCTGCAATGCATCTACCAAGCAATAGTCCACCAACCCCATATCACTCATAATCCCATGATTCTCCCCATACTTCTGTGCACAGTCTACAGCATAATCCTTGTCCAGCTAACATGAGAGTTAGTTTGCCCTTCCCAAGTGGTGACAAAGGAGTCAATGCATCCTTCCAAGGGGAGGGATGGTTGAGCTCCCTTTGAGAGATTCCTTCCCATCCCAGTGGACTACTCAGTGCAATCTCCTCTTTAGAAAAAGTCAATCACAGCCCTGCTTTTGAATTATCACATTACATCTTAATTTCCAGGTGGAGTGGTTTATTTCTGGTTATGTTACTGTGTCATTATTATTAGGTTTGTAATGAAAAGCTAGCTTCACAGTTAATTTAGGTGAGACTAGTGTCTTTACTCTGGTACAATATCATTCAGATTTAGGTCAGGCAAATGAAGAGTATCAAAACACTTTGTTGCGGCAGAGAATTGAGATAATTATTTAGCACGACTTTCACTAAGAACAGGGCAAACTTGAGCACTATCATTTAAAAAGGAATACAAAAATGTAGGCACTGGTTGGGGGGGGGGGGGAGCATTTAACCATGTGCTCATTCCCCAGAGTCCAACAGAAGGGCAATGCTCACTAAAATTAATATTTGCACTTCAGCTCCTCTATGTATAACTATTCACCTGGAACAGATTATTAGAATTATGTACCATGTTCCTGTCTTATTTCTGAACAAAGTAATAAGCATGAAGATTATAATTTGGTTTCATTTCATGGCTCATTCTTGCCACGCTGCTTGACTCATTCTTAGGACATATGCCTTTGCTTTTTTTTTTTTTTTTTTTTTTTTTTTCCTATGAAAGCTAGCTTAAAGGGAAAAAAATCTTATTTAATTAAAAACCTCTAAGCACACTTTATGGAAGTGTTCTGTAGAACTTCACTGAGATCAGAACAATTGGGGTTCATAGAAATTTAATATGAAATTACTTTTTAAAACCCATTGAATTTAACACGAGAATACATCTTTTCTATAAGAGATTTTAAACCTCCCTATAGAATTTAAATAAGAATTATCGCTCTACTATAGAGAATGTTATAAGTACATTTTTCCATGTTTTAAAAAAGTATTACATGATACTAAATCTTATAGGAATTTTCCATACTGCATATCCAGCTATTTATACACTCAATACTTTTACAAGGAGCTATATACAGCAGGGGTATGGACATCTGCAGGCTAATAATTTACTCAAGAATGGACATTGTTCATAACTCTTAAATGTTTGTAACTCTGAACAAAATCTGATGGCTCATCTTTTAAAAATTTGCAGCTGAGCACTGAGTTAATACAGCATTAAAACTTTACCATGGAGAAGAAAAATGCTCTTTTCACTTTTTTTTGTAGTTTACGTTTGACATGGCACTGTACAGTTTTTTGTTTGTTTGTTTGTTTGTTTGTTTGTTTGTTTTTGGTCTTTGCTGCTGCCTGACTGCATACTTCTGATTACAAATGCAATATGTAGTTCACTGGTCAGTTCGTAATTCTGATGTTTGTAAATCTGAGGCTCTACTATACACCATTCTATAACCTGTGAACTATAATAATTATTTGCAAAAATGATTTACCAGAGTTAAGGTTGCCCAGTGCTGCCTTGTGTCCTTCCAGAATTTCAAGTGAACTTATACATAAGCCTCTGAAATCAGGAACCTTACAGTTAATGACAAAAATGTAAACTTCTGAAAATCAGAAAATACAAAGTTAAAGTACACATCAGTCTCACAAGGTAAACCTAACTCTGCCCTCTGGAGCTTGAAATAACCACTGAGAACAGTTCAGTAAGGGTGGCACCATATTTAGAAGACACAAGGCACAACTAAGAGAATGTGCCATTATTTGTACTATGTTGTTTTCCACAGATTTGAATTCCAGCATGTATCTTTAAGCACTCTAATTGTCATTGATGGTATTAGGTGCAGCTGTACTGAATAATATAGTTACTAGCTGGAGCAGGTTGGCAGAACTGTCATTATGATATGAGGAGATATGTTTGTATACCTTAAAAGATCAAATACCGTATTTTCCGGCGTATAGGGCGACTGGGCGTATAAGACGACCCCCTATCTTTTTAATTAAAAGATAGGATTTCATCTTATACCCCAGCGCCCCCCGCCTCCTTTGCTCCCGGTGTCCCTGGTCTGCTGGAGATGGTCCCCAGCAGACCAGAGGCACCGGGAGCAAAGCCGCCAGGAGCGCCTGGGCTGCCACTCCCCCCCCCCCCCGCCGGAGCCCCTCCGCGGCTTTGAAAGCCTCGGGGGAAGCCGGCGGGGGGGCATCCCAGGCGCGCATGGTCTGCCCCCCCGCCGGAGCCCCTCCGCGGCTTTGAAAGCCTCGGGGGAAGCCGGCGGGGGGGCATCCCAGGCGCGCATGGGCTGCCCCCCCGCCGGAGCCCCTCCGCGGCTTTGAAAGCCTCGGGGGAAGCCGGCGGCGGGGCATCCCAGGCGCGCATGGGCTGCCCCCCCGCCGGAGCCCCTCCGCGGCTTTGAAAGCCTCGGGGGAAGCCGGCGGCGGGGCATCCCAGGCGCGCATGGGCTGCCCCCCCGCCGGAGCCCCTCCGCGGCTTTGAAAGCCTCGGGGGAAGCCGGAGGGGGGGCATCCCAGGCGCGCATGGGCTGCCCCCCCGCCGGAGCCCGTCCGTGGCTTTGAAAGCCTCGGGGGAAGCCGGCGGGGGGGCATCCCAGGCGCGCCTGGGATGCCCCCCCGCCGGCTTCCCCCGAGGCTTTCAAAGCCGCGGAGGGGCTCCGGCGGCGGGGCATCCGGAGTACAAGACGACCCCCGATTTTTGGGGGATGTTTTTTAACTTCAGAGGTCGTCTTGTACGCCGGAATATACGGTATGCCTCATTTCAGCACTGAGTTCTGTATTTTGTGAAAGCAGAAGATTATATGTTTTCTTGCCAACAGGGTTTGTCAGCTTTAATTTAACTATTATGGATAGCAGTAGTAGTGAAGATACAGCAGAGGCTAACAATCTAAAGTTCCCATCAGGCTTGCACTGAGTGGCCAGCCAAGGCTGAAGTCTGTGTTACCATATCTCCACTCCTGTTGTTGCCCATGCTAGCTAGATTAAAGCTAGTATGTGTATGCCTATACATACAGGTGTACATGTATGCCTACACGCGCTACAATTACTCCATTTCTGGTGTAAATGTACCTGTGAGTTGTAAACATAGTTCAAACCTGTATGTTGCCACCCTTACTGAACCATTCTCAGTGGTTATGTAGCGGCTGTATATGAGGTAGTCAAAGGCTGGGCCTAACCACTGGGTGCTTGGGAATTGTTGAAACTGAGTTAGTGGGTGTGAATGGTATTTTTACTGTCTTTATTATGTACTTGCCACTTTGTTGTTGTTTAGTTTCATATGCTCACATCAAGAAAAGGCATTCCCCACTGGTATTCTTTGCCCAAACATACCTGCAGTTGTATTATGTTGCCTGGAGTCATTTGGCTCCTCCTTGATAGGATAGGGTCCTCCCTCTCCCTGTCAGATTTGAATCCTCCAAATTTCTCACCTCCCTTCACAGTAAGTTCAGTGTCAATATATGCTCTCTACTAGCTTACAAATTCTGTCTTGGCCCCACACATTGTTCCTTCCCTTTGGCTCATAAGCCTCCCTCCTTCCCTCTCACCTGAGTCACATTCTGTCATAACACCCACACCAGTTATACTGGCCAAAATGGGCTTCTATCACATGCTCTTCCACTTACAGGTTCTATTCTGTCCCCTCGTGCTGTCCTTTCCTGGTAATAGCCAAGTGGTTCAATACAGAATAAATAGACAAGAAGAACAATAAGTCTATGCTCACACTGCACTATAAGCTCAGAGTTTGAATTCAGACTAGCCCCACTTTCATCTACAAACAAATTGTGTTGAGCCAGGGTTTCAGAACCCCATGGTGGTGGGGGGTCCAAGTCTGAGACAAGCCAGAACCCACAGTTCAAGCCCGATTGTGTTGCAGTGTAGGCACTGCCCCATAACTTGAGCTATTGTAATACACGGGTGTGCAACATCCTCAGCTAGGATTCTAGATGTTACAGAGACAGACACCCCACTATCAAGCAAACTTGCTAAGAACCATCTCCTATAACTGATGATAAATTGGGGTGTCCCCACTCATCCTAGGTAATCCCAGATTTGTGGAAAGAGGCTCACTATCTGTTGGGGAAAGGAGGAAATGGTTCTAGCCATTGGACCGCTCCCCATCCCTGAGGTCAGTTCCTGCAGCCTCCGAAACCTCCTTCTCCAGTTCCTCATTACACCACTGTACTTCACAAAGAGAATCTGTGGCTGCTCACAGCCTCCTCCTCACCCTTGGTCACAACCTCTGTGAGATACACAAGGGTTCCTGCACTACCCTCAGAATTGCGTTCCTGATCACTTTCAACCTTGAATGCTTTCACCTTATCCACTGGTTTGTCACAGACAACCCCTTGAGGGTGATCCCCAGGGTGCTGACAAGGCCACTCCCACCTCCTTTTTGCTCTCTGGGGCTTCTTGTTGCCCTGTCCTGCTGGGCCAGCTCCCTGGTCTCCCTCAGCCAAGGGCACAGAGCTGAGAATAAGGGCCTCCCGTCCCCCGAGAAGCAATGTAGATACTGAATCTCTTCAGGTTCAAGGAAAATGCAGTTTGGGGCCCAGCTTCATGGGATACCATTCCTCAAATGGGATCAGAACCCCAAATGAATTATTTAAGTAAGTCCCCTTTGGCAATGAAAGAGGGAATGTACATACGGATTGCTCCCTCAGGTAATAATTATTTACATTGGGTTTGATAGAAAATAAAAGTGATTTTATTAAGTACAAGCAATAGGATTTAAGTGGTAATAAGTAAGAACAGGCAGAGCAAAGTAGATTACAAACTGAAAATAACAGAAAACGCTTAGCTACTGCTACACTAAAACTTCAGTACAAAGTTATTACAAACTTACTACAAACTCACCCTAAAACTTTCTTTCCCCACCAAGTCTTCCAAACCAGAGAGCTCTCTTTTTCCCTGGAGTCTCTGGTTCCCTCCCTTGGGTAAGCCAGCCAAAAGACAAAAACTCCTATTTCCCTATTGTTTTTAAAGATTCCCTTATTGCATAGGAATCACCTGGCCAGTCCCTACCAACCACTGATAAGACTTATGGACAAAAAGCTATTTGCATACGATTGCCTCCCAGCAGTAGAACCACCCTTGATGACTTTCATTCACACATTTAAAATCCATAAAGCATTCCCTACTCCATATGTCTAATTTTACACACAAGAATGATACCTACTCCAAAATGAAATAAACAGATCAAGCAGATTAAAATATGAAGGCCGTGTCTAGTCTGCATCCCTCTGTCAACAGAGAGATATAAATTAGGCACATCAAAATTGCTAATGAATCAGGGATTTAAATATCCTGCACTTCATTAGCATAAACATGGTTGTCTCTTTTTTCCGATATGGAGCTTTTTCGAAAAAAACCCAGCAGTCTAGATGCGGATCTGTTGAAAATAAAGCCTTTTTTGACAGATCCTGTATTCCTCAAAAAATGAGGTTTACAGGATCTGTCAAAAAAGGGTTTATTTTTGACAGATCAGTATCTAGACTGCTGTTTTTTTTCCCGAAAAAGCTCCATTTAGAAAAAAAGTGGCAGCCATGTTTATGGTAATGAAGCGTGGGATATTTAAATCCCTGATTCATTAGCAATTTTGACGTGCCTAATCTACAACTTTCTGTCGACAGAGAGGTGTAGTCTAGATACAGCGGAAGATTGATAGGTTACATGAGGCAATTTTTCCAAAGCACCTTTCAGTTGTGCATATTTGTGTCCATAACTCCACTATATGGGGGCTCACAGCCTCCTCCTTACCCTTGGTCACACCCTCTGCGAGATACATAGGGGTTCCTGGTCCCACACTGGACCATGAACAAAGGCTACGGCGACCATGTTTTAGGATGCTGGTAGGAAGTCTGTGATATGGGTGGCTGGACTAAGGCCCACATCATGCAGTGTAGATGTCGGACCTTCTAGGAACCAAGGATCAACAATTCATAACCTGGATTTACAAATAAGTGTAGATGCTCTACCCTACTTGCCCTGGGCTTACCTTACAGTGTAGACATATCCTAGGAGGCTGTGCCACTGTCTGTGTTGTGTTCCACAGATTTGCATTCTAGCATTTATCTCAGGTGATTCTGGGGGCATGGGAGAACACCATGTATCTTAGGAACACCATGCTCAAACAACCCCAAATTTGGATCACTAATCTTACTCTATACCCTCTAGAATGCACTGCAATTTCCAGGACAACATAAGAAAGCACATTAATTTAGAATACTCAGAAACTCTTATATCGGGTACAAGCCACTTCTAGAAGACAAAATAATGGATTTAAACATGAGTGAGCAAATGCTAAACAAGAAAAATAAAATTTCTTGTAAATTAGGCCTAGGTGGTGGAAATGCAGCAGACATTATATAACCTATTTAAACACAGACTATGGGCTTCTCTGCATTTTTTTTCTATTTGCTCAAGCATCCATCTGAGGAGAGACAAAAGCAGCAAGAGCAATAATTTCTTCTGAGTAAGTATATTTGGAAGACACCTGCAGCTAGAATTGCAGGCAAAGAGAAACATATTTCAACCTTAGAAGATTTTAAAATTCCCTCTTCAGAAACGGGCTTGCAACAGTAAGCTCATTTCTAAGAAGTCTTTGTAAATTTCTGTTTCTAACTGCACATTAATGGTTTACTACATATTTAAATTCTGGCTGAAAGCAGCATATGTGAAAGAGGTTAAAAAAATCAGGCCCTTTGGTAGACCATGTTAAAAAATATCAGAACCTGTAAATCCTCTGAAAATGTCCCCTAACACATAGATGCAACTCTATCTCTGTGCCAGTACAATTCTCTTTCCCTATATCTTGAGGAAAGACAGCACATGCATCCTTGCCTCCAATGCTCAAAGCATCATGTATCTTTAAAGGAGATGTACCCTCTTTAATCAGCAGACTTCCACACTGGTTGTGTAGCTCTTTCCTCAACCCCCTTCAGCCATTAAACTTGTTTGGATAGAATCTTTGGGGCATTCTACCTGCCCACAAGCATGGTAACTGCAGGTAGAGAGCCAGTTTTGACAGACTATCTGCTGTACCTCCATGATATCATATTTAAATCTCCCATGCTCAGAAAACTTAGAGTGTGTTATCCTGCAGTGCAGCGTGAAACTTCTAAATGGATTTAATACCAAAAATGAAGTATTGCTAATTAGTTCCAGGATCAAACTTTTTGAAACATTTAAAGGTTTGGATTTGATTTTCTTCAAAGAACAGGAAATGGTTCAGTCTGTTTCTTATCTACTCCTAACTAATCCAGCCAGTCCTAATTAATTTTAATTTGTTTCTATGTATACTTTTGCATGAAAAAGCATAAAATTAATGAGAAAAATTACATTTTCAAGCTAAGGTCATTATGTTATATAAAAATGTCCTGAGAGCAACCATTACCAAAAATGTTATATAAATGCTATTACCTTGTTATTTGCTAGACATTTTTAAAAAAAATCAAGTTAACACTGTTGATTATCTCCAATCCTTTAAAATAGAAAATTTAAAATAGAACATTTAAACCATTCGACATGACTGGAAAGGAAAAAAAGGAGGCCAGACTATGTGTGACGACTAGAGAGAAAAGGACCAGGAAGAATTCCAGTCAGACAGAAATTTCCAATCCTTATTATGTCCTCAGTGTGGAAACTGCAGAAGATATCTCTGATGATCCAGCTCTTTGGAATAGAGAGACATGCAATACGCACCTGTGGATGACTAGTCAATTCAACCTATAAGAAAAAATCAATCATGTCCACAAAGAAATATAGACAAGGCTTGTTGGAGATTCTATATCAAGAAGAAAGGGAAAACATTTTGCAAAAGGTGCAGACAATAGAACAATGTGCTGTCTTCCTGGAGCCAAGGCATAAGGCATGACTAAGACTGGACAGTTTTTTAAAGGTGGGCGGTGTGGGGGGAAGACAAGAATCTGCTGGTGATGGTGAATATGGATACTGCTTCACAGGATATCTCACAGATTATAGATGAGTTCAGGGAACTTGGAAAGGTGCTGAAGGAGAACACTCAAGTGACCTTCCTCGAGATAATTGCTGTCCTGTGAGTGAAAGAAGACAGAAAATTCTGAAAGTGAACATTTGGTGAGGTAACCAGTGTCATGTGGAGGATTTTGGTTTTGTGAAACATTAGTCCACCTTCTGTGGGAACAGAAAAGCTTGAATGGTTTCCATCTCTGTAGCAAGTAATCCAATCTTCATGGAGAAAAGCAAGGTAGACTAGTTAGAAAGACATAAAATTAACAACAAAAGGGGAAGAATGAAAAAAGAGTGGGCAAAATAGAAAGGGAATAGCATTCTATACCAAAAATGGCATTTCCTGTTTCCAAATTCCTGACAACTTGGAAACAGATGATGTTGAATGCTTATGGAACGATGTTTTGACAGATACAGAACAAGATGGAGCGTTAGTTGGTGTCTGCTACACAGCACTAAATCATACAAGAGAATAAGATGACCTATCTACAAAGCACCTACCTAGTATGTAGATTAAAAAAATATAAATTTCCTAACTCAAAAAGTGTTGTATCCCACTAAGAGGAATTTTATACTAGATCTGATCTTGACAGATAAAGAGGACACAAAACTAAAAATTAGTGGCAGCTTAGGTACCAGTGATTTGATTTCTCCTGTATCGTGCAAACAGAATATAATCAAAACCATGATATATATGGTTGGTGCTTTAAAATGACCAATTTCACAAAGCTGAAAATAATTCTAAGCTAATCAATTGACAGAAGGGATATTACAAAAATGTGAATGACAATTGGAAATTTTCTCAGAACATGTTACTAGAGGCCTAAACGGACAAGATCCAATAACTGAGAAAGAAAGACAAACTGGTTAAAAAAACAAAACAAAACCTGGCTTACAGGGGAAGTGAAAGAAGCTAATTTTTTTTAATGGAAGAAAGAAGTTGATGGTAATGAATATAAATCAGAAGCTAGGAATAGTAGAAAGTTGACAATGAAAGCAAAATGACCCAAAGAAAAATCTATGGCCAGCAGAGTTAAGAACCATGGGAATGCTACTGTTTCATTACTAAATGAAATCATAGAACTGTCAGTAATAATGCAGAAAACAAAGAAAGTGTTCAGTAAATATTTCTGTTCTGTAATTGAGAAAAGTCAGATGATACGTTCATATATATTAAGGATGGAATACTTTCCTTTTCAACAGTTGCTAAAGAGGATGATTCACAGCACACATTTTAAAATCAGTAGATCTAAATATCTTGCATCTGAGAATGTTAAAAGAACTACCCACAAAATGATGTGGACAATCAGTGCTGCTTTTCAATAAGTTTTGGAACACTGGGGAAGTTCTAGAGGACTGGGGAAAAAACCTAATTTGTGCCAATATTTAAAAAGTAAAAGTGGAAGAAGCTATATAATTATCAGCCTGACGCAGGTCCCAGGCAAAAATATGTGAATGACAGTTACAGGGCTCAATAAGGAATGAAAAGAAGATAATATTATCAATGTCAATCAACACAGATTTATGGAAAACAGGCCTTGTCATATTGATTTTTTTTCATAAGGGTACAAATTTAGCTGATAAATTTAATACTGTTGATATTATAAACTTAGACTTTTGTAAGGCATTTGATTTGTTAGCATGATATTTTGATGAAGAAAACAAAATGACACAAAGGTAAGAGTGACTCATTAAATTGAGTAACTAGCAGCTGACTATTAAATCTCCAAATGTAACTGTTAATAGCAAATCATCATTGACTGTTTCTAGTAGGTACCACAGGGATCAGTTCTTGTCCCTATTTGATAAAATTTGTATCAATTATCTGGAAAAAAAATTAAATCGTTACTGATAAAAGGCTTGATGGAGTGGTAAATACTAAAGATGACAGGTCACTGTTACAGAGCGATCTGGACGCGGGGTGCAAACAAACAATACACATTTTAATGCTCAAATGTAACATCATATTTCTTGAAACAAAAAATGACAGCCATATTATTGGCAAGGGCAGTCTACACTGGGAAATAGTGCCAGAAAAGGATTTCAGGATCCACATGAATCATCAGCTGAACATGAGCTGTGGCCACAAAAACTAATTTTATCCTTACGGGCATAAATAAAGGAATATCAAGTAGAGGGAGAGAGGTTAGATTACCACTGTACTTGGCAAAGATGCAATGCTACTGGAATACTGTGTCCACAGTTTTAGTGCCCACAATTCAAGAAATATGTTGATAAATTGGAAATTCGCAGACTTTTGATGGTAGTGATGATCCCTTCTGACTGTAGTTTGACCTCCTGCACATTGCAGGCCACTGAACCTTGTCTGACAACTCCTGTAAATAGACCCTTAACCTCTGGTTAAGTAAGTGAAGACCTCACATCATGACTTAAAGACATTTAAATCTTCAAGTAACCCCTGGCTCATGCTGCAGAAAAAGGTGAAAAATATAGTTCAAACAAGAGTCACAAGAATAATTAGCAAGTGATGGAAAGCACATCTTTCAGTGATAGTTTTAAAGAGTTCAATCTGTCTAGTTTAACAAAAAGAAGATGAAGGGGTGAGATGGAAACTCTCTGTAAGGATCTATTTGTGGGATATAAAATTGATAATAGAGGGCTCTTCAATCTAACAGACAAAAGTATAACAAGCTCCAAAGTCTGCAAGCAGAAGCTAGACAAATGCAGACAAGAATTAAGGTGCACATTTTAACAGTGAAGGTAACTACTGAAACAAATTTACCAAGGGTTGTGGAGGATTTTCCATTGATAGAAATTTTAAATCAGTATTGAATGTTTTTCTGAAAGATACAGTCTAGTTCAGGGAAGTCCTATGGCCTGGGTTATACAGGACATCAGATTAGATCATTATAATGATTCATTTCAGTATACAGCTAGAAATCACTTAGCTCCTAGTGACTAAGTATCATACGTTGCTATTTTCCACTGCCAAATTCTAAGGAAACTGATTTTCCTACACTAGATAAAATATGTACTGTAAGTCTTGAAAATGAAGACGTATGCAGCAGGAACATTAGGATTACTTACCACATGAAGAATTTTATTTTCTGTTTCATATACCGTGCAATCCTATAGTAAAGAAAAAAAGAATAGTGTGAGATTTAAAATCTTAGCCCTCCACAGATGACACTATTTTTTTTAAAAAAAGGAAAAAACAATACTTTACATCGTTAGAATATGTCTCTTTCATTCACACACATGTATATAGTGAAGCCATTTCTCCAGGTTTTATGTGAATGTCTAAAGGTTATTCTATATAGACAGTTCTCAGGGGTGCCCCGCTTGCAAAGCAGTCCTGGCTTGGATTGCTCGAAGTACCCACACTGGGCACATCACAGCACTCGGCCATCAGCCCGGCTGCACTTGCCGCAGGCTGCCATCTGGGGAGAGGGGGCAATTGGGGGGCTGCAGGAGATCTTCCAGCCCCAGAAGCCCGCAGAGCCAGCCCAGTCCTCCCCATCGGGGGCGCGTACCCCATTCCTCCCTCACCTCCTTCCACTTACCCTTCCCTAGCCCCTTTTCTTGATGTACAAAATAAAGGACAATTGTGTTCACAAATGGAATCTGTCTTTATTGAACAAAACTGGGGGAGACTGGGAAAAGGAGGTGGGAGAGGGGAAGAGAGAGGCTGGGAGAGGGGAGGGCAACTAAAATGATCAGGGGTTGGGAACAGGTCCCATATGAAGAGAGGCTAAAGAGAGTGGGATTTTTCAGGTTAGAAAAGAGGAGACGGAGGGGGGACAGGATAGAGGTCTCTAAAAGCAGGAGTTGGGTGGAGAGGGTGCATACAGAAAAGTTCTTCATTAGTTCCCATAAAGAAGGACTAGAGGACACCAAAGGAAAGGAATGGGTAGCAGGCTTCAAACTAGTAACAGAAAGTTGTTCTTCACAAAGCAAAGAGTCAACCTGTGGAACTCCTTGCTGCAGGAGGCTGTGAAGGCTAGAACTAGAACAGAGTTTAAAGGGGAGTGAGATCGAGTCATGGAGGTTGGGTCCATGGAGTGCTATTAGGCAGGGGGTAGGAGTGGTGTCCCTGCCCAAGGTTTGTGGAAGGCTGGAGAGAGATGGCACGAGACAAATGGCTTGGTCACTGTCTTCGGTCCATCCCCTCCAGGGTCCCTAGGGTTGGCCGCTGTCAGCAGACAGGCTACTGGGCTAGATGGACCTTTGGTCTGACCCAGTACGGCCATTGTAAGTTCAGGGCTCAAGGTCGGGGGTCTCAGTGGACCACCTTGATTTTCATGCACACCTGCTCCTGGGTGGCCAGGCTGGCAGCTCTCCTGCCCTAGACGGCCACTTTCCTGTGCCTAGTGCGGAGGTCATGGACGAGGTCCACGATGTCCGCACTAGCCCAGGCGGGTGCCCGCCTCTTGCGGTCCCGGGCAAGCTCCCGGAAGCCGCCAGCCTGGTCCCAGGAAGAGGGGGAGGGCTGGGGGGCATCGGGTGGGTGGCTCGATCCGTGCCAGGTGCAGGGTCTGCTGGCTGGGTGCTGGCAGGCTTGCACCCCTTTAAGGGGTCCGGGGCCGGGAGGGGGGCAGACGAGTTTCCCTGGTGTTGGCCAGAGTGGCCACCAGGGAAACCTGGGGAGGGCTAGCCTCCCACTAGTTCGAATTAAGGGGCTACACACCCCTTAATTCAAACTAGCTAGTTCGAACTAGGCTTAATCCTCATAAAATGAGGTTTTCCTAGTTCGAACTAAGCGCTCCGCTAGTTCGAATTAAATTCGAACTAGCGGAGCGCTAGTGTAGCGCCTATTAAAGTTAGTTCGAACTAACGTCCGTTAGTTCGAACTAACTTTGTAGTGTAGACATACCCTAGGAAACTTCACTTCAGTAATCATGTTAATCTTAGGGTATGTCTACACTAGTTTGTTAGGGTAGGGTAATGAGGGCAACCGGAGTTGCAAATGAAGCCCGGGATTTAAATATTCCGGGCTTCATTTGCATGTTCCTGGGCGCCGCCATTTTTAAATGCCCCTTAGTCCGAACTAACTGCCCGCAGCTAGACGGGCATTCCAAGAGGATAACAGTTAATTCGAACTAAGGAGTTAGTTCGAATTAACGTTTAACTGCCACGTTTAGCCGGGGGCAGTTAGTTCGGACTAAGGGGCATTTAAAAATGGCGGCGCCCGGGAACATGAAAATGAAGCCCGGGATATTTAAATCCCAGGCTTCATTTGCAACTCCGGTTGCCCTCATTACCCTACCTAGCTCGAATTAACGAGTTAGTATAGACATACCCTCAGGGATCTATTCTTTTTATATGAATATAGTTCTCATTTTTTATAATAGGGACGATGCACCTGTATTGGGGGAGAATAGACCATTAGTATAAATAGAGATATGTATATAGATATTCACTATTGTGTAAATGTTAGTAGTCATAGAGACCTAGACATGCATGGCCTACTCCTAAATTTCTCAATCTGGCAAAAAAGTTTTAATATGATATTTTTTTGAGTGCAGACTATAGTGTTAGGTCCATAGGGAGTGAGTACCCATTTTGTTTTTTATTACTGACATACTGGATAGCATCACTGAATGATGAGAAGACAAGGTGTATCAGGGATCAGACATATTTTAATGTCTTTTTTAAAAGTCTTGCTTTACCTTCACCAGATTACAGGTATCATAACTGACAACCAATGGTCTTCTGCTTTAAGCTCAAAAGCATTATATATCACAATGCAATATATCATGGCAAGTTGATATATTTTTGGACATTTGCATATGAAATAGCAGATATCACATTGCGAGTTATATTTACAGATTTCTGTGAAACAAAGCAGATGTTCATTATTTATATTAACATAGCACTGGCCTCATCACAGTCTAGGGCCATATTATACGAGGCACTGTTTTAAATACCTCACCCCCCAAAAAAGATGACCCTGGCCCACAGGAACTTATAACCTAATTACACCAAAGGAACTCATACCATTGATACTATAGAAACTATATTTTAAAAAAACACATTACTTATAAGGTCAGTTTTTCAAAAAAAAAAATCCATACATTTTTTGCCCATGGTTTTGCGTACACAAGGGTTGCTCAATATTTTTTCTTGGCAAGAATTATCCTTTAACAGAGAGATTGTCTCATGAATAGCTCTTCAGGATTTCAATTCAGGCTCAAACTAGCCCCACTTTCATCTATAAACAAATTGTGCACCCCCCACACCCACCTGAAACTACCCCAGCCTCAAGCCTCCCACTCTCCACATCCACTTTATGGAGGACAGAGGGGCTGAAGCTCTTTCCTCCCCCTCTTCCCCCCCCACTCCCCCGATTCATATGGAGACATTGCTGGCTGTTTCCCTTCTTCAAAGAGTGAGGGGAAAGTGCACAATTTACTGCATTCCTCACTATGGCAGGGTAACACGGGGGCAGATGAGCCATGCACTTTGCTCTTTCTCCCTGATAGTGACAGGAAAAGGAAGAGCAAGCAGTCCTGATATGAATCTCAGGGGAGCGGGCTTTGGCCCCATCCACCTTCTCCAGCCCCCCCCCCCCTACACAAACACATACACATGTACACACATACACCTACCTAGAGCTTCTCTTCATCCGCAATCCTGACTCCTGCACTCCTAGCCCCACTGCCCTGAGCCCCTCCTTAAGTACCTCAGCAATGCCAGGTAAATAGGTAGATTAATTAGATTACTTTTAAGGACTCTTTTTAAGGGCCTCTAATTTTATATTTATGATTCAATCACTTGCTCCAGGAAAAGACAAACCTAATGGTTCTTCCAAATCTAGCCTTCAGTCCTCTCTGGGGTTTGGGCACACATTTAGATGACACACTTATTCTACTTAGAAAATGTTGCTCTTGCAAGCCAAAAAAGTAGCACAACCATACTATTTTATGATAGGTAACATCCATTTTATTCTTTTAAAAAAAGAACATCTTTAATGCAAGCAACAATACACATGCAATTACATGCACCTGGATTTGCGATGCTCTTCATTTAGTAGAGAGTTCTATTCCTCTGTCATTTCCTTGCCAGCAGAGACATTATGGTTTACAAAGTGAGCAGGATTTGCCTCTAAAATACTGACAACAGGAACAAATTTTCATATTTCTCATTGACAGATTTATTTTCTAATAGAATCGATGAATTCTCCATCATCTTATTTTAAGGCTGACCCTAACAAACTACTTGGTATTGCCTCTTAAATATGAAGTGGATAGGTAAGATGGGGACTGTTGGCTTTTTTCAGTGCAAAGGCAGCATAACAGCAAGTGCCCACAAAGACATAGGTACATTTTTTGGATGGATGGAAGATGCTTTCAGAATCAAAATGTTCCTGGTCAATGTGCAATTATATAGGAAAGGCTTGTCTAACTTCAGTACCGGACAAATTAGTTGAAACAATAGTAAAGAATAAAATTGTGAAGCATGTAGAAGAACATAATTTGTTGCACAAAAGTCAACATGGTTTCTGTAAAGGGAAATCCTGTCTTACTAATCTATTAGAGTTCTTTGAAGAGGTTAACAAACATGCGGACAAGGGAGATCCAGTAGATATAGTATACTTGGATTTTCAGAAAGCCTTTGACAAGGTCCCTCACCAAAGGCTCTTGTGTAAATTACATGGCCATGGGATAAGAGGGAAGATCCTTTCTTGGATTGAGAACTGGTTAAGAGACAGGAAACAAAGGGTAGGAATAAATGGTAAATTTTCAGATTGGAGAGGGGTAGCTAGTGGTGTCCCACCAAGGGTCAGTCCTGGGACCAATCCTTTTCAACTTATTCATAAGTGATCTGGAGAAAGGGGTAAGCAGTGTGGTAGTAAAGTTTGCAGATGATAACAAACTGTTTAGGATAGTCAAGACAGAAGCAGACTGTGAGGGACTCCAAGAAGATCTCACCAAACTGAGTGATTGGGCAACAAAATGGCAAATGAAATTTAATGTGGATAAGTGTAAAGTAATGCACATCGGGAAAAATAACCCCAACTGTATGTACAGTATGATGGGGGCTAATTTGGCTACGACAAATCAGGAAAGAGATCTTGGAGTTATCATGGACAGTTCTCTGAAAAATTCCACACAGTGTGCAGCGGCAGTCAAAAAGGCAAATAGGATGCTAGGAATTATTAAGAAAGGGTTAGAAAATAAGACCCAGAATATCTTACAGCCCCTGTATAAAACTATGGTACGCCCACATCTTGAATACTGTGTACAGATGTGGTCTCCTCACCTCAAAAAAAATATTTTGGCCTTAGAAAGGGTTCAGAAAAGGGCAACTAAAATGATTAGGGGTTTGGAACGGGTCCCATATGAGGAGAGGTTAAAGCGACTGGGACTTTTCAGTTTAGAAAAGAGGAGACTGAGGGGGGATATGCTAGAGGTATATAAAATCATGAGTGGTGTGGAAAGGGCCGATAAAGAAAAGTTATTTATTAGTTCCATAAGTAGAAGAACTAGAGGACACCAAATGAAATTAATAGGTAGCAGGTTTAAAACTAATAAAAGAAAGTTCTTCTTCACACAGCGTGTAGTCAACCTGTGGAACTCCTTGCCAGAGGAGGCTGTGAAGGCTAGGACTATAATGGAGTTTAAAGAGAAGCTAGATAATTTCATGGAGGTTAGGTCCATAAAAGGCTATTAGCCAGGGGATAAAATGGTGTCCTTGGCCTCAGTTTGTCAGAGGCTGGAGAGGGATGGCAGGAGACAAATTGCTTGATCGTTGTCTTCGGTCCACCCTCTCTGGGGCACATGGTGCAGGCCGCTGTCAGCAGACAGGATACTGGGCTGGATGGACCTTTGGTCTGACCCAGTATGGCTGTTCTTATGTTCTTATGTTGTGGTGCCTCTTCTCTGTGGCTGTGTCTAGACTGCAGGGTTTTTTCAAAAAAAGTAGCCTTTTTTCGAAAAAACTTCACGAAATTAAATCGAAAGAATGCGGCTTTTCTTTCGATGGCGGTACTCCTCATTTCACGAGGAAGAACGCCTTTTTTCAAAAGTGCTCTTTCGAAAAAAGGCTTTCTTGAATGCAAACAGGGCTTTTTCGAAAGAGAGCATCCAGACTGCCTGGGTGCTCTCTTTTGAAAAAGCGGCTTGCTTTTTCGAAACTACTGCTTGCTGTCTAGACGCTCTTTTTCAAAAGAGGCTTTTTCGAAAGTATCTTTCGAAAGAGCGTCTTTTGAAAGAGGCTTGCAGTCTAGACGTAGCCTGTGTGTCCTCTGCAAGGATCAGAAACAATTGTAGCCCCATCACTTGGGGCTCACAGAAAGGAGCGGGGTTCTCCTTCCTAACCTAGTGCAGCATGTGACTCCACATTACTCACACAAAGGTCTGAATAGCACAATCTGGGTCTAAATCTACATTGGCAGTAGATTTTTAAATGTAAAAATGCATTCAGACTTCTTAGCTCATTTATCATAGCAAAGATAATGAAACTTGTCACACTTGGTCAAAGGGTACTGCTCCCTCAGCTCACACTTTGATTGAATTCCATTACAGGTGTTAAGTGTTTTTCACTAGATCAAGTACATGCTTTGATTTCTAAGAAAATACTTTGGGGAGAACATAAGCCCTAACTATAAAAAATTAAAACATTGAATATTTGCAGATCAGATCAAATTATCCATCACCACAACAATGAAACAGTCCTGTCTTCATCTCTCTTTTCATGACAATATGCTTCAGTGTGACCAAATTTCAGCTCAACAGAGTTACATACTATATTAATAGCAGGCAGTTATGTGTTTCGCTTGTGAAGCTGAAGAAGTTGCTTTTAGATACTAATGTTGAACAGCATGGCACAAAGATAAATGGACACATGTACAAGACTCAGCATACCATTTTATAGCCTACTGATAAGAACAAGCAAAACATTTGGGGTCAGATAAGAATGTACAAGTTTCATACCAGTTTTTTCCCCTATAGTGTAATCAGACTAGTTCTGAAAATCTCACTTCATTAAGGTTCCCCAAAGGAGACACAAGTGATTGTGGAATGAATATGGCATAGGTAACATTTAATTAATGCTTTCCTGGCCAAAAATTACAACAGATTCTTTTAGAGTATGGGTACATCTAGACTGCAGGCTTCTTTCGGAAGAAGCTTTTTCCAAAGAGATCTTCCGAAAAAACTTCAGAAAGAGCATCCACACTGCCAAAGCGCACTGAAAAAGTGATCTGCTTTTTCAAAAGATAGCATCCACACCAAGGCTATGTCTAGACTACAAGCCTCTTTCGAAAGAGGCTTTTTCAAAAGAATCTTTTGAAAACACCTCTTTTGAAAGACAGTGTCTAGACTACAAGCAGATTTTTCGAAAAACCGAGCCGCTTTTTAAAAAAAGACTCTAGACGCTATCTTTCGAAAAAGCACAGTTTGCATTCAATAGCGCCTTTTTTCAAAAGAGTACTTTAGAAAAAAAATGTTATTCCTGGTAAAATGGGGTTTACCACGATCGAAAAAACTGCCGTGTTCTTTCAATTTACTTTCGAAAGAATGTGGCTGCATACTAGATGCAGGTGAAGTTTTTTCGAAAAAAGGCTACTTTTTTTAAAAAAAACCCTGTAGTCTAGACACACCCTGAATGGATGCTATCTTTCATTTAAGCTTTCATTACTATGGATGGAGTGGCCACCAGGGCACTTGTGTTTTTTCCTCTTTCCTCTTCTTTCAAAAGAATTCCCTCTTCCACATCCACACACATCTTTTTCCGAAAGAGCTCTTTCAGAAAAGGTGTTCTTCCTCACAGAATGAGGTTTACCAGTGTTGGACAAACCCCTGCATTCTTTCAATTTTCCTTCAAAAGAACGCATTAGCAGTGTGGATGTAAGGGACATTTTTTTGGAAAAATGGCTGTTTTTCTGAATAGAACCCTGCAGTCTAGACACACTCTATCTTATGAGTTTAACAAAATCTGAGAAAGAAATAATTTTGCTACTACACACCTGAGGTACAGTAGGGATTCTTCAGAAGTTTGAAGTGGGAAGAAAAAACATGAATACTTTGAATTACAGTGGATACTTTTTGTGGTATTGTATCAATTAATCGGTATGTTCTGGAGTCACAAAGGATGCATATGCCTAGATAGTTAGACTGAGTTTATGGCTGCTTTGCTTTGCTAGAGCAGCACAAAGCAGCTGGAATTCACTGGTGAATCAATAGCATTTTTCCAAATGTATATTACCTATATTTGCTTTAATAAATATTCAGTATGCGTGATGGAGTACACACCCACATATATGCTCATATCATACCACATCTCTGACTCACAAAGGTAATGATGTACCTTTAAAATATGTATATTAATGAACTTGCTAGATATGATGAGCAACATGAAACATGATTTTAAAATAATTTTACACATATGCCCTGCATACCTGAACAGTCTACTTTAAGATGTGCTTCTTTGTCACACTAAAATAATATCAATTTTTCATCTTTTAGAATAATGAATGTTTTAAATTAATATTTAAATGAATATTTAAATCAAACTTATTTGTGTGGGAGATCTACACAACTCTTTGTTAGTGTCCTTTTTCTGAAGAAAAATGTGTGCAGTTCCCAAGTTGTGGATTAATACAGTTTTTAATCCCCATTGAAAAATATGTTATTTTTCACGGCTCGTTCTGACATGCTGTGTAGAGTTCTGTGCTTTGGTAAACAGCTGTCATATTTTGTCAGATGGACAACAATATTTTATTGGTGGATTTTTATATAATCAGTTTAGTGGTAGCACACCCTTTCCATTTCTTTTCTTCATGGGAAAGTGATGTTTCGATACTGCTGCACCCCTTAAGGAGGACATGGAGCCTGAGCTCCCTTCCCCTACGTGGTGTGAATGCAGTAAAAAGTCATGAATTTTACCCTGCCCTTTTTGGTTTTGGCTCGTGTTGCTAGTGAATGAAAAGATGACAACTAGACTGGTCCCTGCTCTGGGGTTACTCCCCTTCGGCAACTACATATGGGCCAGTGAAAAATCAGCCATTAAGTGCTTTGTTGTCCTTCAGGAGGAAAAGATACAATTATATGTCTAGTCTTTAGATCATAGTTTTTTAAAAATTGCTATATGCAACTGAGTCTTCTGAAAAGATAATAACTAGGTAACTTATGAGCATTCTCCACAAAATATCAATCTCATTCTTGTTAGAGACGTTGAATTAAGTTCAAGCTCTATGTTTCAATCAAAACAGTACAGAAATTTATTTTTCACCCACTACCTTCTAATAAAGATTTTATAGGGAAAAATGGATAAACCTTACCGCTAGTGGTGACATTGCTGGGTATAACAAGAGAAGTTACATTCTTATTTATGCCACTTAAATTATTTTAAAAGTTTGAGACCAAATATATATTTTTCAATATCCAATGTGCCTGAGGAAAATGCTTCCACTTGTTAGCAAAGTCATAAGCATTTTTATGCACAGTAAAAGTAAAGTAAGGATGTATTCACTGGCTCTTTGAACTTACTAACTTAACACATTATGACATCCTTTCACTACAGCAAAGGCTTTTGTGTGACTTTTGTGTGACAGTTATTCTGAGTCTATTTCAACTGTCACATAAAGACTTATTCCAAACAGTTACACCTGCCAAGAGCCCTGCCTCAAACACAATATTACCCATTAACATTCCCTTTTTTTCTTAAACTTTAGATGATATATTCTTCAGATTGAAATATCTGCACATTTTTTACAAACAAACAACCAGCGTGACACACTCACATGCTGTTAGTTTTGTATATGAATGTATGTTTTGAATGTATGTTTTGAGCCTGGCTTTATGGGACTGCAGAAACTGTAGATAACATGGAAAATAAAAATGCTGTCCATTTATAAGTGCAATAGCAAATACATATTTTAAGAAGAAAACTACCATTTTGCTTTGCATCTCAATCAGCATTTATGTAATTAACAATACCCTGTGAGAATTGTTTTGAATTGTGTGATTTGCACTTTTCAAAAAATGGCCTATTTCTCATTCTGTCCCAAATCTATGCCTTATAATATGAATCCTATAAAATATGTTATTACTACATTGCTTATATATCTTATATAAGGCTGTCAAAATGTTTATATTTATTGAAAATTTGGTGTGATTTACTTAACAGAAATTCTTTTTCTTGCTTCAGTTCTGCAAATGAAAGAAACCCTGTGAGAATCATTGATTTTGTACACTTGTGCGTATCATGAAGAATTACATAGTGCGAGACTCAGGCAGGCTTCATAAGCCTAAGAAACTGGACTATAAAGAATATGAAGACACTTACTAAAATTTCACCTTTGCCCATATTTGGGCAGAGTATAAATATTTCAAGAATTGCTATCCTGTCATGGTCTGTGCTTTACTAAATGTGCTTCTGGCTCTAACCTGAACCACGAATTGTGAACATAGAAGAAAGTGATTTTTTTTAATTTCAACCAAATTGTTGAAAACTACAAAAAAAGCTCACTCTGAATTCTGAGCACAAGTTTAGTTGAGCCATGCATTTAAACCCAACCATTGCATAGATGCATTTGGTTTGCATCTTTTCACTGATATTTCCTTTTGTGGGCCTCTTTTGCTGGAGGGAATCCCAGTACTTTTTGATAATTGAAAAGAGTTTAGTAGGACAATACCTATATCCAAGCATGCAAGGAACAGAAACTTTATAAATATAATTGCAATATTGCCAAGAATTATTAAATTCAAAATGAATTCTTCTTCACCACCTAGAACAAGCTGACAACTGCTGATGTATCGGTCTCCTTGTCTCAATATTGTCTCATAATTTGCTCCAATATATTGTCTGATCTGTAAACCCTATCACATCACCCTCCATTTACACACCTAAATGCCTTATTATAAGAATATCAGCTATTTTGGGAACAACAAACTGTTATTATGGACTTACACTTATAGTTTTTTGTTTTTTGATTTGTTGTTTCATTTCTGGGTTGCTCTCAGCCTTCCATGTCTCTGTCTTCTCAAGAAACTAACCTAGATGCCTCTGAAATTTACTTATACTGAAACTGATTTACATAGCATTAGAGCTGTGAGGGTAAATGTTCATTTAATAGAAAACTTTGCAATTTGGATTTGAAACAAAGGTAAGGAATTTCAATATTTCAAACAAAATACAAATTTTAAAAAGTTGTTTTGGGTTAATCAAATCTTTTGTACAGGTTGCACCTCTAAAATCTGGGATTCTCTGGTCTGGCAACATCTGTGGTCCGGCATGACCACAGATGTTTCAGGATCAGAGTCCCAGCAGGCTGCAGGGGGGTATGAGCCTGGGAGCTGGCACACAGCTCAGTTGGGCTGTGTGTGGCGGGGGGGGGGGGAGCTGATGCATGGCTTATCTGGGCTGTGAGGAGGTGTGCAGCTCAGCTGGGCTGCAGGAGGAGCAGGGAGCTGGTGCATGGCTTCAGCTATGCTGCAAGGGGAGCGAGGAAACTGGGAAGCAGCAGAAATGACCTCCCCTGGTCTGGAAAAATATCTCATCTGGGACCAGTCAGGTCCCAAGGCTGTCAGACCAGGGAAGTCCAAGCTGTAATATAAAAAGAATATGAAACAAAAAACCATTTTAAATGAAAAAAGTCAACAAGTCAACATTTAATATTTCAATTTAATTTAAATGTGATTTTTTTTTTTAAAAAAAACTGAAATAAAATGTTGTCAAAAATCATTATGTTCCCAGAGGAAGTTTGTTTTTGACAACCCCCCTCTCCCCCCGTCATTTTCTAACTAAAGAATATTCCATGAAAATGTCTTGACCAGCTTGGATAAGAAATAATTTGTCCTAAATTCCTTATCAAGACCTAATATCTAGATAATATCCTATCACATAATAATATTCCACTTTTTATTATCAGAAACTTCCTTCCTCATCAGTGCCTTAACAAATTTTGAAATCTTCTACTGAGTTAGTGGTAGAAATGTAGCCGTGTTAGTCTGGTGCAGCTGAAACAAAAAACAGGACTGTGTAGCACTTTAAAGACTTTAGTCCTGTTTTTTGTTTCTATTGAGTTTGTTTGAAGTCTCCTCTTTTCCAATAACAAATAGCTTAAACCTCTTACTTCTCTTACTTATTGAGATTCTTGAGGCTTATGAAGCAGAGCAAAGAAATTATAGCACAAACATGTAAGATGGATATTAGCTACCTAGGCACCTGTTCAATTCTGGGCTATTCCAGGGACCATAGCAGCCCCCAGCCAAGTTTAGAGACAGCTAAGGAAGCCTGTCTAAGATTTGATTACTTTGGTACATCCACATTGCTCAGAGGTATGACAAATCTACGTCCCTAAGCAATATAGTCATACCAGTCCTAGCCCATCCCCACTCCCAACATAGACAGTATTGTCAATGGGAATGCTTCTCCTGATGAAATAGATACCGCCTCTCACAGGTGTGTCACATTACTGAATTGGAGGGAAGTAGCCAGATCGCTGCTGCACCCCTAAGTGGGGGTGTTGGCCCCAGAAATTGGTATAAAAGGGAGCCATGTGGGGTATTGAATGGGAGCTTATTGTTTGTTGATCCTGTGTACACTGTTTATGTGAGTATATAATGTCTGTGTGTGTAGATAGGAATCTGTGTGGAAGCTGAATATTTCTTGGAATGGGTTAAGCATTGCTATGGACAGGCTGAGTAGTGAAGCCCTGTAGAACAATGGCACTTGATGGGCCAAAGACACACCTAAAGCATGAGGGCGGAGACCTAAGAGCTGCCAGCAGAGAGAGGCTGAGGACCAGGTGACCAGCTGAGACCAGAAGAGGCCAGGAAGGGGGTATAAAGAGGCCATGTGGTCGATGCCATTTTGTTCTCAGCTCAGCACTTCATCCCAGAGGCAGCATTGCAGGGATCGAAGAGCCTGGAAGACCTGTGAACCCATCCTGATGATAGGATATGCAATAAGAACTTTTAAACCAGCAGCTGCAACACCTCTGCTAGAGCCTACATCGAGAACTGGGAGATTTGGTGCATGTAACGTACTGTACTTTAATAACCTTACTCTCATGCTTTTCTTTATTGTAATAATAAACCTTTAGATATATATTCTAAAGGATTGGCCCAGCGTGATTTGTGGGTAAGGTCCAGAGGGTAAATTGACCAGGGATCTGTGGCTGGTTTCTTGGAACTGGACAGAACTTGTTCGGGGTAGGTGGGATTGGGTGCTAGGACCCCCCCACCTGTGTATGAGGCCCGGGGCCATCTGGGGCACGGATATTGCTGGGGTGTCAGAGGGGTTTGCTCGTGAGGCTTCAGGCAGGCAGCTGAAGCACTCTGTGAGACTGGTTTGTGGCCTATTTGGAGAGGTCACTAGTCAGGGGGGCTGTAAGGAGCCCCGGATTTGAGCAATTCGCCCTGAGCGGACACCCTCAGCTGTGCTCAGACACGGCCCGATCCGTCACAAGGTGTAATTATTAACTCAAGAAGAAAGCTCTCTCCTGTTGGCTTAGAGTGCGTTCACTAGATGCAGTACATCAGTACAGCTTCACCAATGTACATTTGTAGTGCAGATGTGCCTAAGTTACAACAGCCTCCCGGACTTCCAAAAATTTCACCAATGCAGTATGCAGTGTCCAGGGCTAGCCCACAACATTTTGGCACCCGAGGCAGGGAGCTCAAATGACGATCCCATGCCACCTTTTCTCCTGCCTGCCTGTTATGTGTCTTGTGCCCTCCTTCCTACAACACAGCACTCCAGCATCTCTATGCATCTAGAGCAGAGAGAATACAGATGCACCAGCAGCAGACACAATTTTCTACACTCTGGGTCCTAGTGGCACCCCTCCCCCCACAGTCTGGCACCTGAGGTGGCCACCTCAGTTTGCCTCATGGTAAGGCCAGACCTGGCTGTGCCCCCTCTGTCCCCACAAACACCGCAGCTGTGTCTACATTGGCACCCTTTTCCGTAAAAGGAATGCTAATGAGACAAGTCGGAATTGCAAATGCCGCAGGGGATTTAAATATCCCCCGCGGCATTTGCATGAACATGGCTGCCGCTTTTTTCCGGCTTGGGGCTTTGCTGGAGAAAAGCGCCAGTCTAGACGGGATCTTTCAGAAAATAAAGCCTTTTCCGGAAGATCCCTTGTTCCTGATTTTAAGAGGAATAAGGGATCTTCCGAAAAGGCTTTATTTTCCGAACGATCCCGTCTAGACTGGCGCTTTTCTCCGGCAAAGCCCGAGCTGGAAAAAAGCGGCAGCCATGTTCATGCAAATGCCGCGGGGGATATTTAAATCCCCCGCGGCATTTGCAATTCCGACTTGTCTCATTAGCATCCCTTTTCCGGAAAAGGGTGCCAATGTAGACACAGCCCTCTTGTATGGCTCATATCTGATCTTGAAAAGGGAACCTCAGGAGGCAGTCTATTGTTGTCTTCCTCATTTCCTGTGCTGGGAATATCTTTCCTTGACTAGATCTGGGGCTTTTAGAGTCTCTTTACTCAGTTGCAGGACTTTTACTCAGTGTACAGCAAATTGAGTGAAAGTAAGAATCTCACCATTTATGCTTAAAGATATTGCATTATGGAGTTTGTTTTAGTGTATCAGCATTTGTTTTACAAAAATTGATTTCTCTATGGACACAGTCTTGGGGAGAAATTAGTTTCAGTACAAGAAAAAAGGTTAAAAGCAGAAGATGATAAGAACCAAAGAACTTAGGGACATAGAAGAATTTCTATTTGCACTTCATGGTTAAGTATGCCTTTGATGTTTTTTCTGTATTCATACTGGCTTTTTTCCTCCACAGCACAAAAAGTACTCAATTAGTGTGGCTGGCAATGTCTAAAGCATTTTTTCTTACTAGTTTAACATACTTCAAACAGAATACTCATTTTATTAAATACTGCCTCCCTTTAACCCACCAAGCACCAAGACAACAAAATGATCAGAGCAAGGCTTATATTTGTACTCTATAGCTAATGTTCCCATCTAAACTATTCCTTTAATTTAGGTGTCAAATACAATGTAAGTATTATTCTGAGTAAACTTAATTATCTCAGGTCAAAGAATAAAGGACTCATATGTTTAGTAAATCTGAAATTTCTCTGTTTTGTAGAGTGTAATGAATTAATTTTAGATAAAAGAGTCTATGCTTATGTTGCTTACTGAAAAGTATGTTAACATCTATAACTTTTCTTTTTAATAGTTGTTAAGATAAATTTCAGAAGATATATGTATAAGGATTTTTTTCCGATATCTGCCTGGTTTAAATAATTATTTAAGAAAAAAACAACAAATGGTCTGGCAGCACTTTATAGACTACAAAACATGTAGACTCAATCAAGATATTGGCTGGCTAGGACACTACCTACTTCATAACCACTGAAGGTGCTAACAGCTCTGTGAGTGGTAGCCTTTCTGTCTTAGCATCTATCTATTTACTTTGATCTGCTTAGGTTTAAGTACAAATTCTCCAGATACTTAATGATGCTCTGTCTCACACACCCCTTCCTTTTTTAATTTTTCTCCCCCTTCTCCTTCCCCTCTCCTATTTATTTCGAGTTTTCATATCCCCTACTCATAATTCAGGTCATCTGAAGAAGTGGGCTGTGCCCACGAAAGCTCATGATACCATCTACATGTTTT